>NC_086446.1:288278114-288955614 GCF_028390025.1 Pseudophryne corroboree
TATATAGCGCTCTTTCTCCAATAGGACTCGAGGCGCTTAACAGATACATAGCATAATATAGTACAGAAAATAATGAAGAACAGAACAGCTTTTCATAAAATACAGAAGCATGGAGATACTAAAGGGACATTTATGGGAATGCTTGAGTAAAAAGGAAAGTCTTGAGTCTACTTTTGAAGGATTCTATAGTTGGGGCCTCTCGCACTGTGCGGGGAAGTGAGTTCCAGAGAGTCGGAGCTGCATGACTAAAAGCTCGACCCCATATGAATTACGGGAGATTCTAGGTACTGCTAAAAGTCCTTCATCTACAGATCGCAGTAATCGAGTGGGGCAGTATGGGGTCAGTAGCTGCTTCAGGTACCTTGGGCCCTGGTCATGTAGTGCTTTGAAACTCAGTAAGCCAATCTTTAAGATGATTCGCCATCTTACAGGCAGCCAGTGAAGGGAGTAGAGTATGGGTGTTATGTGGCTAGAACGGGGCTGATAGGTTAACAGCCTGGCAGCTGTGTTTTGCACCAGCTGTAAGCGGTGCAATTCCTTTGCTGGGAGACCAAGGTAGAGGGCATTACAGTAGTCTAATCGAGATGATACAAATGCATGGATGACTTTTGGCAGATCATCTGAGGGAATTAAGTGCTTGATTCTGGCTATGTTCCTCAGGTGAAAGAATGAGGATTTGAATGTGGCTGATATCTGATGTTTAAGTGTCAAGCCACCATCCAGGACAACGTCAAGATTCCGCACATGATCAGTGGTTTGTAATTCTGAATCCCCGAGTGTAAGTCCAGTTGTTTGGCTATGCTGCAGTCTTGTCCTTTGATGTTGCGGTCCTATCATAAGGACCTCTGTTTTATTCGGGTTCAGTCGCAGCCAACTGGCACTCATCCACTCCTGGAGTTCAGCTAGACAGCCATTTAGGGTTGCTATTGGGTTATCAGTGCCTGGAGCAAAGGACAAGTACAGTTGTGTATCATCTGCATAGCAGTGGTAGACTAGCCCATGGCGCCTGATTATTTCACCCAGCGGGAGCATGTATACTGCAAAAAGCATGGGGGATAGTATAGAACCTTGTGGGACACCACATGGCAATGGCACTGGTGGTGATGAGTATAATCCAGACAATACTCTCTGTGACCTGCCTGTGAGTAATAATTTGAACCAGCTTAGGACTGTACCATCCAGTCCACAAAAATGTAGCAGTCGCTCAATCAGAAGCCCATGGTCCACGGTATCAAATGCTGCAGAGAGATCCAGAAGGATTAATATTGAACAGTCACCTCTGTCTCTTGCCATCAGAAGATCATTTAACACAATGCTCCAGTGTAGTGTCAATTACAGATAATGCCTCAGTATAGTGCCAGTAACACATAATGCTCCAAGTATAGTATTAGATACACTTAAGGCCCCAGTATATTGCCAGTTACACAAAATGTCCACTGCTCCAGATTAGTGCTAGTTAAAAATAATGCCCCAGTATAGTGCCAGTTACACGTAATGCTCCAAGTATAGTATCAGATACACATAATGCCCCAGTATAGTGCCAGTTACATGAAATGCCCACTGCCCCAGTTTAGTGCCAGTTAATAATAATGCCCCAGTATAGTGCCAGACATGTAATGCTCCAAGTTTAGTATCAGATACACGTAATGTCTCAGTATTGTGCCAGTTACACATAATGCCCCAGTATAGTGCCAGTTACACATAATACCAACTGCCCCAGTATAGAGCCAGTTACATGTAATGCCCCAGTATAGTGCCAGTTAAAAATAATGCACCAGTATAGTGCCAGTTACACGTAATGCCCCAGTATAGTGCCAGTTACACGTAATGCCTTAGTATAGTGCCAGTTACACATAATGCTCCAAGTATAGTATTAGATACACCTAATGCCCCAGTATATTGCCATTTACACAAAATGTCCACTGCCCCAGTTTAGTGCTAGTTAAAAATAATGCCCCAGTATAGTGACAGTTAAAAATAATGCCCCAGTATAGTGTTAGTTAAAAATAATGCACCAGTATAGTGCCACTTACATGTAAAGCCCCAGTATAGTGCCAGTTACATGTAATGCCCCAGTATAGTGCCAGTTAAAAATAATGCACCAGTATAGTGCCAGTTACACGTAATGCCCTAGTATAGTGCCAGTTACACGTAATGCCTCAGTATAGTGCCAGTTACACATAATGCTCCAAGTATAGTATTAGATACACCTAATGCCCCAGTATATTGCCATTTACACAAAATGTCCACTTCCCCAGTTTAGTGCTAGTTAAAAATAATGCCCCAGTATAGTGACAGTTAAAAATAATGCCCCAGTATAGTGACAGTTAAAAATAATGCCCCAGTATAGTGACAGTTAAAAATAATGCCCCAGTATAGTGTTAGTTAAAAATAATGCACCAGTATAGTGCCACTTACATGTAAAGCCCCAGTATAGTGCCAGTTACACGTAATGCCTCAGTATAGTGCCAGTTACATGTAATGCCCCCTGTAGTGCCAGTTACATGTTATGCACCCTGTAGTGTCAGTAATGCCCCCCATTGTGCCACTTACAAGTAATACTTCCTGTCGTGCCAGTTACACTGTAGTGTCAGTTACGAGTAATGCTCCCTGTAGTGCTCACCACTGCTGTGCTTCTGCCTCTGCTGCCGGGAGGAGAGTACTGTAGTGCTCACCGCTGCTGTACCTCTGCTGCCACTGCTGTTTGTCAGTGGGGAGGAGATTCCAGCGCGAGCGGCGGCCATTTGAAATATGTTGCCAGCTCATGAGTCAATCAAAGCTTGCGGTCTGACAGCCAATCAGTAGCTGCTGCTGCCAGTCCACGAGTTCTGATTGGCTGACGGACGGCTCCACATTTAAAATTGCCGGGCGCCCTTCGTAGTCCAGCACCCCGCGCACTTGCTCCTATGGAACGTGCATGGAGCCGGCCCTGCTCTAAAGGATGAGGTCCCATCCCAGGTGATATAATAAATTCTCCTGTTTATTACAAAGAGAACAGAAAACTGTACAACCCATTATGACACAATGAAAATGTTTCTGTACATCTTTCCCAGAGGAGGAAAAAGTAAATTCCTCCAGAGTTAATTGGATCTGTTGGCTCTGACTCAGCTGCTTGGGATTTTGGACACTTGTGTAGGATTTACAGCCGCAGATGCTCCGGTTATTAATGTCCGGTGGGTTGTTGAAGAAGCTCAGCCAAACCCAACACCAGCACTTATTAAATAAAGCATCGCCCTAGCAGATGTGACCATGTGAAATCTGGGAAGATCATTGCTCATTGTGCAAAGAGACAGAAAACATTTCAAGTTAACAATATAAGAAATGTTACACAATTATTTTCCAAGTTGCAGCTACTGGTTTAAACTTTAGCCAACCTTTACTGAAAAATCTTATAATAAACAAAATGTTATTAATGTAAAGTTTATGTGCCTCCTATCTGAGGAGATTTCCATTTTCAGATATTGTTTAGACTCAAATGCAGATTATCTGATGTACAGTGTTGTCAGAGACTGGTGCAGAATCTGGAATTTGGGATCAATGTCAGGGACCGGTTGAATGTCAGAGATTTGGTGCAGAATCTGGAACATGGGGTCAGGTATCAAGTAAATAGAAAAACAATTCCTCTTGTGGCGCTGCAAATTGGAGCAGCAATAGGTAGTACAAAAATAGGTCACCAACCTATACAACAATATGCAATGGAAAAAGTACAACCTCACTTTCTGCGCTCCAAATGTCCCCTTGATTGAATGGTTTCTCAACAAAATAATGGTGTCACATGAAAAATAAAATAAAACACAACATAGTGTAATATAGTCTATGTAAAATAGTTCTTTCCACTGTGTAGGGGGGAAGAATAGGTGATGTCGAATTTTCCCGAAAGGATTCCAACGTCCACCTACTTATGGGATCACCACAAGTGATGTCATGCCAACGGAACAAGGAATTCGTACATGTATGCTTACTTGTATAAGCGAGGTAGAAAGCACATAAAGGTTTCTTTATTGTGAGTGCTGTCTTGTTTTTCTTCAACCAATTTAGAAAGGATGAATATCACTCACAAGGTACATGAGAAGAATTGAAAAAAGGGAGCCAATTAGGGCAAACAAAACCCCTTTATTCAAAATTCAAATACAAATAGACGACCAGCCATACCATATAAGGAAACTGAGATGGAAATCAGCTGACACAATGTGACCCGGGTGTCAATATGTCATAAGTTTCCCTCAATGGATATGACAGGTTAGGACATCAATATGGCACTGTATCAACGCGTTTCGGCGCTCGGCGGCGTCTTTATCAAGATTTAACAGTGTACATAACTATAACAAATATATAAAAATATGTAAATAAATATATATAATAATATCAATCCAATATAGATGATAACCTCAATCCAATTCTGAATTAAAAACATCTAAACACACATGACACATCATATGACATACCACTGATATGTAGACTCCCCTGTATGGTCAGCTGGATAATATGGTCTTCTAATCTAACCTTCCTTAAATAGCGTGGGCCCTGATCAATTGGGAATTAATTAACCAATGAATAGAAAACCCCTATGATGGACACCCAAAAAGACCAATCATATCCAACCTCTCTGCTTAGTCATTAGTAAACAACCACCGGGCAAACAGAAAGCCATGTTACCTCCTAGGATCCAGAAATTGGGACCAAAGTCACGATTTGATCCAATTACACAAAATGCCTCCCTTAAAACTTTCCATAGGATGTTGGAATCTGCTGGTAATACCCAGGAGGGACATAGACCACATAATTTACAACGTGATGAAAGGATGGCCTTACGTGACCTAAGCAAGAGAAAGGACATTGTGGTTCGCGGTGCGGACAAAGGAGGGGCGATAGTGGTTCAGGAGGTTACATATTACAGAGCAGAATGTCAGAGATTGCTTAGTGATGAATCCACCTATTGTAAATTACCACATGACCCATCGGTTGAATATCAGGCTGAACTGAAATGTATTTTACAGCAGGCTAGGGATGAGGACATTATCTCTGCTGAAATTTTTGAGAAATTGAGTTTGGAACATCCGGTGTCTCCTTTGTTTTACATTATACCCAAAGTCCACAAAGACGCACAGAGGCCACCGGGTAGACCCATTATATCAGCCCGGGGGTCTCTGTGTGAACCGGTTTCCATCTTTCTGGACAGCTACTTGCAGCCCTGTGTACAGGGCACTTTTACCCATCTTAAAGATTCCACTACTTTACTGCAAAAGTTTTTGTCTTTTGATGTTATACCGTCTGATATCATGCTAGCCACGATTGATGTCACCAGTTTGTACACCTGCATACCCCATAGGCAGGGGCTGCAGGCTGTCAGACAATTGATTACTGGGAGCATCTTATATGAGGGCCCTGATATAGATTTTTTTATGACATTGCTTGAGTTCACCCTCACCCATAATTTCTTCAGCTTTGATGGGCAGTTTTACAGGCAGCAAACGGGGTATGCCATGGGATCTTCCGTGGCACCCTCATTTGCCAATGCCTATATGTGGGAGGTTGAACGCAGTTTGTTCTTTACCAACAGGTCTATTTCTAGCAGATTGTTTTTGTACTATGGGTACATAGACGACCTGTTGTTGATGTGGCATGGAGATGTGGCAGATCTAGATAACATCATTGCGGCACATAATGCCACGGAGAGTCCAGTCAAACTAACATTGAGTAGTAGTCCAAACGAGAGTTGTTTTTTGGACCTCAATATTAAAATCGAAGATGGTAGGTTGGCCACTTCTTTATATAAAAAACCAACAGACCGCAATACAATTCTTAGGTATGACAGTTGTCATCCAAGTTCTACAGTCAGGAGTGTCCCCTATGCTCAATTGTTGAGAGTATGTAGAATTAACAGTAGTCCACTGGAAAGGGACAAACAACTGGATGAGATGGAGGCCAGATTAAGAGCTAGGGGGTACCCACAACAACTTCTGACCCAGGCCAGAGAGAAGGCAGTGAACAAAAATAGAGTTGAAGCTTGGTAGCTTCAGGCACGAAGAAATTAGGCGGTGTGATCCCATAGGTTAGTGAGTTCAATATACACAGTCAACATGTGCAAAAACAGGTCAAAAAGTTGTGGCCGTTGGTGACATCTGATCCTGAGTTGCCAATGTTTAAGCAACAGCGGATCATGCCTGCCTATGTTAAAGGCCGCAGCATCAAGGACATGCTTGTTAAGACGGATATGGCTAAATTCAGAGAGGAACCCAAACATTTTTTGAGGCGGAAGAACGGTTGCTTTAAGTGCACAGGGTGCACGACGTGTTCACACATGTCTGTAGGTTACCATATCATACATCCATGTTCCGGGAAAAAATTCCCTATTAGATGGCCTTTAACATGCACCACTAAATTTGTGGTTTATGCCATAATGTGCCCATGTGGTAGGTACTACATAGGCACAACCGAGTGTCAATTCAAGATCAGGATGGCACAACACAGGTTGGCCATTAGGAATGCCCTTATAGCAGGAAAGGGTGACCAACCTGTGGCCAAACATTTTGTGGAGCATAGACACACCATGGCCACTTTTAAACATAGAATAATTGACCATGTACCCAAATCTATGCGAGGTGGAAATAGAGGGAAAAAACTCCTACAGTTAGAATCACGGTGGATCCACAGGTTAAATACTCTTAGACCCATGGGTCTCAATGATAATTTAGGTCTCATTAACTTTATTTAATAGCTACATTTTAGTTATGAGTTGTTGAACTCAGTAGGAAAATCCGAAAGTGTTAGGGAGTAGCAGTAGTAATGTAGAGTTTTCGGTACGGTTTAAGCAATTAATGTGCATTTTATATGAAGCTCTGAGATATGTATGTATTTGTTTTTTATTGCAATTGGTGTGGTTTCACTAATATTTTTTTAGCAGCCTGGTAGCTTATATGTGTAACACTGAATGTTTTTAGATATGGATCTGTTGGACACAGCAGTGAGCACTTTATATGTACACTTCACGCTGGTGCTTCCAGCGGGCACGGTGCTGTTTCACTGGAGTCATTGTTTACATCTCTGTTACCAGGTTGCGTTGCCATGGACGCGCCCCCGGGCGCCGGTGCGTCACTTCCGCGGAGACGCTGGTGACGTCAGTCTGGAGGCCGGGATGGCGCGGCCAGTGGTACATGCATGTGGGGATGTTCTTATTGGGGGTAAGTAGTATTTATTTGCACAGATTGTCATTTTGCACTAATCCTGACGAAGGGGGAGACCCCGAAACGTTGATATGCACTAATACAAAGTTTGTTGCCGTTTTGAAGACTCTGGGGTATATTTACTAAGCTCCCGATTTTGACCGAGATGCCGTTTTTTCTTCAAAGTGTCATCTCGGTAATTTACTAAGCAAAAATCACGGCAGTGATGAGGGCATTCGTAATATTTTGGAAGTCCTAGGAAAAAATCACGAATCAATACACCATCGGTCAAATACGCCTGCAATTTGGTAGAAATCGGGAATTTACTAAAAAGTGCAAATCACAAACACTGCCGACTATAGCCAAACACTGCCGTGCAGAAATACAATTTGTAAAAAAGTGCTAAAAAAAACAGACCTGCTTTTTTATCCCGTGTTTGGATAGGCATGCAGGGATCCATGAGATCCGTGCATGTTTATCAGTGGGAAGGGGATGGGAAAGTGTTCATTTTTAGATAAAAAATTGCGTGGGGTCCCCCCTCCTAAGCCAAACCAGCCTCGGGCTCTTTGAGCCGGTCCTGGTTGCAAAAATATGGGAAAAAAATTGACAGGGGTTCCCCCATATTTAAACAACCAGCCCCGGGCTCTGCGCCTGGTCCTGGTTCCAAAAATACGGGGGACAAAAAGCGTAGGGGTCCCCCGTATTTTTGAAACCAGCACCAGGCTCCACTAGCTGGACAGATAATGCCACAGCCGGGGGTCACTTTTATACAGCGCCCTGCGGCCGTGGCATTAAATACCCAACTAGTCACCCCTGGCCGGGGTACCCTGGAGGAGTGGGAACCCCTTCAATCAAAGGGTCCCCCCCCTCCAGCCACCCAAGGGCCAGGGGTGAAGCCCGAGGCTGTCCCCCCCATCCATGGGCTGCGGATGGGAGGCTGATAGCCATTGTGTTAAAAAATGAATATTGTTTTTAGTAGCAGTACTACAAGTCCCAGCAAGCCTCCCCGCAAGCTGGTACTTGGAGAACCACAAGTACCAGCATGCGGCGGAAAACCGGGCCCGCTGGTACCTGTAGTACTACTACTAAAAAAATACCCCAATAAAAACATAAGACACACACCTTGAAAGTATAACTTTAATACATACATCCACACCACCATATACACATACTTACCTTATGTTCACACGAGGGTCGGTCCTCTTCTCCATGTAGAATCCATGGTGTACCTGTGGAAAAAATTATACTCACATACTCCAGTGTAGAAGCCTCTTCTGCTTGTAATCCATTTGTAATCCACGAACTTGTAAAAATAAAAAAACGGACATCCGACCTCGAACTGAAAGGGGCCCCATGTTTTCACATGGGACCCCTTTCCCCGAATGCCAGAAACCCCCTCTGACTTATGTCTAAGAGGGTTTCTTCAGCCAATCAGGGAGCGCCACGTTGTGGCACCCTCCTGATTGGCTGTGTGCTCCTGTAGTGTATGACAGGCGGCACACGGCAGTGTTACAATGTAGCGCCTATGCGCTCCATTGTAACCAATGGTGGGAACTTTGTGGTCAGCGGTTGACCGAAAGTAACCTCACCGCTGACCACAAAGTTCCCACCAGGTTAGCTTCGGTTGAACGGTATCTACAAGGACATGCTGAGTTCAAGGGTCCGAATATTCAGTTTTGCATACAGCTTCTTAATATGATTTTGACAAAAAATTTATTTTTACATGATGGGGCTATTTACCTTCAATGCACGGGGTGTGCTATGGGGTCCTCAGTGGCCCCGGCATACTCTAATATTTTTATGTTTGAAGTTGAACAAAATTTTTTTTTTGACAATCCTGACATAGCTGACAGAATTATATTCTATTGTCGCTATATCGATGATTTGCTCCTTTTTTGGAAAGGATCTCGACAGGATTTGATGAATATACTTGACCAACACAATAGGCAGACCCATCCGGTGAAATTGACATACACCATAGAGGATACTAGTATCAACTATCTTGATGTCAATATCACCTTGGAGGCAGGTTACATTCAAACATCCATATTTTCAAAACCGACAGATCGCAACAACCTTTTACATTATGCCAGTTTTCACCCAATACCTCTTAAACACGGATTGCCATATTCACAGTTTGTACGTGTCAGACGTATCACGTCTGACCCTGTTTTGGCAGAGACCCAAATGAATCAGATGATGTCAAAATTCATTGAGAGGGGGTATCATATTGATTCTTTAGAACAAGCAAAAAGGAGGGCCCTTAATTTAGATAGAGCAGAATTATTATTAAAAAAACAGTCAGCAACAACTAGAGCAGGTCCTATGATCCCCTGGGTGGGTCAATATAATGCTGCTAGTAAGGGAATCAATCAGATATCAAAAAATCTTTGGCATATTGTCCAAAGTGATCCAGAATTGAAACTTGCAGATACCAAATTAATGTCATGCTACAAACGAGGTAAGAACCTTAGGGATATCTTGGTTCGTACCGATATTACATCTCGTTCCCCTAGATCAGAATTAAGACTGGGTCTCAAGAAGGGCTGTTTTAGGTGTACTTGTACCACATGCCAGTTCTTGATTGCTGGGGATACTTTCCAGCATCCACATTCTGGCCGCACATTCTATATGAAATATCGTTTTACGTGTTCATCAAAGTTTGTGGTGTATCAACTGATATGCCCCTGTGGGTTGTCATATGTCGGTAAGACCGAACGTATTTTCAAGGAACGTATGGCAGCCCACAGGTCAGCAATCAAGTCCGCGATTGTGAAGGGGGATAGTGAACAACCGGTGGCCAGACATTTTAGTCAGGCTCGCCACCCCTTGGTATCATTACGTTATAGGATGATCGATCATGTTCAACCTCTGCCTAGAGGAGGGGATCGCGGCAGACGATTGCTGCAACTGGAATCTCAATGGATTCACAGATTGGATACAGTGCATCCGAGAGGCCTGAATGATCACATTGGCCTCGGTTGCTTTTTTTAGTGTTATTACTAATCTAGTGCTTTAGTTGTTACATCATTATTTAATACTGATATATAATATTTGTATTATTGTCATCATTGGATCAATATCTGCTAGTAAAACCGAATAGGTTTTTATCCTACATAGGCCAATTGATATATGTATGTATAGCATGCAGTTTAAAAAGTTTAAAAAAGTGTTTAGTATATATTGTATGGGTGTTAGCCTGTGGTATACTAGTTTGTATAATAGATTTTACGATGTAACTTCTGCTTAGCACTCCATTATGTTCCAATAGTTTGTATTCCGTTACCTTGGTGATGGGGAGCACATTCATGACGGAGCCTAGGCGCACGTCATTGTTAGAGCGCCGGCCGGAGCGGGCGGGTGACCCACCTCCCGGAAGACGCCAGTCACTGGGGGATCTTTTGCTGCTATAAAGGTATGTTCTTGTTCATTGTTTATATGCTGACCTGACGAAAGTGCTACAATAAAAGCACTGAAACGTTGTCTTTCATGATGCTGTTCTAAGATTGAATTATTTAAGACGCATGGAGTGCCATACCATCCCTTACTGCTGCTGTCACTTCCTCGTGCGGGCACCCGGCGCATAATCACTACTGACGGGAGAGCCGGACCATCCACTGTATGTATATATATATATATATATATATATATATATACATACTGAAGATTATTACAGCCCATATGAGTAATTAGCAGTTATGGGATTGTTGCAAATGGCTAAGAGTTGTAGGCTGGGTTACACACTTACGTTTGTGTCCTTTAGAAGGTGATGAGTCCATGCAGGGACAGACAGCAGATGAAGTTGCTGCTTACAATAGCACTTATGTATAGATTCTGCACCAGTGAATCCATCTAATAACATCACATCACATTAATATTGCATTTCAAACCCTGCTTAGCATTTCTAATGCTGTGTAGGTCTTTCTGCTTTAAAGTGGGGCTCAGCCGCCTAGCCAGAACCACTGGGAGCTGATATGATCCTTTGTATCTGCTGTGATGAGAGTAATAGACAGCACAGACAATCTGGCACTTTACCCATTCACTACCTGCAGCTCTGTACGTTTGTTACATTCTTTCAAATGTTGGCTCTTAAGTGAAAGTTAATGGGTTAATTAATATACACATTGATGGCAAGTTCAAGGTTACTCTGGGTTGTACTATACTATAGAACACCTTATATTATTTAACATTTCAACCAGTACATTGTTGTTGCCTATTTCAATAGTGATTGAACTTATGAGAATTTGAGAGGACAATAGTGATGATCTTTTTACATGGTTTCACCAACATTCCCAATAATTGGATCAGCTGCTGTTGGACTTTTACTTTACAGTTTCTAAATATGAACAGATGTGCATAAATGACAATGACCCTCATTTAGATGTGGTTGGAGGCAAAGCCAGATTAAGGGCGGACACAGGGGATACTGTACCCCAGGCCCCTTACTGTCAGGGCCCCCCCCAGCTGGAGCACATTGACATCACTTGCTCTCCCTCTTATGCAGCAGCAGAACCAGGCAGCAAGAATTTGAGCAAGACAGCATGCAGTGCAGGCAGAGACACAGGAATATCAGGTTTCATTAGCTACCGACAGAGCTTCCCGACCAGAGGAGAGATAGGAGGCAGAGAGAGCTGTAAGTGACATAGGGATCCTAGCTTCTCCTACTCCCCGCCTAGGTGTCTGGGTCCTGCATAACCTGTTATCTAATGCAAGCATTTGTGTTTAAAGAGAGATACACAAAGAGACCTCCTGAGTCCTGTCCCAGTGTGTAAGTAGTACAGAGGCTGCTGCTATTCTTGCATGTGACAAAAAAAGAAAAAAATTCTATGTGTATTTAAAGGTTGTTTTAGTTGTCTTTGTTCCACTACATGAAAACTTTCTAAAATATTTGTCTCTCAATTAGGTGGAGCTATAAACAGTACCCAGGCATTGTTAAACTATTAGTTCAAATTTAATATACACAATCCATACCTCACAACATGAGGGAGGGACAAAATGCTCTCTACCTGGACTTTCCTCTTAATATATGACTGCAATCACTTATGTTGAAATACCATATTTATCAAATAAATGGTTCAACACAGGTGACGGAAATAATTTATTAAGAGGGTAGTCCAGGCAGAGTATTTTGTCCCTTCCGGAATTGTGAGGTATGCATAATGTAATATACAGCCCCCCTTTCCCTCGGGCCACCCTGTCTTAAATGTCCCAGGCCAGTAGCGGAACTTGTGAGTGGTGGGACCAGATACAAAAATACATTTTGTCCCTCCCTCCCCTTTCTATCCACCATAAATTCACATTATGATGCATGTCAGTGGGTGACAGGAAGAGGCAGAGGGTGATGCCAGTGAGAGGCAATGAGTGACAGGATAGCATGATGGGGAGAGGCAGTGAGTGATGCTAGGGAGAGGCAGTGGGTAACAGAGAGAGGATACCAGGCAGTGAGTGATGGACAGTGTGACATACAGTGTACAACAGGAAAAGGGGAACAGGTAACAGATGGCAGAGAGAGGTAATGAGTGATACCAGGGAGAGGGTGACTGGCAGTGGGTGACAGGGAGATGGAGAGAAGTAGTGGGTTATGCTAAGGAGAGACAGTGGGTCATACCAGAGAGAGAGTGATGGGGAGAAGGTGATGGAGAGAGGCAGTGGGTGACACTAGGGAGAGACAGTGGGTGAAACCAGGTAGAGAATGACAAAGAGAGGCAGTGGGAGAGGGTGACAGAGCAAGGGTGACCAAGAGAGACAGATGCTGATGCAATCATGATGGTGACAAGCAGCGGGTAACAGAGAGAGGCAGTGGGTGACGCAAGGGAGAGGGTGATTGAGAGAAGCTGTGGATTACACTAGGGAGAGACTGTGGGTGACACCAGGGAGTGGGTAACAGGTAGAGGATACCAGAACATGAGTGATGGAGAAGGTGACAGAGTAGTGGGTGATGGAGAGAGGCAGTGGGCTATGTTAGGGAGAGGTAGTGGGTGACACCAGAGAGAGGGTGACAGACAGTGGACAACAGGTAAAGGGGGATGGACATCAGGCGGCGGGGAGAGGCAATGAGTGATGCCAGAGAGAGGGTGACTGGTAGTGGGTGACAGGGAGAGTGAGACAGAGAGAAGCAGTGGGTTACACTAGAGAGAGACAGTGGGTGACACCAGGGAGAGGGTGACAGGGAGGGTGTGACGGGGAGAGGCAGTGGGTGACGTTAGGAAGAGACAGTGGGTGACACCAGGGAGAGGGTGACAGGCAGTGGGTGACAGAGAGAGAGGCAGTCGGTAATGATAGAGAGGTGACAAGCAGCAGGTGATAGAGAGAGGCAGTGGGTGATGCCAGGGAGAGGGTGACATGTAGCGGGTGATAGGGGAAGGGTGATGGAGAGAAACAGTGGGTAGGGTGACATGCAGTAAATGATAGGGTGAGGGTGACATGCAGTGGATGACAGGGAGAGGGTGACAGGCAGTGGGTGACATTAGGGATCTGGGTGACACCGGGGAGTTGGTGACAGGGAGAGGCAGTGGTTGATGTCAGGGAGTGGGTAATAGGCAGCGGGTGATTCATATATAAATATATTATAATTAAATGACCTGGCCCAGAACTGCACTGCATGAATGACTGCTTTTCCTTGGACAATACTCTGGGGACTATCACGAGATGGTGACATCAGATTCCCGGCACCAGCAGCAAGGTCAGCCTCAAGTCAGTAGAGAGGAAGCCGGGGTAAAGTTGCATACACACGGTGCGATTTGAACTACCGATATGGACTATATAGTCCATATCGGTAGAAAACATAGTACATATCGCACTGTGGGGGCATTCCGAGTTGTTCGCTCGTTGCCGATTTTCGCAACGGAGCGATTAAGGCAAAAATGCGCATGGTTCGCAGTGCGCATGCGGTTAGTATTTTAACACAAAACTTAGTAGATTTACTCACGTCCGAACGAAGATTTTTCATCGTTGTAGTGATCGGCGGGTGATTGACAGGAAGTGGGTGTTTCTGGGCGGAAACTGACCGTTTTCTGGGAGTGTGTGGAAAAACGCAGGTGTGTCAGGGGAAAAATGCGGGAGTGTCTGGAGAAACGGGGGAGTAGCTGGCCGAACGCTGGGCGTGTGTGTGACGTCAAACCAGGAACGAAATGGGCTGAGCTGATCGCAATCTGTGAGTAGGTCTGGACCTACTCAGAAACTGCTAAGAAATTTCTATTCGCAATTCTGCTAATCTTTCATTCGCAATTCTGCTAAGCTACGATACACTCCCAGAGGGCGGCGGCTTAGCGTGTGCAATGCTGCTAAAAGCAGCTAGCGAGCGATCAACTCGGAATCACCCCCAGTGTGTGTATATACACCTTGCAAAGCCGGTGCGCGCTCCCGCTGGGTCGATATCGCAAGAAAAAATAGACTGTGCAGGCAGGTCAATTTTGACTAGAAAGTGTACAATCTAGTTCCTAGTATTGTCAAAATTGTATATAGTCAGAATTGCACCATGTGTATAGTCAATATCGGTGGTTCAGGGCTCCAGGGAGTTCAAGGGAAATCGCAAAGTCAAAATCGTCCATTAGGCAGAATCGCACCATTTGTATGCACCTTTACTTAGAGCAAAGAGGAGAGGTGAGGAAAGGGGAGGAGTTGGGAGGAGAGCTGGACTGTCGCTGTGTTAAGGCAGCAGCTGAGGCTGCTCACTAATTTATGGGGGAGTGGCTGCTCATGGCCTGGAGCAGGGACCGACGACGGGTGGTGGTGGCATAAAATTAGTCAGCGTGACTCATTGTAACACTGTGGGCCCCTTCACGGTGGTGGGCCGTCACACCTCCTGCTGCATTACTAATCCGAACTGCATCCAAGAATGCAATATCGGATGTTCCCTGGCACCATCAGCCAGCTGTGTGACACATGGGGTCACGCAAGCCAGCCGCTGCAAGTCCTTCCTAGAGACAAGGAAATCTCCATCCTCTGATGGGGATCCTGGCCTCGTTCCTCTCCTGTAATGGCGGTGACACGGCTCTGTTTGGAGAAATGGAGGCAGCCCCCAAACAACATCAGACTGTCAATCATTGACAGTCTGAATGCCGTAGTGCGACCAACGTCGCAGACCCATACTGCACATGCCCAGTACAGGTCTGGCGCAAAGTACCTAACATTGTTACTTTGCTGCATGAGCCGCTACTCCATCCACATCTGAATGAGGCAGGGCCATAACTAGGTGTGTGCCGATGGTGCCTTGCCCACAGCGCACATGCACTGCAGGTGCACCATCAGCAGCACCCCCCCCCTGTATGGCCGTCAGCCATCTAGTCCAGTGAGTCTTTAAGCCCCGCTGCCTGTCTCCCACTGCCGCCTCTGCAAGAGACGGGGAGCGGTGCCGCCGCCGCTGTGTGGCAGCACCCCGCCCCCCGTCCCGTTATTCCTTCACTGAGACCCACCGCCCCCGCCGCCGCCTTTGAGAGCGGCGTGCTACAGCAGGTGGCAGGACATAAAGCCATGGATACCGGATCGCCTCCCCCTCAGGTGATTCTGACACAGAGCGGAACTGCAGGAGAGGGAGACAACGGAAGAGGGCACTGGCTGAGTGACCCGCGACCTCGCCGGGAGGAAGTCGGCTTGAGGACAGAAAGATGCAGTGTCGGCCAGGGTGAGGAGAGGGAGCGGCGCTATCTTGAGGGCAGCCGGCGGTGGATGTGCGGGTGCTTGCTGTGGAGTCAGATGGATTTGAGGACTGCAATCAGGTCTTGCCAATTCTCACATATACAGTCTTGGTCCTGGTCCTCATATTAATATTTAGAGCCATAAAGCTAACCGTTACCCCCCCCCCCTCCCCTGCAGCCAAACCCTACCCTGCAGCCAAACCCTACCCTTAGTGTCTTACCCTAAATCTTCCAGTCACGCAGCCCCCTAGTATCTGACACTAACCCTCCTATCCTGCAGCTTAACACTAAACCCTCTCCTCCCGCAGCCTAAACCTCCCAGTGCCTTACCCTAACCCCTCACTCGCAGCCTTAACCTAACCCCTCCCCCTCAGCCTTACCTTAACCACATCCCCGCAGCCTTTCCCTAACACCTCCCTTGCAGCATTACCCTAACCCCATCCCCCGCAGCCTTACCGTAACCCCATCCCCCGCAGCCATGCTGGGGAATGCAGCATGTCCCCCACTGACCCCCACCTGCCATCGCTCATTGCTGGCAGCATCGGCAAGTGTGTATGCACACACACTCTTCCTGCCATAATGTGTAAAAAGGAGAACTCTGTCTGCCTAATGTGTAAAAATGAATGCTGCTTCCTTATTGTTGACAAGACTGTCTGCCGTAATGTGTAAAAAGGGGACGCTGTCTGCCGTAATGTGTAAAAAGGGGGACGATGTCTGCTGTAATGTGTAAAAAGGGGACGCTGTCTGCTGTAATGTGTAAAAAGGGGGACGCTGTCTGCCGTAATGTGTAAAAAGGGGGATGCTGTCTGCCGTAATGTGTAAAAAGGGGCACGCTGTCTGCCGTAATGTGTAAAAATCGGCACGCTGTCTGCCGTAATGTGTAAAAGGGGCTCTACCTGGTGTAGTGGCGCTGCTGTGCAGCGTAATTTGAATATTGGAGACTACTGTATGAATTGGTATTATTTTGTGGCCACGCCCCTTCCTCATGAAACCACGCCCCCATATATTTTTCATGCGCCTACGGTGCACGCTGCCCCAATCGTGCATACTGGGGGGCGCCAACGCCGTTTCTTGCACACAGCGCTAAAATGCCTAGTTACGGCACTGGTGAGGACCAATGTTTTCTCAATTTGGAGTTACACTTTGAGAAAAATAATTTTCTTGTGACAGTCTATGGGATATATTCAATAAGAGTCAGATACATTCCAACATGCATTTGTCGGAATGGATCCGGTAAGCCCTATCCAATAGGATGGCCAATCCGACTGTCGGATTTGTCCATTCCCTCCCGTCTGTACTGCTGCTGTCAGCAGCTCCCCGTGTGTGAGATCACAGGGAGCTGCTGGAGACAGCCACACAGCCGCATTCAGTGCCAGCCGGGGATCGCTGCAGGGAGAGAGGTGCCTGGCCGGGGGGACGTCAGAGAGGAGCCATGTCTTACAGCATCCGCGGCTCCAGCTGCCCCCGCCGGCAAGCACTCTACCCCTCCCTCGCCCCGCTCCCCCGTCTCCTCACCTCAATCCGACTTTTTTAAAAGTCGGATTGAGGTTGTCGGAAATGGGGCCAAATCCTTTCGGATTTAGCCTTGTTTCCAACAAAAGCACGTGGATCCGCGGCTATTCTGCCGATCCACGTGTTTTCCGACAAGTCGGGAATTCCCTTCCGACCTAAATCTGTTGGAAGCTGACGTCTTTCCGACAAGACGGCAGCTTCCGACACTTATTGAATATACCCCTATGACTATAAGCAGGACTGGCAGATTGTGACCTCTCGGAGGACAGCTGTGATGACAAGTTTTTCAATTATGTCACTTTGGTGAATAGAAAAACAGCCCTGAACAATGAAAGCACTGTTGCACCTATTTCCAAATACAGGTACTTTGAAGCGTAATTTCCTCTATGATGTACTCACTGAGAATCACTGTCTTGGCCTCTGATTCCTTGGAGACATTAGTGCTACTTCACTTGAAATGACAGTCTGAAGGTCAAATTGCACTAGTCCATTAAACAGCATTTATTTTTTACAGATGACATTTGTCACCAGCCTGTAAATAACTCTCATAGATGTCTATATATTATATAATAGATGTGTTTCTCAAAAAGTTTTGTGTATATCCATGCAATGCATTTTGTGTCTATCCATACATACAGCACATTTCATAGATTCTTACATTCCTATCAGTTTCTCTTGTTTCGGATCCAGAAGCAGACAGGCTTTTGGCAAATGTTTTCAATTTACTTTACTTATTACTGATATTCTGGTGAAAAATGGTTGTGCTTGTACAGTCGGAGCAAGGAGCCAATTTGTCCACAAGTGTGTTACAATGACATAGTAATGAAACATAGTTTTGCAATAGTAGGCTTTTACTGCCGGTTTTCTGATATTAATAAAATGACTCCAATATAGAAGATTTTTTTTTTCTTGTAAATGTTATTGAATATCGTTTGCAAATGAATGTTGCAATGAGAGTGAGTGCATCTCACTTTGGGCCTGATTCAGAGCCTCACAGAATCCGCACGTAATGCCAGTGTTCACCTGGTTGAGCAATTATTTGTAACTGCACATGAGTGAACATTTATGAAAAACCCTATGATGCATGCATTACACACAGGGGCGTTGTTGCAATCAATTCAGACCCTTTCAGAAAGATGGCAGAAAAGTGATGGGTGCAGGGCTGGTGCAAGGTCTCTCTGCACCCTAGGCACAGCTTCAGCCTGGCGCCCCCTAACCTGCAAAAGAAAAACAAAACACCACCACCTATCGGAGGGGATATGCAGGTGGCCACTAGGTGGGCTGGGGTGAATTGCATCATTATACATATACAGAGAAAAGAGACAACACTCAAGGACTTTTAAGGTGAAAAAGTATATTGTGTAAACAAAGTCACAACATTTTGTGACTTTGTTCGTAGTATACTTTCACTTTCAAATCCTTGAGTGGCGACCATTCTTTCTGCCCATGTATACATGCAGTAGTGGATCTTGCCACGGGCAAGCAGGACTTTTCCCCGGGGCGCCGCCTCCCGGAGGGCGCAGGGCGCCATCCGGAGGGCGCCGCACCAGGGCAAGATCCGCTGCTGCTGTACCCCGCTGCCCGCCGCTGTGAAGGGAAACTAGACGCGTACGTGGAGAGGTACTTTACTTCGTGGAGAGGTACTTTACTGTGCGGTGCGCGATGACCCCCTCCCCCCACCCCCCTGTACTACATTGTGCCCCAGTGCCTGTGTTTTCCCATTTATGTTGTTTACAAGTGCAAACCACCCATCGGGCTGTAAGATCTGCACTGTCCCGCAGAACCCCCATGGGTTACTTACCTAAAAGTTGTTTCCTTGTTTTCCTTGGTAATTGGTTCCTCTTACAGGCAGTAGCAGTAATTACAGCAACGCTGCTGGGAGCCAACATGTAGTCAGGTGCTGCTTGTTGCTGGAGAGCCGGGATCCAGGGGCCTGGAGGATGTGCATCAGGGCTATGAGAAGCGGATGTAGGAGCGCCCCCCAGGATCCACAGTTACATCTGCCCCTATGTGCCGTCACATGACTTGATGTTACACGTGTCAGCATAGAGGAAACGCTGAGACACTATGTGGTACAGCCTGATAGCGGCGGCTGTACCTGATTAGACCTGCAGCAGCAGCCAGCGCAGTGTAAAAGGAGGAGGACACATTCATATCCTTCAGTATTTCAGTATTAGATGAATTCAGTGAAGCTCTCCAGAGTACGGCATTCCTAGGCAGCCGCCTAAAGCTGCCTAATGGTAGAGCCGGCCCTGGATGGGTGTCCCTGGGCGGAAACTGGGAGGTGGCTACTAGTGCCAGCAAAAATGGAACGTTCAGGGGGCGTATTATGGGAGTGCCAATTCTCAGATGCACAGCCGCAAGCATAGGTGCTATTTTCGTATAAGGACACACAAATCGGTATTACAACGTTTACAGGAGCTAAAAGCTCTTTCTTTGCACATTCTGGTGCATGGATGTATCATACCCTCCAACATGACCCATTCCATTAG
The DNA here is from genome assembly GCF_028390025.1 of Pseudophryne corroboree. Lineage (NCBI taxonomy): Eukaryota > Metazoa > Chordata > Amphibia > Anura > Myobatrachidae > Pseudophryne > Pseudophryne corroboree. Next base: position 288,297,918 of record NC_086446.1, read on the forward strand.
GTACAAAATACTCTGTTCCTGGACTTCTTTGCCAGTGTCAGTTACAGAGGTGGGGCTGCAGCACAGTCCAAAATTCAAATAGGGAAGCCACACCAACTGCCATTGAGTCCTGGCCGGTGATGTTTGGCAGTGTTTGGGATGGCAGTTGGTGTGGCTCCCCTAGTTGAATTTGGACTGATCTGCAGCCTCACCTCTGTAACTGCCACTGGCAAGGAAGTCCAGGAACAGAGCATTTTGTACCTAATGGAATGGGTCATGCTGGAGGGTATGATGTACACAGGACCATTTTCGTAAAATGGACAATTGCCAACAGATGTTGCTACGTGCACATTTACATGTGACTCAGACCTACTACCTCTACTTGTACACACAAGGTATATTTAACGCCTTTGATGTTGAAGGTTTTCTAACTCCCATTTTCTATGCAGTACCCATACAAATTATATCTGGCTTTTTCCAGAACACATTGAATTTTCAGAAAATCCCATTAGTCTTTTTGCTACTTTCTAATACAACAAATAAAATCTACCCAAAATTGACATAAAAGTATGTTTTATTTAAAATGTGAATGAAGTGAAGGAAAAGCAAATGTGTATTTTTTATTGAATGGATCGCAGTAACATACAGCAGACAAATGATATAGTTATATAAAGTAGAGGATATATACACAGAATCGAAAATCTGTCATAACTTGTAGTATAACAAAGATGATCAAATGTCAGGAAAAAAGGAGCAAGAAAACAATCTTGCAGGTAATAGTGTGATGAGCCATCAGAGGTGAGTAAAAATAAAGTGGAAAAAAGAGAAGGGGTGTTACCAGGCCCTTAATAGAACATTCCATAGACTAGTGTGAAAATGCAAAGAAAAGAAAATTACCCAAGGTAATTCTCTCCAGGCGCTGATTGGGGAGGTTCAACACAGCAACTAAAAAGAGGGGAGGTTGGTCAGACCTCATACATAAAGAAGTTGTGTGAACACAACGAAACGCGTTGGTGTGAGCTTTGCTGGAGGATAATTTCCAAACTGAGGACATTGTTTCTTCACCACCTTATCAAGGAACTGCAATATTGCGGAGTGCTGAGCCGCTTAATAATCCTTGGATACATCCGTGGTAACTATCATTTATGTTTGACCAACATTTGGGTCCATCCTGGATTAAGAAGGGGACTGTATCATAGGAACAGGTCTTATCCTCTCTTCTATTCTCACAAAATTGTGATTGGGAGTAACACCACTTCTACCCATTCAGGTTTTTCACATTCCATTTATCCATTTTATTCATTTTTTAAATTGTTATTCTATTGAATTTTTTACTTTTGAATTAAACATGTGTATTACATTGTCCTACTCATCTCATCTATGACCATATAGCGCTATTAATTAATGTGTATGCTTATTCCATATACTAGCCCCAGGAAGGACACAGCCGCAAGATGATTGACATCAGCGAGCGTTTGGGGAAGGGGGGATACAGCATTACACGGGCAAGTTGGTCCGAACAGGTGCAGGCCGGAAACATTTTCAGGGCAGTTGCATGACGTCACACGCAGCCGCTGCAATAAAAAAAATGGCGGCAGACTGCTTGACAGCGCAGCCAGGTTGTGCTGCCAGGGCTCCACCTTAATTCAATGCATCCACAATTACATTGCATCGGGAGGCAGCATTTTACACATGCTGGGTGGCCTTGCCCTGTGCTGGGCGGCACCCAGCATGTGTGGAGATGGACGCAGATCTGGCTGCATATGCAGTGATCTGCGTCCTACTCTGAATAAGGTCCTGAGTTATTTGTCCAAGGAATAATTAATACAGAGGAAGCTGCATTGTTAGAGATCCTAAGATACCTTCCCTAATTACATCCATTTTGCATACTGAAACCCAATGGCCCTCATTCCGAGTTGTTCGCTCGCTAGCTGCTTTTAGCAGCTTTGCACACGCTAAGCCGCTGCCTACTGGGAGTGAATCTTAGCTTTGCAGAATTGCGAACGAAAGATTTGCATAATTGCGAATAGAAATTTCTTTGCAGTTTCTGAGTAGCTCGGGACTTACTCTGTGTTATGATTCCAGCACTCTGGTCAGAGGAGATCTTATGGCAAGGACCGGAGCACTGGAACGGAATGCTGGGGAAGGGAGCAGGACAGGAAAATAGCCCCTGGCGCCCTAACTCTGTTGTCTCACCCGTGTTGTCAGTAATCCCCTGCGAGACTATGGTTTCTTGAGCCCTTGGCAGCCGCGTTTGAAGGGCGGATTATGTCTGCCCAACTTCGATGCCCCCCGGTCTTAATGAGAGACAAAGGGAAACCCGAGACAGGGTGATAACAAGAGGCCCTCTAACTAAACAACCAGGCCAGGGGCTAAGCAAACTCAAAACTATAATATGTGCGGAGAAACCGCCAGGGAAAAGGACAACCAAAATATCCACTTGTCCAATTCTCCTACCCGGCACCGCCGAGTACCAGAGAGGACTTGTGGAAGCGGAACCCTCCGCAAATGCTCCAAACACAAAATATAAAAGGTAAAGCGGCTGAGCCGCAACACACGGCAGAGCCGCAACTCACGAACACCACTGGATATAAAACGGTGATCAGTCAGGACTCCAGGGAACCAAACGACCTCTTGGGATGAGATGACAACTCCCGAATACCGGACTTCTGAGGACTGGAATGACCGGATACAGCAGGACTGGAAACAGACTCTCAGCAAACAAAGGCAGCATGCAGGAAGCTATTACCGGCGTCTGTGAGAAGCCCTGGGAGTGTATTTAACAAGGAGTCCTCCAATCAGCTGCTAAAGGCTGATTAGAATAAATGCCGTGCAGCTGCCTTGCTGCACGGCCAGAGAGCAGGTGAATATCTTAATTTCCTAAAGCCTAGCAACGGGGAACGCGGTCCGCCAGTGGCGTCCCCGTTGCTAGGGTCCGTGCGGCTCAGCGCGCCCGGCGTCTAGCGTTGCTAGGGAGCCGGCGGCTGTACGTGCACGGCGTCTCTAGTTGCTAGGCGCCGGGCCGCGCAGACCATCAAGCGGACCCCGGCGCCTAACAGTACCCCCCCCTTGAGGAGGGGTCAAGGAACCCCTAAAGCCAGGTTTCTGAGGAAATTCCCGAAAAAATGCCCTCTTGAGCCTCGGGGCATGAAGATCCTTATCCAGGACCCAAGACCTTTTCTCCGGACCATAGCCTTTCCAGTGAACCAGAAAATACAGCCGATCCCGGGACAATTTGGAATCGAGAACCTTCTCTACCAAGAACTCCTGTTGTCCCTGTACATCCACTGGAGATCTACCCTGAGAGATCTTCCGAGGAAATCTACTGGTTTTCAACAGGGAACAATTAAACTTATTTCCAATCCTGAGAGATCTTGGTAAACGTAACCGAAAGGCAACTGGGTTGACTCTTTTAATAATAAGAAATGGCCCAATAAATTTGGGTCCCAGTGTAGCCGAGGATTGTCGAAGCCTGATGTTGCGAGTCGACAACCACACCCTATCTCCCACCTTAAAAGTGCAAGGACGTCGGAGCCTGTCAGAAAATTTCTTCTCTCGAAAGGCCGCTTTTCTGAGAGCAAGGTGCACCTTTTTCCAAATGGCTCTGAGATGGGAGGTTAAGGTAAGCGAGGAGACTGAGGAATGATGAAAAAAAGAATTAGCTCTGGGGTGAAAACCAAAAACTGAAAAGAATGGAGACTCTTTAGTGGAGGAATGACAAGAATTATTGTAAGCAAATTCAGCCAACGGAAGAAACTCGGACCAATCATTCTGGAGTTTGGCTGAATACAAGCGCAAATATTGTTTCAATGATTGGTTAACTCGTTCGGTTTGCCCGTTGGATTGTGGGTGGTAACCGGATGTTAACGACAATTTCATCTTCAATGAGGCACAAAAACATTTCCAGAATTGTGCGATGAATTGTGGACCCCGATCAGAAACAATATCAGTAGGCAACCCATGAAGCCTGAATACATGGCGGAGAAACAAAACTGCCAACCCTTGGGCAGAAGGCAATCGGGGAAGAGCAATAAAATGAGCCATTTTACTAAAACGGTCCATTACCACCCATATGACTCGGAATCCGACTGAAAGGGGAAGGTCAACCACAAAATCCATGGAAATATGAGACCACGGCCTGAGAGGAACATTTAAGGGCATAAGTTGCCCGATGGGCAAGGAACGGGGAACCTTATGCTGTGCACAAACCTGACATGAATAAACAAATTCCTTGACGTCTTTAGAAAGACCAGGCCACCATACTGAGCGAGAGACTAACTCCAATGTCTTAGAGACTCCTGGATGCCCTGAAACTTTGTTATCATGGAATTCCGTTAAAACAGTAGCTCTCAAAAACTCAGGGACGTAAAGACGACCAGCAGGAGTAATTCTAGGAGCTTGGTGTTGAAGCTGTTTTAACTGGGTAAATAAATCTTGTGTGAGGCCCGCCCAGATGACCGAAGATGGAAGTATGGGGGTAACAGGATTGTTATTGTGAACCGGAAGAAAGCTACGTGACAGGGCATCAGCCTTAATATTCTTGGAACCAGGCCTGAAAGTGATTATAAATTTGAAACGCGTAAAAAATAATGCCCAACGTGCCTGCCGGGCATTAAGCCGCTTAGCCGATTCAATGTATTGCAGGTTCTTATGGTCAGTCAATACCGAAATAGTATGTTTTGCTCCCTCCAGCCAATGCCTCCACTCCTCGAAAGCCCACTTTACCGCCAGTAACTCCCGATTACCAACGTCATAGTTGGATTCAGCGGAGGAGAATTTCCTGGACATAAAGGCACAAGGATGTAACTCCAGAGACTCCGGATCCTTTTGAGAAAGGATAGCCCCCACTCCAACCTCCGAGGCATCAACCTCCACCACAAAGGGCAATTCCGGATTAGGATGTCTGAGGACTGGAGCCGAGACAAAGGCTTGTTTCAAGGCCCGGAAGGACAACTCAGCTTCACGCGACCAGTTGGTAGGATCCGCTCCTTTCTTTGTCAGAGCTACAATGGGAGCAACCAGGTCAGAAAAAGAATGAATGAACCTCCTATAATAATTCGCAAACCCTAAAAAGCACTGAATTGCTTTTAAATTGGTGGGTTGCGCCCAACTAAGGATGGCCTGGAGTTTCTTTGGTTCCATGGAAAATCCCTGAGGGGAAATTATGTACCCTACAAAAAGATACTTCCGTGACATGAAACTCACACTTCTCCAGCTTGGCATATAAATGATTCTCACGTAACTTTTGAAGAACCAGACGCACCTGGGTAACATGTTGTTCCATTGATTCAGAAAAAATCAGGATGTCGTCTAAGTAAACGACCACGAATTTCCCTAGGAAGTCACGGAGCACATCGTTAATGAGGTCTTGAAAAACTGCCGGAGCATTGGACAGGCCGAACGGCATCACCAGGTATTCGTAGTGACCCGACTGAGTACTGAAGGCCGTTTTCCACTCATCTCCAGATTTAATTCGGATGAGGTTGTACGCTCCTCTAAGGTCAATTTTAGAAAAAATCACAGCAGAACGTAACTGATCAAAGAGTACAGAAATCAACGGCAAAGGATAGGTGTTTTTAACTGAGATCTTATTCAGGGCTCTAAAATCAATGCAAGGTCTAAGCGAGCCATCCTTTTTCCCCACAAAGAAGAAGCCTGCACTTAAAGGAGATTTTGATGGTCTAATAAATCCTTTCTCAAGGCTCTCCTTTACATAATCATTCATAGCCGCAGTTTCTGGCCCGGATAATGCATATAATCTTCCCTTTGGCAATGCGGCACCAGGAATTAACTCAATAGCACAATCATAAGGCCGATGGGGAGGCAGAATGTCCGCATTGCCTTTGGAGAAAACATCAGCAAACTCCTGGTATTCCACCGGAATGAGTTCTGGAATGATAGCTGCTACTCTGACTGGAAACGTGATACATTCCTTATCACAAAAAGTACCCCAATGTGAAATCTCCCCCGACCGCCAATCAATGGTGGGATTATGAAAGGCCAGCCAAGGGTGACACAGAACAACTGGAACTGCTGGGCAATGTGTAAGAAAGAACTCGATTTTCTCGGAATGTAGAGCTCCTACTGTAAGTAGTACAGGGGGTGTACGGAGAGAAATAATCCCATTAGACAGCGGACTCCCATCTAAGCCATGTATGGTGACACACCTACCCAAAGGTAACTGAGGAATGCCTAAGGCCTTAGCCCAAGTTAAATCCATAAAGTTTCCTGCAGCTCCACTGTCAACAAAAGCCGACACAGAAGAACTGAGGCTGCCAAAGGAAACTTTAACTGGGACTAAAAGGGAGTTATTCGAGGAGATAAGCTGCAGACCTAGGTGAACCCCCTCACAATTCACCTGGTCAAAGCGTTTCCCGACTTGTTCGGACAATTAAGAGCAAAATGTCCCTTACCCCCACAGTACAGACAAAGACCAGAATTTCGCCTTCTGGCTCTTTCTTCAGGAGACAGCCGGGAGAGACCCATCTGCATGGGCTCCTCTACGTCTTCAGGAATGGAATATACACACGGACTTGACCTTACAGGTGCTCCTTTTTCAGCCCTCCGCTCTCTGAGACGACGATCAATCTTAATAGAAAGCTCCATGAGTTTATCGAGAGTCTCAGGAGCAGGGTACTGAAGGAGACTGTCTTTTATAGACTCTGATAAGCCGAGGCGAAACTGACTGCGCAGGGCTGGGTCATTCCAGCCACAGTCGTTCGACCAACGGCAAAACTCCGTACAATAAACCTCCGCAGGATTTCTACCCTGTCTGAGAGCGCGCAACTGACTTTCAGCGGACGCCTCTCTATCAGGGTCATCATACAAGAGCCCTAAAGACTCAAAAAAAGCGTCAACTGACAACAATGCCGGATCCTCTGCTCTTAAACCAAATGCCCAGGTCTGAGGATCCCCCTGGAGCAAAGAAATAATAAACCCGACCCGCTGAGATTCAGTACCCGAGGAAGTCGGTCTTAAACGAAAATAAAGTTTACAGGATTCTTTAAAATTAAAAAACTCTTTTCTATCACCAGAAAAACGGTCAGGCAAATGCATCTTTGGTTCAGGGACTACCCTTGGGGAAGCTCGCAAAAGATCTTCCTGCGACTTCACCCGAAGAGAAAGATCCTGAACCATCTGAGTAAGTTCTTGAATCTGGCTGACTAAGAGCTGACCAGGATTTGGCCCTAAACCTGTTGGATTCATGAGGCCGATAAACTCTCACAAAACTGAATGAGAAAAAATGAAACCCCGTTTAATTTTAAGTTTTGGTATGGCCGGTAATAATGTTATGATTCCAGCACTCTGGTCAGAGGAGATCTTATGGCAAGGACCGGAGCACTGGAACGGAATGCTGGGGAAGGGAGCAGGACAGGAAAATAGCCCCTGGCGCCCTAACTCTGTTGTCTCACCCGTGTTGTCAGTAATCCCCTGCGAGACTATGGTTTCTTGAGCCCTTGGCAGCCACGTTTGAAGGGCGGATTATGTCTGCCCAACTTCGATGCCCCCCGGTCTTAATGAGAGACAAAGGGAAACCCGAGACAGGGTGATAACAAGAGGCCCTCTAACTAAACAACCAGGCCAGGGGCTAAGCAAACTCAAAACTATAATATGTGCGGAGAAACCGCCAGGGAAAAGGACAACCAAAATATCCACTTGTCCAATTCTCCTACCCGGCACCGCCGAGTACCAGAGAGGACTTGTGGAAGCGGAACCCTCCGCAAATGCTCCAAACACAAAATATAAAAGGTAAAGCGGCTGAGCCGCAACACACGGCAGAGCCGCAACTCACGAACACCACTGGATATAAAACGGTGATCAGTCAGGACTCCAGGGAACCAAACGACCTCTTGGGATGAGATGACAACTCCCGAATACCGGACTTCTGAGGACTGGAATGACCGGATACAGCAGGACTGGAAACAGACTCTCAGCAAACAAAGGCAGCATGCAGGAAGCTATTACCGGCGTCTGTAAGAAGCCCTGGGAGTGTATTTAACAAGGAGTCCTCCAATCAGCTGCTAAAGGCTGATTAGAATAAATGCCGTGCAGCTGCCTTGCTGCACGGCCAGAGAGCAGGTGAATATCTTAATTTCCCAAAGCCTAGCAACGGGGAACGTGGTCCGCCAGTGACGTCCCCGTTGCTAGGGTCCGTGCGGCTCAGCGCGCCCGGCGTCTAGCGTTGCTAGGGAGCCGGCGGCTGTATGTGCATGGCGTCTCTAGTTGCTAGGCGCCGGGCTGCGCAGACCATCAAGCGGACCCCGGCGCCTAACACTCTGCCACTGCGATCAGTTCAGTCAGTTTCGTTCCTGGCTTGACGTCACAAACACACCCAGCGTTCGCTCAGACACTCCCCCGTTTCTCCTGCCACTCCCGCGTTTTTCCCAGAAACGGCAGCGTTTTTCCGCACACACCCATAAAACGGCCAGTTTCCACCCAGAAACACCTACTTCCTGTCAATCACACTCCGATCACCAGAACAATGAAAAATCCTCGTTATGCCGTGAGTAAAATACCTAACTTTTTAGCAAATTTACTTGGCGCAGACGCACTGCGAACATTGCGCATGCGCAGTAAGCGACGAATCGCAATATAGCGAAACTCGGCAACGAGCGAACAACTCGGAATGAGGGCCAATGACATTTCTACTGAAAACCCAGGATTGATACTATTTATAAGTGCCATTACCCCATTGCAATTTGCAACACTGTGACGCTTGTAAGATCTCCATCCCTTGTGCAACAAGAACAGTGGCACCATAACCCCCATTGCAATACTGTGGCACTGTCAAATATAAGAGCTCCAATGTAAAAATGCCTGTGAAGACTAAGACATTGTTTTCAGGTATAGCTAGAAAAGTAATAATTGTTATTGAAACAGTATTCTTAGTCACTGTCTTCAGTGTTCTCGTTATCTTCTTTTTCTTGGAATACGCATATATCTGTGATTAGACTGAATCATTGAATTATTGAATGTTCCAGAGTATTGTGAGCTGCAGACATATGTGATTTTCTTGTCATCTTTAATGCACCCTTATTTTTGTGATTGTCCACTTTTGCCAAATAACTAATCACCATCTTTAATCCAGAGCTCTGTGTGGCTTAATTAAAGAAACATCCTGTTGGAATTGCTGTCAGTTGTATTGCACTGGGACCCCTGAGGCCCACTAATGCCCAGAGCAGCAATGAGTTATCCCCTGCACACCCCCTGCCCCCCAGAACATTTTGAGCAATGTCAGATAAATGGCCCAAGGCAGAAAGCAGGGTTGGCCCCACTGTCTGATGGACCTGACCCTTACCTTAGGGGAGGCAGGGCTGACCTTGTGTGTGCCGGACTGAAAGAGGAGTCCTGCTACCTATCAGCGCTGATTATCACAGCCACATACTGCCTTTAATTAGTTGTACATTATTTATCATTCACTGCAGTCTGTGACTTAAAGGCAGCTCACAACAGGGGTAACTGGCACTGTCAGAGTCTGCTTGACCGAGTGCCAAATTGAGGAAAGCACAAGGGATGTGGACCCCTGTCACAGAGAGAGCAGAGGCCACTCTGTTCCTGCCTCCATCATGCCCTCTGTTCTCCACACCGCACAGGATATTGTGCTTGTACCTGCCTCCCCCTGCCTTCCGCTATCATCCTCTGCTCCTCCTTGCCTTCCATTGGGACCCTCTGCTTCACTATGTCAACCTCTACCTCCCCCTACCTTACGCTGTCACCCTCTACCTCTCCCTGTTACCCACTAACGTATGGCATATTGAAAACTTGGGTTGGGGTGGAGGACAGGGGCCCAAATTATATTTTTGCACCTGGGCCCACCACTCACAAGTTCCTCCACTGCAAGGGAAGGTATGACTCAGAAGCAAGGCTCTGGTACCTGAGAGGAGGGTTGGAGACACCAATTCCCCCTGAACCTGGATAGAAAACTTTAAACCTTTAAACACATCTCACAATGAAAAAGTAATTATAAAACTGAACAGAAATAAAAGCTGGGAATCAGGGCTACTGGCAACACCCCAAAAATGACACTGGGCAGCAGTGGCATAACTACCACCCCCGCAGCCACTGCGGAGGCTTGGAGGCGCAGGGATGCGGGGGCGCCGCCACTGATTGCTGCTGTGGTGTCCGGGATAGGGGTATAGTCTGGGAAGGAGGGCACAGCGCGCGCCTCTCCTGTGTCCGTCCTGATTCCAGTGTCACCGGTGGCGTGTCTGTCAAATGAAGTGCCAGTTCATGAGCCAATCAGAGCTCGTGGACTGGCAGCCACTCAGGAGCCGTAGCAGTCGGTCAGCGAGCTCTGATTGGCTCACAAACCGGCGCTTCATTTGACAGACACAGGAGAAGTGCGTGCTGTGCCCTCCTTCCCGGACAGCACAGCAGCAGTGAGCAGGGGGAGGGTGTGTACCTGGCACTGGTGGGGCATATTTGGCACTGGGGGCACATGTGTAGCTGGCACTGGGGAGGGGGGGCATATGGGCATATGTGCATCTGGCACTGGAGGCATATGTGTTTCTGGCACTATGGGGGCATATTTTTATCTGGCACTGTGGGGGAATATCTGGCACTGGGGGCATATGTGTAGCTGGCACTGGGGGGGCATATGTGCATCTGGCACTGGGGGGGCATTGGCACTGGGGCATATGTGTATCTGGTACTGTGGGGGCATATGTGGCACTGGGGGGGCATATGTGTTTCTGGCACTATGGGGGCATATTTTTATCTGGCACTGTGGGGGAATATCTGGCACTGGGAGCATATGTGGTACACCCCTAGCAACAAGCATTACCCCCTGGTAACAAGAAAGACGCCCAGCTCATGAAATCCCTGGCAACAAGCATTACCCCCTAGCAACGAGCATGACACCTAGTGCATGACACCCCTGGCAATGAATATTACCCCCTGGCAATGAGCTTGACACCCAGCACATGATACCCCTGGCAACAAGCATAACACCTAGCGCACGAAACCCCTGGCAACAAGCATGACAGCCTGAGCATGAAAACCCCTGGCACAGTGCATGGAACCAAGAGCATGAAACCCCTGGCAACGAGCAGGTAATGTAAAAGTAATTAGAAGCCTTACTGTAGGGCTTAATGTGTAATGGGCATTGCAGTGTGTGGCATAATGTATCACAGACATTGTGGTGTGTGGCATAATGTGTCACAGGTATTACGGTGTGTGCTATACTATATCACGGGTATTATGGTATAATGTCTCAGGGGCATTGCAGTGTGTGACATAATGTATAATGGGCATTGCGGTGTGTGGCATAAGGTATAACGGGCATTGCGGTGTGTGTTATGTGCCACAGGCATTATGGTGTGTGGTATACTATATCACGGGCATTGTGGTATAATGTCTCAGGGGTATTGCAGTGTGTGGCATAATGTATAACGGGCATTGTGTGTATCATAATGTGTCACAGGCATGACGGTGTGTTGTGTACTGTATCACAGGCATTGTATGTGCTATAATGTCTCAGGGGCATTGCAGTGTGTAGCATAATGTATAACGGGCTTTGTGATGCATGGCATAATGTGTCACATGCATTACGGTATGTGGCATATTGTGTAATGGGCATTATTGTGTGTGGCATAATGTCTAAGGGCCATTGTAGTATGTGGCATAATGTATACTGGGCATTACTATAAGGAGGAAAAATGACAAATAATGTAAGGGGCATGAATCAGGATTATTATTTTTCCTGTGGTGGCCAACGTCTGGGCATGCAGGTTGCAAAACTGGGGTATAAGGTAGTCTTTTCCTGCAATGCCACACCCATTTAAGCAAAGCCACACCCATTTCAGGAAGGCCACACACCCTTTTTGTGGCGCACGCAGATTCATCACTTTTGTAGTGGCAATTATGAGTTGGGCGGCCACTGCTGGGCAGCCACCGCATGGGTGAGTTGGAAGAGCTACTAAGCTGCTAATTATTTTTAATATGTTGACAGTAACATCCCATTCATTGATAACTTAATAACTGGAAAATTTAAACCGGGCAATGCCGGATACTGTATTTAATAACAAAAGTAACAACTATCCTCCCGAAGACATAGGCCCTCATTCCGAGTTGATCGCTCGCTAGCTACTTTTTGCAGCCGTGCAAACGTATAGTCGTCACCCACGTGGGAGTGTATTTTTGCTTTGCAAGTGTGCGATCGCATGTGCAGCCGAGCGGGACGAAAACGTTTTTTGCAGTTTCTGAGTAGGTCAGAACTTACTCAGCCCTTGCGATCACTTCAGCCTGTCCAATCCCGGAATTGACGTCAGACACCCACCCTGCAAACGCTTGGACACACCTGAGTTTTCCCTACCACTCCCAGAAAACGGTCAGTTGACACCCATAAACACCTTCTTTCTGCCAATCTCCTTGCGAACGGCTGTGCGAATGGAATCGTCGCTAGAAGCATTGCACAGCAACAATGCTGTTTGTACCCGTACGATGCGCCTGCGCATTGCGGTGCATACGCATGCGCAGTAGTAACCTGATCGCTGCGCTGCGAAAGTTGGCAGCGTGCGATCAACTCGGAATGACCCCCATAGTTACATGTATTTCTCTTTGGTGTGGTTCATTTGTGCTATCTTTCCATTGTGTGAGAGCATGCATTTATATATTTTCTTACTCTGACCCTTCAATTGTGAAACGCCAAATATAGATCACAGGGTGACGGGCTCATTTTAAGGGTCAGTGTCTGAAAATAAATGACAACCATTCATGGTTTCGTAATTACTTATAATACATTTGTGGGAATCTCTAGAGGAATGTCATGAGAAGGGAGATATTACTAAATAAAATCAGAAGGAATAACAATTTGGGAGCAGAGAAATCCACTTACAAACACCTAGAATCGCATTTCAAGTATATGACAATGAAAATTCTAAAATTCTAAAATTTTGTTTCAGAATAGTCTGTTTCATGTGAGAGATATTAATCCTTAAAAACAAGATTGACAACATTAGATATATATAAAATGAGAGCTCAAACAATGTATAAAATATATATAAGAACGGGACATAAAAAAGAAAAAGGGAATAGAGTATTATTCAGGCTGCTGTGGAAGTGGAAGAGCCCAGTGTGTGAAGAAGCCTGTGGGGGCCAGTGACTAAACCTGCAGGAAGCAGGGAAGACCACCATTCTCTATGACTATGCGTATGTTGCTGAGAAAAAGCCAGGCCAGTGGGACTTGAGTGTGAGTAGGCCAGGAAGTGCCTTACCTGTCCAAGAGAGGACTGAGACTGTCTGTGAGTAGCTGTGGCAGCCATGCCATGTCAGTGGCTATAACTGCAAGAAGCAGCAGGGGCGTAGTGAGGGGTGGTCTTCAGTATGCCGACTGACGGGATCCCGGCGCACAGTATACCGGCACCGGGATCCCGACAGCCGGCATACCGACACTTATTCTCCCTCGTGGGGGTCCACGCCCCCCCTGGAGGGAGAATAAAATAGCGTGGCGCGCGCAGCGAGCCCGCAAGGGGCTCATTTGCGCTCGCCACACTGTTGGTAAGCCGGCGGTCGGGCTCCCGGCACCGGTATGCTGGTCGCCGGGAGCCCGACCGCCGGCATACCGTAGTGAACCTGTAGGGAGGGTGGAACAAGTGGAGCTTGAGCTCCAGGCGCCGCTGGGGACAGAAGATGCCGGCTCACTGCACAGCTGAGAGCCGGGATCTCGGGCAGGGGTAGGAGGAGATGACTAGAAGAGAGGGAAGGGGTGGCCACCACACTGTCTGCATGTTGCATATTACTGATTGCACAGTACAGAGTGTCCAGTGCAGTGCAATGTGGTGTGTTGTTAGGGAAGAGGGGAGGCTTGTTAGAAGATCTTTCCTGGCTGTCAGGGATCTGCATTCAGTGATCTGGAACATGCAGGCAGTGTGGTGGCCACCCCTTCCCTTTCCTCAGTCCTTTCCTTCTACCCACGAGGTCCAGCCTGTCAATCACATAGAAGCTCCGCCCCTCCAGGATGAAACGAGGAGCTGCTCTGCTGCCGCCCTCTTGGTGAGAATTAATGTGTGTATACTGTGTGCTCATGTGTATATGTCTGTGTTTGTGTGTAAATGTGTGTGTATATGTCTCTGTGCTGTGTATACATGTATGTGTGTTTATGTGTGTACAGGTTGAGTATCCCATATCCAAATATTCCGAAATACGGAATATTCCGAAATACGGACTTTTTTGACTGAGAGTGAGATAGTGAAAACTTTGTTTTTTGATGGCTCAATGTACACAAACTTTGTTTGATACACAGGGGTAAATTTACTAAGCTCCCGATTTTGACCGAGATGCCGTTTTTTCATCAAAGTGTCATCTCGGTAATTTACTAAGCAATAATCACGGCAGTGATGAGGGCATTCGTAATATTTTGAAGTCCTAGGAAAAAAATCACGAATGAATACACCATCGGTCAAAACGCGGCTGTTTAAGTATGAATCTCGGTCATTTACTAAGAAGTGCAAAGCAAAAAACAAACAAACACTGCTGTGAAAAATTACAACTCGTAAAAAAGTGCTAAAAAAAAACAGACCTTTTTTTTTTATTCGTGATTGGATAGGCATGCACGGATCCATGAGATCCGTGCATGTATATCAGTGGGAAGGGGTGGGAAAGTGCTTATTTTTTCAAAAAAAATTGCGTGGGGTCCCCCCTCCTAAGCATAACCAGCCTCGGGCTCTTTGAGCCGATCCTGGTTGCAGAAATATGGGGAAAAAATTGACAGGGGTTCCCCCATATTTAAGCAACCAGCATCGGGCTCTGCGCCTGGTCCTGGTTCCAAAAATACGGGGGACAAAAAGAGTAGGGGTCCCCCGTATTTTTAAAACCAGCACCGGGCTCCACTAGCTGGACAGATAATGCCACAGCCGGGGGTCACTTTTATATAGTGCCCTGCGGCCGTGGCATCAACAATCCAACTAGTCACCCCTGGCCGGGGTACCCTGGGGGAGTGGGGACCCCTTCAATCAAGGGGTGTCCCCCCCCAGCCACCCAAGGGCCAGGGGTGAAGCCCGAGGCTGTCCCCCCCCATCCAATGGGCTGCGGATGGGGGGGCTGATAGCCTTTGTTGTAAAAGAAAAGATATTGTTTTTAGTAGCAGTACTACAAGTCCCAGCAAGCCTCCCCCGCATGCTGGTACTTGGAGAACCACAAGTACCAGCATGCGGCGGAAAAACGGGCCCGCTGGTACCTGTAGTACTACTACTAAAAAAATACCCAAATAAACACAAGACACACACACCGTGAAAGTATAATTTTATTACATACATACACACATACATACATACTTACCTTATGTTCCCACGCAGGTCGGTCCTCTTCTCCAGTAGAATCCAAGGGGTACCTGTTGAAGAAATTATACTCACGAGATCCAGGGGTCCAGGGACCTCGGGGAATCCAGGTGTAATCCACGTACTTGAAAAAAATAACAAAACGGACACCCGAGCCACGCACTAAAAGGGGACCCATGTTTGCACATGGATCCCCTTTTCCCGACTGCAAGAAACCCACTCTGACTGATGTCTAAGTGGGTTTCTTCAGCCAATCAGGGAGTGCCACGTTGTAGCACTCTCCTGATCGGCTGTGTGCTCCTGTCCTAACTGACAGGCAGCACACGGCAGTGTTACAATGTAGCGCCTATGCGCTACATTGTAACCAATGCTGGGAACTTTCTGCTCAGCGGTGACGTCACTTTAGGTCAACCGCAGGGCAGAAAGTTCCCAGCATTGGTTACAATGTAGCGCATAGGCGCTACATTGTAACACTGCCGTGTGCTGTCTGTCAGTTAGGACAGGAGCACACAGCCGATCAGGAGAGTGCTACAACGTGGCACTCCCTAATTGGCTGAAGAAACCCACTTAGACATCAGTCAGAGTGGGTTTCTGGCAGTCGGGAAAAGGGGATCCATGTGCAAACATGGGTCCCCTTTTAGTGCGTGGCTCGGGTGTCCGTTTTGTTATTTTTTTCAAGTACGTGGATTACACCTGGATTCCCCGAGGACCCTGGACCCCTGGATCTCGTGAGTATAATTTCTTCAACAGGTACCCCTTGGATTCTACTGGAGAAGAGGACCGACCTGCGTGGGAACATAAGGTAAGTATGTATGTATGTATGTGTGTATGTATGTAATAAAATTATACTTTCACGGTGTGTGTGTCTTGTGTTTATTTGGGTATTTTTTTAGTAGTAGTACTACAGGTACCAGCGGGCCCGTTTTTCCGCCGCATGCTGGTACTTGTGGTTCTCCAAGTACCAGCATGCGGGGGAGGCTTGCTGGGACTTGTAGTACTGCTACTAAAAACAATATCTTTTCTTTTACAACAAAGGCTATCAGCCCCCCCATCCGCAGCCCATTGGATGGGGGGGGACAGCCTCGGGCTTCACCCCTGGCCCTTGGGTGGCTGGGGGGGGGACCCCTTGATTGAAGGGGTCCCCACTTCCCCAGGGTACCCCGGCCAGGGGTGACTAGTTGGATTTTTGATGCCACGGCCGCAGGGCACTATATAAAAGTGACCCCCGGCTGTGGCATTATCTGTCCAGCTAGTGGAGCCCGGTGCTGGTTTTAAAAATACGGGGGACCCCTACTCTTTTTGTCCCCCGTATTTTTGGAACCAGGACCAGGCGCAGAGCCCGATGCTGGTTGCTTAAATATGGGGGAACCCCTGTCATTTTCCCCCCCATATTTCTGCAACCAGGATCGGCTCAAAGAGCCCGAGGCTGGTTATGCATAGGAGGGGGGACCCCACGCATTTTTTTTTTAATGATTTTACATTGTTTAATTTTTTTACAAAAAAAAATGAACCCCAGCACGGATCACACAGATCCGGCCGAGATTCATTGTAAAAAAAAACGGCAGTGTTTTGCTAATCACTGCCGTAAAAATAAAAAAAAAAACACGAATGATATCGACATCGGAAGAAAAGAAAAACCCGAATACGACAGCTTAGTAAATTAGTCGTAATAAATTCAAAAAGTTGCAGTTTTACACTTTCAATGTCATTCGTGATTGAACTTTGACCTTTTTCCGAAAATTACGAATGTTAGTAAATTTACCCCAAAGGGGGAAATTTACTAAGCTCCCGATTTTGACCGAGATGGCGTTTTTTCATCAAAGTGTCATCTCGGTAATTTACTAAGCAATAATCACGGCAGTGATGAGGGCATTCGTAATATTTTGAAGTCCTAGGAAAAAAATCACGAATGAATACACCATCGGTCAAAACGCGGCTGTTTAAGTATGAATCTCGGTCATTTACTAAGAAGTGCAAAGCAAAAAAAAAACAAACACTGCCGTGAAAAATTACAACTCGTAAAAAAGTGCAAAAAAAAAAACAGACCTGCTTTTTTTTTCCGTGATTGGATAGGCATGCAGGGATCCATGAGATCCGTGCATGTATATCAGTGGGAAGGGGTGGGAAAGTTGTTATTTTATTTAAAAAAATTGCGTGGGGTCCCCCCTCCTAAGCATAACCAGCCTCGGGCTCTTTGAGCCGATCCTGGTTGCAGAAATATGGGGAAAAAATTGACAGGGGTTCCCCCATATTTAAGCAACCAGCATCGGGCTCTGCGCCTGGTCCTGGTTCCAAAAATACGGGGGACAAAAAGAGTAGGGGTCCCCCGTATTTTTAAAACCAGCACCGGGCTCCACTAGCTGGACAGATAATGCCACAGCCGGGGGTCACTTTTATATAGTGCCCTGCGGCCGTGGCATCAAAAATCCAACTAGTCACCCCTGGCCGGGGTACCCTGGGGGAGTGGGGACCCCTTCAATCAAGGGGTCCCCCCCCCCAGCCACCCAAGGGCCAGGGGTGAAGCCCGAGGCTGTCCCCCCCCATCCAATGGGCTGCGGATGGGGAGGCTGATAGCCTTTGTTGTAAAAGAAAATATATTGTTTTTAGTAGCAGTACTACAAGTCCCAGCAAGCCTCCCCCGCATGCTGGTACTTGGAGAACCACAAGTACCAGCATGCTGCGGAAAAACGGGCCCGCTGGTACCTGTAGTACTACTACTAAAAAAATACCCAAAAAAACACAAGACACACACACCGTGAAAGTATAATTTTATTACATACATACACACATACATACATACTTACCTTATGTTCCCACGCAGGTCGGTCCTCTTCTCCAGTAGAATCCAAGGGGTACCTGTTGAAGAAATTATACTCACGAGATCCAGGGGTCCAGGGTCCTCGGGGAATCCAGGTGTAATCCACGTACTTGAAAAAAATAACAAAACGGACACCCGAGCCACGCACTAAAAGGGGACCCATGTTTGCACATGGATCCCCTTTTCCCGACTGCCAGAAACCCACTCTGACTGATGTCTAAGTGGGTTTCTTCAGCCAATCAGGGAGTGCCACGTTGTAGCACTCTCCTGATCGGCTGTGTGCTCCTGTACTGAGTGACAGGCGGCACACGGCAGTGTTACAATGTAGCGCCTATGCGCTCCATTGTAACCAATGCTGGGAACTTTCTGCCCTGCGGTTGACCTAAAGTGACGTCACCGCTGAGCAGAAAGTTCCCAGCATTGGTTACAATGGAGCGCATAGGCGCTACATTGTAACACTGCCGTGTGCCGCCTGTCACTCAGTACAGGAGCACACAGCCGATCAGGAGAGTGCTACAACGTGGCACTCCCTGATTGGCTGAAGAAACCCACTTAGACATCAGTCAGAGTGGGTTTCTGGCAGTCGGGAAAAGGGGATCCATGTGCAAACATGGGTCCCCTTTTAGTGCGTGGCTCGGGTGTCCGTTTTGTTATTTTTTTCAAGTACGTGGATTACACCTGGATTCCCCGAGGACCCTGGACCCCTGGATCTCGTGAGTATAATTTCTTCAACAGGTACCCCTTGGATTCTACTGGAGAAGAGGACCGACCTGCGTGGGAACATAAGGTAAGTATGTATGTATGTGTGTATGTATGTATGTAATAAAATTATACTTTCACGGTGTGTGTGTCTTGTGTTTTTTTGGGTATTTTTTTAGTAGTAGTACTACAGGTACCAGCGGGCCCGTTTTTCCGCCGCATGCTGGTACTTGTGGTTCTCCAAGTACCAGCATGCGGGGGAGGCTTGCTGGGACTTGTAGTACTGCTACTAAAAACAATATCTTTTCTTTTACAACAAAGGCTATCAGCCTCCCCATCAGCAGCCCATTGGATGGGGGGGGACAGCCTCGGGCTTCACCCCTGGCCCTTGGGTGGCTGGGGGGGGGGACCCCTTGATTGAAGGGGTCCCCACTCCCCCAGGGTACCCCGGCCAGGGGTGACTAGTTGGATTTTTGATGCCACGGCCGCAGGGCACTATATAAAAGTGACCCCCGGCTGTGGCATTATCTGTCCAGCTAGTGGAGCCCGGTGCTGGTTTTAAAAATACGGGGGACCCCTACTCTTTTTGTCCCCCGTATTTTTGGAACCAGGACCAGGCGCAGAGCCCGATGCTGGTTGCTTAAATATGGGGGAACCCCTGTCATTTTTTTCCCCATATTTCGGCAACCAGGATCGGCTCAAAGAGCCCGAGGCTGGTTATGCTTAGGAGGGGGGACCCCACGCAATTTTTTTTTAAATATTTGACAGTGTTTAATTTAAAAAAAACAAAAAAAATGAACCCCAGCACGGATCACACAGATCCGGCCGAGATTCATTGTAAAAAAGTCGGCAGTGTTTTGCTAATCACTGCCGTAAAAATAGAAAAAAAACCACGAATGACATCGACATCGGAACAAAAGAAAAACCCGAATACGACAGCTTAGTAAATTAGTCGTAATCAATTCAAAAAGTTGCAGTTTTACACTTTCGATGTCATTCGTGATTGAACTTTGACCTGAAACGGGAAAATACGAATGTTAGTAAATTTACCCCACAAAGTTATTAAAGATATTGTATTAAATGACCTTCAGGCTGTGTGTATAAGGTGTATATGAAACATAAATGAATTGTGTGAATGTAGACACACTTTGTTTAATGCACAAAGTTACAAAAAATATTGGCTAAAATGACCTTCAGGCTGTGTGTATAAGGTGTATATGTAACATAAATGCATTCAGTGCTTAGATTTAGGTCCCATCACCATGATATCTCATTATGGTATGCAATTATTCCAAAATACGGAAAAATCCGATATCCAAAATACCTCTGGTCCCAAGCATTTTGGATAAGGGATACTCAACCTGTATATATATATATATATATATATATATATATAAAGAACCATATGACCGGCACTCAGCTTGCAGAATCAACCGCCCCGGTGCCTTCCGTGGATGTAAGCCGAAAATATGTATGCAGATCGG
The DNA here is from genome assembly GCF_028390025.1 of Pseudophryne corroboree. Lineage (NCBI taxonomy): Eukaryota > Metazoa > Chordata > Amphibia > Anura > Myobatrachidae > Pseudophryne > Pseudophryne corroboree. The sequence goes on from NC_086446.1 coordinate 288,318,173, forward strand.
CGGCACTCCTAGGGAACTTTTATATTAGAAATAATAACAGAGACTGCGCCCTGAATAGAAGGTAACGTTTCAGCTGTAATTAGCTTTCGTCAGACCAAACAAACACAATACAAAGTACAAACATTTATACCCCTCTCCTCACCTCGTGTCACCTGCTCCACGGACCAATGCTCCGGCGCGGGTGGATGACGTCATCACGGTTACGTTCTGCACCAGACTCCAAACCCCTATCCTGCTCCGGTCACCTGACACCTCACCCTCTGTCACTCTCGGCCCGGATCACAGGCGGGGGTGAATCCCGTCATCACGTACCAAACGTGAGATACGCTCCACGTCACTGCCGTGCCTCGGTCACCTAGGAGACCAAATCAAAAACATAAACATGACAATAAAGTGACATATCCCCTTAGACTAAATGGATCAATACCCGAAACTATGCATCCCATCCGTAAGCTTTTACATGATCATCTTGATAACCTCATTATCCGATCCACAAGTGGAATATAATCAAGCAATGTAACCACCCTACTTGCAATGCATAGTTAATATGAGTATCACAAGAATGTTAAAACCCTTAGGTCTGAAATTGGAGACATCTATTGTAATCTAACATCATAATATAACTGCCTAACTAACTGTCCTCATCTACGATAGTTAAATAATCCATATTTACAGAAAGCAATTCAATGAAAGCTGCTCATTCAAACCCGCTGGAGCCTGGGTGTTTAAAAATGAATCCACCTCGCCTCTCGTTGTAATAATAGCTTATCTCTGTTGCCTCCTCTAATAGATTCCGGTTGCTGATCAATGATCTTATACTTTAAGCTGGCTAAATTATGCTTATATTTGGCAAAGTGTCTTGCCACAGGTTGTGACTGACTTTCACCTCCTAAAGCAGCCCTGATGGCCGACCTGTGCATCGCCATTCTCTCCCGAAATTGTCTTACCGTTTTCCCTACGTAAAATAAACCGCAGGGGCAACGAATGAAATATATTACATGGGTGTTCGTACAGGTCAGAGTTTTATTAATCTTAATGAACCTCCCTGTATGTGGATGCGAGAAGCCTGGTCCCACCTCCATGTAGCTGCAGGTTGTGCAGCCCATGCACCTGTAGCATCCAGGCTTCTTACTAAGAAAGGTTTTGGGGGGGGGGGCATTCTTATAGCCAGAAATATCATTATGCACCACCAGATCTTTTAAATTCCTATTTCTAGTATAACTAGATAATAGAGATTTCTGTTTTTAAACAGACAAATCTCTATCAGTGGTTACTACTGGCCAACAATCTTTCACATGCCTTTTTACCTCCCTACTCACTGTTGACCATCTTTGTACAAATGGAATCTTATTCTGCATTGTAGTGATTAGTGGAGCCTTCTCTTCTAATAATTGTTTCCTATCCATACTCAATACCTTAATTTTGGTCTGCATTAGTTCCGACCAATCATATCCCCTAGATTTAAATCTGAGGGCCATCTCCTGGATTTCTTTCTCAGTGTTGTCTTCTCGCATTAATTTAAGGAAGGCACCCAGGCATTTCCTTGCTTCATATTGAGTGCCGGATGTATACATCGATATATCTATCTATCTATCTATCTATCTATCTATCTATCTATCTATCTATCTATCTATCTATCTATCTATCTATCTGTGTTTACAGTATGTGTGAATATATGTGTGTGTTTATGTATGTCTGTGTATATATGTGTATGTCTGTGTATATCTGTGTGTATATTTGTGTGTTTATGTGTGTTTGTGTATATATCTGTGTAATTATGTATGTCTATGCCTAAATGTGTGTGAATTTATGTATGTATGTATGTATGTATGTATGTATGTATGTGTGGTGGTGGTGGGTGGGGGTGCCGTGACATGACCCTGCTCCGGGTGTCATGTCTCCACGCTACGCCTCTGAGAAGCAGACACAACTTTGAGACTTTGTGATGCAGACAAGCTGCCTGTATAGTGAGGGGAGAAAAAGTGAGATAGTGCCCTGCAAAGGGTTAGGCTGTTTGTTATTTTCTGTTTTATTTATGCTGCCAGTAAAGCATAATTTCCATTAATTTGAACCTGGATAGCTGCATGTGGATCCTTATTAAATACCTTGACACTGCACCCCTGAGCAATCTGTTAATTACATACAAACTTAAGGCCCATATAGATGGGCCAATGCGGGAGAGATGTGTGCTGAGCGAACCGCTCAGCACACATCTCTCCCGCCGCTCAGCACAGCGCGATCTGTGCTGAGCGTGCGGGGGTTGACGCTAATTTCACCCAGCGGGTGAAGTGAGCGACCCGCTAGATTGGCCTGCATGCAGGCCAATCTAGCACCAGCGATAGCGATGCGCAGGGCTGCGCATCGCTATCGCTGAAGGGGGTACACACGGAGCGATAATGCTCAAATTCTAAGCAATCTAGTCAGATTGCTTAGAATATCGCTCCGTGAGTACCCCCCTTTAGAGGTCTGTGCAAGTTATGCTTAATCAGATAGCATTCATAAATTATTTTCATTGACCATAAAGTCGTTAGTTTTATATAAAGAATGCTCAATCAGAATAACCAATAAACGCCAGTTAATCATGATTGTTTACTTGATTGATGAAAAAGAGGGATGAAAGAAATTCCTTAGGTGGGGTAATCTTATTTGATTAAAACATAATGATGATGATGATTATTATTACTATTATTATACTATTTAAAATGTAGCAGCAGACTAACAAAACATACAGGTACAAGGTAACTGTACTGATTTTTACAAACAGTCCCATTATCCAGGCATTATCCTGACATCCCACCTACAAGCTGCACTGTCCTACAGTATGTGGGGGGCTTGTGGTGGTGGTGAGTTAGGAGGTCCCACTCACTCGCTGCGATGAATAGATCTATATATACAGAATGGGCCTGTGGGCCTTTCCAGCAGCTCCTGGAGCGCTGGGCATGCTCCCACTGTGATAGAAAATGGGGGAGTAGTTTGTGGACACAGCATTTCCATGAGGCCACACCCCTTAAATTCAAGCACGCATCATAGGCACATGTGCCTCAGTATATGCGCAGAATGTTATGTATTGGGTATGAAATGCTGACAGGCATAATGTTGACATTCATCACGTCGACATGAGAATGTCAAGGTGGCCATTATGTCGATCATTCATCATATGATGAAATGTCGACATGTTAAAATGTCGACATTTCATCCTGTTGGTCCAGGACTTACCTTCTCCTGACAGCTTCACCGGTGCCAGCGTCATCTTCTGGGTCCCAGATGTCAAGTGACTGTCACCATTGGGTCAGACCTCTGATCTCCTGGCGTGTGGGTATTTCTCTGCTATCTCTAACCCTTATCCCTATCCCTCTTGTGTCTAAACCTAACCTCCCCTCCTGCAGCCTAACCCTAACCGTCCCACCCACATCCTAACCTTGTCGACATTTCACCTGCCAACAGTCTGAGAATGCTGACATGTTGTCTGTCAACATTTTTTTTATGTCAGTATTGTGGTGTCAACATTATGAATGTCAAAATTGTCCTGGGGATCCCAGCGGCAACAGCACAGGGCACTCATCATCTCTCTATAATATCTGAAAGTGCACAATATCTTAATAATGAGAGGTATGAGGTTAGTGGATCATACTGTGGGAAAGTAGGTGACAGCTGTGAGCACAGCCCTTACCCTGTGAGGATAAGATGCACGTTTTGCTGTTCTATAGCTTCATCACAGCTATATTTGCTATTTGACTTATTCAGCTTTTGAATGTTATACTTTATCGGTGGCCCCCGATAATTATAAATCCAACTCACTGCGAGTAGTGGCGATGGATACAAATCACTGGATCAATTCAACATTGTTCTGTTCAAGGGTGTAGCTACCATAGCTGCGGGCAGTGCAGCTGCTATGGGGCCCAGAGCTGAGAGGCGCCCATCTTCCCTGTCAAAGTTACATGTGACCTATACATTTTCTACCATTGAAGGTACTTAGTGGCACTTACAAATGTTTGCTTTGGGGCCTACAAATATCTACTTTTGGCCCCTGGACTATCTATTTGTAATGTGGTTTAAAATGAACTGGAGGGCACTATATTGTGGCAACATATGAACTGGGGCACTATAATGTGGCATATGAACTGGGAACACTGTATGTCATAATGTGATTTGGGGATAAGGTATGGCATAATGTGTACTGGCAGCACTACAATGTGGCATAATGTGAATTATGGCACTACCACGGCTCATAAAAGAAACTAGGGCACTACTATGGGGCATAAAATAAACTAGGGCACTACTATGGCGCATAATATTAACTAAGGCACTACTATGGTTCAGAATATGAACTAGGGCATTACTATGGGGAATAAAATTAACAACTGCTGTGGAGAGGTGTCTCTCTAGAAGCATTGAGACAGGGGCCCCTTCAAAATGTTGCTACGCCCCTTGTTCTGTTGTAGAAAGCTTTCCCTGCTTTAGTAGTGGTGAAACCTAGCACTGTGTCTTGACAATGCTACTGTGTATGCGTAAACTTGGGTTGGAAGCATGCACAACTTCCAGTGAAAGGAGCCGAACAGGGGCACAGGAATCCAAAAGGATCCGTCTTTGTAACCAAGACCTAGGAAAAAAGTGGGGGTGCAGGAACAAATTTCATCTCAAGATGGCAAATAGTTACCGCAATCAAGCTTGGAAAATTTTGTAGTCTCAGAGTTTTGATGAATTTAGGTCCCAATACTAGTGTATGGAGACAGGGGTCCAGATAGGGCTGAAAAACATAAGCAGGAGATATCTATGATATCGCCTGCATTATCTTTATAATAAATGGCCCTGAAACATAATTTGTTCCAAAGTAAGTGAAAATGTTAATTTTCACTTACCTTTGTAGAAATTAATAGATGTTGAATAGACTCCATAGTCATTTAGTTATATATAGAAAAAAACATAAAGGGCCTTATTTATAGTTAGATTAATTTATGCTACAGTATGAAAAAAAAGTTCCCCAAAAAATGCTGATAGTCATCAACATCACATATCTTTGAACCATCTATTGAGTAACCAGTAGAGATATGCTCCTAAGAGGCCATGTATAATTATGTTGCACTTATGTGACTTTATAATGTTTAGTTTTACTGATATTTAAGGATTCTGTGTGTTTCCGGACATAGACTTACTTTCTTGTCCACAAGGCTGTATTACATAGATCTGCTAGCAGTCTTTGTTGTGGAGATTAGCATTTTGCACTGCAGGTTGCTTGCAGCTAACACTCAGAGCTTCCACCTAGCTCAGCGAAAATGTATCTTCCCAATAAACTGATCATTGCAATTACATTTACTGTTAGCCACCAATTGTCTCTGACCTTTTATTTGCGTAATGAGTAAATGTATCAAATAAATGAAATTATTAGCAATGTAGAGGACGCTGAGCCTTGGAAATAACACCCCAGGCTCAATCCATTAATGTTCTGCTATAAGTCAAATTTTTACTAATCACTATATTTTATTTTGATTACATTTCTTTATTCTTGTGTGTACAGATGTGTCTATTTACACTGTGACGTTAGTTGTGGTGTATAGCTCCTCTCAGCGTGCCAGGCCCTGGGTGAGTTGGCCATGACAAGCATTTTTCTCACTCAAAATGTGTGCTTATTTACATAAATAAAATAACTGGGAGCGACAGAACTACATTGCTAGATTACACTGATCAGTTTGATATGTGACATTTTTACATCTGTGTGCAACAGAGGCTGAATCTATGTAAAAAGGACTTTGATGAGGACTTTTTTCTGATGCCAAGTTCCCTTGTCCTTAATCTGCGACTTTGTACCTGTGTAAAACTTATTCCTGTGTGGTTAATGCCACTGCCCGGCGTCTATAGTACATTATGAGTGGCTTTTCGCTGTTTCTGCAATGCATATCAGAAAATGATGGCATGCTACACCTCTCAGAGAATTTCAGTCACCTAGTATGGTGTATGGTGTATGAGGACACATCTGCATATTTCATGTAGATCTGAAAAGTGGAACATTAGTATGAAACATTAGTATGAAATCCATGCCACCACCAGAGGGGGAATATAATAGCGTGGTAAGTGCAGCGAGCCCGCAAGGGGACACATTGCTGTTGGGTTACCGAGATTACTGGATTGTACTGTGGGGGCTTGTCTACAATGACGTGATATAGCGCAATTCACGTCATCAGCCACCCAGTCCATCCACTTTACTTGGCAAGTGGGCATCTGGGTGGCGGGGATAACCGGGATGCTCCAGGAGACTTGCCTACTTTTCTGGGGGTCCAGACGCCCCACCCAATTTTCGGGAGTTTCCTGGCAGTTCCGGGAGAGTAGGCAAGTATGACTTATGTGCAATCCAAAACACGCAAGTGTAGGTTTTTAGATCCGAACTTGGCAAGATGAGCTGAGCCGGTACTCCTTTTGATTTGGAACCCCAAAGTTTGGGTGTACAGATGTAGCCACCTTTATCTTGAGTGGCCGCGGCGGTTGTCCCGTTCGACCATACGCAGCGTACTGTGGCGTAGCGAGGTGCGCCTAGCCACAGAGAGGCTATCTAATCGCACGGAGACAGACATTTGACGTTTGGCGTTACCTTTACGTGTAATACCTGCGATCAGCCACCAGATGTCGCTTTTTACAATCACCACTGCGCATGCGTGTGGTCTCCCGTAAAATACAATACTGACATACATAATAAGGACTACTTTACTAAGGCGTCTCATTACGCTGCATACAGCAAATACTGTACTCATTACGCTGCATTATTTAATACAGTACTGTACAGTATATACAGTACGACACCGACGCAAATACAGTAGTACAGCATACAGTATATGATCCATCTACAATACTTTATGAATACTGTATGTGAGCGTGCAAGTCCCGCAGACAAAACACAGTACTGTAAAACCAGTAGTGTACACTGTCGCAAATGGATGTGTGTTACAAGTTCACTATTGCCTCTCAAGATTAGGAATTTTCTACAGTGTTATCGTCCTAATCCCGTAGCCATTACAGCATAATCAAAACCAACGGATTTATACATTTGTCTGCGGCGAAGTGGTGAAGTGTTTCGCTTCCTATACTCAGAGTCCAGGGTTCGATTCCTTAAGTACTGTACGAATGCATGTTACTGTAGTTTTTTTCAGACACTTTATTATTTTTTTTATTCACATACTGCAAACCAGGGCATACAGTAGCTGCATGAGCGGTTCTATGCGATCGAGTCCGGTGTACCATAATCTGCAGGTTCTATGCAGGTTAAGGTACTATGCTCCGTACACAGTACACATACAATTCTGTAGCTGGGCAGACTGAATAGAAATGGCTACCACCTATGACTCCTTGCCCCACAGAGGCCCTAGGCTACGGAGCAAGTAATAGTCCAGATTGTACAGACTATGGGGCAATGCTGAATGAGCGTCACAATCCCCTAGCTAAAATACACAGTATGCATATTATGGTACACCGGACTCGATGACATACTGTAGCACACTGGCAAAATGGCCGCCGCCCCTGAACCCTTGTGCAGGTTATGGGGCAATGCTGAAGGAGCGTCACAATCCCCTAGCCAAAATACACAGGGGAGGGATAAGCTACTGTAGGATTGCATACAGTATTACGGTACACCGGACTCAATCGCATAGCACACTGTCAAAACGACCACTACCCATGAACCCCCACCTCCTGAACCCCCACCTCGTGGCAGGCAGCAGTTGGGTATGGAATGAGAAATGGCATAAGCTGTGCAGGCTACGGGGCGATGCTGAAGGAGCGTCACAATCCCCTAGCCAAAATACACAGAGATACTGTAAGCGAGGTCTATGCACATTACAGTACTGTACAGTACGTTACACCGGGCTCGGTCGCATAGCAAACTGACAAAACACAAGTTTTACAGTACATACAGTAAAGCAGGCCAAAGCTGCAGGAGAGTTTCTACTGTAAAGGTTCTATGCACCGTACGGTAATGTACACATACCTGTACAATTCTATAGCAGGGCAGACTCAATTGAAATGGCTACCGCCTGTGACTCCTACAGTAGCTCCTAGGAGGCACTCAGCTATGGAGCAAATAACAGCACAGATTTTGCAGGCTACGGGGCAATGCTGAAGGAGCGTCACAATCCCCTAGCTACAATACACAGGGGTGATAGAGATAATCGAGTGGCTGGAGGGGGGTCCCCTTGATTTAAGGGGCCCCCACTCCTCCAGGGTACTCCGGCCAGGTGTGACTAGTTGGGTATTTAATTCCATGGCCGCAGGGACCTGTATAAAAGTCTCCCCCGGCTGTGCATTATCTGTCCAGCTAGTGGAGCCCAGTGCTGATTCAAAAAATATGGGGAACCCCTACGCTTTTTTTGTCCCCCTTATTTTTTGCACCAGGACCAGGCGCAGAGCCCGGTGCTGGTTCTAAAAAGATGGGGGATCCCGTGTCCATTTTTTCCGTATTCCTTCCGGAATTCGACTGCAATTGCATATACAGTACTGTACCCCTTAATGTCACTGCTTACAGTATACAGTATTTAGACATGAGCTTGTGTACAGTATCTGTCATGAGGTGCTTTTTTCACTGACACTATAACTTTTTTCTATTGTGATATACTGTACAGAGGCGGCAAACTAGCCAAACGGGAATAATCAGCTTCTGCAGAATAAAATGAGATGCTACAGTACATGCCTATATTCTGTGAGTGACTGCGGCTCTATGAAATTAAATCAGAAAATTTAAATATGAAATGCATTACTAATGTGTGGCATTACTGTACTGTATGTGTATAAGGTGTACTACAATATTTTCTGGTGTAACATAAGGAAAGGGCACTACTGCATGGTCTAATGCAGTGGTTCTCAAACTTGGTCCTCAGGACCCCACACAGTGCATGTTTTGCAGGTAAACCAGCAAGTGCACAGATGTATTCATTACTAACTGACACATTTTAGAAGGTCCATACAGTAGGTGGAGCTAATTTTTTCACTTGTGATTCTGTGAGACCTGCAAAACCTGCACTGTGTGGGGTCCTGAGGACTGAGTTTGAGAACCTGTGGTCTAATGTAAATAAAGATGAATGTGGTGGGGTGTAATGTGAATAAGGGGCATTACTGTTAGGAGTAATGTGGTACTATGATATGATGTCATGAGAATAAGAGACACCACTGCATGATATAATGTGAATAAAGTTGCAGTACTGTGTTGTGTCATTTCATCTTCGGGTATTATTGTGTTACCATGCCCCTTCCCAGCAAGAACATACTGTACACTGTTTTGGGCTGGCACTAAATGTGCACATTGTTCTTATTTAGATTATAGGGGGTAGGAGCGCCAAAATGGGTGATGGTGCTGGGAAAGGGGTGCAGGGTTAGAGGCGGAACTACGTAGCATCTGTGCAAGAGGGCATCAGCCAAAATCTAGCCTAGGGCATCATGTTGGTCAGGTTTGGCTCTGATAATACTGTATACTGTACTCTTACTGTACTTTGCATTCAATACAGATACTGTTTGCACACAGGTTTTACATGAATCATTGGCAATGCTGCAGGAGTGTCTCATTAGGCAATCTAAAATATACCACGACTATGGGTGGGGATACAGTAGGGAAGTTCTGTCACCATAAGCTGTCTGCTGTGTATAGCATATTTCCATCTGAGATGCATTTGTGTGTTTGTAATAAGAAAAAAACATTTTACTGTACATTTAGTGGATACAGTATTTCTCCCCCATAATGACGTATCATACTGTACAGGTACCCTCATGTACTGTACCGTACCATACTGTAAAATTGAATATTTATTGGAAAAACATCAATATTAATGTAAAAATAAAGTATTACAACATCCGATTCCATGTACTGCACTGATCAAAATGTACAGTACTCTTATTCAGGACTTATAAAACTGAAAATAACTGTTCATACAGTACACATCAATAACATTACTACTGTATAATATTCTACATTAGTTTATGCAATAATCAGACAAAGGCAATTTTATCATTTTTTTTAATAATGCACCAATTTAAAATTTTAAACAGAAAATACAGAACTACATATTTGTGGCTTGACCATTTCTTTCAACTACAACAGGTAATACTTTATACAGGTGATTTATATAATTATTACAATGTTCAGGTGTGAGTACTTCTAGCCAAAATTTCTTTATCCCATCCACCAGTTGCTGTTTTGTTGTTGGCTTTGCAACACTCCTAACGTACCTCTTCAATTGAGCCCACACTAATTCGATTGGGTTCATGTCTGGTGATCTAATAAAAAAAAAAGCGTATAGAAAAAATTAATTACAGTACATTACAGTAAATAGAGAAAATTAAACATACAATATTGTACTGTTTATTAAACAAAAATTTTTTTTACAGTACTAGAGTGCTATCCAAAATTTTACTTGTACACTGTTGAAAGAATACTCACTCTGGTGGTGTGCGTTCCCAATTCATACCTTTCTCTTCCATAAATTTGGCTGAGGCGGAGTGTTTAGGATCATTGTCTTGGAATATCCTATGGTGAGTTGGGTAATATTTATTCACAAATGGCACCATACATTTCTCTACTATTGTTTCTTGGAAATATTTCTTATCCATGATTCCTACAGAAATCAAAAAATGTTGTTCATTAATAAGCAACTCCTTTTATTGTGCAGTTACACGTACTCTACAGTACAACATGTATTTTTACAGAACACAGGCACAGAATAAAGTATAGTACTGTACTGTACCTTCGAAAAATAATAGGGGACCAGCTCCTAATCGTGATATGCCTCCCCATACATGGATTTTCAATGGATGCTTTGGGCGTGGTTTTAAAGAGATATGGTTACGTTTCCTGAATGACATTCTGGAGAACCGCTCAAGGGCAACAGACGATTCATCTGTGAAAATGACATCATCAAATGTTTCACCACTCTCAATCCATCGCCGTGCCTGTTCCACTCTCTTTTCTTTATTCACATCTCTTATCATTGGAGATATCCTGTGAAGAGCCAAAAATAATGAAATCAGATACAGTTATGAAATTACAGATTTACAGATTACTGTATATACAGTAGACTGTATGTGCAGTATACTGTATTATATACCTACTGTATACATTAAACTGTACATACAGTACATTAAGTTACATACAGAGTAATATATATATACATACTGTACATACACACAAACACACACACACAGTATACAGTATGTAATCATCACAATAAGCCGGCAATGCTTCATTGCTGTCTCTGAGTGCCTATACAGTAGGTATCTCTTTTGGGATAGAATACTGTATATACAGTATATACACACACACATACTGTATATAGTATAAAGTACACACTCTGTATAATGATTTATGGCATTATTATATCACGTATCAAGGGATTATTAACAGTGCATTTACTGTATGGTTTATACTGCTTTCAGTATTTTACCTTGTTGCGCCAAAGGTCCATCCCATTTTCCGTCGCATCCTTCTGATGCTGGTGGCCGATATGTCCAGGTCATACTTGGAATGGAGAATTCGTTTTATTTGCAGAGCAGTACGCTCATCATCCTCACGAGTTAGTTCCTCCACAATTTGTTGCACTCTCCTACAGTACAATACAGTATGAAAAATATGAATTCATGAACAGCACAATCACAGTTACAATTGATGAAGTTTTTATTTTATTTCAAAAAAATTGTTTATGGTATAAAGCAAGTCATTTAAACATTACAGTAGTGTACAGTACGTACCATGTGCATTTTGTAGGAAATACAAATCTGGGCGTTGTTCTCTCGAATGCATGATAGCGCACCGTTTCTAAAGTGACTATAATGCCACTTTCCTTGAGCCATGCATGGATCTCTTTGATGGTTTTATTTTCTTTTTTCATGTTGGCGATTATCTTGCTCATCGTTTTGTTGATAGTTACTGGCATGTTGTCCAACTATAATTCCTGTATGGAGAGAAAACATTTGTGAATACTGTAGTCTAAAATTTACACATCTGAAAATGCATAAGAGTTTTATGATAGAAGTTAATACTGTACATGTTTACTATCCAGTACCTGATGTTCAAATTTAAGTATTGTATACTGTACAGTACTGAAAATACAACTTCAGTGTTATGGACTGCAATTAGTTTCCTGTATGAAACAGATACAGTACAGTAACTAACCCTCCTTGGAAGTGCATGGGCCCTGTGAGACTTACAGTAGTGTACAGCATAAGGGTCGACTGACATGATGTACAAGCATTACATACAGTACATGTCAGTACTGTATGTAAATTCTTCAATTATTGCCTAACAACAATGCTGCTTACTGTATATTAAATACTGTAGGCCTAGAAATGTGCATCTCAATATAGTAGTTAAAAACACAGGGGCCTATGTGGATAAGCGAGTTCTATGCACACAAAAAATGGCCACCGACCGTGAACCCCCAGCACGTGGCAGCGCTCGGATATGTAGTGAGATACAGTATGGCATACATTTCACAGTTCAGGGGGCAATGCTGAAGGAGCGTCACAATCCCCTAGCTCAATTACATTGGGATAAGCGAGGTCTACTGTATGCACATTACGGTATACCGAGCTGGATCGCTTAGCAACCTGACAAAATGGCCGCCGACCGTGAACTCCCAGCACGTGGCAGCGCTCGGATATGTAGTGAGATACAGTATGGCATACATTTCACAGTTCAGGGGGCAATGCTGAAGGAGCGTCACAATCCCCTAGCTCAATTACATTGGGATAAGCGAGGTCTACTGTATGCACATTACGGTATACCGAGCTGGATCGCTTAGCAACCTGACAAAATGGCCGCCGACCGTGAACTCCCAGCACGTGGCAGCGCTCGGATATGTAGTGAGATACAATATGGCAGACATTTCACAGTTCAGGGGGCAATGCTGAAGGAGCGTCACAATCCCCTAGCTCAATTACATTGGGATAAGCGAGGTCTATGCACATTACGGTATACCGAGCTGGATCGCTTAGCAACCTGACAACATGGCCGCCGACCGTGAACTCCCAGCACGTGGCAGCGCTCGGATATGTAGTGAGAGATGGTATACATTTTAAAATACACCGGGATAAGTTGTACAGGCCATCGCCCCATTGCTGTTGGTTTATGCCTTAGAGGACTCGGACGCTCGCATTTGTAAAGCACGGTGTTTTCCTCCGCCTCCTGCTAGCCTGTTGCCCTTCCCCCATGGGAGCCTGCACAGATCATGCAGTAGACAGGGAGGGAATGCAGGTCATGTGCAATACACAAACGCCCACTGTAGTACTATTTTGCTCACTTACAGTACCGTACTGTAGGTTGCATTTAGCGTAAAGAATCGCTCCTGCAGATGTACTTTGATTTATGTGAAACCTGTGTGCATCCTTCCATTGGATGTACTGTATTGGAGAGAAAAAAAAAATGTTAAAGTGAATGTCACGGGAACACATTAAAAATAAGGTTGGCACTTCCTTCCCATTGGTGTTGGTTTACAGTATGCCGTAGTGTACTCGGACGCTCATGTAATTGCATTTCAAAGGCACAGTATTTTCCATCGTCTCCCCCCTACCCCCATCGCCCTTCCCCCCTGGGGGCCTGCACAGGGAGGAAATTCAGGTCCTGTGCAATGCACAAACGCTGAAGATCTACAGTACTGTTTTGCTTAGTTGGTAGCGCCAGAATACACTCATTTCATTCACGCTGTTTGGGTGCATTTAGCGTAAAGAATCGCTCCTGCAGATGTACTTTGATTTATGTGAAACCTGTGTGCATCCTTCCATTGACTGTCTTACAATGTAAATAAAATAATACAGTGCATTATTACAGAAAAAAAAAAAAAAAGAAAGAAAGCACATCATGTCTCGAACCCTGGACCCCCAGTGAGGGAGGTGGGAGCCTTCACCCCTAACCCACGACGCCTCATGAGAGATTTCTAATTTCATGTGTGAAAGTACTGCAAACAGCGCCCGGCCCTCGCCCCATTGCTGTTGGTTTATGCCTTAGAGGACTCGGACGCTCGCATTTGTAAAGCACGGTGTTTTCCTCCGCCTCCTGCTAGCCTGTTGCCCTTCCCCCATGGGAGCCTGCACAGATCATGCAGTAGACAGGGAGGGAATGCAGGTCATGTGCAATACACAAACGCCCACTGTAGTACTATTTTGCTCACTTACAGTACCGTACTGTAGGTTGCATTTAGCGTAAAGAATCGCTCCTGCAGATGTACTTTGATTTATGTGAAACCTGTGTGCATCCTTCCATTGACTGTCTTACAATGTAAATAAAATAATACAGTGCATTATTACAGAAAAAAAGAAAAAAAAGAAAGAAAGCACATCATGTCTCGAACCCTGGACCCCCAGTGAGGGAGGTGGGAGCCTTCACCCCTAACCCACGACGCCTCATGAGAGATTTCTAATTTCATGTGTGAAAGTACTGCAAACAGCGCCCGGCCCTCGCCCCATTGCTGTTGGTTTATGCCTTAGAGGACTCGGACGCTCGCATTTGTAAAGCACGGTGTTTTCCTCCGCCTCCTGCTAGCCTGTTGCCCTTCCCCCATGGGAGCCTGCACAGATCATGCAGTAGACAGGGAGGGAATGCAGGTCATGTGCAATACACAAACGCCCACTGTAGTACTATTTTGCTCACTTACAGTACCGTACTGTAGGTTGCATTTAGCGTAAAGAATCGCTCCTGCAGATGTACTTTGATTTATGTGAAACCTGTGTGCATCCTTCCATTGACTGTCTTACAATGTAAATAAAATAATACAGTGCATTATTACAGAAAAAAAAAAAAAAAAAGAAAGAAAGCACATCATGTCTCGAACCCTGGACCCCCAGTGAGGGAGGTGGGAGCCTTCACCCCTAACCCACGACGCCTCATGAGAGATTTCTAATTTCATGTGTGAAAGTACTGCAAACAGCGCCCGGCCCTCGCCCCATTGCTGTTGGTTTATGCCTTAGAGGACTCGGACGCTCGCATTTGTAAAGCACGGTGTTTTCCTCCGCCTCCTGCTAGCCTGTTGCCCTTCCCCCATGGGAGCCTGCACAGATCATGCAGTAGACAGGGAGGGAATGCAGGTCATGTGCAATACACAAACGCCCACTGTAGTACTATTTTGCTCACTTACAGTACCGTACTGTAGGTTGCATTTAGCGTAAAGAATCGCTCCTGCAGATGTACTTTGATTTATGTGAAACCTGTGTGCATCCTTCCATTGACTGTCTTACAATGTAAATAAAATAATACAGTGCATTATTACAGAAAAAAAAAAAAAAAAGAAAGAAAGCACATCATGTCTCGAACCCTGGACCCCCAGTGAGGGAGGTGGGAGCCTTCACCCCTAACCCACGACGCCTCATGAGAGATTTCTAATTTCATGTGTGAAAGTACTGCAAACAGCGCCCGGCCCTCGCCCCATTGCTGTTGGTTTATGCCTTAGAGGACTCGGACGCTCGCATTTGTAAAGCACGGTGTTTTCCTCCGCCTCCTGCTAGCCTGTTGCCCTTCCCCCATGGGAGCCTGCACAGATCATGCAGTAGACAGGGAGGGAATGCAGGTCATGTGCAATACACAAACGCCCACTGTAGTACTATTTTGCTCACTTACAGTACCGTACTGTACTGTAGGTTGCATTTAGCGTAAAGAATCGCTCCTGCAGATGTACTTTGATTTATGTGAAACCTGTGTGCATCCTTCCATTGGATGTACTGTATTGGAGAGAAAAAAAAAAATGTTAAAGTGAATGTCACGGGAACACATTAAAAATAAGGTTGGCACTTCCTTCCCATTGGTGTTGGTTTACAGTATGCCGTAGTGTACTCGGACGCTCATGTAATTGCATTTCAAAGGCACAGTATTTTCCATCGTCTCCCCCCTACCCCCATCGCCCTTCCCCCCTGGGGGCCTGCACAGGGAGGAAATTCAGGTCCTGTGCAATGCACAAACGCTGAAGATCTACAGTACTGTTTTGCTTAGTTGGTAGCGCCAGAATACACTCATTTCATTCACGCTGTTTGGGTGCATTTAGCGTAAAGAATCGCTCCTGCAGATGTACTTTGATTTATGTGAAACCTGTGTGCATCCTTCCATTGACTGTCTTACAATGGAAATAAAATAATACAGTGCATTATTACAGAAAAAAAAAAAAAAAAAAAAAGAAAGAAAGCACATCATGTCTCGAACCCTGGACCCCCAGCGAGGGAAGTGGGAGCCTTCACCCCTAGCCCACGACGCCTCATGAGAGATTTCTAATTTCATGTGTGAAAGTACTGCAAACAGCGCCCGGCCCTCGCCCCATTGCTGTTGGTTTATGCCTTAGAGGACTCGGACGCTCGCATTTGTAAAGCACGGTGTTTTCCTCCACCTCCTGCTAGCCTGTTGCCCTTCCCCCATGGGAGCCTGCACAGATCATGCAGTAGACAGGGAGGGAATGCAGGTCATGTGCAATACACAAACGCCCACTGTAGTACTATTTTGCTCACTTACAGTACCGTACTGTAGGTTGCATTTAGCGTAAAGAATCGCTCCTGCAGATGTACTTTGATTTATGTGAAACCTGTGTGCATCCTTCCATTGACTGTCTTACAATGTAAATAAAATAATACAGTGCATTATTACAGAAAAAAAAAAAAAAAAGAAAGAAAGCACATCATGTCTCGAACCCTGGACCCCCAGTGAGGGAGGTGGGAGCCTTCACCCCTAACCCACGACGCCTCATGAGAGATTTCTAATTTCATGTGTGAAAGTACTGCAAACAGCGCCCGGCCCTCGCCCCATTGCTGTTGGTTTATGCCTTAGAGGACTCGGACGCTCGCATTTGTAAAGCACGGTGTTTTCCTCCGCCTCCTGCTAGCCTGTTGCCCTTCCCCCATGGGAGCCTGCACAGATCATGCAGTAGACAGGGAGGGAATGCAGGTCATGTGCAATACACAAACGCCCACTGTAGTACTATTTTGCTCACTTACAGTACCGTACTGTAGGTTGCATTTAGCGTAAAGAATCGCTCCTGCAGATGTACTTTGATTTATGTGAAACCTGTGTGCATCCTTCCATTGACTGTCTTACAATGTAAATAAAATAATACAGTGCATTATTACAGAAAAAAAAAAAAAAAGAAAGAAAGCACATCATGTCTCGAACCCTGGACCCCCAGCGAGGGAGGTGGGAGCCTTCACCCCTAACCCACGACGCCTCATGAGAGATTTCTAATTTCATGTGTGAAAGTACTGCAAACAGCGCCCGGCCCTCGCCCCATTGCTGTTGGTTTATGCCTTAGAGGACTCGGACGCTCGCATTTGTAAAGCACGGTGTTTTCCTCCGCCTCCTGCTAGCCTGTTGCCCTTCCCCCATGGGAGCCTGCACAGATCATGCAGTAGACAGGGAGGGAATGCAGGTCATGTGCAATACACAAACGCCCACTGTAGTACTATTTTGCTCACTTACAGTACCGTACTGTACTGTAGGTTGCATTTAGCGTAAAGAATCGCTCCTGCAGATGTACTTTGATTTATGTGAAACCTGTGTGCATCCTTCCATTGGATGTACTGTATTGGAGAGAAAAAAAAAAATGTTAAAGTGAATGTCACGGGAACACATTAAAAATAAGGTTGGCACTTCCTTCCCATTGGTGTTGGTTTACAGTATGCCGTAGTGTACTCGGACGCTCATGTAATTGCATTTCAAAGGCACAGTATTTTCCATCGTCTCCCCCCTACCCCCATCGCCCTTCCCCCCTGGGGGCCTGCACAGGGAGGAAATTCAGGTCCTGTGCAATGCACAAACGCTGAAGATCTACAGTACTGTTTTGCTTAGTTGGTAGCGCCAGAATACACTCATTTCATTCACGCTGTTTGGGTGCATTTAGCGTAAAGAATCGCTCCTGCAGATGTACTTTGATTTATGTGAAACCTGTGTGCATCCTTCCATTGACTGTCTTACAATGGAAATAAAATAATACAGTGCATTATTACAGAAAAAAAAAAAAAAAAAAAAGAAAGAAAGCACATCATGTCTCGAACCCTGGACCCCCAGCGAGGGAGGTGGGAGCCTTCACCCCTAGCCCACGACGCCTCATGAGAGATTTCTAATTTCATGTGTGAAAGTACTGCAAACAGCGCCCGGCCCTCGCCCCATTGCTGTTGGTTTATGCCTTAGAGGACTCGGACGCTCGCATTTGTAAAGCACGGTGTTTTCCTCCGCCTCCTGCTAGCCTGTTGCCCTTCCCCCATGGGAGCCTGCACAGATCATGCAGTAGACAGGGAGGGAATGCAGGTCATGTGCAATACACAAACGCCCACTGTAGTACTATTTTGCTCACTTACAGTACCGTACTGTACTGTAGGTTGCATTTAGCGTAAAGAATCGCTCCTGCAGATGTACTTTGATTTATGTGAAACCTGTGTGCATCCTTCCATTGGATGTACTGTATTGGAGAGAAAAAAAAAAATGTTAAAGTGAATGTCACGGGAACACATTAAAAATAAGGTTGGCACTTCCTTCCCATTGGTGTTGGTTTACAGTATGCCGTAGTGTACTCGGACGCTCATGTAATTGCATTTCAAAGGCACAGTATTTTCCATCGTCTCCCCCCTACCCCCATCGCCCTTCCCCCCTGGGGGCCTGCACAGGGAGGAAATTCAGGTCCTGTGCAATGCACAAACGCTGAAGATCTACAGTACTGTTTTGCTTAGTTGGTAGCGCCAGAATACACTCATTTCATTCACGCTGTTTGGGTGCATTTAGCGTAAAGAATCGCTCCTGCAGATGTACTTTAATTTATGTGAAACCTGTGTGCATCCTTCCATTGACTGTCTTACAATGGAAATAAAATAATACAGTGCATTATTACAGAAAAAAAAAAAAAAAAAAAGAAAGAAAGCACATCATGTCTCGAACCCTGGACCCCCAGCGAGGGAGGTGGGAGCCTTCACCCCTAGCCCACGACGCCTCATGAGAGATTTCTAATTTCATGTGTGAAAGTACTGCAAACAGCGCCGGGCCCTCGCCCCATTGCTGTTGGTTTATGCCTTAGAGGACTCGGACGCTCGCATTTGTAAAGCACGGTGTTTTCCTCCGCCTCCTGCTAGCCTGTTGCCCTTCCCCCATGGGAGCCTGCACAGATCATGCAGTAGACAGGGAGGGAATGCAGGTCATGTGCAATACACAAACGCCCACTGTAGTACTATTTTGCTCACTTACAGTACCGTACTGTACTGTAGGTTGCATTTAGCGTAAAGAATCGCTCCTGCAGATGTACTTTGATTTATGTGAAACCTGTGTGCATCCTTCCATTGGATGTACTGTATTGGAGAGAAAAAAAAAAATGTTAAAGTGAATGTCACGGGAACACATTAAAAATAAGGTTGGCACTTCCTTCCCATTGGTGTTGGTTTACAGTATGCCGTAGTGTACTCGGACGCTCATGTAATTGCATTTCAAAGGCACAGTATTTTCCATCGTCTCCCCCCTACCCCCATCGCCCTTCCCCCCTGGGGGCCTGCACAGGGAGGAAATTCAGGTCCTGTGCAATGCACAAACGCTGAAGATCTACAGTACTGTTTTGCTTAGTTGGTAGCGCCAGAATACACTCATTTCATTCACGCTGTTTGGGTGCATTTAGCGTAAAGAATCGCTCCTGCAGATGTACTTTGATTTATGTGAAACCTGTGTGCATCCTTCCATTGACTGTCTTACAATGGAAATAAAATAATACAGTGCATTATTACAGAAAAAAAAAAAAAAAAAAAGAAAGAAAGCACATCATGTCTCGAACCCTGGACCCCCAGCGAGGGAGGTGGGAGCCTTCACCCCTAGCCCACGACGCCTCATGAGAGATTTCTAATTTCATGTGTGAAAGTACTGCAAACAGCGCCCGGCCCTCGCCCCATTGCTGTTGGTTTATGCCTTAGAGGACTCGGACGCTCGCATTTGTAAAGCACGGTGTTTTCCTCCGCCTCCTGCTAGTCCTCCATTCCCATTATGCATTAGCGAACTCAGACGCTCATACAGTATATTTCATATTTTAAAAAGCACGGTGTTTATACATTGTACTGTACATTATTCCTTTTACACAATTACAATTACTGTAGTTGCGTCTCCATACACATACAGTACTGTACTCCATACTTTTTCCACCGCTTCCCGTTACGCCTACAGTATTGCCAGAGCTGTAGATCAATCCGCCGCTATACTGTACGATCGAAAGTACTGGATTAGTGGAGCATTAGCCACACAGTGGTGGAGATGTGTAATGCATGATGAGTATCTAGATCGTCTCAACGCGCCTGCCTGTGATTAAACTCAGCTATCGCCTTAGCGTGGCTAAACGCCCGTCTCGGCGGAGAAACAGTCAAGATAAAGTTGGCTACATCTGTATTTGGCTGATGTTTAGTACAAGCCTCATTGAAGTGCACACATTTCATTCCTGGGAAAAGCAGCTGAAACACTGTCTGTCCTCTCTTTGTTTTTTCTCTTATCTGTAATGCCATAATGATTGAGATTGACAAAAATGCATAGATTTTTTTTTATTGGATTCCGAACAGACAATTGCATCTCTGTAAAAGCCATCAATATTTAAATGGGGCACACACATTGTAATCACATTTCAGTAATCTGATTGTTTTTAATTAGGCTGTAGATAGAAAAACAGGTGATTGCTCTTGAGAGAGCAGTAACATTTTCAGTGCATGCACAATGTTGGATGTTTAGGAGACTGACTTTAATCGCTCAACCACAATATAAACAATTATTCGGCTTCTGATTTTGGATGAACATTTTCTATTAGCCTGTCCCTGCGATAAGCACCCACACTCTGGATTTCTTAACAACTGAGTACAAGGCAATCAGATTACAAATAGGCATTATTTAAATTCACATTCAATGTGGGCTGTTTGATGAGATTATCATTCTATGATTAATCTGTTCACTATTCCGAACCATCCATTAGCCTAATAGGTGTTCACACTAGATGCCCTGAAACCACAGATGTATAGAAAGGTAAATTCAATTTAAACTATAGCAAACAGTAAATGTACTTTATATTTGTTTTGATACTAACTGTCCAAATATCAGTTTATTGTGTGGTTGTATTTCCAAAGCTCATATGGACTGGATGTATACAGGTTGAGTCTCCCATATCCAAAATGCTTGGGACCAGAAGTATTTTGGATATCAGATTTTTCTGTATTTTGGAATACCATAATGAGATATCATGGTGACGGGACCCAAGTCTAGGCACAGAATGCATTTATGTTTCATATACAACTTATACACACAGCCTGAAGGTCATTAAAAACAATATTTTAAGGTTTCACTATCTCAGTCTCACTCAAAAAATTCTGTATTTTGTAATACTCCGTATTTTATAATATTTGGATAAAGGATACTCAACTTGTAATTTGTGGAATGTAGTTTGTTTTTGCTAAGAAGGGCCTCCTTAATTGATTCTAACAAAATGGACAACTATGCCACTTCATACCTGGTTAGGGACCCCTCAGATTTAAGTCATATCTGAAATGAATAAAAATGATGAGAATTGTCAAAATGATTACTTCTGCAGTTTTCAGAAATAAACTTGTTTAAACTTTTCTGGTACCAATCAATTTGCTATTGATAGGTGAATGTAGTAGCTGTCACTGACCCCCTGTGCCTCTGGAGGTTGCCATGGACTCCTTTGTTGAGTAGTGTCTTATGATTCCCACAGATCTCATTCTCATCATAGGATCTTGCTAAGAATGTACACTCTACTACAAGGGGACCACAGGTTGTGACCCCCAAATAGGGTCTCATCTGAAGGCTGTAGACATAAAGGTAGATATGGTTCAAGTAGAGATGTGCGGCGGGCACTTTTCGTGTTTTGTGTTTTGGTTCTGGTTTCATGCTTGTGTTTTGGATCTGGATTGCTTTTGCCAAAACCACCCTTTTATGTTTTGGTTTTGGTTTTGGATCTGGATGATTTTTGAAACACCCCTTGCCCCCCATAAAAACAGCTAAAATCACATAATTTGGGTGTAATTTTGACCCTACGATATTATTAACCTCAATAACATTCATTTCCACTTATTACCAGTCTATTCTGAGCACCTCACACCTCACAATATTGTTTTTAGGCCAAAAGGTTGCACCGAGGTGGCTGGATGACAAAGCTAAGTGACACAAGTGTGCGGCACAAACACCTGGCCTATCTAGGAGTGGCAATGCAGATGCAGACAGGATGGCACTTAAAAAAACTAGGCCCCAAACAGCACATCATGCAAAGAAGAAAAAGAGATGCAATGAGGTAGCTGTATGACTAAGCTAAGCGACACAAGTGTGCGGCACAAACAACATGGGACGTGCTGGAATTTGCCCAGATGTAATACACGCACAATATTGGTGGCACAGGAGAGCTTACCCCTAAACCACACACACACACACACACACACACACACACACACACACACACACACACACACACACACACACACACACACACACACGGCAAAGCCTGTAAAATTAATTTGGATACTAATAAACTTTTTATTTGGAGCTATTATAATAATATGCAGCACAGGCGAGCGTACCCCTACACCACACAGGGCAAACCCTGTAAAAATTATATGGATAATAATATAAGTAATGTATATAACGCTTTTATTTGGAGTAAATAATATACAGCACAGGACACCACCACTGGACTTATAGCAGCACAAGACAGCACCACTGGACTGATGCAGCACAAGACAGGACCACTAGACTGGACTCATACGGCAGTACCCCTGGACTTATATGGCAGTACCCCTGGACTTGTACGCCAGTGTCAGACAGGATGGCACTTTAAATAAACTAGTCCCCAAACAGCACATGATGCAAAGAAGAAAAAGAGGTGCAAGATGGAATTGTCCTTGGGCCCTCCCACCCACCCTTATGTTGTATATAACAGGACATGCACACTTTAACAAAACAATCATTTCAGCGACAGGGTCTGCCACACGACCGTAGCTGAAATGACTGGTTTGTTTGGGCCCCCACCAAAAAAGAAGCAATCAATTTCTCCTTGCACAAACTGGCTCTACAGAGACAAGATGTCGACCTCATCCTCATCCTCCCATTCCTCACCCCTTTCAGTGTGTACATCCTCCTCCTCACAGAGTATTAATTTGTCCCCACTGGAATACACCATCACAGGTCCCTGTGTACTTTCTGGAGGCAATTGCTAGTAAAGGTCTTCCCGGAGGAATTTATAATTCATTTTGATGAACATCATCTTCTCCACATTTAGTGGAAGTAACCTCCTACACCAATCGCTGACAAGGTTACCGGCTGCACTAAACACTCTTTCAGAGTACACACTGGAGGGGGTCAACTTAGGTAAATTAAAGCCAGTTTGTGCAAGAGCATCCAAAGTGCCTCTTTTTCCTGCCAGTGTACATACGGACTGTCTGACATGCCTACTTGGATGCTGTCACTCATATAATCCTCCACCATTCTTTCAATGGTGACAGAATCATATGCAGTGACAGTAGACATGTCAGTAATCGTTGTCAGGTCCTTCAGTCCGGACCAGATGTCAGCACTCACTCCTGACTGACCTGCATCACCACCAGCGGGTGGGCTAGGAAATCTTATCCTTTTCCTTGCAGCCCCAGTTGCGGGAGAAAATGAAGGAGGAGCTGTTGACAGGTCACGTCCCACTTGAGTTGACAATTTTCTCACCAGCAGGTCTTTGAACCTCTGCAGACTTGTGTCTGCTGGAAAGAGAGATACAACGTAGGCTTTAAACCTAGGATCGAGTACGGTGGCCAAAATGTAGTGCTCTGATTTCAATAGATTGATCACCCTTGAATCCTGGCAAAGTGAATGAAGGGCTCCATCCACAAGTCCCACCTTAGCGGAATTGCTCCGTCTTAGCTCCTCCTTCAATTTCTCCAGCTGCTTCTGCAAAAGCCTGATGAGGGGAATGACCTGACTCAAGCTGGCAGTGTCTGAACTGTCTTCACGTGTGGCAAGTTCGAAGGGTTGGAGAACCTTGCACAAGACGGAGATCATTCTCCTCTGCGCTTGAGTCAGGTGCATTCCCTCTCCTTTGCCTATATCGTAGGTGGATGTATAGGCTTGAATGGCCTTTTGTTGCTCCTCCATCCTCTGAAACATATAGAGTGTTGAATTCCACCTCGTTACCACCTCTTGCTTCAGGTGATGGCAGGGAAGGGTCAGGAGTGTTTGCTGGCGCTTCAGTCTTCGGTACGCAGTGACTGAATGTTGAAAGTGGCCCGCAATTTTTGGGCCACCGACAGCATCTCCTGCACGCCCCTGTCATTTTTCAAAAAATTCTGCACCACCAAATTAATTGTATGTGCAAAACATGGGACGTGCTGGAATTTGCCCAGATGTAATGCACGCACAATATTGGTGGCGTTATCAGATATCACAAATCCCAGGAGAGTCTAATTGGGGTAAGCCATTGTGCGATGATGTCCCTCAGTTTCCGTAAGAGGTTGTCAGCGGTGTGCCTCTTACAGAAAGCGGTGATACATAGCGTAGCCTGCCTAGGAACGAGTTGGCATTTGCGAGATGCTGCTACTGGTGCCGCTGCTGTTGTTGCTGCGGGAGGCAATACATCTACCCAGTGGGCTTTCACAGTCATATAGTCCTGAGTCTGCTCTGGTCCACTTGTCCACATGTCCGTGGTTAAGTGGACAGTGGGTACAATTGCATTTTTTAGGACACTGAGGACACTTTTTCTGACGTCTCTGTACATTTTCGGTATCGCCTGCCTAGTGAAGTGGAACCTAGATGGGATTTGGTACTGGGGACACACTACCTCCATCAATTCTCTAAGTTCCACTGAACTAATGGTGGATACCGGATGCATGTCTAACACCAACATAGCTGTCAAGGCCTCAGTTATCCGCTTTGCAACAGGATGACTGCTGTCATATTTCATCTTCCTCACAAAGGACTGTTGGACAGTCAATTGCTTAGTTGAAGTAGAACAAGTGGTCTTCCGACTTCTCCTCTTGGATGATGATCGACTCCCAGCAGCAGCAACAACAGCAGCAGCAGCAGCAACAGCAGGCATACCACTCAAGGATCCTCTGGAGGAATCCCGGTTAAGAGAGGACTCCTCAGTCTTGCCAGTGACATAGCCTGCAGGACTACTGACGTTCCTGACCGAGGAGGGAAATGACGTTGAGGGAGTTGGTGGTGTGGCTTACAGGAGCTTGGGTACAAGAGGAAGAAGGGATTTAGGTGTCAGTGGACTGCTTACGCTCTTACCCAAAGTTTCACAACTTGACACTGACTTGTGATGAATGCGCAGCAGGTGACATATAAGGGAGGATGTTCCTAGGTGGTTAATGTCCTTACCCCTACTTATTACAGATTGACAGAGGCAACACACGGCTTGACACCTGTTGTCCGGATTTGTGGAGAAATAATTCCACACCGAAGAGGTGGCTTTTTTTGGTATTTTTCCAAGGCATCACAAAGGGCTTCTTCATCCCACGGACAACAGGTGTCTCCCACGGTTCCTGATTTAAATAAACCACATCACCATCAGAATCCTCATCGTCAACTTCCTCCTTAGCACCAGCAACACCCATATCCTCATCCTGGTGTACTTCAACAGTGACATCTCCAATTTGAATATCAGAAACTGGACTGTGGATGCTTCTTCCAGCACTTGCAGAGCGCATGAAAATGGTGGAAGGAGCCACCTCTTCCCATCCAGTGTTGGGAAGGTCAGGCATCGCAACCGTCGACACACTTGGACTCTTTTTGGGGATTTGTGATACCATCTTAGAATGCACAGTTCTTTGCTCTGCTTTTGCCAGCTTAATTCTTATCATTTTTCTAGCGGGAGGATGAGGGCTTCCATTGTCATGTGAAGCTGAACCACTGGTCATGAACATAGGCCAGGGCCTTAGCCGTTCCTTGCCACTCCGTGTCATAAATGGCATATTAGCAAGTTTACGTTTCTCCTCAGACCATTTAAATTTATTTTTGGGGGTCTTTTTACTGAACTTTTGCATTTTGGATTTTACATGCCCTCTACTATCACATTGGGCATCGGCCTTGGCAGACGACGTTGATGGCATTTCACTGTCTATATCATGACTAGTGGCAGCAGCTTCAGCACTAGGAGGAAGTGGGTCTTGATCTTTACCTATTTTATCCTCCAAATTTTTGTTCTACATTATTATTCTGGAGTTATATAACAATATGCGGTACAGGAGAGCGTACCTCTACACCACACAGGGCAAACCCTGTGAAAATTATTTGGATTAAATATTAATAACCCCTTTATTTGGAGTAAATAATATACACAGGGCAGCACCACTGAACTTATATGACAGCACTACTGGACTGGACTTCTACGGCAGTACCACTGGACTTATATGGCAGTACCACTGGACTGGATTTATACAGCAGTATCACTGGACTTATACGCCAGTACCACTGGAATTATACGGCAGTATCACTGGAATTATATGGCAGTATCACTGGAATTATACGGCAGTACCACTGGATTTATACGGCAGTACCATTGGATTGGATTTTTACGGCAGTATCACTGGACTTATGCACCAGTACCACTGGAATTATACGTAAGTATCACTGGAATTATATGGCAGTATTACTGGATTTATACTCCAGTACCACTGGATTTATATGGCAGTACCACTGGACATATATGGCAGTATCACTGGATTTATACGACAGTACCACAGGACATATACAGCAGTATCACTGGAATTATATGGCAGTACCACTGGCCATATACGGCAGTATCACTGAAATTATATGGCAGTAACACTAGACATATACGGCAGTATCACTGGATTTATACGGCAGTACCGCTGGACATATACAGCAGTATCACTGGAATTATATGGCAGTACCACTGGACATATACGGCAGTATCACTGAAATTATATGGCAGGACCACTAGACATATACGGCAGTATCACTGGATTTATACGGCAGTACCGCTGGACATATACGGCAGTATCACTGGACATATATGGCAGTATCACTGGACATATTCGGCAGTACCACTGGACATATACAGCAGCACAGGGACACCACCACTGGACTGATGCAGGACAACACAGCACCACTGCAGTGGACTGGACTTATACAGCAGCAATGGCCATATGGCAGCAGAGGATACCACCACTGTGACTGGACTGATGCAGCACAATACACCACAACTGAACTGATGCAGCACAACACAGCACCACTGGACTGGACTTATACAGCAGCACTGGACATATGGCAGCAGAGGACACAACCCCATAGTACTATAGTAGTTGTAGTAGCCAAAAGCCAGGTAAAATAGACAAAGAATGTTTAGGAATAATAAAATTACTTTGTGACTCAAGAGTTTAAAAGACAATGCTCCTTCTCATTCGGTATCGGGTTGATAGATCTAGAATAAAAAGACAGTCAATAGGTAGACCCCAAATGGTCGCTATGGTGTGCGCTGGTTTTCCCAGGGAAGTGACAATAATCATAAAGCACAGTCTAGTTTATGACAAATAAGACAATTGTTTTATTCTAAAACATCCATGATATTAAAGTGATACAGTGCATATATCATGGCGCAAACGTACAAAAAACATATATTAAAAGCTGATTATAAAAGATGTATTGCACAGACCCTTATTTTGTAAACGTTAGCAGTGTAAACATTAAAGGACAGTCTTTGTGCAAATTAGTTAGCAAGGTGAGACTTCTGACTCGTACCGTTCAGGGTATGTGGTGTGTGCCTTGATGTAAAAGGGTTCCAGCTGGGCAGCCCAGCACCACACCACACGCTTAGCCCAATTGCAGATGGAAACAGCAGAGACGGCGATAAGAGTCCAAGAAAAGTCGCGGGTCCCACTCCAAGCACAACGCGTTTCGGATTGATTATCCTTTTTCAAGTGCATTGCAATGCACTTGAAAAAGGATAATCAATTCGAAACGCGTTGTGCTTGGAGTGGGACCCGCGACTTTTCTTGGACTCTTATCGCCGTCTCTGCTGTTTTTATAATCAGCTTTTAATATATGTTTTTTGTACGTTTGCGCCATGATATATGCACTGTGTCACTTTAATATCATGGATGTTTTAGAATAAAACAATTGTCTTATTTGTCATAAACTAGACTGTGCTTTATGATTATTGTCACTTCCCTGGGAAAACCAGCGCACACCATAGATACCATTCTTCTTTTTTTCAAATTTTTTTTCAAAATTTGTTACCCGACATATGGTGTTTGTATGTCCTTTGGCATTCTAAGTGTGCAGCTTTTTTTCCCCGAGTGCGCAAAAGTCCACCTTACCCATTTTTTTCAGACCCCAAATGGTCGACATGCAAAAGTTCGACATGGTCAAAAGGTCAACATGTGAAAGGTAGACAGAGCGACAGGTTCAAAAGGTCAATAGGTTCAAAAGGTCGACTTGACAATGGTCGACACACATATGGTCGATATTATTTTTTTTCCGTTTTCAAAACCTTTTCATCATTTACCATCCACTTGGACAACAACTGGGAATAGTAACCTGTGCAGAGTGCAGCAGTAGTAGAGTGAGGCAACTTGCTCGATGCATGGCAGGCCAAATGAGCCAGCGAAAGTACACATTTTCATGTCAACCTTTTGACCCTGTTGACCTTTTCTACTGTCTCTGTTTATCATGACAACCTTTTGATCTTGTGAAACTTTTGACCTTATCGACTTTTTGCATTGTCTATCTTTTTAGATCTGATGGACCACACCCTTTTCATTGTACTCCTTACAAAATGAACTTAACCTACTTTAGTAATTGGTGGGGGTATTTCCATTGCACTGTTTGGAGCCCAGATGAAATAAGACCTAAAGATAAAGGTGTAAAAACAGAATCAAGAGGTTAAGTAAATTACTCTCAACG
Source organism: Pseudophryne corroboree (assembly GCF_028390025.1). NCBI lineage: Eukaryota > Metazoa > Chordata > Amphibia > Anura > Myobatrachidae > Pseudophryne > Pseudophryne corroboree. The sequence continues at coordinate 288,347,031 of NC_086446.1, forward strand.
TTTATTAACAGTTTATATAGTGCACACATATTATGCAGCACCATATAGAGAATATTTAGCTATTTGCTTCAGTCCCTGCCACAGTGGAGCTTAAAATCCATATTCCCTACCACGTGACATACCTTTCTACTTTACCAGAATGACCAGGAAATTTGGGTTGTGCGCCTCTCCGTTCGGAAGAGTGGGCAAGTCTCCAGAAGCTGGACACACTCATGCGCAGTCACCCACTTACAGAGTGAAAGTGGGCAGTCCACATGGCCTACGCAGGGGCGTATCTACCCCTTGGCCAGGATGGCACTCGCCAGGGGTGCCAGCAGTGGAGGGGCGCCGCCTGGCGGTGCCACCCGCAGCCAAGGTGTAGAATCACATAGTACCTGCAGGCAGCAGCAACTGTGAGTTGAGCCGGTGTCCGCCAGCGCCGCGGCCACTCACAGTGAAGGAACTCTCTATAAACTACAGTTCCCAGAAGCCATTACTTCCGGGAGCTCCCAATAGCAAGGGCCGCTGGGAACTGTAGTTTATTTAGAGTTTCTTCAGTTCAGTGCACAGCGGCCGTGGTGCCAGCGGACACCGGCTATAACATGGCCGCACCTCTAGAATAACCCTTCTGCTAGACTAGGGTAAAGGAAATACAATAAAAACAGATTCTGAGGGCGCGCAACAATTGTAATTATATAATTAAAAATCCAAATTCATCCAGCAACCAAATACATATGTTAAAATGTATTAAACAGAAATGCGATTTGAGACAATCACTGACCGTACATTTTACAAAACAAACAGACCCCTATAATACCAATAGTTTCAAGGGGCTGACATTCATGTATAGTAGAGGAGAGTTGTTCTGTATGTCCAACATGTTTCGTCCTTATAAGGACTTCTTCAGGAGGAATCAGTTTAAAGCTGGTGTTACAAGGAGGAAAAGAAGAAGAACAAAAACAATATTTACATCAGGACTTTACATAAATATCATTAATTTATATATTGAAACAGTATGGTTGAATAAATTGAATTAGAAACATCCGAGTATACAATATATATTCAGTACCCAGACAGAACATAAATAACTGAAAATAACAACCAAACTGATACAACCACCAAAATATATACATGAAATAATCTCAGATTTTTGAAGGAAGAGTATATTAACTCCTTTGATTTACTCAAAGGAGTTAATATTGGGAGACAATAGTCTTCCACTTACAGATGGAGCCATGCTAGTTGTGGATTCGTCTGTGTGGGCGTGCGCACCTGTGACGGAGCCGCGCCCCATTCATTAGAATGGGAGAACGTCTCCGTCCGGGGCGCACGCGTCCATGACGAAGACTCTGACGGAGACGCGCCCTATTCTAGCGTCTCTGTGCACTCCCAGCGTGACTAGGCGGATGGATTGCCTAGTTACGCTGGGAGTGCACGCCTGCAATGGAGCCACCTCAGATGAGCGCGTCTCCATCTGTAGCTCCAACAAGACTTGCTATCACCTGCTGTTTTACCCAATGTTCCAGCATCCTGTAATGTTATCTCAGGGCCGGTTCTTGCCCTTTTGGCGCCCCGGGCGGGAAATAAGAGCGTGGCTTCATACACGGGGCGTGGTCAGTTACGCCCCCTGTACAGTAGAGCAGCGCCGCTGAAAATGAAAAAAAAAAAAAAGAATACTTACTATCCGCACTCCCGACCGCTGCAGACCTCCGCCAGCGCTGCTCCTCTCCTCTCCTCAGATCTGCCATAGACAGACACTAGAGGTCAATTATGACCCCTAGCGTCTGTCAGTCCCACAGTGCTGTTCGGTGCGTGATGACGTCATCGCGCACCGCACAGCAAAGGTCCTTTCCACGAAGGGAAACTAGACGCGTAGCGTCTAGTTCCCTTCACAGCGGGGAACCAGGGGGACACAGCGGGCAGCGGGGAGGCACAGCAGTAGCGGATCTTGCCCGGCGCCCTCCGGACGGCGACGGCGCCCTCTGGACGGCGCCGGCGCCCTCCGGAAGGCGGCGCCCCGTGCAAAAATCCTGCTTGCCCATTGCAAGATCCGCTACTGGTTACTCTATTTCTACAGACACTCATTCGCTGGTGAGCTGTATGATACCCAGCTCCACACATGCTCCTCCCCATCTACCAGTGTTTATAAAAAAAAATTAGTATTGCCATACCTGTTTTATAAAACCACTTGACTGTTTAAGTAACTGTGCTGTTCATACTTGTAAGGCATCCTTTGGTGTTTACAGAAACTCTGCTACATCCTTAAGCCTGTACACAGTCACACATATTTACAACACCCCCTCCAGAATGGGGCAGCCAGAAAGTTGGCAAGTATGCTCCATAGACACACTCTAGAGTTCTTTTTTTTTGGTCAGAACCTACCCTGTGATTGTATACTGAGGGCCTAATTCAGGTTGGAGAGCAGTGTGCGATCGAACCACATACATTGAGAAAAAGATGCGGGCGCATGCGCAGCACCCGTCCTGCGCATGCGCCTGCATTTTATGTGGGAGGCCACAGAAAATGTGATCGCCTCTGCCTGTCAATCAAGTAGAGGCGGTCGCGTGGTGGGTCCAATGCTACGTTTCCAGGGAGGAGACGGAGCGTTGCGGAGGTGGACAAATGGGGGCAGTGCGGCGTGAATGGGGGCGTATCAGGAGCGTGATCATGGCGGCTGTGTGACATCACATGCAGCCACCGCGATCGAGAACATGGCGGCGGGACTCCTGCGGGTGCAGCTAAGCTGCGCCGGCAGGAGCCATCCTTAGTTTCTTAATTCCGATGCGTTTGCAATTTCTGCTTGTTGAACGGGGGGAGGCTGCAGTCAACATTCTGGGCAGCCTTGCCCAGCGATGGGCGGCCCCCAGCATGTAATCCAAAGGATTGTAAATTCTGCTAATTAGCAGAATTTGCAAATCTTACTGAATTAGGCCTTGTGGCAGGAAACTGAAGAGCCAGGAGGAAACCCACACAAACACAGGGAGATTATACATTTACACACAAATGAAGACCTTGTTTAAATCAAATCTATGACCTGAGTTCTGTGAGGCAACAATGCTAATCATTGCACCACCATGCAGCCCCCAAAGCTACTTTATTTCATATTAAACACTATTAAATAAACTCTGTTGTTGTATTGTTTTGGTTATTTTGTATAATTACATTTTAAAGCAGGTTGAGATTAGTACAGGTTGAGTATCCCATATCCAAATATTCCGAAATACGGAATATTCCGAAATACGGACTTTTTTCAGTGAGACTGAGATAATGAAACCTTTGTTTTTTGATGGCTCAATGTACACAAACTTTGTTTAATACTCAAAGTTATTAAAAATATTGTATTAAATGACCTTCAGGCTGTGTGTATAAGGTGTATATTAGGTGTATATAAGGTGTATATGAAACATAAATGAATTGTGTGATTGTACACACACTTTGTTTAATGTACAAAGTTATAAAAAATATTGGCCCTCATTCCGAGTCGTTCGCTCGTTCTTTTTTTTCGCATCGCAGTGAAAATCAGCTTAGAGCGCATGCGCAATGTTCGCACTGCGACTGCGCTAAGTAATTCTGCTATGAAGAAAGGATTTTTACTCACGGCTTTTTGTTCGCACCGGCGAACGTAGTGTGATTGACAGGAAATGGGTGTTACTGGGCGGAAACACGGCGTTTTATGGGCGTGTGGCTGAAAACGCTACCGTTTCCGGAAAAAACGCAGGAGTGGCCGGAGAAACAGGGGAGTGTCTGGGCGAACGCTGGGAGTGTTTGTGACGTCAAACCAGGAACGACAAGCACTGAACTGATCGCACAGGCAGAGTAAGTCTGGAGCTACTCTAAAACTGCTAAGTTTTTTTTGTTCGCAATATTGCGTAAACTTCGTTCGCACTTTTAGGATGCTAAGATACACTCCCAGTAGGCGTAGACTAAGCGTGTGTAACTCTGCTAAATTCGCCTTGCGACCGATCAACTCGGAATGATGGCCATTGTCTAAAATTACCTTCAGGCTGTGTGTATGAGGTGTATATGAAACATAAATGTATTCTGTGCTTAGATTTAGGTCTCATCACCATAATTTCTCTATCGTCCTAGTGGATGCTGGGGTTCCTGAAAGGACCATGGGGAATAGCGGCTCCGCAGGAGACAGGGCACAAAAGTAAAGCTTTCCGATCAGGTGGTGTGCACTGGCTCCTCCCCCTATGACCCTCCTCCAAGCCAGTTAGATTTTTGTGCCCGGCCGAGAAGGGTGCAATCTAGGTGGCTCTCCTAAAGAGCTGCTTAGAGAAAGTTTAGCTTAGGTTTTTTATTTTACAGTGAGTCCTGCTGGCAACAGGATCACTGCAACGAGGGACTTAGGGGAGAAGAAGTGAACTCACCTGCGTGCAGGATGGATTGGCTTCTTGGCTACTGGACATCAGCTCCAGAGGGACGATCACAGGTACAGCCTGGATGGTCACCGGAGCCTCGCCGCCGGCCCCCTTGCAGATGCTGAAACATGAAGAGGTCCAGAATCGGCGGCAGAAGACTCCTCAGTCTTCTAAAGGTAGCGCACAGCACTGCAGCTGTGCGCCATTTTCCTCTCAGCACACTTCACACGGCAGTCACTGAGGGTGCAGGGCGCTGGGAGGGGAGCGCCCTGGGAGGCAAATGAAAACCTATTTGGCTAAAAAATACCTCACATATAGCCTCCGGGGCTATATGGAGATATTTAACCCCTGCCAGAATACACTAAAGAGCGGGAGACGAGCCCGCCGGAAAAGGGGCGGGGCCTATCTCCTCAGCACACAGCGCCATTTTCCTTACACAGCTCCGCTGGTCAGGACGGCTCCCAGGTCTCTCCCCTGCACTGCACTACAGAAACAGGGTAAAACAAGAGAGGGGGGGCAAAATAGTGGCAAAAATTATATTATAAAAGCAGCTATACAGGGAGCACTTATTATAAGGCTATCCCTGTCATATATAGCGCTTTTGGTGTGTGCTGGCAAACTCTCCCTCTGTCTCCCCAAAGGGCTAGTGGGGTCCTGTCTTCGTTAAGAGCATTCCCTGTGTGTCTGCTGTGTGTCGGTACGTTGTGTGTCGACATGTATGAGGACGATATTGGTGTGGAGGCGGAGCAATTGCCAAATATGGGGATGTCACCTCCTAGGGGGTCGACACCAGAATGGATGCCTTTATTTATGGAATTACGGGATAGTGTCAACACGCTAAAGCAGTCGTTTGTCGACATGAGACGGCCGGACAATCAGTTAGTGCCTGTCCAGGCGCCTCAAACACCGTCAGGGGCTGTAAAACGCCCTTTGCCTCAGTCGGTCGACACAGACCCAGACACAGGCACTGATTCCAGTGGCGACGGTGACGAATCAACCGTATTTTCCAGTAGGGCCACACGTTATATGATTTTGGCAATGAAGGAGGCGTTACATTTAGCTGATACTACTGGTACCACTAAACAGGGTATTATGTGGGGTGTGAAAAAACTACCTATAGTTTTTCCTGAATCAGAAGAACTAAATGATGTATGTGATGAAGCGTGGGTTGCCCCCGATAAAAAGATGCTAATTTCAAAGAAGTTATTAGCTTTATACCCTTTCCCGTCAGAGGTTAGGGCGCGCTGGGAAACACCTCCTAGGGTGGATAAGGCGCTCACACGCTTATCTAAACAAGTGGCATTACCCTCTCCTGAGACGGCCGCACTTAAAGATCCAACAGATAGGAGGATGGAAAATATCCAAAAAAGTATATACACACATACAGGTGTTATACTACGACCAGCTATAGCGTCAGCCTGGATGTGCAGTGCTGGAGTAGTTTGGTCAGAGTCCCTGATTGAAAATATTGATACCCTGGATAGGGACAATGTTTTACTGTCTTTAGAGCAAATAAAGGATGCATTTCTTTATATGCGTGATGCACAGAGGGATATCTGCACACTGGCATCACGGGTAAGTGCTATGTCCATTTCGGCCAGAGGAAGTTTATGGACGCGACAGTGGTCAGGCGATGCGGACTCAAAACGGCATATGGAAGTTTTGCCGTATAAAGGGGAGGAGTTATTTGGAGTCGGTCTATCAGATTTGGTGGCCACGGCTACAGCCGGGAAATCCTTTTTACCTCAAGCTACTCCCCAACAGAAAAAGACACCGACTTTTCAACCGCAGTCCTTTCGTTCCTTTAAAAACAAGAGAGCAAAGGGATATTCATATCTGCCACGAGGCAGAGGAAGGGGGAAGAGACACCAACAGGCAGCTCCTTCCCAGGAACAGAAGCCCTCCCCCGCTTCTACAAAAGCCTCAGCATGACGCTGGGGCTTCTCAAGCGGACTCGGGGGCGGTGGGCGGTCGTCTCAAGCATTTCAGCGCGCAGTGGGCTCACTCGCAGGTAGATCCCTGGATCCTGCAGATAATATCTCAGGGGTACAGGTTGGAACTAGAGACAGATCCGCCTCGCCGTTTCCTGAAGTCTGCTTTACCAACGTCCCCCTCCGAAAGGGAGACGGTTTTGGAAGCCATTCACAAGCTGTACTCTCAGCAGGTGATAGTCAAGGTACCTCTTCTACAACAGGGAAAGGGGTATTATTCCACTCTATTTGTGGTACCGAAGCCGGACGGCTCGGTAAGACCTATTCTAAATCTGAAGTCCTTGAACCTGTACATAAAGAAGTTCAAGTTCAAAATGGAGTCACTCAGAGCAGTGATAGCGAACCTGGAAGAAGGGGACTTTATGGTGTCCTTGGACATCAAGGATGCGTACCTCCACGTTCCAAGTTACCCCTCACACCAGGGGTACCTCAGGTTCGTTGTACAAAACTGTCACTATCAGTTTCAGACGCTGCCGTTCGGATTGTCCACGGCACCTCGGGTCTTTACAAAGGTAATGGCCGAGATGATGATTCTTCTTCGAAGAAAAGGCGTATTAATTATCCCATACTTGGACGATCTCCTAATAAGGGCAAGGTCCAGAGAACAGCTAGAGAGGGGATTAGCACTGTCTCAAGAAGTGCTAAAACAACACGGCTGGATTCTGAATATTCCAAAATCCCAGTTAATGCCGACAACTCATCTGCTGTTCCTAGGGATGATTCTGGACACGGTTCAGAAAAAGGTTTTTCTCCCGGAGGAAAAAGCCAAGGAGTTGTCCGAGCTTGTCAGGAACCTCCTAAAACCAGGAAAGGTGTCTGTACATCAATGCACAAGAGTCCTGGGAAAAATGGTGGCTTCTTACGAAGCAATTCCATTCGGCAGATTCCATGCACGAATTTTCCAGAGGGATCTGTTAGACAAATGGTCAGGGTCGCATCTTCAGATGCACCAGCGGATAACCCTGTCTCCAAGGACAAGGGTATCTCTTCTGTGGTGGTTGCAGAGTGCTCATCTATTGGAGGGCCGCAGATTCGGCATACAGGATTGGATCCTGGTGACCACGGACGCCAGCCTGAGAGGCTGGGGAGCAGTCACACAAGGAAGAAACTTCCAGGGAGTGTAGACGAGCCTGGAAACGTCTCTTCACATAAACATTCTGGAACTAAGAGCAATCTACAATGCTCTAAGCCAGGCAGAACCTCTGCTTCAAGGAAAACCGGTGTTGATCCAGTCGGACAACATCACGGCAGTCGCCCATGTGAACAGACAGGGCGGCACAAGAAGCAGGAGTGCAATGGCAGAAGCTGCAAGGATTCTTCGCTGGGCAGAGAATCATGTGATAGCACTGTCAGCAGTGTTCATCCCGGGAGTGGACAACTGGGAAGCAGACTTCCTCAGCAGACACGACCTTCACCCGGGAGAGTGGGGACTTCATCCGGAAGTCTTCCACATGCTGGTAACCCGTTGGGAAAGACCAATGGTGGACATGATGGCGTCTCGCCTCAACAAAAAACTGGACAGGTATTGCGCCAGGTCAAGAGATCCGCAGGCAATAGCTGTGGACGCGCTGGTAACGCCTTGGGTGTACCAGTCGGTGTATGTGTTTCCTCCTCTGCCTCTCATACCAAAAGTATTGAGAATTATACGGCAAAGAGGCGTAAGAACGATACTAGTGGTTCCGGATTGGCCAAGAAGGACTTGGTACCCGGAACTTCAAGAGATGATCACGGAAGATCCGTGGCCTCTACCTCTAAGGAGGGACTTGCTTCAGCAGGGTCCCTGTCTGTTTCAAGACTTACCGCGGCTGCGTTTGACGGCATGGCGGTTGAACGCCGGATCCTAAAGGAAAAAGGCATGCCGGAAGAAGTCATTCCTACTTTGATTAAAGCAAGGAAGGAAGTAACCGTGCAACACTATCACCGCATTTGGCGAAGATATGTTGCGTGGTGCGAGGATCGGAGTGCTCCGACGGAGGAATTTCAACTGGGTCGATTCCTACATTTCCTGCAATCAGGATTGTCTATGGGTCTCAAATTGGGATCTATTAAGGTTCAAATTTCGGCCCTGTCGATTTTCTTTCAAAAAGAATTGGCTTCAGTTCCTGAAGTCCAGACTTTTGTTAAGGGAGTGCTGCATATACAGCCTCCTGTGGTGCCTCCAGTGGCACCGTGGGATCTCAATGTGGTTTTGGAATTTCTAAAATCTCATTGGTTTGAACCACTAAATAAGGTGGATTTAAAATATCTCACATGGAAAGTGACCATGTTACTAGCCCTGGCTTCGGCCAGGAGAGTGTCAGAACTGGCAGCTTTATCTTACAAAAGCCCATATCTGATTTTCCATTCGGACAGGGCAGAACTGCGGACTCGTCCGCATTTTCTCCCTAAGGTGGTGTCAGCATTTCATCTGAACCAGCCTATTGTAGTGCCTGCGGCTACAAGTGACTTGGAGGACTCCAAGTTACTGGACGTTGTCAGAGCATTAAAAATATATATTGCAAGGACAGCTGGAGTCAGAAAATCTGACTCGTTGTTTATATTGTATGCACCCAACAAGATGGGTGCTCCTGCGTCGAAGCAGACGATTGCTCGTTGGATCTGTAGCACAATCCAACTTGCACATTCTGTGGCAGGCCTGCCACAGCCTAAATCTGTAAAGGCCCACTCCACAAGGAAGGTGTGCTCATCTTGGGCGGCTGCCCGAGGGGTCTCGGCATTACAACTTTGCCGAGCAGCTACGTGGTCAGGGGAGAACACGTTTGTAAAATTTTACAAATTTGATACTCTGGCTAAGGAGGACCTGGAGTTCTCTCATTCGGTGCTGCAGAGTCATCCGCACTCTCCCGCCCGTTTGGGAGCTTTGGTATAATCCCCATGGTCCTTTCAGGAACCCCAGCATCCACTAGGACGATAGAGAAAATAAGAATTTACTTACCGATAATTCTATTTCTCGGAGTCCGTAGTGGATGCTGGGCGCCCATCCCAAGTGCGGATTATCTGCAATAATTGTACATAGTTATTGTTAACTAATTCGGGTTATTGTTAAGAAGCCATCTTTCAGAGGCTCCTCTGTTATCATACTGTTAACTGGTTTTGATCACAAGTTGTACGGTGTGATTGGTGTGGCTGGTATGAGTCTTACCCGGGATTCAAAATTCCTCCCTTATTGTGTACGCTCGTCCGGGCACAGTACCTAACTGGCTTGGAGGAGGGTCATAGGGGGAGGAGCCAGTGCACACCACCTGATCGGAAAGCTTTACTTTTGTGCCCTGTCTCCTGCGGAGCCGCTATTCCCCATGGTCCTTTCAGGAACCCCAGCATCCACTACGGACTCCGAGAAATAGAATTATCGGTAAGTAAATTCTTATTATCTCATTATGGTATGCAATTATTCCAAAATACGGAAAAATCCCATATCCAAAATTCCTCTGGTCCCAAGCATTTTGGATAAGGGATACTCAACCTGTATGAGGGAACTGTTGAGCATCCAGGGAGCTAAACTTTAGTTTTGGGATATTGGGGGTAATTCCAAGTTGATCGCAGCAGGAATTTTTTTAGCAGTTGGGCAAAACCATGGGGGTAATTCCAAGTTGATCGCAGCAGGAAATTTTTTAGCAGTTGGGCAAAACCATGTGCACTGCGGGGGGTGGTGGTGGTGGGGGGGCAAATATAACATTTGCAGAGAGAGATAGATTTGGGTGGGTTATTTTGTTTCTGTGCAGGGTAAATACTGGCTGCTTTATTTTTACACTGCAATTTAGATTGCAAATTGAACACACCCCACCCAAATCTAACTCTCTCTGCACATGTTATATCTGCCTCCCCTGCAGTGCACCTGGTTTTGCCCAATTGCTAACAAAAATCCTGCTGCGATCAACTTGGATTTACCCCCATTGTGTGTTAGTGGTGGCACTGGCAGAATAGCTGACATAACAGTGAATGTGGAACAACAAAGACAAGAATGGATTTTTATTATAGACTACTCAGGTGGTTTGTTTTTAAATAAACCAGTGCCATAGCAGGGCTCACTGCCACACTGTTCCGTCCTTCAACATGTGACATCACACAAGGGGGTGGTGCTGCTGGCAGTAGAAAGTAAATAGCTGCCTGGAGGCTCAGGACGGTTCTACAGAATGCAGGGGCGTGCTTGGAGTGTCCTTTGGATGCTCCAAGCAGCACTGCAGCAGTGATACTGGCCACAGGGTGCTATTCCAGGCAGAGTGCTTGCCAGTTGTAGGGGCTGTGGAGCAGGGGTTACGGCACCACTCGCACACCTCTCCCTATGGCCCTAGAATAACTCTTGTACACTAATATGTCACGTAGACTCAGATGAGTCCTAGTTGTGACAAACATTCTAGGATCCAGTCACGAAGAAACAGATCTTACTGCAAATCTTTGCATGCTGTTATGCTGTATTTGAGCTCCCAATTTTATTTTAATATTAAATGAAAGCTGGATGTGCTCTGAGAATGTATGCATTACATAACCAGTAGAAAAAGCATTCTCCCTTATAGCCATTCATAGAACTACAGCTAATGTCTTATTGAAATATGATTACGATTACATTTTTTATTATATTCATACATTAAAAATAATAAGATATTGTCATGTTAATAAATCAGCTGTTATGAAATATTAGACTTTACCCATGTGAAAAGGAAGAAAATATGAAATGATCTTAAAGAGTTATAAAAGTGACTGGTTCACTAACCTAGCCATGATTCAGAAAACACCTGCTGTCGACACAAACATCTCTACTTCTTTTCTCCAATGTGAAGGATGTCTCCGGGAACGCAGTCTAGCACCGAAGATTGCCTGACCTTGCTAGAATGGTTACTATAGATTAGAATTTGATTAATGTTCCTATTTGCTGCAGAACTATATACCATCCTCCTAAAGCCAGTGAAGCTTATAAACCTAAATCATAATTTAGGACAATTAATTTGTTAAATTAGCAATTATCCATTAAATATAGACATGGCAGAATTAAGCGAGTATTTCAAAAAGAAACCAAGTCACATCCTGCTTGAATTGGGTAATTAATTAGTCTGACGGTGCGTGAACACAGGGAAACACAGAAGCATATAAGAAAAATCAGCCTGCACAGAAAGTAGAATTGTACCTAGATCACTATTTATATGCTATACAGGTTAGGGACCCTTAGAGTAATAATATCTAATTTGTATTCTGATAATTACCTCAGCTGCCAATCAATGTTTGTACATGTACATAAATTATTATAGCGTATTGCAAAACGGAGGTTATTTAAAGAGATGTTCAACCACATTGTGTATTTTACAGATGAAAGCTCCTCCTTTCTCTAACAGAAATAAAAGGTGCCCATGTCTGGTTTACCCACATTTCTGGAGAAAAGTATGTCAACAGTCAGGTCTTCAGAGAGGCAGTCTTGAGGAGGTTTGACTGCCTACCCTACACAGTGACATCGCAAAGGGGATGTGGGGTGTTCGGCCCACACCTAGGTGTCACCCGCTTATGGGTGCCAACAAAGTGCCAACCCCTCTTCCGTGACAGGAGCAGGGTGCTGCACTGTGACGTTACGTGCAGCACCTAGCTCCTGTCACTGTGTACAGTAGGAGCAGGCACTGCACTCACACTGTTCCCCCGGGGGCAGCCCGTATGTTAGGGACCCTCGCAGTGATGAAACAGGGTTTCGGGCTGTGAGGCCACACCCTACCCATGGGGCCACACCCATTAACAGAAAGGCCACACACTGTTTTGCCAGTTGCGCGGCTTTGCCATGTGCACAATGTACCCTCCCGCATCAGGTGTCACCACTATCAGTGATGCCTCTGACCCTACAGGAAATGCGCTGGTATTGTCTACTCTGTCAGATAGCTTAATAGCCTTAAGCCAATTAGATATTGTGGCCATACCCTAACCGATGCGGCCAAATGATGACTGACCAGGCGGGCGTGTTGTTAGATTTTCCATGGCTAACTGGCCGATCAGCATTGATCAATCGCATCAATACACTATGCGATTATTGGTGCGATCCTGCAATAATCAGCGGATCAACACGATAACTGCATAATGTAGGCTTTTTTAATTAGACAATTCACTTCAGCCAATCAGATTTATTAACACTTTGACATACAGTTGTTGACATGTCTCCATTTTGGGAAGCAGCTGCTGTTGCACACCGTCACCCCCAAATGGCCGCAAACTGTCAATTACTTGACATCTGCAGCAGTAGTGCGTCTGATAAGGCAGGACCCATCCTGCACATGCGCAGTATGAGTTTGGCACATGTGCAAAGTACCAAATATCGGTACTTTTTGACTGTGCCATGACTTACGATGGGACCTGAGTCAGGCTCAAAGTTCCTTATAATCTGAGTTTAAGAAAACATATTGCATCTATGCAGTGCTGGACTGGGGCAAGAAGTGCCCATCGAGGGAATGAGGTGGTAGGTCCCATGTGTAGGGCTGTGGTCAGTCTCCACAGAGGTTTGGATAACCATTAGAGAGTGCATGGTCTGTGCGCCTTTATAAATATATTACATGCATGATAATTTACCAGATTAGTGCACTGTAGAAAATACACCATAGTCCTGTGTAGTATAAGGTAACATATGCAATGGGAGAGGGTGGGTGTAGTTGGTACACTTTTCCTGGGGCCTGGGTCCCGCGTCCCCTCCCCCTTACTTGCTGTAGACAGTGCACTTAGAGCCAGGAGAGAGAGGGCACTGCTGCAGTGGCAGCCTCTCTCCCCAGTGCAGCGCTGGGGAGCACACATGCTGCTGTGTGCTGCGCTGGGGAGAGAGGCAGCTACAGAAGCAGTGTCCTCTCTCTCCATGTGTGATGTGCAGGGGCTGAGAGATCACACCTGGCACCCCGCGTCCTCACTTGGCACCCCCCCCCCCTCCCACGTGCAGCGCAGAAACATTATTTATTTTTTAATTTCCTATGCAGGAGGCTGGCCACACCTCCCTGCATTGGCTATGCCCCCTCGGAGTACCTGTCAGAGTCCATGAACATATGTATTATGTGCAATTCAAGTACACAGCCTAGAATCTGATCGTTAGAGAAACAGTGTGGCTCATCGGGGGTATCCCTGTGGGCCAGTCCAGCCCTGCATCTATGAATATTCTTAATAAAAATCCCTGTAATGAAGTCTCTGTAGTTAGTGTTTGTTGACTAGTGCTAAACACATATTAGTGCAAGGCTAGTCGATGCATGACAGTATCTCACTGGTTAAGGTCTACAGTAAATCAGTAAGTGTACAGCGGGATCTGTGACAATCCCATTAGTAGATGAAGGACTTTTAGCAGTACCTAGAATCTCCCGTAATTCATCTGGGGATCGAGCTTTTAGTCATGCGGCTCCGACTCGATGGAACTCACTTCCCCGCACAGTGCGAGAGGCCCCAACTATAGAATCCTTCAAAAGTAGACTCAAGACTTTCCTGTTTACTCAAGCATTTCCATAATGTCCCTTTTAGTATCTTCATGCTTCTGTATTTTATGAAAATGTACTTCATTATTTTCTGTACTATATTATGCTATGTATCTGTTAAGCGCCTTGAGTCCTATTGGAGAAAGAGTGCTATATAAATAAAATTATTATTATTATTAATTATTATTATTATTATTATTATTAACAATTACTCACAGTAAGTTAACTTATTTTAAGCATTGGTAAAAAGGGACTGAAAGATCTGTGGCCCTCATTCTGAGTTGATCGGTCGCAATGCGAATGTAGCAGAGTTACACACGCTAAGCCGCCGCCTACTGGGAGTGTATCTTAGCTTCTTAAAAGTGCGACCGAAGTAATCGCAATATTGCGATCACAAACCTCGTAGCAGTTTTGGAGTAGCTTCAGACTTACTCTGCCTGTGCGATCAGTTCAGTGCTTGTCGTTCCTGGTTGACGTCACAAACACACCCAGCGTTCGCCCAGGCACTCCCACCGTTTCTCCGGCCACTCCTGCGTTTTTTCCGCAAACGGTAGCGTTTTCAGCCACACGCCCCTGAAACGCCGTGTTTCCGCCCAGTAACACCCATTTCCTGTCAATCACATTACTATCGCCGGAGCGATGAAAAAGCCGTGAGTAAAATTACTTTCTACATAGCAAAGTTACTTGGCGCAGTCGCAGTGCGAACATTGCGCATGCGTACTAAGCGGATTTTCATTGCGATGCGATGAAAAATACCGAGCGAACAACTCGGAATGAGGGCCTGTATGTGCTGTCATCTCTGTTAAGGTGTATACACACGGAGCGATATAACTGAGCAATTTTGACTATATAGTCAAAATCGCTCAGAAAGTTAGTGCAGATCGCTCCGTGTGTATACAGGCAGCGATAGCGATGCGCGTCCCCGCTAGGTCGCTATCGCTGGGAAAAATAGTCAGTGCAAGCAAGTCAATTTTGGCTATGTCGCTGCAAAAGTTAGTCAAAATCGCTAATACTTTAAGAGGCCAGCGATTTTCCCCAGCGATAGCGATGTTGCAGGCGACGGTGGTGCGGGCGGCGGCGGGTTGTGGCGGCGGTGCGGGCGGCGGCGGGTTGCGGTGGCAGTGTGGGTGACGGCGGGTTGCGGCGGCGGTGCGGGCGGCGGCGGGTTGCGGTATGGGCGGCGGTGGGTTGCGGTGGGTTGCGGTGGCGGTGTGGGCGGCGGTGGTGCGGGAGGCGGCGGGTTGCGGCAGCGGTGCGGGCGGGGGAAATTTACCTTTATCTTGCAGAGTTTGGCAGCGGAGCGGTACCAGTTTAAAAAATGGCGCCTCAGCGTCATTTTTGAAATTCAAGATGGCCGCCGCGAGCCAATCACGATTGGCTCGCCGCGTCATCGCCCCGCCCCCTCCCGCTGACTTATATAAGTCAGCGCGAGGCAGCGGCTTTCAGTCCGACGGCGGAGGAGGAGCAGAGAAGAGCTCCTGAAGACTGAAGAGCTTAGCAGCCGCCGCCCACCAGGTGAAGACGCCGGAGCAAGACCCCAGAAGCCCTGGGGAGGTGGCGCCCCCCCAGGTGAAGACGCCGGAAGCCCTGGGAAGGCGGCGGCCATGCAAAAGAGCTTAAAGGCCGCCGCCCCCACGTGAAGACCCAGTTTAATAAAGGATTTTTTTAAAAATGTGTCGTGTTTTTCCCCCCAATATTTTCTTTACAGGTGGACTACAGGTGCCAGCGGGCCCTTTATGTCCGGGCATGCTGGCACTTGTGGTTCTCCAAGTGCCAGCATGCTGGGGCAGGCTTGCTGGGACCTGTAGGCCACCTGTAAAGAACAATATTACTATTGAAAGGCTATCAGCCTCCCATCCACCGCCCACGGATGGGGGGGACAGCCTCGGGCTTCACCCCTGGCCCTTGGGTGGCTGGAGGGGGGGACCCCTTGATTTAAGGGGTCCTCACTCCTCCAGTGTACCCCGGCCAGGGGTGACTAGTTGGGGGGGTAATGGCACGGCCGCAGGGACCAATATAAAAGTGTCCCCCGGCTGTGGCATTATCTCCCTGGCTAGTGGAGCCCGGTGCTGGTTTGAAAAATACGGGGGACCCCTATGTCTTTTGTCCCCCGTATTTTTTAAACCAGGACCGGACGCAGAGCCCGGTGCTGGTTGTCTAAATATAGGGGAACCCTACTCATTTTTTCCTCTGTATTTTAACAACCAGGACTGGCTCAAAGAGCCCGAGGCTGGTTTTACATAGGAGGGGGGACCCCACGCAAAATTTTTTTTTTTACTTTTAGCTATTTAAATACCAGCCACCCTGTAAAATCGTCCTATATATGACACTCATCCCCTTATTTAAATGAGATAGTCAAAATCTCCCATAGCCAAAATCTCCCATAGCCAAAATCTCTTGCATAGTTAGACAAAATCTCTGGTAAAGTTAGTCAAAATCTCCTACTGCCAGTTCAAGGGAAAAGTTAGTCAAAATCTCTCATAGTCAAAATCTCTCTGTGTGTATGCACCTTTACACCATGGAAGTGTCTTGTATTATCTGCAGCTCTCTGAATTTTTAATATTAAAAGGTACAGGAAAATGTCATCATCTGATTAATGAAGGCACAAACTGAATGTATTCACCTGTTAATGCAAAGCCGCAGTTTATGGACCCACTGTATATACAAAACTGCCAGGATGTTGTTTTTTATGCTGCTTGTGAGCAGTGTGTTGGTGATGTTAACTGTAACTTATACAGGTTGAGTCTCCGATATAACAAATGCTTGGGACAAGAAGTATTTTGGATTTTGCCATATATTGGAATACTTGCATACCATAATAAGATATATTGGGGATGGGACCCAAGTCTAAGCATGAAATGCATTTATGTTTCATATACAGGTGAAACTCAGAAAATTTGAATATTGTGTAAAAGTTCATTTACTTCAGTGATTCAACTTAAAAGGTGAAACTAATATATTATATAGACTTATTACATGCAAAATGAGATATTTCAAGCCTTTATTTTGTTATAATTTTGATGATTGTGTCTTACAGTTTAAGATAACCCCAAATCCAAAGTCTCAGAGAATTAGAATACAGGTTGAGTATCCCTTATCCAAAATTCAAAATCACACATTTTTGGTTCCCCTACTGAGATAATGACACATATACATATATATATTATATTATATATCTATATAATATATCTATATATACACACTGTATTACATAAAATCAATAAAAATGGGATTTTGGTACCTACCGGTAAATTCTTTTCTCTGATTCCACAGGGGACACTGTAAGCTTACGCTGGGGAATAGAGGCTTGATTGCTGGGAGCTGTCACATACTAATTTAGAAAAGTGTGTAGCTCCTCCCCCTCTAGTACCCATCATCCCCCAGTTAAAAAAATGTAGACCGAGAGGAGATGTAACAGGGAAAGGGTGAACCAAGAGAACATACACACCGAACAGACAAACCGGTCAAACTTCAAAAACTATCTACTGTACAAGAAGCAGGTGATAGAGCTGTGGAGGGTGTCCAGTGTACCCCGTGGAATTAGAGAAAAGAATTTAGCGGTAGGTACCAAAATCCCATTTTCTCTGTCATCCGCTAGGGGACACTGGAAGCTTATGCTGGGAACATCCCAAAGTTTACCATCTGGGTGGGAGAGCTCTGAGGAACCTGCAGAACTAATTGGCCAAAACAAGAAGCTGAACCTGCAATGTGTCAAACCAATAAAACTGAATAAAAGGCATTAGATGATGACCAAGTGGCCGCACGGCAAAGTTGCAGGGGAGAAGCACCCCGATGAGCCGCCCCAAAACATACCCACTGACCTTTTGGAATGCGCCACAATAGAATAGGCTGTAGGTCCTTGCTGGCATATGCTGAATGGATGGGTAAGCGAAATCATCTAAGTCTGATTTGCGGAAGGTAGCTTTCTAAGCGACATAAATGCGCAAGGCAGGTGTCACATCCAGTGTAGAGGTATGTCCAGAAATCTCTAGAAAAACCGTCCCTACCATCGTTGATTTATGTGAAAAGCTGACACTACCGTCGGAAGGAAGGCAGTCTGTGTACGAAGTTACGCTCTGTCCTCATGGAACACAAGTTATGGAGCTTTGCAGGACAGTGCACCCAATGCGGATACTTGGCGAGCAGACGCCAGTGGAAATAAAAGGACCGTTTTTCAAGTGAGAAACCAAATGTCAACCTCCTCCAATGGTAGAAACGTGGATGAGTGAAGGAAATATAACACCAAAGTCAATCCCATGGTGCCATAGGCGGAACAAAAGAGTCTAAAGTCTGAACGCTCCCTGAAGAAACGTCTGAACTTCTGGGAGCTGTCTTCCAGTTTTCTACTCCTGGAATGAACACAGCAGACAGAATCACCCAATTTGTCTCTGACCATTTAAAAAACTGAGCGGCCTCCAGCATCGCAAGGCGACTGTGGGTTCTGCCCTGTCTGTTAAGGTATGCAACAGCCGTTGCATTGTCGGATTGTACACGAACAGGACGCATCTGAAGACAGTGGGAAGCCGTCAGTGTGTTGTAGATTGCCCTGAGTTTGAGAACGTTTAGGGTTAGCTGGCTTTCCAGGTCCGACCACCGTGATAACCCAGGAACATTGCACCCCAATCTTGGAGACTCGCATCTGTCATTAGAATAGTCCAAATTAAAATTTTGAATTGACGTCCCGCCATCAGGTCGTTGATTTGAAGCCTCCAAGGAGAAGAGTGGACCCGTTGATGTAGTTGTAGATGAGAGCCCAACCAAGGAGACAGAAGGTCCAGTTGGAATGGTCTGGAGTTTAAACGGAGCAATTGTAGTACTTAGAAAACCGCCAACATATTCCCTAATAGCCGAAACAAAGGTGTAATGATACCCAATTTGGCTTCAAGGCCATCTGGACTATAAGATGGATGTCCAGTGCTTTGTCCATTGGTAGAATGACTCTCTGTAGGTTCGTGTCGAGATTAAATCCCAGAAAACGAAGACACCGAGTCGGGGTCAGCTGAGATTTGTCTAAGTTGATGATCCATCCATGACGTGTTAGAGAGTCTCGCTATTGGTGCCTTGATGAACCAGTTGTCCAGATAAGGAACAGTTGTTACACCCAAGAAACGTAAATGGGCGATCATCACCGACATTACCTTGGTGATGATACGGGGTGCCGATCATAATCCGAAAGGCAGCACTCAAAACTGACAATGTTCCTGGAACCTGGCAAAAAGCAGGTATGCCTGATGCGGTTCCCATCCTTTATATCCAATAACATCAGATGCTCCTATGGTTCTAAGTTCACTATTACAGATTGAATGAACTCCATCTTGAACCGATAAATCACCAGGTACTCGTTTAAAGACTGCAAGTTTAGAATCTGCCTGACAGATCTGTCTAGTTTGGGAACCACGAAAAAGGTTGGAGTAGAATCCTTGACCCACTGATGTAATGGGACTGGTACCAACACCTGTGATACACAAAGGGATTGAATGGCTTTCTGTAGCACAGCTGCCCCACCTGGGGGCAGTGGTAGTCCCGTTGTAAAGAACCAGTAAAGACTAGAACCGCAAACCTCTAGCTACATAGGCAGTGACCTTACCACTAAGCCAAAATGCCTGCCGTCTTGAGGAAAAACGGAAAAATCTATCTTGTACCCTGATGACAAAAAACTGTGAATGCAAGGACACAACGATGTTGATGGAATGTCAGGAGGCATGCACTCACCTGTGGAGCTGCCAGATGGGGTGGTAACCCCTATTTGTCAGGTGACTTGGTGTCTGCACGACGCACAGCTGTGTGTGTTCTGGGTGGAAAAGCCTCTACCTCTCCTGCGAAAGGATTGTTGAGGCCGAAAGGAAGGACCTGTAGAGGGGCGTCTGGCAGGTGGCGGTGCAGATGGTAAAAAAAATTGTGGATTTGCCCCGGTAGCCAGAGAAATACATTTGTTCAACTCCGGTGCAAATAAAATATCACCTGTAAATGGGAGAGCTTCAGCAGACTTTTTTGATACAGTATCTGAATGCCACGATCGGAGCCACAAGGTACGTCTTGCTGAAATAGCAGAGGCAGAGATCCTAGAACTAATTAAACCAATGTCTTTAGCAGACGTAGCTAAGTAACCTGCTGATTCACATATGTGTTCAGCAATGACCCTCAGGTCTGACCTAGGTGCACCGGAGTCCAACCCAGCGCCCAGCTTTTCTGCCCACTTGACAATGGCAGTGGTAACCCATGCACTTACCAGTGTGAGCCTTAGCTGGGCCCCTGGTATAGAGTAGATGGACTTAAGGGTAGCCTCAAGTCTGCGATTCGAGGTGTATTTAAGTGAAGTGGCTTCTCAGACAGTCTAGATACTGATGCATCCACTGGCAGTGTATTCTCCTACTTACCTGTCATGGATGCCTGAAAAGGGTAGTAACAGAGAAATTTCCTTGGAATCTGGAATGTCTGGCTATTTCCATGCATTCGCCAGGATCCTCTACCTCTGGTCGTGTAATTGTTGAGAAAATGGGAAAACCACCGCAGAAGTCTGTAGTTTGCCAAACAACTGGAATTCTTTTGGGTTCAGGTATAGGATCTTCTGGAAAATTGTCAATTGTTCCATGTCCTGTGCTGAGTCCACAAGAACGTCCTCCTATTCGCCTTCCCCCATGTTGTCATGGTGATGTTGTTCCTCGTCTGATTCTTCAGACTGAAGAAACGCAGGAAGTGGATGTTTCTGCCTAAGTGCAGCCCCTCTGTAATGACACCCTCCATGGACTAAGCCAAATCCTTAGCCCAGGCTGGTTCTGACCTACGGGACTCTGTCAATTCTGCTGATAAAGCCACCACAGATCCGGCCAGAACCGACACCCAAGGTGGAGTGTTAGAAACATCATCAGACTTGTGTTGGTCCGACACAGAACACAACTCGCACAAGGTAGAGTTACAGCCTGACTGAAAATACTGTGCAGCACTGCGCTGGTTGGTGCCACAGTTAAGTACCGCCCCCTCCCGTTTAAATGTTTTTTTTTTTTTTAATGACCGCATTTAGAATCGCTTGACTGTACTTACAGAATGGTGCTGACCAAACTGTACTCACAGAATGGCGCTGGCTGCACAGTGCTCACAGAACAGTGCCTGTCAGGAGACTAAATCTGAATGTCTCCCTGACAGGCACTGCACCGCTTAACAGACTGCCGGGACCAGCCGCTGATGATCTAGCCGGCTTGGTGCCACTGCACTGAGAGCAGTTGCGCCTATAGACAGTCTGACCGCTGGGACCCGTTGCCATCGCTGAGGAGCAGAGCTATCCTGATAGAGATGCCTCCACTCCTATCTAGGCTCCCTGCTCCTGAATTGCGTGAGCGGCTGGGGGGGGGGGGGAGGGGAGGGAGAAGCGGTACTCACTAGTCCAGGCTGCGCATATTGGAAAGCCGTTAGCACCTTTAGCGAGGTGCTGCAGCCAGGCTTCTCATAGAGGTGTAGCAGAGGCTTTTCTGAGCCCTGGTAACCTTTCCGGATTCCTGCTGTAGATAAAATTTAAGCAGGGAAAGTTGTAATCACAATATATAAGAAAAAAAAAAGGTAAAAATCTAAAAAAAAAGTGACTAGCTTCCTTGTCACATTTTTCTAACTGGGGGATGATGGGTACTAGAGGGGGAGGAGCTACACACTTTTCTAAATTAGTATGTGACAGCTCCCAGCAACCAAGCCTCTATTCCCCAGCGTAAGCTTCCAGTGTTCTCTAGTGGATGAAAGAGAAAAAAGTATTTTAAATACAGAAATGTCGGCCCTCTGAAAAGTATAATCATGCATATGTACTCAGTACTTGATTTTGGCCCCTTCTGCATGCATTACTGCCTCAATGGAGCGGACAGTGTTCATTAACCAACAAGGCAACAAAATATATATTTTTTTGGTAAAACCTTCTCACCCTTTTTATAACATCTGGCATATGAGATAATTAAGCCTAGGTAAAACAGGAAGGGTACGCCCATGATATTAATCAACCTGTTGAACATATATTATTACTAAACAGGATATACTTCCAGAGCCGTCTTAACAGCAGTATAGGCCCCTGGGCACAGTAATGCACTGGGCCCCCTATCCATTCTCCAGAGGTAGGGATTTGGGGTGCTAACAGCGGCGGTAGGGGGTGTTCTATCTTCCGCTCACATGTAGGACCTGGAGCAGTAATTTCTGCTAATTACTCCTTTACTGCTCAGATGGGGCTAAACTGTAGAAGGGGGCATTGGGCTGAATGAAGAAGCCCTGGTACATGACTTCCAGGGTGGAAGGGGGTGTTTAATACGTAGGGGAGGGTGTATAGTGGAGTGGGCTTAATATTCATAATTTTCCGGTGGGAGGGCAGCTTGCTTGACTGCAGATATCTCAAGTTCCTGAAAACAGATTTCTTAGCTTTAATTGAATAAAAAACGAGAGAGTCCCACCTTTCTGGCGGTACTTGGGACTTAGGTATCAGAGCTCAGGAGCCAGAGCAATTCACCAACGAAAATATAAAACTGCATATTAGGCTTGTGGAGCTGGAGCAGGGACAAGCTGCTGGAAGGCTGATATCTCTGGTTCTGGGCATAACAGAGACAAGCTGCCAGTGTCCAACAAAAGGGTAGAGTCTCAACTTTTGTTATATACCATCAGAAAAACTCTAAGTCAGACAGAACTTGAGATATCTGGCTGGGAAGAGCAATTAACAGGCTTGGATAGGGACCACTGCTTTCAAGTCGAATATCTCCGGTTCCTCAGGGCCGATTTTCAAAAATCTGGTACCCCTGGAAAGAGGGGACCCTCAGCTATCAACATAGGGCCCTTATACTCCTGGGGCCCTTGGGCAAGAGCCCATTGAGCCCATATGAAAAGACGGCTCTGTATACTTCATATAATATAAATGTAAAAAATATTTTTCAATAATATTTTCACCCAGGCTGCTGGTGGTGGAGGTGCGGGGGTCTCGGGGGTGGGGGAGGGACACTGTATTTACATCATACCATTCACACAGGATAGACTGTACACATACCCCATGCACACACTGTACACACTACACTACACTACACACACACACACACACACACACACACACACACACACACACACACACACACACACACACACAATCTGCTGGAGCTGCAGCAGCAGCGCTGTAGTAGAGCGTGCGTGTTGGGCTTGGTGGAGGGGTGGGTGGAATGTTTCTGCCTGTGAAGGAGAAGAGGGTGGGGTGGTTGGTGAGGGGGTCAGGTGTGTTGGTGTGGTACATGTAGGAAGTGGGTGTCATGTCTTTGGGACTGCAGCATGTGCGGGTACTTGTCCACTAACTTCCTACCTGCTGTAATGATTTGGCTGCTGAGAGAGGGAGCTCCGGCTCTGCAACAATGTGCCGTGAGCCGTCCTGTATCAGTTCCGCAGCACATGGTCCGTCCCTTGTGAAGAACGGCATGTCGGTATAATGTGAGGCTGCGGTAGGTGAGTGTGTTGCGGGTCTGGCGCTCGTGTCCCCGGCGGTGTGGTGTAGCTATCAGCAGCCAGGTATAATTGCTATACTGTAGAGGAGGATGGTGTGACAGACGGAGCGGGCTCCGTCCGAACAGCAAGGGGGATTGGTGAGTGGGTGTTCCATGTGCAGTCACACTGAACATGTTATAGGCCGCCTGGCTGCCAGCATGAACACCCCCCCCCCCATGTGTACAGTATGCGACTGGAGGTGATACATGCAGGAGCGTTGCCTGGTGTGGGGTGTGCTACCCTGGAGAAGGTGCGGCGGGCGGCCACCTGCTGCTTCAAAGTACCCACGCCTCTGTTCCCCTCCCTGATGATCCTGGCAAGAACACTTTTTGCTGCTACCACTGGCCATGATCTAGGTAGTATCAGTGGGCTTTGTACCTGAATGTTCTGCTGGCTTTGGGCATGGTGTATGGTGTCCAGCGTTAGACACACAGGCACAGAGTCACAGACCTGGGCTATTATATAGGAGATTGTCAGAAGTCAATGTTTTCACAGACTGATGCAGCCCTTCAATATCATGTATGTCAGCTCCCAGTTGATTCTCATTTTGAGAAACTCTCTGTTGGAGGTGTTGCAGTTGCTGCATGATGTCAGAGACAGCCTGAGTGAGGAGGGGAGTCATGGTGGACTTAATCGCCTCCAACACGTCTTTATGGAGACTGGGGCATCAGGTGAGCACTCCGGAGGGGGCAGCGCTACAGCAGCTGCCTTCTTAGGAGCCAGGGAGACAGGGTCAGGCCCTACCTCTGGCGCCAGTGCCCCGGCATGCGGCGTTTCTCCGGCGCTGCGACTGTGCGCCAGACGTGGGCGGCGGGAGTGACAAAGCAGTCCATACTGATCGCGAGAGTGGAAGGCAGCGATACAGGGCAAATGGAGGCTGAGTAGGGCCTTGAGAAGGTGTTTGTCGGGAAGGTTGTGGCGGAGCTCCAGGACTAGCTACCTCACCCTATCAACCCGGAACTGGAAGTCTAATTATTTTGGGGGGTTTTGCCACCCATATGTTATAAACATGGCCGCTGTTTGCCAACCATGATATAAACATTATTAATCTCCAGTACATGCCCGCCCCCAGTGACGCATAGCTGGCCTTGACGTGAGACACCCCCCCGATGACACGGTTCTCATAATACGCATCAACGGAAGTACGCATCATGGGCAAGTCACTGATGCAGAGACAAGCCGGGATGACGCGGTTCCGGAACCACGTGTTACCAGAAGTACGCGTCACAAATTATGAATCACAGGTGGACAGCGATACCGGAAGGACGCATCACCAATAGGTGGGACCTCCAAGGGCACACTTACATTGGTTAACATTATGATGGCTCCCTGTCTCTACCAACAGAAGTAGGCTAAATGTCACTACTCCTTTCAATTAACTTTTTCCCTTTACATTATATATACCCAGGGACACTTTGATACCTACACCAGTGAACAAGCCTCAAGATAGGTGAAACAGTCCGATTGGTGAGGGTAACTGGGCAGTGCGCAGCCCATACCCATCTCAGGGGTAGCCCGTTTCAGTAAGCGCCCATTTTGGCTCCCAATATATGTGTATATGCTTTCTGGATACATATATTTACTATTTACCTTTAGACAAGTGACATTATAATGTTGTCAATTACTGTCATATGTATATATACTTTCTGGATACATGTGTTTACCTTTAGACAAGTGATTTTACATTGTTGTCAATACCCTGTTTGCACCAGTATCTCTCCTTGCTAACCTGATATGATAATTTGTTTGGCAGTCTATCTAGTATAGACTGGTACTCTGTTTTATATTGCTTTATAATCCTAGCAGATTAGAGGAAGTACTCTTCTGTTTGGTGAATACTGTCAGGTGGACCATTTTATCTGAAAAATCAGTATTTTGAATTATATAATTTTTTCACTCGCAATAAACCGGTAGCGGTAATCCACAGAAATTTGTGGACTTTATACCACATATTCTTTTCTGGTACTTTGATATTTGTCAGCATGATTTGGCATATTCCAATGTCTGTACTTTTTGATAAAAATTGTGGACAGAATACGTTATCCGCCTGCCTAACCTAGAAACAAGTTTATTCACACTGCTTACAAGTGAGATTATTTAAACCTGATTCATTTTCCTGATGCCCTGCTTCCAACTTTTATTTTATCTCACTTTCTAAATATCTCCTGTGTGCTCACTCATCCAGAGAGGATAACCTAAATCTCTGTTACAGAGGCATAATTATCCAATATTTCTCTGGACAGCAGAAACACATTTTCTTTTTCAGAATAAGTGCTCTCTCATTCAACAGATTACTGCCATACTCCATAGGATACGCCCAATCTCATCCGATCTTGGAAGCAAATCAATGTTAGGCCTGGTCAGTAGTTGGTTGGGAGACTACCAATGAAGACCAGGTGTAGTAAACCAATTGGCTGAAAAGCAGAAGGAAGTTTTCCACCTTCAAATCTCTTTTGAAATTATTTTCCTTAAATTTTTCTAATTATCTCACTGTAATAATTTATTGAATTACAGCAAGGAGCGTCCTTGGCCTTGGCTAATCTCTGCTGCAAACATTAACTGTGATTATGAGGTCAAATCCCCAAAGAGAGGGGAAAGAAAAAGAGAAATCAGTTATTTGTGCGGTGCACACAACCCAATATACACTGTATTAAAATTAAATTCTTTATTGAAAATTCGTTAAAATCCCTATATTGTTCTCACATGTAGGCAAAATGCCACATTTAATGTTTAATAATTATATATATAATTGAAATAGTTTTTCAGACTTGTATTGTCCTTTATTTAGAATCAAGCGAAGTAATAAAAGATAGTAAGGAAAGTGAAGAAGAATGAAAATAAGTGAATAAAGATTAAAAACAAAGCTGGTGTGTCGAATGCATTTTGTATTTATATTATTAGATAATCCTAATATGTGTAGACCGTACTAGCTCTCACTGTATTGTACTGAAATTAAATGTTCTCACTGAGAGAGCTGTGGGTAATTGGATCTAGTGAGAATCTTAATAGGACATATCCCAAAAGTACAGTATAATATGTTCATAGATATAATAATGAATATATATCACTTTATAGATAGCTTCAACAGAAGACAAATACTGTATTTCAATAATTATTGGGGATTCCACAAGATCCTACCCATGGGATATTGCATATTACGCCTGCATTATTAAATTACTGAAAATAATTTTTTTTCCATGTGTTTTATTGTTATAAATCAAATACATATAAGGTAAGCTCCAGATCACTTAATGTGTCAGCTAAAGTTCTTCCGCTGCCCACTCCTCGTATTATATAGGCACAATTGCCGTGGTAATACTGGCAACACAGACTGTCTGACCTACTGTGAGATACTCTTGATGTAATGTCATATGTAGTTAGACCAATATGTTATACTTTCCGTACGATCTGCAGCTCAAAGAGACATAAGTGTGGTCAATTGTTTCAATAATTGGGGCTAATAAAAGCACCTATATGGTCCTATGATTATTACTTATATCGCTATGTTCTAATAAAGCCTGCAGGAATACTGAATAGATCTTATATTGGAACACTCATGGCCACTATGGTGTGATCCAGGGTGCCACACTCAATATGATATACAAAATATACGAGTATCAATGTACAATCTGCAATTATAAATGGTGCATCTGTAATATCAGATTGTTGCTTTCTGCTGCTAATATTGCGCAGTTCACAACATCATTATTGAGATCTCTCTTCAGATGAGCCCATATGTTTATACCCCTAGCATTAAACAAATAGGATTATTAATTGCTGCAGCTACTGCCGCATACTTCAGAGTGTCGTCACGGATATCTCACATCTAATAACCTCATATGTTATACGGCTGAATCAGCTCGTTTAATATACCATTAAGTGTTAACTATAATGGTTCCTATCTCATACAGCACATCAGTGGGGTATCAGAAAATGAAAGTTATTAATTCCTATAGCTGCTGCCGTAAAATTGACAGTGCCGTCACTGATTTCTCACTTCTAAGAAACCCCCTAACCCCCTATGTTTTACAGCCAGACGAGCAGTTACGCCGCTCGTCTCGAACACTATTTACAGGCTAATTGTAGCAATTCCTCTAAGTACGGTACACATACATATGTATTAGTGGGACATTAATTTTAACATTTATATTATGCACATCAGGCACACTAGCTCAAGGCCAATGCACATTTCACTCATAGGCTTCCTCAGGGACAATCATATCTTGGTGCGGGTTACCCTCCAACTTGGAGGAGAGTTGCACTCTCTCCATTGTTTGGGAAACCTGATTAACTGTGATTACCTTTATCTGCCTTCCCTCCCTCAATGGGAATAACCTTAATACAGAGTGCACTAAGAGTTAACAAGTGACGAATTTAAAGAACCAACAGTGGTCCTTCCTTTTACACACTTTATTGAGTATCTTGTGGAATAAAAAACTTACTGGTAACACATCTGCGAAGCATTGACGCGGACAGTGATCATTAACCAACAAGACAACAAAATATATATATTTTTTGGTAAAACCTTCTCACACTTTTTGTAACATCTGGCATATGAGATAATTAACCCTAGGTCAAGCAGGAAGGGTACCCCCATGATATTATATTGCTTGGTCTACCCCATCTGTATCACCCCTGTCTGTCTGCCCCTCCCCTTTAGAATGTAAGCTCTCACGAGTATGGCTTTCTTCCCTCATGTGCTTATCCTTTTCTTACTTTAATAATCCTCAACTGCCCAAATCCTGCAGTTTTTGATTATGTGCATATGTACTCTGTAATTGGGTGCCACTAGAACCCTTGTGGCGCCATATAAATAAAGAATAATAATAATAATAATAATAATAATAATAAAAAATAATAATGAATCAACCTGTCGAACATATATTATTACTAGACAGGATCTCCTTCTTATACTGTGAATGTAAAAAATCTTTTGCAATAATATTTTCACCAAGGCATTTATAAAATATTATTACAATATGATGCTCATGAGTGATGCATAACATTGTCCCCCCTTCCTTTTCACAAGAATTGTTTGTCTTTTCTCTTTTGCCATACCTATTTTATAGTAAACTTAATAAAAGTTACATTTTATCATCAACTTTTTCATTACAAGAGTGCCCCAACAAAGAGTCTTACTTTTTTTCTTCCACATACATACTGCCCATTACTGACTCTGGGAGCACCACCAACATCACATAAATACACTATGTAATACACAACATATCTCATTTATTGTCGGCATTGGACACACATACATTTTTGGGATCCTGTCTGTGACATTAACCTGGTGTGGACCTAACCCTTTCTCGGTTTTCTTAAGCTGTAGGCCACAATTATCTAAATTATAACAAATAAAGGCTTGAAATATCTCATTTTGCATGTAATGAGTCTATATAATATATTAGTTTCACCTTTTAAGTTGAATTACTGAAATAAATGAACTTTTGCACAATATTCTAATTTATACACACAGCATGAAGTTCATTTTATTTTCTACAATATTTTTAATTATGTGCATAAAACAAAGTTTGTGTACACTGAACCATCAGAAAGCCTCAGTCACACTCTTAAAATTTTGGATTTTGGAATATTTTTGATATTGGATTTCTGGATATTGGAGTCTCAACCTGAATAGTTTTCTAGGCTGCATTTATTACATACACTGGTGCTGTGCAC
Organism: Pseudophryne corroboree; assembly: GCF_028390025.1. Lineage (NCBI taxonomy): Eukaryota > Metazoa > Chordata > Amphibia > Anura > Myobatrachidae > Pseudophryne > Pseudophryne corroboree. The sequence continues at coordinate 288,375,945 of NC_086446.1, forward strand.
ACATTTAAGTGTGAGCCAAGCCTCCATTTTCCATGGACGCATTTTAGCATTTGTGTTAAGAGGTGAGAAAAAGCTCTATAACTGCACAACCCAAACATGTAAATTTGACATCAGAGTCCAACCTCCTAGCACTTTAGAACCATACCTTTCATTACGTACAATGTACATATAATGCATACATGACGATTTCTTGGCTGCTCCCTCCAGGAGGGTGCAGCCAGGTTGTCTCACCAGGGAGGGGCTGGGCTCTGCAAAAGTGGGTGGTATATGCGGGTGGAGACCCAATTGCATCATCGCAGCCCCACCCCCGGCTATTCAATGCCTACATTACCTGCAAAGTGGGGTGTGGCACCGATGACGTGATTCACCGTGAATAACGTCATTTACCCCACCCACTGTTCCTATCAGTGTGGGTGGTTTGCAGGGGAGGTGGGCAGCAGGTTGCATGAGACTTGCCCATTTTTACCAGGAGGTCGGGAGTGCCACAAGATTTTTGTGAGCCTCCCTGCCATTCTGGGAGAGTAGGCAAGTATGATATAATGTACATATTATTCTGAAATGTTGCTCTGTTTACCTTTTGCTCTGAAAATTGCAATATGATAATCCCCACAGCAAGTAAAGTCTCTAATATGCACACTATACTCTACTGCATCTTATTTCAACCTTATTTCACTTACAGATGTAGCTGCCCTCATTTATGCTGCAACTATTCACCCTCGTGACTAGATTTTCATGGGTATTGTGCCCATTTATGGGCACGTGCTTATTTTCGCACCCACGTCCCATAGGCAATACATTACCTAGTCACTTGTACGAATAGTGGCAGCCGGGAGTAGCTAATCAGTGCCGTGATGCGTGTGCACGTGCTTATGCATTGCGGCAATGATAAGCATTGCTACATCTGTATATTGCTTTGCAAAATAAAATCTGGTTTCTGAACTGCATACACTAAGCAGTAATTTGTTCTATGTAAGGGATGCCCTCACTAGCTCCGCTCAGCAACTTCTATTCAGGGCCAGATCAAGGTTCTGGGGCCGAAAATGTTCAAGTGCCTTTTATGAGAAGTGCAGGAGCTGGGACCAGTGCTAGGTGGGTGTGGTCAGTGCCATGTGGGCGTGTACAACCCTACACTATCAGCCCCAATGTCTTCCGAAATATGTCAAAGTCAAAATTGTGCCATTTTGTCAGGAAAATAAAAATACAATTATAATTCTTCATCATTATTCTGCCACAGCGATGGGCCTATTTTTACATGATGGACAGGAGGTATTGATCCATTTGCCCTATAGTTACTCTGGCCCTGCTTCTGTTTCTCAGAAAATGTTTGATTTGTATGCAGACTTTTGAAAATCCATATCCACCTTGCAAAACAATTTCACATTTTTTAAATGACTTCCACAGTCTGAAGATATGTATCAAGTCACTGCTTCCCAGACCCGGATTCTCAGTGCTGCTGTTATGTTATACAACAGAAGGGGGCAGGCCACAAAGACACAATTCACTGCACCAAGCTCCCAGACTTCCCAGTTTATTGGGAAAGTAGGCGGGATCTGGGAGGCTGGTCTATATTCTCGGGAGTCTGAAAGAGCTCCATGAAATGTGTAAGTGTAGTGGATGCAAGTATGTGCTAGAGCTGCTGAGGCAAATGTACAGGATTCCACTGACTCAGACTTGTTGGTCAATGCATGGTATACTTATCAACTGATTATTATGAGGTAGACTATTAGCATTTCTCAGATGTTTAGGTAGTAGACTTGTGCAGACAATACTTACCTACTTTTTCAGTCTCATCTCTGGGAAGAGGAGAGTAAGCGAATGGTCATTAGGCGATTTGCGTCATTTAACCCCATGCCCTACATACGGCGCCACAATTTTCATGAATATCTCCCCATCCTGTCTGCTTCACTGGGAAACGGGTGGGATGTGTGAGAACTGCCTATTCTGTGGGGGTGCAAGGAATCACCCGAAAAATCAGGTGTATCCTGCAACTTCCGGGAGAGTAGGCCGGTATGGCGCAGACTGCCCCTAATGTAGCCTACATTTTTTTTGTCTAGCTGTGTTTCTTATTCTGTATTTCTTTTAGAAAATGAAGGGTGATTTATAGATCACAACTCACAAAATCTTCTAAAACAGATTTCTACTTCGTTAATTGCAAAGTGGAAAGGGTTAACGGGTCTGTTTACAACACTTTTCTTCTGCATTTTTTGCTGGAGAAAGCCTTTAATTTAATTTCTTGCAATTTAGAAAAAAGTTAAAGTGTTGAGAAATCAAATTACTAATTTCTTAGCATTTTCTTTTCTATAATAACAGTGCTACAGCCCCCATAGGTTTCAGTGGGGGCTGTACACAAACTCTATTTAAAAAAATGACAGAAGTAAAGCCTCTATCTACAACATAATTCCATCTCATGATGGTGTTATGTGCCTCATCGGGGGTATAAACAGAAAGAGACCATTCTCTTCCTACCTTCTCCCATACTGCATTGTGCCCTCCAGCCCCTTTGGCTAGGAGGCGCATGCGCACAGATCACATGCCGTCTGACTGAACGACACTTGGAACCTCGGCAGACTGGGTGATGCTTGAAACCATAGTAGCCTGGACAGCACTCGGAACCTTGGCAGGCACTAGAATGGCGGCTGGCAGGACGGCACTCGCACTGGTGACTGGAAGATCATCATATGGACAGGTTGGCACTCAGGATTGCGGTCGGTATGGTGGTATTTGGAACCTCAGCAGGCTAGGCAGCAGACAGAACCTTGCGCTCGCAGGTATGGGCAGACAGAACCTTGCACCCAGAGGCATGGGCAGACAGAACTTTGTGCCCAGAGGCATGGGCAGACAGAACCTTGCACCCGGAGGTGTAGGCAGACAGAACCTTGCGCCTGAAGGTGTGGGCAAACAGAACCTCATGCCCGGAGACATAAGGAAACAGAACCTTGCACCCAGAGGTGTGGCAAATAGAACCCGTGCCCGGGGCCATGGGCAGAAAGAACTTTGTGTCTGGAGGCATGGGCAGACAGAGCCTCATGACCACAGGCAAGGGTACTCAGGTTGGTGGTGTCTCCATCTGGGTCAATGTCGATAATTATATAGATCCTTCTCATTTTCGGCCAGCAATCATTGCGGCAGATGGATTAACCTGGAGAAGTGATAATGAAGTGATAAAGCAGTGTTAGGGTCTCCTGCCCTGTGCTGCCACGTCGTCATGGCAACCGGGAGACAAGTGCTAGTGGAGTAACCTGAGCGCAGCTGATACTCCGGTTCGGGTCTTTTGCTGTGCAGTGGTTATAGGCTCTGTGCACTGCAGGGGATCCGGTGCTGGTTTTTGTGCTCACAGTCTGTGAGGTCTGAGTGGGGCGTGGACAGCACCTGCTTTATAAGGCCTCTTTTCAGGGTAAGCAGATGCTGCTGAATCTTTGTTGGTTAGTCAGTTCATGAAAGTTAGCCAGTACTGTGTAGCTTTGTATTTGTTTGTTGCTTACTGCAAATAGGCCTGGGGATTTGGTATTACACTCTGCCAATCCAGACCTAGCAGTAAGACTGGAGTCAGTCGTTTAGCTTGCTGGGGTTCTGTTACTACTCTGTGAACTTAGCAAGTTTGCGGCTGTATTCTAAGACTTGCCTGTCTAATCCTGTCTCACTGTGCTAGGTGTCAGGGGCCAGTTTAGTGGCAGTAAGCTAAAACCTGTGCACTGCAAGTGAGAATTAGGATTGTGGGGACTCTCCTTGTGTCTATCATTCCATCTCTGACCAAGGAGTTTACTGCCACACCCGTTGGTAACCCTTTAGGGTTTTGCTGTTGCCCTTAGCAACAGCATTTCGGGTTCTCTACGTATTAAAACACAACATCTTGCTTTTTTTTCCATCTGAGCAGTTATAATACAAGGGAGATACCCAGTTCCTTAGCCTCTGGGCTTCTCTGTTCACTTTGTGTGTATTTTGTTACCCTATCACCTTCTGTGTACGTTATGTCATATTCCCCAGTTTGTCTGTGAGTCCATTTGTTTTGCATAACAGTTCAAACACCAGTACATTCCTGCAGACACTGGAGTGCATAACAGTTCTGACACCAGTACTTTCCTGCAGGCACTGGTGTGCATAACATATTCAGCAGCCTAATACTCCTGTTGAAATTTTGTGGGAATATGGAGCATACCCCTCAAAATACGTTGCAACAGGTGGTCGATCAGGTGCAGGTCCTGACTCGACAATTTAATGATTTGTCCATTAAAATGCACACCTCCCAGGCTGCTGGCAGAGCTCCCGCAGCAGCAGCACCTGCAGGGGTTAAGGAGCCGAAAGTAAATCTCCCGGATCGTTTTTCTGGAGATCGCTCGCAGTTCTTTTGTTTCAAGGAGAGCTGCAAGCTATACTTCCGGCTTAGGCCTCAGTCTTCTGGGTCGGAGATTCAGCGGGTGGGCATAGTGATTTCCTTGCTACAAGGAGACCCACAGGTCTGGGCATATGGGTTGCAGCCTGACTGTCCGTCGCTTAAAAGTGTTGATGCTTTTTTTACGGCACTGGGCATGTTGTATGATGACCCTGACAAGACGGCCTCAGCCGAGGCTCAGATTTCGATCCTTAAGCAAGGGCGAAGGCCAGTTGAGGTTTACTGTACGGAGTTTCGGAGGTTGGCCCATGATACCCAGTGGAATGACCCAGCCCTGAGACACCAGTACCGAAGAGGTCTTTCTAACCAGATAAAGGACCAACTGGTACAATATCCCTTGCCTGATAGCTTGGATCAGCTCATGCAGTTATCCATCCGGGTGGATAGACGGCTGAGAGAGCGTAGGCTTGAAAGGGAGACTGAGATTTCCTTCCTTCCCAAGGGAACCTCAGACTCTGAGGAATTTTCTGAGGAGCCTATGCAGATTGGGGCTACCCGCCTCTCCTCGCGTGAGAAGACGCGGAGGAGACAGCAGGGGTTGTGTTTGTACTGTGGGAATAAAGGTCATGTGGTAGTATCATGCCCAGAAAAGCCGGAAAACTTCAGGGCCTGAGGGTGATGGGAAATATCCTGTCAGGCCAGAAGTCAGAATTTCCCAAGAAGACTTTTATCATTCCGGTGACCTTGAAGATCCTCGGTCAAACTGTCAAGACTGAGGCCTTTGTGGACAGTGGGGCCGACGGGGTTTTTATGGACCGCCAATTCGCCCTGAAACACTCTGTTCCCTTAGTACCCTTGGCATCGGAAATTGAGATTTGTGGGTTAAACGGGGAACCATTATCCCAAGGTAAAATTACCTCTTGCACTAGCCAGATTTCTTTGTTTATTGGAGCCACACACTCTGAAAAATTGTCCTTTTATGTGACTGTCTGTACTTTTGCCCCATTGGTGTTGGGCTTACCCTGGTTAAGGGCCCACAATCCTCAATTTGACTGGGTCTCTGGGGAGATTCTTAGTTGGGGTACTGATTGTTTCAGGAGTTGCTTGAGCCTTCCAGTCAGGCTCTCGCAGCTAAGTTTGCCAGGATTGCCAGGGTGTTATGCAGATTTTGCGGACGTGTTCTCCAAAAAAATTGCAGAGGTACTACCTCCCCATCGCCCCTATGACTGTGCCATTGATTTGTTGCCAAATGCTAAGCTTCCCAAGAGCAGGTTGTACTCCCTGTCACGTCCTGAGACTCAGGCTATGGCAGAGTACATTCAGGAGAACTTGGCTAAGGGATTTATCAGACCTTCACAGTCTCCAGTTGGGTCGGGGTTCTTCTTCGTGGGTAAAAAGGACGGTTCGTTGCGACCCTGCATCAACTTCAGGGAATTGAACCGTATCACGATTAAAAACTCATACCCACTGCCTCTCATTTCGGTCTTGTTTGACCAGCTTCGTACTGCCACCATTTTTTCTAAGATTGACCTACGCGGTGCGTACAATCTAATCCGAATAAGAGAGGGGGATGAATGGAAGACTGCCTTTAATACCCACTCAGGGCATTATGAATATTTGGTGATGCCTTTTGGGCTCTGTAATGCCCCGGCAGTCTTCCAGGATTTCATGAATGATGTGCTCAGGGAATATTTGGATAGATTCTTAGTTGTATACTTAGATGACATCCTAATCTTCTCCCATTCCCTGGAGGAACATCGGAAGCATGTACGCTTAGTCCTCCAGAAACTCAGAGACCACCGGCTTGGGGCGAAGCTGGAGAAGTGCGAATTTGAAGTTCAGCAAATCGCATTTCTAGGATATATTATCTCCCCAGAAGGTTTCCAAATGGAGGGTTCCAAGGTACAGGCAGTCCTGGATTGGGTGCAGCCCACTAGTTTGAAGGCGCTTCAGCGTTTCCTGGGCTTTGCGAATTTTTATAGACGATTTATCGCTGGATTTTCGTCTATAGTGGCGCCCTTGGTGGCACTCACTAAGAAAGGGGCGGATGTTGCTCACTGGTCTTGTGAGGCTAAAGCGGCTTTTGCCCGTCTCAAAAGGGCATTTGTTTCGGCCAAGGTGCTGCGACACCCAAATCCAGAGCGTCCTTTTGTGGTGGAGGTGGATGCCTCTGAGATGGGTATTGGGGCAGTGCTTTCTCAGATGGGAGTGTCTGATAATCGCCTTCATCCCTGTGCTTACTTTTCCCGTAAATTTTCGCCTGCCGAGATGAATTATGACGTGGGTAACCGGGAATTGTTGGCTATTAAGGATGCACTCGAGGAGTGGAGACACTGGCTTGAGGGGGCTAAGTTTGTGGTCTCAATTCTCACTGACCATAAGAATCTGGCATATTTAGAGTCAGCGAAGCGTCTCAATGCCAGGCAGGCACGATGGGCTTTGTTTTTTGCTCGCTTTAATTTTTTGATAACATATCGCCCTGGGTCAAAAAACATCAAGGCTGATGCGCTCTCGCAGAGTTTTGCTCCAATCCAGGAGACCACCGAGGAGCCGTTGCCCATTGTTTCCCCATCATGTATTAAAGTGGGCATTACCCAGGACCTCTTATCATTAGTCCTTAGAGCACAGGAGCAGGCTCCTCCAGACCTTCCGGTAGGTCTTTTGTTTGTGCCTCCTAGGTTAAGACAGCGAGTGTTCCTGGAATTCCATGCCAAGAAGTCGGCAGGTCACCCGGGTATTGCCAGAACTCGGGAGTTGCTATCTAGGGCGGTGTGGTGGCCCTCGGTGGCTAAGGATGTGGATCAGTGGGTTCGGGCATGTGACATCTGTGCCCGAAATAAGACTCCTAGAGGGGTTCCTGTTGGCCCATTACATCCACTCTCTATCCCATCTAAGCCATGGACCCACATTTCAATGGATTTTGTGGTGGACTTGCCCAAATCCTCGGGGATGACAGCCATCTGGGTTGTCGTTGACAGGTTTTCGAAGATGGCGCACTTCGTTCCACTGGTTGGGCTGCCATCAGCCAGACGCCTGTCTGAATTATTTATGCTGCATGTTGTGCGTCTCCACGGGTTGCCACTTGATGTGGTCTCTGACCGCGGATCCCAGTTTGTGGCCAAATTCTGGAGGGCATTTTGTTCCGATCTCCAGATTTCTGTCAGCTTGTCGTCAGGCTACCATCCGCAGTCTAATGGGCAGACTGAAAGGGTGAACCAGTCCTTGGAGCAGTTCCTCAGGTGTTATGTCTCCAAGTGTCAGACTGACTGGGTTGCTCATCTGTCCATGGCGGAGTTTGCCTATAACAACGCGGCTCACTCTGCTACAGGGATCTCTCCCTTCCTTTGTGTGTATGGGCATCATCCTAAAGCCAATTCTTTTGACCCCCTGGACTCCACGCCTGGTGGTTCCTCTGTGGTTTCGGTCCTTAGAGGTATTTGGCGGAAAGTGAAGAAAGCCCTTGTGTCTGTGTCATTAGTGACCAAAAGGGTTTTTGATAAGCGGAAAAGACCCTGCAGCTTCAAATTAGGAGACTTCGTCTGGTTGTCTACCAAGAATTTGAAGTTGAGACAGCCATCTCATAAGTTAGGGCCCCGGTTCATCGGCCCTTATAAGATCACCAGGGTTATCAATCCGGTGGCATTTCAGTTAGATCTGCCCCGTTCTTTGGGTATCAATAAAACATTTCATTGTTCCCTTTTAAAACGGGCGATTAGTAATCCTTCTTCCAGTGGAAGACCTTCCCCTCTTCTGATACGTGGCCAGAGGGAGTTTGTTGTTGAAAGGATTCTTGACTCCAAGGTGGTTCGGGGTCGGCTGTCATTTTTGGTGCACTGGAAGGGGTATGGCCCGGAGGAGCGGTCGTGGGTGCGCAGTTGTGATCTTCATGCCCCCAGACTGATACGCTCTTTCTTCTCGCAGTTCCCCGATAAACCCGGTGGTAGGGGTTCTTTGACCCCTCGTCAGAGGGGGGGTACTGTTAGGGTCTCCTGCCCTGTGCTGCCACGTCGTCATGGCAACCGGGAGACAAGTGCTAGTGGAGTAACCTGAGCGCAGCTGATACTCCGGTTCGGGTCTTTTGCTGTGCAGTGGTTATAGGCTCTGTGCACTGCAGGGGATCCGGTGCTGGTTTTTGTGCTCACAGTCTGTGAGGTCTGAGTGGGGCGTGGACAGCACCTGCTTTATAAGGCCTCTTTTCAGGGTAAGCAGATGCTGCTGAATCTTTGTTGGTTAGTCAGTTCATGAAAGTTAGCCAGTACTGTGTAGCTTTGTATTTGTTTGTTGCTTACTGCAAATAGGCCTGGGGATTTGGTATTACACTCTGCCAATCCAGACCTAGCAGTAAGACTGGAGTCAGTCGTTTAGCTTGCTGGGGTTCTGTTACTACTCTGTGAACTTAGCAAGTTTGCGGCTGTATTCTAAGACTTGCCTGTCTAATCCTGTCTCACTGTGCTAGGTGTCAGGGGCCAGTTTAGTGGCAGTAAGCTAAAACCTGTGCACTGCAAGTGAGAATTAGGATTGTGGGGACTTTCCTTGTGTCTATCATTCCATCTCTGACCAAGGAGTTTACTGCCACACCCGTTGGTAACCCTTTAGGGTTTTGCTGTTGCCCTTAGCAACAGCATTTCGGGTTCTCTACGTATTAAAACACAACATCTTGCTTTTTTTCCATCTGAGCAGTTATAATACAAGGGAGATACCCAGTTCCTTAGCCTCTGGGCTTCTCTGTTCACTTTGTGTGTATTTTGTTACCCTATCACCTTCTGTGTACGTTATGTCATATTCCCCAGTTTGTCTGTGAGTCCATTTGTTTTGCATAACAGTTCAAACACCAGTACATTCCTGCAGACACTGGAGTGCATAACAGTTCTGACACCAGTACTTTCCTGCAGGCACTGGTGTGCATAACAAGCAGTGATAAGCGTAAGGTGATAACGCACCTGCCAATCATTACGAATTTAAAAAATGATAGGAGCTGACTGGCTGGTGCTTTATCACCTTGCGCTTATCACTGCTTTATCACTTCTTTATCCCTTAGTATCAAGTTCCTTAAATGTCATGCCCTGTTTTTTTCCCATTATCAAGTCAAACAGTGCCATTTACAGCCCACATGTATTAAAAATGCAGTTGTTGAAGAAGCAGCACAAAAAAGAAAAAAAAATGATTCACAGCAGAGGGTGCCTGTGTGCAGTGTCCATCTTGACCCCTCCTCTCTAGCCAGCAGTGCAGGTCTCCTGGGAAAAAGAGCACTACAGCGGCACATATATTTGGGAAAATGGTGCTGCAGCCATTTTAACGGCAATGTCTCTACTGTGCAAGTGAGAAACCTCGGAAAAATGGCCTCTGCTCCATTTTTCCTGTAATTTATGCAGTGCTGCTGCTGCCGATGTGGGAATCCGGAGAGGTAAGTAATGAAAAAATGGGTACAAGGTGTGAGGTATGGGGCCCCTTGACCCAGGGGCCCTTGTGCACCCCACACCCATTATAGATACACTACTGATTCACAGTGTACATAAACTTGACTGCCTATTCCGACAGCCAGGGGCTTTTGACGGAGTAGTGGTGTGTGCAGCCTGAGCTGGTGAAAACGAAGCAGCAAAGGTCAGAACAGTCAGATCGGCATCCTATTTTGTAAATAGCAGTGCTGATAATGACAGCACCACCGTCATTTTTAATACTTCCCTGCATAAATACTAGAGATGTGTTTTTTGGTATTCCTGATATCCGATTCCACCAGAATTTTGTGGATCCAAACCCAATCAAACTCGATCCAGATCTCCTGGACTGGGTTTTGGTTCGGTTTGGATCCGCGACTTGGAATTTAAATTTTAAATTTTAATTTCGGGTTTTGGATTGCAAAAATGTCATGATTTTAGCTGTTTTTATTGATTTTTGTCAATGATTAGTGAGTTTTTTTATGGAATTTTAACTAAACCAAAAACCGAATCCAAACCAAAACACTTGAGGGTGGTTTTGGCAAAACCAAAACACGATGAGGAATTAGAACCAGAACCAAAAAACGGGTGTTCCACATACATCTCTAATTCATTCATGCAGGGAAGTGGTAACTCCCGCACATAGGTGGTCATTCCGAGTTGTTCGCTCGCTAGCTGCTTTTAGCAGCAATGCAAACACTAGGCCGCCGCCCTCTGGGAGTGTATCTTAGCTTAGCAGAATATTGAACGAATGGTCAGCAGAACTGCTACTAAATAATTCCCTGCAGTTTCTGAGTAGCTCCAGACCTACTCCTAGATTGCGATCACCTCAGTCTGTTTAGTTCCTGGTTTGACGTCACAAACACGCCCTGCGTTCTGCCAGCCACTCCCCCGTTTCTCCAGCCACTCCTGTGTTTTTTAGCACACTCCCTGAAAATGGCCAGTTTCCGCCCAGAAACACCCACTTCCTGTCAATCACACTACAATCACTCGAGCGATGAAAAAACGTTGCTCGAGCTTGTTTAAATCTACTAAGTTTTGTGTTAAAATACTTAGCGCATGTGCGCTGCATACCATGCGCATGCGCATTTTCCACCTAATCGCTGCGTTGCGAAAAACGGCAACGAGCGAACAACTCGGAATGACCACCATAATGTGCATAGTTACAAGAAAAATAGATAACAACCCTTCATACATCTCCACCTTACATCTTTATTACAAGGTATTTCTTGTCAACCTACGGTGTTAAGTAGGTTACTAAAAGGACCGATAAGGCTTCTACATGACCTAAGGCAAGTGCTCAGTGTACCAAGGTTTTGGGGGCACCTAAAATATGAGTGACATAACTTCTGTTTGCTCCACACTAGGGACAGGTGAGGCTAGGGGCTTATCATCTGAGTTGGGGGCACCCAACAGAGTTGGCTTCTAGGTTTCTTAGGGTCTTTAAATTGTCATCCTATATCGCGAAAGGCTAACTCTACCTCTCACCTCTGTGATGGGAATTCAAGTGCTTTGTGCACTGGCAGCCACTTGATGTCACCCGACAGAGCAATTCAACTGTTACTCTGTCTGCACACACAGCCGCTGGCGCTGACATTACTGTCATGTTATTCCATCATTTTGACGGGCTGGTAACTAGTTGGATACTAATTGATTTAGGTGTGTTCTGTCTAGGCAAGTTATAAGGAAGTTGTCCCTGACTGGGATAGATCCGTATATTACAGCTAATTACAGCTAATGACCGGCAATGCCATCTTGTTCTATAGTCATTTCATTAAATTTACTGGTTTCAAAGATATGAATCTCAGGTGGAAGTAAAATCACTGCAGAGCAAGGCATGTAGTCAGGGAAGCAAAAACAGGTTAAAGGTCCCTGTTGAGAAACGATTTTACAAGTATTAGAAAATAATTGGACGAATTAGAAGCAGGAAAGGTGATGGGGTTCGTTCCACATCTAAGGCTCTACCTAACATGTCATCACTTATTTTCCTTTATGGAATTTGTTGGAATTAATCTTAGTCAGTCAAGGTACGAAATCACAGATCAATACATTTTGACTCCTGTCAACTGAAAGTACTGTACGTAAAGAACAGCATAGCAGTGCCATAACTAGAAATTTTAGTGCTGTGTGCAAGAAACGGCATCAGCCCCCCCCCCCCACTTATTTAGAATAGGGCCAGTGTGCATCGGAGGCATCCGCCACAAATATAGGGGTGTGGCTTCAATAGGAAGGGGTGTGGCCACAAAAATACCAATTCTTATTACAGTGCACAGTAGTCTCCATTAATCAAATTACGCCGCACAGTAGCGCCACTATACCAGGTAGAGCCCATTTTACACATTTTGACAGGCAGAGTCCCATTTTACACATTACAGAAGGTGATAAAGCTAACTATTTATCTTATAACATTTACTATAAATGGGTAAGAGACTCAGTACGCAATTGGCGTGTGGGGTACCGTAAGGGTACGCACTGAGCGTAGCATACGCTCGGCCGTGATCGAGACGCACATGCGACACGCTCGCTCACAGCTTAATGCGTGGTGTCGAGCACGCTATAGGCGGCCGACTACCGTAATGCTACGCTACCAGCGTAGCGGACGCTCGAGTCCACGAGGAGAACACGAGCGGCGCAGACGCTCACGGGATGACAATCAGTAAACCTTGAATGTAACACACAGAAAGGATACTCTTATACTGTAAACCTTGTACTGAAATACTGTAGCGATGTAACGCTGCTTAACCTTGTTAATGCTAAAGCTGCTTGAGCGTTTGAGACGCTCCTATTACCCTCTGCAATATAATAAACACACGATACCTTGCTAAGGTTCCAACACCTTTACTAACAAGCTTTTAGTTATATCGAAAAGGGGAAACAGTTTACAAGTCATACACTACAAGCTAACATATCATTCTAACAGAATATCTAGACAGAAATATACAATAGCGTCACAATCCTATACTATAACAGAGAGAGAGAGAGAGAGAGAGTATGGCCAATACAAACAGAGAACAAGTTGGTTACAGAGAATTACTTACACACACTGGGAATGATCGCTGCGCAGCTCTGGTACCAGCTCCGAGTTAGTCAAGATGAAAACCGTTTGTGGAGAGTGAGAGAGCTGCCCAGGCTGGCTGATCTTATATACACTGCGTACAGTACACTACAAAGGAACCTATAATCTCATTGTTCATTGGACACAGGAATGTCTCCTCGCATCATAACAAAAGGTCATAGGTTAGTTTGAACAGGTGGGCTGTGACTATATCAAACTGCTCAGGTGGGAGGGAATCTGAAGATTCCCGCCGCATGGGTAATGAATCGCAAATATAGTAAATGTCCAGAAAATACTAATGGCCATAACTATACGCAGGAGCGATTAATCTTTACCTAACCAGCACCGGATTGTTTCTAATAAAATGTTCTTTAGTTAGGTACCAGACACCGCTGCTCAAACCCTGTCTGACCCTTCATACCATGCAAAGAGGAATTCCTCTGTCCAGCGACCCTTTACATTAAACAAACTTACAGTCATTATTAAGGGGAACATTATCTATAAAACATACTATTTGGTTTTATTATTTAACGATTGAGTCGCCTGCTAGACGCACACAAACTCTACCGTAAATGCACATACCACACGCTCGAGCGCATGGCCGAGGAGGCGCCATCACGCAGCTGCGAGTATCCGTACGCACGGGAGAGAATGTGTACGTGCAGCAGGCACGCGCATGAGGTAAATATATGGCAACGTGTAGCATGATATTTTTCCGACTTTGACAGTCCACCCTTTGGCAGTCATCAATAACTGCCACTTCCTAAAACAGTTCAAAAAAAAAAAATATATGTCATAATGTAAATACCATTTTATGATTGGGTAAAGGGAGGAGAGGAGCAGGTGGGAAAAAGGTATGACCTAGTGAGATAGTAGAAGCATGTGTGTATGAATCCATGTTTGAGGGGTCATGTATCATCGTGCCGTACGTGTTTTAAATCAAGCTTCGAGGTATTGCGAAGTATACATTTGAATTCCTTCTTATCCCGTATTACGGGTCTGTGGATGGGCTGTCAAACTTTACCGAGCTCTTTTCGGCTTTTGGTTGCAACAAATGGGGGAGCACATTTAGTTGATGATACATGAATGGGGGGATATGTGAGTGCTGATATCTGTGCCTATATTCCCTATCGACTATGTGTGTCATTACCTGAAGGTTGTAGAAATGAAGATAAGAAGCAATTTTGGTAAATGCAGTCATAAACTATGTGAGTTTAATATACATTTGCCGATTGAGGTCTTGTCTTGTGTCTTGTCTCGATGTACATGTTGACTGTAGTCTCCTGATGCTTTTGCTAGAAATGATGGCAAAAGTTTTTCCATTGTCCAGAAAGTTAGTCACTAAAATATTTGGGCTATCGTAAAATTTAAAGTCACTAGGAAAAATGGGGCTTGTAGCATAGTTCATCAATGGTCTGTATAAAAGAGGTTGTCAAATTCTTCTTCCAAGCGGATGTCTTTGTACCTTGGAGGAAAACAAAGGAGAAACAGGTGAAAGAAACGGACCGTGGAATCACATTTTCATCACAACATTGTCTCTATCGTTGGGTCATAAATCAAGTTAGTTGTTAGTACAGTGTCTTCGCTCCTCAGACTCATCACCCGGGTACTACCTTTACACCTCGTTAAAACCCGAACGCATCTAAATATCAGGCCAACCAATATGACGACTCCCAGAATACACAAAAGAAATTTCCCTACATCCACAATAATACCTTGGGCCCATTCTCCTTAGCCCGAGAACCAATTTCGTGGGTTCAACCATGACACCCAACTGGTCAGCTCATTACCCACAGCAGCGAGTGTGAGATTGTGTTTCCTTCGAAACTCCCACTTTAATTGTAAAATGTCATCCATCTTTTGGTCTATGACCTCGGCTGGGTCCTCCGTGCTGTTTGTAATGTACGTGCAGCACTTTATTCCATATTGAGTTGCTAGGGTAACACAATACCCGCCTGTCACAGCTGTGAGGTAATTGAGAATCATCCTATGCTGAACCAGTTCTGTTTTGTAGGCCTGTAACTCTTTCCCAGTGTACCTGAATGTGTCGTCATACATTTCGGTGATATTGTCTAATACATTTGCAAGCGCAGATATATATTTGTAATTTATCACTCCTCTGGCGGTACGAGTGATATCTAACGTGAGTAGGAATTGAATCCCGGTGGATTCATGGATCAGATCAGAGGCTGAATGCTCTGTCCTCTCTATCAGGTGCCGTTTAACGACGTGCTCGTAATGAGTGTGAGTATATGGAGCTTGGGCACTGCGGTGAATATCTTTCATTTTGTTATGGGTTACAGTCATTACTTCAGGCAGTACTTTTCCAATATAGCACAATCCCTCTGAGTTTGGGGCAAGCCACTTATACGCCTTCCTCCCGCATATGAAATATGCATCATCGGGGAGAACATATGGGACGGAGTATGACATTATCATGTTACAAATTTTCCATGTGAAATCTCCTAACCCTAATTCTCCCATCTGTTTAGTACACGTATCAGTTTGTACGATCTGTGCACAGTATTCTGGTGATACTTCTCCAACTCGCATGGTCCTACTTCCTAAGGTGTACCTATACCGGAAAAATTTCCTATGGTCGGCTATCTGGCGTATAAGTTCTGTGTCTATGGGCATTCTGTCGGGTCTGTATGAAAAGGTCATGGTTTGATTACTCCATGACACTTCCCAATTTCCCGGCTTTCGGGGATTGGAAATGTTAAAGCATACTAAGGACCTATCCACATGATATTGGTGGAGCTTCAAACTAGGAGGACTAGAGATATTAAACCTCTTGTCCACCGGCCTCCCACCACTTAGCTCAAGTACCTCTCCTACAGTTAAAGGGAATGGTACTAGTCCTGGTTTGCTATGGCCTTGAGGTACTTGAGAGCATACCCAACAGTCTGTCTGATTTAACACTTTACCCACTAAGGAGTGATAGTCACTCAATGGATGCCGGTCCATGTGGACATTAAAACTGGACTGACATTTCTTTATGCACCCATCCTCAACTATGTTGTCACAATGCCTACAGATGCAGTTCTCTTCAGCTAACAATCCTTCACAATTCCTTCTATTGTCAATGCTACCAGATCGTTTTCTGATACTCGCCTTTACTCTGTGATTATGTTGTTCTTGGAAATCTACGCCTGCATCCTGGTCATCAGAACCCATTCCCGTTCCTTTCTCGACCTCCATGGTACTCCCACCGAAACAGACTGCTCTGGTCAACATCATGGTCAACAGGAAAATCCGGATCACAGTCTCTTGGGGCAAGTCCATCTTAGAGGAGTAAAAGGAGAAAAATAAGAAGGGGGAAAGGAAATAGGAGGGAGGTGGGAACTGGAGAAAATAACAAATGGGAAAAAGAAATCTGGCTCGACAAGCTTCCGGTCTTGTTATTCTCAGCGCTCAGGTGTCGTCTCAATCCTCCCTGAACAGACACTCTAGTGATACAACCTCTACCGTCTGTTCTTTATCACGGGACCTCTCTGGGTCAGTGACCTTTTTACAATAAGACGAATGAACCCAAGTCTCTCTCTCGGCAACCTTCAAAGCAGTTGTGCTGGTCAATAAGACTTGATATGGTCCTTCCCATCTGTCAATAAGGCAACCTGAGCGTAGAAAATTCCGTATCATTACATAATCCCCAGGTTCAATGTCATGACAATTACTGTCTGGCAAATCAGGAATCACCAACTTTAGATTATCATTCTGATTCCTCAATTGCTTACTCATCTTAACCAAGTACTTTACAGTTACTTCATTGTTACATTTCAAATCATCCTGGGGGTTAATCATAACATGGGGTTGTCGACCAAACAGAATTTCAAAAGGAAACAGATTAAGAGGGGACCTGGGAGTGGTTCTGATGCTGTATAATATGATTGGCAAAGCTTCAGGCCATAACAGTCCTGTTTCAGTCATTACCTTGCTCAATTTATTTTTAATAGTGCTGTTAACTCTTTCCACCTTCGCACTCGCCTGGGGGCGGTACGGAGTGTGCAGCTTACTATTAATTCCCATCAACTTACACATTGTTTGAAAGACTTCACCTGTGAAATGGGTACCCCTATCACTTTCAATTATTCTAGGGATACCATACCTACACACAAATTCCTGCACAATTTTCTTTGCAGTAAACACAGCGGCATTTGTGGCCGCGGGAAATGCTTCGACCCAATTTGAGAATACATCAATACAGACCAAAACATACTTTACATTTCTACAAGGTGGTAATTGTATGAAATCAATCTGTATTACCTGAAAAGGGCCATCTGTCGGAGGGATATGGGATGGCTCTGTCGGTATTGCCTTTCCAAAATTCTTCCTCAAGCAGGTGAGACATGTCATTGCTCTTTTACCCGCATGGGAGGAAAATCCTGGGGCGCACCAATAAGTTCTTACTAGCTTACACATTCCTTCTTTGCCGAGATGAGTCAGCCCGTGTGCTGCTTCCGCTAGACTTGGAAGGTATGTTCTGGGTGCCACTGGCTTACCCTGTCCATCTGTCCAGAGTCCTGAGGACTCCTGGCCATATCCTTTTGACCTCCAGACTGCCTTTTCCTGTGGGGAACACAAATTTTGCATTTCACACAATTTCTGTGTGTTTACAGTATTAAATACCATCAGTCGTGTACTATCTGTTTGTATGGGGCTACCGGCTGCTGATTTAGCAGCTTCGTCTGCTCGGCTGTTACCAAGTGATACCGGGTCTTGGCTATATGTGTGAGCTTTACACTTGATAACAGCCACTCTGTCTGGTTCCTGTATCGCTGTCAGAAGTCTTTTGATGTGAGCTGCATGCGCTACGGGTGTGCCAGCTGCCGTCATGAAGTTTCTGAGGCGCCATAGGGCCCCGAAATCATGGACTACTCCGAAGGCGTACCTAGAATCTGTGTAAATGTTGGCTGATTTGCCCTTAGCCAATTCACATGCTCTGGTTAGGGCAACCAGTTCAGCAACTTGTGCTGAGTGTGGTGGGCCTAGCGGTTCTGCTTCTATGGTACCTTGGTCGTCTACGACTGCGTATCCAGTACACAAGTCTCCCGAGTCCTTCTGTCTGTGACAACTACCGTCAGTGTAGAAGGTAAAATCTACATCTTCCAGTGGGTTGTCACTGATGTCAGGCCTTGCCGTGAAATTTTGGGTCAAATATTCCATACAATCATGCGTGTCATCCCCTGTATTAAATCCTCCTTCACCATCACTCTCATCCTCCACCCTTTGTGCCTGTCCAGGCACACCTGGGAGATACGTTGCAGGATTTAATGCGCTGCATCTCCTTATGGTGATGTTTACGGGGGCCATCAATGCCAATTCCCATCTTGTAAACCGCGCTGATGAGACGTGTCTGGTTTGGACAGAATTCAGTAAGGCTGACACTGCATGTGGTGTATGAATTGTGAGGTTGTGTCCTAGCACTACATCTTCGCTTTTTGTGACTAGCAATGCTATTGCTGCAATGCTTCGCAAGCATGTGGGGAGGGATCGCGCTACCGTATCTAGCTGAGCGCTATAGTAGGCTACCGGCCTGCTGGCATCACCATGCTTCTGGGTTAAGACACCTGCTGCGCACCCAGCACTCTCTGTTCCGTACAGCTCAAAGGGTTTCCCATAGTCAGGCATACCTAATGCTGGTGCCTGCGTTAGGCACTGTTTAAGTCTCTCAAATGCCATCTCAGATTCGTCTGTGTGCGAAATCCGATCAGGTTTGTTTGAGGAGACCATCTCCTGCAAAGGTAGGGCTAGTATGGAAAAACCTGGGATCCAGTTACGGCAATACCCACACATTCCTAAAAATGTTCTAATCTGTTGCTGGGTTTGTGGCAGGGTCATGTCACGAATTGCTTGAATTCTATCAGCGGTAAGGTGTCTAAGTCCTTGTGTTAGACAGTGTCCCAAATACTTCACACGGGTTTGGCATAATTGTAACTTGTCCTTGGAAACCTTGTGTCCTGTGTCTGAAAGATGAAACAGGAGTTGTTTCGTATCTCTCAGGGACGCTTCCAGTGAATCTGAGCACAGCAGTAAATCATCCACATACTGTATCAATATTGATCCACTCTCTGGTTGGAAAGACTGTAAACAATCATGCAGGGCCTGTGAGAAAATACTTGGACTGTCTATGAAACCTTGTGGTAATCGAGTCCAAGTGTACTGAACTCCTCTGTATGTGAATGCGAATAAGTAATGACTGTCAGGGTGCAGAGGTACCGAGAAGAAGGCGGAGCAGAGGTCAATCACAGTGAAAAAAATTTCAGTGGGAGGGATTTGCATAAGGATAACAGCTGGATTTGGCACTACGGGGAATTGACTCTCAACTATTTTGTTGATCCCTCTTAGATCCTGCACTAATCTGTAACCCCTCCCCCCACTCTTTTTAACAGGGAAGATGGGACTATTGGCAGTGCTGGACGTTCTTACCAGAATGCCCTGTTGTAGCAAGCGCTCTATTACAGGGAAAACTCCTAACTCCACCTCTGGCTTCAGAGGATATTGTGGGATTTTTGGAGCTATCCTACCATCTTTTACTTGCACAACTACTGGGGCTACGTTTGCCATCAATCCAGTGTCTTGTCCATCCTTGGTCCAAAGTGATTCCGGTATCTGGGAAATCATTTCCTCTACCTTGGACGGACACCTATTTACAACAACAGTGTGTGACATTAATCTTGTTGGGGAGTCTAGCATATCCTGCGCTTCCTGAGCGTGGTTTTCGGGTATGTCCAAGAACACACCTTCAGGAGTACAGTATATGACGCATCCCATTTTGCACAGTAAATCTCTCCCTAGGAGATTAGTCGGAGCCGATGCAGCCAGCAGAAAAGAATGCTTGGTATGCAAAGGCCCTATCGTAATCTCTGCAGGTTTGCTTAAAGGGTAGTGCTGTACTACTCCTGTTACTCCCATGGCAGGAATTGTTTTACCAGTGGTTCTCATGCCCACGGTCGAATTTATCACTGACTTGGCCGCCCCCGTATCTACAAGGAAATTTAGAGATTTACCAGCTACATCAATTGTGACCTCGGGTTCACTTCCAAGGCTCGCAATTAATTTCACTGGCTGCAGATTACAGGTGTGGCCTCGCCCCTATGGTGCGTGGTGGCCTCCCTGCATTGCGCTGGCAGCTATTACCTGTGAAGGGGGTAAATGGGAACTATCAGTGACTTGCCAGTCTCTTTTTGGGGGATACCTTTTTGTTTCCCCTGCGTGTGGCTCATAACTCCTTCTCTGCGGTCCTTGATCCCAATTTCGTGTGTCATGTCGTTGTCTAGGGGGTTGATATGATTTTTGTGCATTCTTTGATCTACAGTCTCGTGCAAAATGTCCCTCTTTATGACAGTAATAACAAGTTACCACATTTGACTTACCCACAGGGGTCGGAGATTTATACAGAGGTGGCCTTGTGGTCAGGGCCTGTATACTTACGGCCATTAATTTATCACTTTGTGACTCCCTGTGTCTGGTGATATTCTGATCATGATCAATAGCGGCCTCTCTCAAAGTAGCCACCGACAGACCTCGCCAACATGGTTGGGTGGTCTGTACCCTCGTCCTCAATACTTCCTTTAAACCATCCATTAACACAGATACTGCTACTTCTCTATGATTCACATTTGTCTTAATGTCTTCTATGCCTGTATACTTAGCCATTTCCTGTAGTGCCCGATGAAAATAATCAGCAGCTGTTTCTCCCTCTTTCTGTTTGATGGAGAAAATTTTGTTCCATTTGACAACAGCTGGAAAATACTCTTTTAACTGTAAATTTATTCTTTTTACATTATCTTGGTTGTACACATCCGTAAGGGGTACTTCTTCATCTAATTTACAGTCAGCTAAAAATCTCGCTGAGTCGACATTGGAGGGTAAACATGCCCTCAGCAATATCTGCCAGTCTTTGTTATTGGGCTCCACAGTATTTCCTAGCTCTCTAATGTATTTCTGGCTTGCAACTAGATCTTTCCTAGGATCAGGGAATTCAGACACCATTGACCTTAATTCCATTCGGGAAAAGGGGTAGTGCATGGCGATGTGTCTGACAGGAGTGAGTCCTGAAGTTTCAGTTTTCCCATTTGGCACTGCAATTACCCTAACGGGATTAAGCTCAATAACATCATTCTGAGTAGATTCTACAGCATGTGGTGAAATGGTTTCAGCATATTGTATGGTGCCGTACTTACCAGTTGATACGACCTCACCTGTCCCTCCACTAGGGGCCTTTGATACTGCTCTTACTGGTTGGGACGTGCCCACTGTTGTTTCTGCTATGGTGGCTGCTAGAGAGAGTGCCGATATTGTTGTTGGCTCATCCTCTTGGTCACAATCCTGGGGAAAGTTTAAAACAGGGTACAGCTTGCACGGGTTAATATTAGCATCAACAATCTTGGTTACATTAGTCTTAACATTTATACAGTTACTAAGTGCATGTTTATCATTCACTAGTGTGCCATTCTCTGTAACCACCTTCTCTCCCGTTATGTATGGTGGTGGTGGCGCGGTGGCTATCAGTTTTCTGATAGGGTTAGATCCACCCGCCTGAGCGAATCCTCTTTGTATTTCACCTTCCTGTTGCCATAACTGTAAATAATCATAATGTTTGATCCGTCTCTTTGCAGATTTAATGAGACATATCCTTCTCCTTAGATTCTGTAACACCTCGGGACTAAAACTGCCTACCCGTGGGAACTTTTCCCCATCGTGCACATTCTTTCCCATTCATCGCACAAAACTTCTGTGTGTGAACCGTATTTCTCACACATTACATACCTTGCCGACCCGATTGGTCGGTTTACTAAGTCAACTCGAACCGAGGTTGATCGCCCCCTACCTGAACAACTGGCCCCCATCTTTGCAGGTGTTGCTTTCACTACCTCTGACCTTCAAATCAGGGTCTTCAGCGAACCCTTACAAAAACCAAGATGTCCGGGGTAGGCCGGTGGCGGAAGTTTACCGAGTACCTCCACTGACTCCTCGCCCACGTTGCTAACTATTTATCTTATAACATTTACTATAAATGGGTAAGAGACTCAGTACGCAATTGGCGTGTGATCGAGACGCACATGCGACACGCTCGCTCACAGCTTAATGCGTGGTGTCGAGCACGCTATAGGCGGCCGACTACCGTAATGCTACGCTACCAGCGTAGCGGACGCTCGAGTCCACGAGGAGAACACGAGCGGCGCAGACGCTCACGGGATGACAATCAGTAAACCTTGAATGTAACACACAGAAAGGATACTCTTATACTGTAAACCTTGTACTGAAATACTGTAGCGATGTAACGCTGCTTAACCTTGTTAATGCTAAAGCTGCTTGAGCGTTTGAGACGCTCCTATTACCCTCTGCAATATAATAAACACACGATACCTTGCTAAGGTTCCAACACCTTTACTAACAAGCTTTTAGTTATATCGAAAAGGGGAAACAGTTTACAAGTCATACACTACAAGCTAACATATCATTCTAACAGAATATCTAGACAGAAATATACAATAGCGTCACAATCCTATACTATAACAGAGAGAGAGAGAGTATGGCCAATACAAACAGAGAACAAGTTGGTTACAGAGAATTACTTACACACACTGGGAACGATCGCTGCGCAGCTCTGGTACCAGCTCCGAGTTAGTCAAGATGAAAACCGTTTGTGGAGAGTGAGAGAGCTGCCCAGGCTGGCTGATCTTATATACACTGCGTACAGTACACTACAAAGGGACCTAAAATCTCATTGTTCATTGGACACAGGAATGTCTCCTCGCATCATA
The DNA here is from genome assembly GCF_028390025.1 of Pseudophryne corroboree. NCBI lineage: Eukaryota > Metazoa > Chordata > Amphibia > Anura > Myobatrachidae > Pseudophryne > Pseudophryne corroboree. The sequence goes on from NC_086446.1 coordinate 288,398,535, forward strand.
ACAAAAGGTCATAGGTTAGTTTGAACAGGTGGGCTGTGACTATATCAAACTGCTCAGGTGGGAGGGAATCTGAAGATTCCCGCCGCATGGGTAATGAATCGCAAATATAGTAAATGTCCAGAAAATACTAATGGCCATAACTATACGCAGGAGCGATTAATCTTTACCTAACCAGCACCGAATTGTTTCTAATAAAATGTTCTTTAGTTAGGTACCAGACACAGCTGCTCAAACCCTGTCTGACCCTTCGTACCATGCAAAGAGGAATTCCTCTGTCCAGCGACCCTTTACATTAAACAAACTTACAGTCATTATTAAGGGGAACATTATCTATAAAACATACTATTTGGTTTTATTATTTAACGATTGAGTCGCCCGCTAGACGCACACAAACTCTACCGTAAATGCACATACCACGCGCTCGAGCGCATGGCCGAGGAGGCGCCATCACGCAGCTGCGAGTATCCGTACGCACGGGAGAGAATATGCACGTGCAGCAGGCACGCGCATGAGGTGAATATATGGCAACGTGTAGCATGATATTTTTCCGACTTTGACAAAGGTAGCATCCCCTTTTACACATTACGGCAGGTAAAGTCCCCTTTTACACATTATGGCATATGCATTGTATGCAGTGCCAGATACATATACCCCCAGTGCCATGTACACATATATCCCCAGTGCCAGATACACATATGCCCTCAGTGCCAAATACACATATACCCCCAGTGCCAGATACACGTATGCCCTCAGTGCCAGGTACACATATACCCCCAGTGCCAGATACACAAATGTCCCCAGTGCCATGTACACATATGCCTCCAGTGCCAGATACACATATGCTCTCAGTGCTATGTACACATATGCCCCAGTGCCAGATACACATATACCCCCAGTGCCAGGTACACATATGCCCCCAGTGCCAGATACACATATGCCCCAGTGCCAGATTCACATATGCCCTCAGTGCCAGATACACATATGCCCATATGCCCCCAGTGCCAGGTACACATATGCCCACAGTGCCAGATACACATATATCCCCAGTGCCAGATACACATATGTCCCCACTGCCAGGTACACATATGCTAACAGTGCCAGGTACACATATGCCACCCGTGGCAGGTACACATATGCCCACAGTGCCAGGTACACATATACCCCCAGTGCCAGATACACATATGCACACAGTGCCAGGTACACATATGCCCCCAGTGCCAGATACACATATGCCCTCAGTGCCAGGTACACATATGCCCCCAGTGACAGGTACACATATTCCCCCAGTGCCAGATACAGATATGCCCCCAGTGCCAGGTACACATATGCCTCCATCCCCAGCCTTACCGCTGCCGTTGAGACTGAGAGGGTCCAGTGTCTGGTGTCAGGGAAGTATGTGTGGGGCTGGCTCTGGCTGCTGGTGGTGATCGCATCCATCTGCGGGTCAGGGAGTGGGAAGGAGCAATCATGGAACTCATTACAAGGGAGGTGCGCAGGGGCAGGGAGGGAGCAATCACGGCCAGCCAATGTGAAGGAGAAGGACAGCTGCAGCGGCGCCGCCACCAATTACATTGAGCTGCTGCTTACGAGTGCCCCTCCCTCCTCCTCCTCCCCTGCCCCCGGAGCAGCTCCTCTGCGGCGGCAGCACACACAGGCGGCTTGTAATAAGTTAGTTTGACTCATTACAATGCTGCTGACTTTAGGCAGAGGATGCGGGCGGTTGGCCCTCAGGGCGACTGCGCTGTGTGCCAGGCACTGCTGGCACACACGTAGTTATGGCCCTGTCTCTAACTACCCCATCCCCAATCACAGCTGGTACCATCTCTTCCTCAATCATTGCTGTGGCCACAAACACCCCTCCCCGATCACAGCTGCAGCTATTTCTCTCCCCCTCCTCCTTAATCATAGCTGCGGCCATCTCCCCCCCCCTTAATCACACCTGCTGCCATCTCCCCCCTCTACAATCACAGCTGCCACCCCCCCATCCGCCCTCCCGATCACAGCTGCCACCATTTCCCCCCTCCCCAAGCACAGCTGCAGATATATCTCCCCCCTCCCCGATCACAGCTGCAGCTATCGTTCCCCCCCACCCTGGCTGCTTATGGCAGGGAGTGAGCAGGCTGCAGAGGCAAAAGTGGGCCCAGCATCAAAGCCTGCTGTCGACACCATTGCCTGTCACACAGGTGCAGCAGCAGCAATGGACAGCAGCAGGCTGTGGAGCAGGGAGAGCGCCTCTCATGCCTGGCGCCTCCCCGCATTGCATCGCCTCGCTGAACGGGTTGCGCTAGGCCTGTTTAAGTTGTTCTCATAACCCCTTATTTGTTACTGAACACTACTGACACATAGTATTAAAACAGCTCAGCCAATACAATATACTTTAATTAGTTCAAAAGCGAAACACCACGTTTAACTGGAATTTGAAGGCCTCACAGATACATTAGTTCTCTTCTGTCTCTCATCAGCAAAAATATTCACTTGACACTAGCAATTTAACAAATGTATTTTGTAACATAGGAGACTACTTTATAAGAATTGTGTAATGGTGCTCAGAATTCTAAGCATTTTAGTTGTATCTCGCTTATGTGTGATGTAAAAAGACATGCCAAGTAGTGATGTGCACCGGAAATTTTTCGGGTTTTGTGTTTTGGTTTTGTGTTCGGTTCCGCGGCCGTGTTTTGGGTTCGGACACGTTTTGGCAAAACCTCACCGAAAATTTTTTGTCGGATTCGGGTGTGTTTTGGATTCGGGTGTTTTTTTCAAAAAACCCTAAAAAACAGCTTAAATCATAGAATTTGGGGGTCATTTTGATCCCATAGTATTATTAACCTCAATAACCATAATTTCCACTCATTTTCAGTCTATTCTGAACACCTCACATCTCACAATATTATTTTTAGTCCTAAAATTTGCACCGAGGTCGCTGGATGGCTAAGCTAAGCGACCCAAGTGGCCGACACAAACACCTGGCCCATCTAGGAGTGGAACTGCAGTGTCAGACAGGATGGCCCTTCAAAAAAATTGTCCCCAGACAGCACATGATGCAAAGAAAAAAAGAGGCGCAATGAGGTAGCTGTGTGACTAAGCTAAGCGACCCAAGTGGCCGACACAAACACCTGGCCCATCTAGAAGTGGCACTGCAGTGTCACGCAGGATGGCCCTTCAAAAAAATACTCAACAAACAGCACATGATGCAAAGAAAAAAAGAGGCGCAATGAGGTAGCTGTGTGACTAAGATAAGCGACCCAAGTGGCCGACACAAACACCTGGCCCATCTAGGAGTGGCACTGCAGTGTCACGCAGGATGGCCCTTCAAAAAAATACTCCCCAAACAGCACATGATGCAAAGAAAAAAAGAGGCACACCAAGGTGGCTGTGTGACTAAGCTAAGCGACACAAGTGGCCGACACAAACACCTGGCCCATCTAGGAGTGGCACTGCAGTGTCATGCAGGATGGCCCTTCAAAAAAATACTCCCCACACAGCACATGATGCAAAGAAAAAAAGAGGCGCAATGAGGTAGCTGTGTGACTAAGATAAGCGACCCAAGTGGCCGACACAAACATCTGGCCCATCTAGGAGTGGCACTGCAGTGTCACGAAGGATGGCCCTTCAAAAAAATACTCCCCAAACAGCACATGATGCAAAGAAAAAAAGAGGCGCAATGAGGTAGCTGTGTGACTAAGATAAGCGACCCAAGTGGCCGACACAAACATCTGGCCCATCTAGAAGTGTCACTGCAGTGTCACGCAGGATGGCCCTTCAAAAAAATACTCCCCAAACAGCACATGATGCAAAGAAAAAAAGAGGCACAATGAGGTAGCTGTGTGACTAAGATAAGCGACCCAAGTGGCCGACACAAACATCTGGCCCATCTAGGAGTGGCACTGCAGTGTCACGCAGGATGGCCCTTCAAAAAAATACTCCCCAAACAGCACATGACGCAAAGAAAAAAAGAGGCGCAATGAGGTAGCTGTGTGACAAAGCTAAGCGACCCTAGTGGCCGACACAAACACCTGGCTCATCTAGGAGTGGCACTGCAGTGTCACGCAGGATGGCCCTTCAAAAAAATACTCCCCAAACAGCACATGATGCAAAGAAAAATGAAAGAAAAAAGAGGTGCAAGATGGAATTGTCCTTGGGCCCTCCCACCCACCCTTATGTTGTATAAACAGGACATGCACACTTTAACGAACCCATCATTTCAGTGACAGGTTCTGCCACACGACTGTGACTGAAATGACTGGTTGGCTTGGGCCCCCACCAAAAAAGAAGCAATCAATCTCTCCTTGCACAAACTGGCTCTACAGAGGCAAGATGTCCACCTCCTCCTCATCGTCCGATTCATCACCCCTTTCACTGTGTACATCCCCCTCCTCACAGATTATTAATTCGTCCCCACTGGAATCCACCATCTCAGGTCCCCGTGTACTTTCTGGAGGCAATTGCTGCTGGTGAATGTCTCCACGGAGGAATTGATTATAATTCATTTTAATGAACATCATCTTCTCCACATTTTCTGGAAGTAACCTCGTACGCCGTGTGCTGACAAGGTGAGCGGCTGCACTAAACACTCTTTCGGAGTACACACTGGAGGGAGGGCAACTTAGGTAGAATAAAGCCAGTTTATGCAAGGGCCTCCAAATTGCCTCTTTTTCCTGCCAGTATACGTACGGACTGTCTGACGTGCCTACTTGGATGCGGTCACTCATATAATCCTCCACCATTCTTTCAATGGTGAGAGAATCATATGCAGTGACAGTAGACGACATGTCAGTAATCGTTGGCAGGTCCTTCAGTCCGGACCAGATGTCAGCACTCGCTCCAGACTGCCCTGCATCACCGCCAGCGGGTGGGCTCGGAATTCTTAGCCTTTTCCTCGCACCCCCAGTTGCAGGAGAATGTGAAGGAGGAGCTGTTGATGGGTCACGTTCCGCTCGACTTGACAATTTTCTCACCAGCAGGTCTTTGAACCCCTGCAGACTTGTGTCTGCCGGAAAGAGAGATACAACGTAGGTTTTAAATCTAGGATCGAGCACGGTGGCCAAAATGTAGTGCTCTGATTTCAACAGATTGACCACCCGTGAATCCTGGTTAAGCGAATGAAGGGCTCCATCCACAAGTCCCACATGCCTAGCGGAATCGCTCTGTTTTAGCTCCTCCTTCAATGTCTCCAGCTTCTTCTGCAAAAGCCTGATGAGGGGAATGACCTGACTCAGGCTGGCAGTGTCTGAACTGACTTCACGTGTGGCAAGTTCAAAGGGTTGCAGAACCTTGCACAACGTTGAAATCATTCTCCACTGCGCTTGAGACAGGTGCATTCCACCTCCTTTGCCTATATCGTGGCCAGATGTATAGGCTTGAATGGCCTTTTGCTGCTCTTCCATCCTCTGAAGCATATAGAGGGTTGAATTCCACCTCGTTACCACCTCTTGCTTCAGATGATGGCAGGGCAGGTTCAGGTTTTTTTGGTGGTGCTCCAGTCTTCTGTACGCGGTGCCTGAACGCCGAAAGTGGCCCGCAATTCTTCGGGCCACCGACAGCATCTCTTGCACGCCCCTGTCGTTTTTTAAATAATTCTGCACAACCAAATTCAAGGTATGTGCAAAACATGGGACGTGCTGGAATTTGCCCAGATGTAATGCACACACAATATTGCTGGCGTTGTCCGATGTCACAAATCCCCAGGAGAGTCCAATTGGGGTAAGCCATTCTGCGATGATCTTCCTCAGTTGCCGTAAGAGGTTTTCAGCTGTGTGCGTATTCTGGAAAGCGGTGATACAAAGCGTAGCCTGCCTAGGAACGAGTTGGCGTTTGCGAGATGCTGCTACTGGTGCCGCCGCTGCTGTTCTTGCAGCGGGAGGCAATACATCTACCCAGTGGGCTGTCACAGTCATATAGTCCTGAGTCTGCCCTGCTCCACTTGTCCACATGTCCGTGGTTAAGTGGACATTGGGTACAACTGCATTTTTTAGGACACTGGTGAGTCTTTTTCTGAGGTCTGTGTACATTTTCGGTATCGCCTGCCTAGAGAAATGGAACCTAGATGGTATTTGGTACCGGGGACACAGTACCTCAATCAAGTCTATAGTTGGCTCTGAATTAACGATGGATACCGTAACCACGTTTCTCACCGCCCAGGCTGCCAAGGCCTCAGCTATCTGCTTTGCAGCAGGATGACTGCTGTGATATTTCATCTTCCTCGCTAAGGACTGTTGTACAGTCAATTGCTTACTGGAAGCAGTACAAGTGGTCTTCCGACTTCCCCTCTGGGATGATGATCGACTCCCAGCAGCAACAACAGCAGCGCCAGCAGCAGTAGGCGTTACACTCAAGGATGCATCGGAGGAATCCCAGGCAGGAGAGGACTCGTCAGACTTGCCAGTGACATGGCCTGCAGGACTATTGGCTTTCCTGGGTAAGGAGGAAATTGACACTGAGGGAGTTGGTGGTGTGGTTTGCAGGAGCTTGGTTACAAGAGGAAGGGATTTACTGGTCAGTGGACTGCTTCCGCTGTCGCCCAATGTTTTTGAACTTGTCACTGACTTATGATGAATGCGCTGCAGGTGACGTATAAGGGAGGATGTTTCGAAGTGGTTAACGTCCTTACCCCTACTTATTACAGCTTGACAAAGGCAACACACGGCTTGACACCTGTTGTCCGCATTTGTGTTGAAATAATTCCACACCGAAGAGCTGATTTTTTTTGTATTTTGACCAGGCATGTCAATGGCCATATTCCTCCCACGGACAACAGGCGTCTCCCCGGGTGCCTGACTTAAACAAACCACCTCACCATCAGAATCCTCCTTGTCAATTTCCTCCCCAGCGCCAGCAACACCCATATCCTCATCCTGGTGTACTTCAACACTGACATCTTCAATTTGACTATCAGGAACTGGACTGCGGGTGCTCCTTCCAGCACTTGCAGGGGGCGTGCAAATGGTGGAAGGCGCAAGCTCTTCACGTCCAGTGTTGGGAAGGTCAGGCATCGCAACCGACACAATTGGACTCTCCTTGGGGATTTGTGATTTCGAAGAACGCACAGTTCTTTGCTGTGCTTTTGCCAGCTTAAGTCTTTTCTTTTTTCTAGCGAGATGATGAGTGCTTCCATCCTCATGTGAAGCTGAACCACTAGCCATGAACATAGGCCAGGGCCTCAGCCGTTCCTTGCCACTCCGTGTCGTAAATGGCATATTGGCAAACTTACGCTTCTCCTCAGACGCTTTTAATTTTGATTTTTGGGTCATTTTACTGATCTTTTGTGTTTTGGATTTTACATGCTCTGTACTATGACATTGGGCATAGGCCTTGGCAGACGACGTTGATGGCATTTCATCGTCTCGGCCATGACTAGTGGCAGCAGCTTCAGCACGAGGTGGAAGTGGATCTTGATCTTTCCCTATTTTTTTAACCTCCACATTTTTGTTCTCCATATTTTAATGCGCACAACTAAAAGGCACCACAGGTATACAATGTAGATGGATGGATAGTATACTTATGGACGACGAGTGACGACACAGAGGTAGGTACAGCAGTGGCCTACCGTACTGCTATATACAGTATAATGGACCTGGTGGACACTGTCAGCAGACTGCGTTTATAGTATAAAAAAAAAAAGACACCACAGGTATACAATGTAGATGGATGGATAGTATACTTATGGACGACGAGTGACGACACAGAGGTAGGTACAGCAGTGGCCTACCGTACTGCTATATACAGTATAATGGACCTGTTGGACACTGTCAGCAGACTGCGTTTATAGCATAAAGAAAAAAAGACACCACAGGTATACAATGTAGATGGATGGATAGTATACTTATGGACGACGAGTGACGACACAGAGGTAGGTACAGCAGTGGGCTACCGTACTGCAATATACAGTATAATAAATGGACCTGGTGGACACTGTCAGCAAACTGCTAAACTAGTATAAAGAAAAAAAGCCACCACAGGTATACAATGTAGATGGATGGATAGTATACTTAATATTATTAATGGATGACGAGTGACTGACGACACAGAGGTAGGTACAGCAGTGGCCTACCGTACTGCTATATACAGTATAATCAACCTGGTGGACACTGTCAGCAGACTGCTAAACTAGTACTACTAGTATAAAAAAAAAGCAACCACAGGTATACAATGTAGATGGATGGTAGTATACTTATGGACGACGAGTGACGACACAGAGGTAGGTACAGCAGTGGCCTACCGTACTGCTATATACAGTATAATGGACCTGGTGGACACTGTCAGCAGACTGCTAAACTAGTACTACTAGTATAAAGAAAAAAAGGCACCACAGGTATACAATGTAGATGGATGGATAGTATACTTATGGACGATGAGTGACGACACAGAGGTAGGTACAGCAGTGGCCTACCATACTGCTATATACAGTATAATGGACCTGGCGGACACTGTCAGCAGACTGCGTTTATAGTATAAAAAAAAAAGACACCACAGGTATACAATGTAGATGGATGGATACTTAGTATACTTATGGACGACGAGTGACGACACAGAGGTAGGTACAGCAGTGGCCTACCGTACTGCTATATACAGTATAATGGACCTGGTGGACACTGTCAGCAGACTGCGTTTATAGTATAAAAAAAAAGACACCACAGGTATACAATGTAGATGGATGGATACTTAGTATACTTATGGATGACGAGTGACGACACAGAGGTAGGTACAGCAGTGGCCTACCGTACTGCTATATACAGTATAATGGACCTGGTGGACACTGTCAGCAGACTGCGTTTATAGTATAAAAAAAAGACACCACAGGTATACAATGTAGATGGATGGATACTTAGTATACTTATGGACGACGAGTGACGACACAGAGGTAGGTACAGCAGTGGCCTACCGTACTGCTATATACAGTATAATGGACCTGGTGGACACTGTCAGCAGACTGCGTTTAGAGTATAAAGAAAAAAAGACACCACAGGTATACAATGTAGATGGATGGATAGTATACTTATGGACGACGAGTGATGACACAGAGGTAGGTACAGCAGTGGCCTACCGTACTGCTATATACAGTATAATGGACCTGGTGGACACAGTCAGCAGACTGCATTTATAGTATAAAAAAAAAGACACCACAGGTATACAATGTAGATGGATGGATACTTAGTATACTTATGGACGACGAGTGACGACACAGAGGTAGGTACAGCAGTGGCCTACCGAACTGCTATATACAGTATAATGGACCTGGTGGACACTGTCAGCAGACTGCGTTTATAGTATAAAAAAAAAGACACCACAGGTATACAATGTAGATGGATGGATACTTAGTATACTTATGGACGACGCGTGATGACACAGAGGTAGGTACAGCAGTGGCCTACCGTACTGCTATAGACAGTATAATGGACCTTGTGGACACTGTCAGCAGACTGCGTTTATAGTATAAAGAAAAAAAGACACCACAGGTATACAATGTAGATGGATGGATACTTAGTATACTTATGGACGACGAGTGACGACACAGAGGTAGGTACAGCAGTGGCCTACCGTACTGCTATATACAGTATAATGGACCTGGTGGACACTGTCAGCAGACTGCGTTTATAGTATAAAGAAAAAAAGACACCACAGGTATACAATGTAGATGGATGGATACTTAGTATACTTATGGACGACGAGTGACGACACAGAGGTAGGTACAGCAGTGGCCTACCATACTGCTATATACAGTATAATGGACCTGGTGGACACTGTCAGCAGACTGCGTTTATAGTATAAAAAAAAAAGACACCACAGGTATACAATGTAGATGGATGGATAGTATACTTATGGACGACGAGTGACGACACAGAGGTAGGTACAGCAGTGGCCTACCGTACTGCTATATACAGTATAATGGACCTGGTGGACACTGTCAGCATACTGCGTTTATAGTATAAAAAAAAAGACACCACAGGAGTGTTTTTCAGGCATACAAACGTATACTGGTGGTCACTGTCAGCAAAACTGTGCACTGTACTCCTGCTATAGCTGCTCCCCAGTCCCCACAATTAAGCAGTGTGAGCACTCAGCACAGATATATCATGCAGCACACTGAGCACAGATATGGTATGGAGCGTTTTTTTCAAGCAGAGAACGGATAAAAAACTGGTGGTCACTATTAGCAAAACTCTGCACTGTACTCCTCCTAACAGCTGCTCCCCAGTCCTCCCCACAATAAGCTAAGCAATCAGATCAACTGTGTAGTATATAACTATATAAACGGAGAGGACGCCAGCCACGTCCTCTCCCTATCAATCTCAATGCACGTGTGAAAATGGCGGCGACGCGCGGCTGCTTATATAGAATCCGAATCTCGCGAGAATCCGACAGCGGGATGATGACGTTCGGAAGCGCTCGGGTTAACCGAGCCATACGGGAGAATCCGAGTATGGCTCGGACCCGTCTAAAAAGGGTGAAGTTCGGGGGGGTTCGGTCTCTCGGAAACCGAACCCGCTCATCACTAATGCCAAGTAATATTTACAACTAGAAGGTGCTGTTCCAGCTGGACAGTGTTTATATTTACTTCTGACAAGGAAATATGCATACTGTAGCAGTTCCTATATTTTGCCAAATATTTTGGAAAAGTCCCTAATTGATTACTGTGCCACCAGAGATTAATGTTTATTTGCCATTTAGCTGAAGTCTGTTTTGTTTTACGTTTTCCTACACATATCTACAGTACAGTCCTCACAAAATACACTATTCTGTCCAAGAGAAAAATCACGTGCCTTCCTCAGTTGTAATCTTTCCAAACGCAAGAGACATCAACATATGACTGTAGCACAGTGTGTATGCGCATATCCGCTCATGTGCAGAATGTTTTATGAAGGAGTCTAGGGAGTGATGCACTGTGGGAGAAAGCAGGAAGAAAACTGTCTCTTACCTGAGAGTAAATAGACATAATACCAGCCAGAGATGGTGTTATGTTTTTAACAAAGTTATGTAATGATGGTGTTATGATGGTGTTATGATGGTGTTATGTTTTGAACAAAGCAAAGCTTCTCTCATCTCAATAAATTGTGAACCTGCACAATGAACCAAGTTTTACAGGAGCTAAAATTTACATTAACTGCATAGATCCTCTATTATATAATCTACAGAGTGTGTCTAGCGCACGTCCAGTAAGAGCTGGTGGGGGACACTGTGCCCTTTTCTCCCCTCACAGCTGTCACTTGCTGTTTGACTCCGGCAACACAGCATTTCTACTCTTCCCAGTGCGTGTACCCTCCCCCCCTCCCCCCGCACTCTTCCACAAGTGTCAGACACAGCGTCAGATCATTCATTCCAACACTTACCAACATAAACTTATGTGGAATGACAACCGAATATATATATATATATATCTTGTTACTACTACCACAATTAAATGATGTAAACCTTCCCAAGTTACACAGGAAATATAAACACAGCCTAAATTCAAAAAATAAATATCTGTACTGTGTCTAATACACATATATGAATGACCAGAGGAAATGTTGGGCACATCAGGCAGCTTGTGCACTGCTGTGGCCGGCCAAAGATCAGATCAGTCGGGCATGTTGGAATATTCGTCATGCCCAACCGTCTGATTATCGTTGAACGGTCATGGCGTATTGTCCCTATCCACCGATGCTATGAGTATTGGGTCAGTAATTGCATAATGTACAGTATGCATGCATTAGGACCCAGTAGCCTGTGTCAGAGATTTCCATCCTAGCTGCATAGCAGCAGTCAGAAGACTACAGCACCTACCAGGTAGTAAGTGTCAGAGGAGATGCTACAAAGATATCTGCTGTTCCCTGGTTGGTGGCTTAGATAAAAAGGGAAGAGGCTATATAACAGATCGACAGCTCACACTTCTCAGGTAGGAGGACTAAGAGGGGAGGAGCTACACAGAAATAGCAAATTTTTACCTGCCAGCTAGGAGGGGCTAGAGGAGGGGGAGGAACTATATAGAAGATTGATAGCCCACACATGCCAGGTAGGAGAGGTAAGATGAAGAAGGGGTGAACTATACAGAATATTGACCGTCCACAACGGCCAGGTAGGAGAGGTTAGAGGAGGGGGAGGAACAATAGAGAATATAATCAGTCTGCACCTGCCAAATAGGAATGGCTAAAGGAAGAGAAATAATGATGTACACTCCTAGCACTAAGAACACTGATAATAAAAATAATTTAGATAAACCCTCACAAATAACATGGAGTGTGAGTGAAGTTCTTAGCACACATTTGCGCAAATATGTGGGCCCATGCACTGCGACCAGGTGACTTCATAACATGGGTCCCTATCATCTCTAATACTGTCACATTATATAAATTCATCAAGGTCTTACCTTCCAATAGAGACCTTATCCATGTGTGATCTGAAATGCAGGAACCTTTTGCTAATGAAAACACCTGAGGGTAAATGGGAGGGGTGTCAATGCCAGATGAAGGTTCCTCACCTTCAAGTATATACACATATATAGAGAAAAAAGGAGGGGGAGAGGCAGGGGCGTAGCTATGCAAATGAGGTCCCCATAGCATAATTTCTATGGGCCCCCTGAGTGACTGCTCAGAGGCACATTCTCCCCCGTGGACTACTAAAAGATCCTCTTCACCCCCCCCCTACTATTTAAAGACCCTCCTGGTAGAGGAGGCTACAGAGGAGCACACTATGGGGAGGGGGTATGGAGGCTGGCTACAGGGGAACACACTGTAGGAAGGGGGATGGAGGCTGGCTACAGGGAGCACACTATGGGGAGGAGGTATGAAGGCTGGCTACAAAGGAGCACACTATGGGGAGGGGGTATGGATGATGGCTACAGGGGAGCACACTATGGGGAGGAGGTATGAAGGCTGGCTACAGGGGAGCACACTATGGGGAGGGGGGTATGAAGGCTGGCTATAGGGGGGTACGCTATGGGGAGGGGGGTATGGAGGCTGGCTACAGAGGAGTACTGTATGGGGGGGTATAGAGGCTGGCTGCAGGGGAGCACACTATGGGGAGGGGGGTATGGAGGCTGGCTACAGGGGAGTACACAATGGGGAGGGGGGTATAGAGTCTATCTACAGGGGAGAACACTATGGGGAGGGGGGTATGGAGGCTGGCTACAGGGGAGCACACTATGGGGAGGGGGGTATGGAGGCTGGCTACAGGGGAGCACACTATGGGCAAGGGGGTATGGAGGCTGGCTACAGGCGAACACACTATGGAGAGGGGGTATGGAGGCTGGCTAGAGAGGAGCACACTATGGGGAGGGGGTATGGAGGCTAACTACAGGGGAGTACAGTATGGAGAGGGGGGGTATGGAGGATGGCTACAGGGGAGTACAGTATGAGGAGGGGGTATGGAGGCTGGCTATAGGGGGGTACAGTATGGGGAGGGGGGTATGGATGCTGGCTACAGGGGAGTACAGTATGAGGAGGGGGTATGGAGGCTGGCTATGGGGGGTACAGTATGGGGAGGGGGGTATGGATGCTGTCTACAGAGGAGTACAGTATGGGGAGGGGGGTATGGAGGCTGGCTATAGGGGGGTACAGTATGGGGGGTATGGTAGCTGGCAATAGGGGGGTGCAGTATGGGGAGGGGGGTATGGAGGCTGGCTATAGGGGGTACAGTATGGGGAGGGAGGTATGGAGGCTGGCTATAGGGGGGTACAGTGTGGGGAGGCGGTATGGAAGCTAGCTGTAAGAGGGTACACTGACTACAGGAGGTGGCTGCAGGATGACTAAGGAGTGGACGTTTGGGGACTGGCTACAGGAGTGGAAGATGGGAGTTAGAATGCATACTGCAGGCTGGGGTCGGGGAGCTGGAGGCAAAATACTATAGCTTATACAAGCTTACCTGCGGCTGTCAGGAGTTGGGGATGAAGGAGGGAAGACTCAGACCAGCAATATGACCCTTCACCTGGCCAGCCAGGAGCTGCCTAAGCCTGGTAAACCCCATGGAAAGTTCGTGCCTGGGTGGGGGTGGAGCTACACGCATGGACTTGAGGCTGCCGGCGACTGAAATGTAATAAGAGGAGGGGATCGTAGGGAGGTCGGCTGTCATTGGGCATGGGGATTTCCAACAGCAGCATCAAGGAAGGGGGAGTTTCGGCTGCTACTGACTTTGGGATCAAGGTATGGGGGTGTGGCTTCTATTAACTGTAATTAAGCAACGAGGGGCGTGGGGGGGGTAGAGAGCCCAGGCCCAAAGGACTCTGCAGGAGTAGGCAGGCAGAGAACAGACCCCCCCACCCCCCTGCCTAGACATAGTCGGGGTGTGTGGCCTAGTCATGGACCTGTGGCCACGCCCCCTTAAACAAGAAAAAATCCTTACCATGCAGCCAGCCCAGGCCAGCAAAGAGGGCAGGGGACCGGACCAATCCGCCCCGGGCAGGGGTCCAGCAATTAGGTGCAGCCACATCCCCTGCACCTATTGTAGCTACGCCCTTGGGGGGAGGGGCTGAACTGCATACCCTATTACTAGAGATATTAATAGGTGCTATCATGCTGAGGCTTCTAATACTATACTGGAGGAAGAGAAATTATGAAGCAAACTCCTAGCACTAAGAACGCTGATAATAAAAATAATTTAGATAAACCCTCACAATTAACATGGAGTATAAGTGAAGTTCTATTATTGCTCTATCTCCTGCATAGTATTAGAAGCCTCAGCATTATAGCACCTCTTAATGGGGGGGTCATTCCGAGTTGATCGCTCGCTAGCTGTTTTTAGCAGCCGTGCAAACGCTAAGCCGCCGCCCTATGGGAGTGTATCTTAGCTTAGCAGAAGTGCGAACGAAAGGATCGCAGAGTGGCTACAAATTTTTTTTTTGCAGTTTCAGAGTAGCTCCAGACCTACTCCTAGATTGCGATCACTTCAGATTGTTTAGTTCCGGATTTGACGTCACAAACACGCCCTACGTTCGCCCAGCCACGCCAGCGTTTTTCCAGGCACTCCTGCATTTTTTCGATCACTCTTTGAAAACGGTCAGTTTACACCCAGAAACGCCCTTTCCTGTCAATCACTCTGCGGTCAGCACTGCGACTGAAAAGCTTCGCTAGAACTTGTGTGAAACTACTTCGGCTGTTGTGAAAGTACGTCGCGCGTGCCACCGCATACGCATGCGCAGAAGTGCCTTTTTTTGCACAGCGAACATTTTCATCTAGCGATCAACTCGGAACGCCCCCAATATCTCTAGTAATAGGGTGTGCAGTCCAGGCCCTGCCTCATTTTTCCTCTATATGTAGGAATGGCTAGACTCCAGGCTTCTTGCAAACTCTTATGATATGGACAATTCCACCTGTAACAGAATCACCTTTTTACAGTGATAAACTCTATATATTATATAACTGCCACCACTAATGTGAACAAATCATCATAACCCAACAGCCCACAATAAACTCCATATTATATATATATATATATATATATATATATATTGTGTAAACTATCCTTGATAAATCAGCCTACTTTCAAAGTCAGTAACGGAATCAGACTTCCTGTAACTAGATTTTAACAATTTTACTGCAAGATGGGGACATCCTGTGGATAGATATATCTACATTAATTTGGTAAAGGTCTGACAATTTGTGTAACCTGGGAACATTTTTAATGTAGTAACAGAATCCCCCTGCTGTGGTTACACAATCACCAAGTGTGTAATGAGAATGGTAAACTCAATTTTGAGGTAATATCTCAAAATCTGAATCAATAATCAAACTCTTTTACCTGTTTCGGCAATGGACTCTACATTACTATTGTTGTACATTTTATTTGAACTATATCATGGAGATAGCGTTAACTTATTTATGGCTGTAAAAATGATTTTTTATATTATGTGTTCATTTAATAAAACACATATTTTCATAGCTTTTATGTGAATGAATGAAGCCTGCTCATAATATTGTTTTCATTCCATGAACACAGATATTTTACGGAGCCGTAATGTGAAACACTAGATCACAAATCAAAATTATATTCCTCTATTAGCAAAACAGAACACTCTAACTGATTAATAATGCCCCATTATCTTGTACCTGTGTTGACTTTTATGTTTTAGGCTCTTTTTCCATATTTTCATGGAATTGCCCATACAGTATGTTACCTCTCAGCCTACTTCTATCACAGTAGAGGGAGAAGACGGTAATAGGGAGAGGAGGGAGAGGTAGAAGATGGTAATTGGGTAAGATGGGAATAGGTGGATATGGGAGAAGATTGGGCTCTGATGAGCAGGGCCCTCCCCACTCATGTGCTTTTCTCTATCTTAAGGGGGGTACTCACGGAGCGATATTCTAAGCAATCTGACTAAATTGCTTAGAATATCGGCATGATCGCTCCGTGTGTAGCCCCCTCGGCGATATCGATGCGCGTCCCCGCACATCGCTATCGCTGCTGCTAGATTGGCCTGCATGCAGGCCAATCTAGCGGGTCGCTCACTTCACCCGCTGGGTGAAATGAGCGGCCCCCCCGTCTCCCCCCGCATGCTCAGCACAGATCGCGCTGTGCTGAGCGGCAGGAGAGATGTGTGCTGAGCGGTTCGCTCAGCACACATCTCTCCAGCATCGGCCCGTGGGTACTGGGCTTTAGACTATTTCCCACTCCATACCCCATTCAACAGCACCTTACCCTCAGTTTCTGCCACCCTGATGATTATTTCAGTGTCATGACCCTTGATTCAACATTGTTTATATACCATGTACTTGTCCTACATTGTCTTCTACAGTAAGTAATTGTTTTCTTGCTTTGCTCATTTGTTTATGTTCTTTTTTAGGTGCCGCAGAACCCTTGTGGCGCCATAGAAATAAACAATAATAATAATAGGTAGAGATGGAAGAAGATGCATACAGACCTTGCCTACTCTCCCCGGAACCTGCAGACTGGATTTTTGAGGTAGTCCCCTGCAGCCTGGAAGTGTGCAAAAGTGGCCACAATAGCTACGAACCCAGCGTATGTTGTATCCAAATTAATAGAATTGTCATAAGAATATGGAGAGTTTAACTCTTGTAGCAACTTTCAGCCAGTATTTGGTGCAAAACAGGATCACCATCCAACAAGCTTATAAATTATTATTAATTAACAGCATAAATTAATCAGTCTAATGCTAGTTGGCCACTTGTTTAGGCCTGGGATTGTAAGCTCTTGCCTCTTACCCCACAGTAGAAAATGAGGCTTAACCACACCTACTGTATCTGCAGCCCAGTAGAGACCTGCAAGTGGCAAGAGCTGTGTGTTCTACAGAAAGCAGGCTTGGAGTCTCAGCAGGCAGCCCCAGATTAGAGCCCACTTGTGGCTTGAGAGAATATCTGAATTAGTAATACAGGGCCTAGTGATTCAGGGGTAATTCAGACCTGATCGCTGGGCAGTGATTTTTGCAGCCCTGCGATTGGATAGTCGCCGCCTACAGGGGGAGTGTATTTTAGCTGTGCAAGTGTGCGATCGCATGTGTTGCAGAGCTGCACAAACTGATTTTGTGCAGTCTCTGCGCAGCCCAGGACTTACTCAGCTGCTGCGGTCACATCAGCCTGTCCGGGACCGGATTTGACGTCAGACAACCTCCCTTCCAACGCTTAGACGTGCCTGTGTTTTGCAGACCCTCCTTGAAAACGGTCAGTTGCCACCCACAAACTCCCTCTACCTGCGTTCGGAATTTTTGCACCATCCAGTCGCTGACCGGCGATCCCTGTTGCTGCGGTCCGTCACGCCTGCGCATTGCGGTGCATACGCATGCGCATTTCAGATCTGGTCGCAGGTTGTGAGAAAACGCAGCCTAGCGATCAGGTCTCAATCGGCCCCTCATTGTTTAAATTATTTATGTAACTTACACAACAAATATTTCGCTTATTTGGATGTCTACTCACACAAATAAAGAAGAAATTCATATTATACTCTTCCTCTGTTTTTACAGTTTCTCTATATACAGTACTGTAGTTCATTTAATAGGAATGTTGTTTCTGTGACAGCCGGTTGTCAGTGACAACCAATTAATCATCATCGCAGTATTCTTATTACTTAGGCACTACACTGCAGCTACAAACACAAATGTGTGCATCCTACAATTTGCTCAGTAACAAAGTATCCTTACTAATAGGCTCTTGAATCAATTAAGCGCTCTCAATTTTTTTGTATCCCTTGTCTTGCTAGGAGATCTGCTTCCAGTCGGCTTGCTATGTGTGAATAATTCTTTGGTCTGTCATAATGCTAATGTCACATGCCAGACTGTCACACATCGGTTTTCTTTAATTTATCTTCCAGGCTCTCTAGATGTGTTAACGCCATCCCCTCCACCATGAACTGTCTGACTCCACATGTAGATCCCACTGCCATGGGGTCATAAGCGCCACCATCTTAGTTACAGTCAGTTGATCGCTCTGCACCAGTTTTTCTGCATCTGACTTCAGCAGTCTATCAACAGCTAGAGCGCTTTATTTAAACCTCTCCCAGACCATTGCTCCAGAACAACTTCACTAGTAGCCTGTCTCCCTAGCTTCCAGAGAGTGCTTGTCTGTTCCCTGCATCTGGCTACCTAAGACTCGAGTGTGCTATACTTGCTGTTGTGCACATTCCCAGTGCCAGTGCCAGTGGCATTCCCAGTGCCAGCTCTCCACAAACTCTACTGTTGCTATACCTGCAATTGTAAATATCTTCAACTCTAGTTTCTGTTAATAAGTTATTACCACTGCTGTGTATAGCCTCATCGCCAGTTACCAATCAGCTGGACTCTCCATTGCCACCGGCACTAAGGCTACCAGCTGCGGCATGCTCTCTCAGCATTGATCATCTTCCTGCAGAACGGCTCACAGTATCCTGTTCTGCAGATATCACAGTATAGACTCTCAGTCCGCCTATTAATGCTGGGTTTTCTTTTCAGTCCCCTGTTACTGTTACGTATTTGAACCAGTCTTCTCTGACAGTCAGTGCCATGCCTGCCTGTTCTTGCTACAGTACGTCTTTCAGTATCACTAATCTACTTCTATCTTCTGTATGAGGAGAAACCCCATTAAGCCTAGCAGTTTACCTACATTTGGTCTTTAGCACTATCCAGCCTTCGGGTCCTGCTCCGAGTCCAGAAAACTCACCAGTTCTGACAGCTTGTACTGTAATGCACTGTACTGAGTTTTATATTCTGCGTTGAAAATAGCACATTTTGCTTTAATACCTATCCAAAAAAGATGAAAATATAAATTAGGTCACATCATGGTCTGCTCAACCACACCTCCATGAAAACTATAGCAAACTGTTGATCACAAAAACATACCTTTTTGGGTCGGGAAATCTTGGCCATCAAACATTGATGGTTAATAACTAATGATTTGCTGGCTATGTTCTGATGGTTGTACCATTGGTGGCAGAGTTTTGATGGTGCATATCAGTGGCAGAGTTGCTAAATTAATATGTATGTATCTATGCAGCTAGACAGGCAGAGCAGTGTAATCATGTGACCGACCTCCACCAAGGAATCCCAGCTAGCTAAGAGTCTTTAGATTTCCTCTCACTTATTTATTTAGATATTATCTATTCCATAGACTGCACTGATCTGTTGGAACTAGTTCACTATCACCAATTCTTGCTTGGAAAGTGTGTTGTGGGACAGGGGACTGGGCGGAACTGAGTTCCATCACTTGTAATGGTAGGTGGAATGGTTCCACTTCCACCAAAGCCCTGCACAGTAATTCCAACAGAAAAACCCACCCCACCACGCAGGTCAATAGATGATACAGGCAGTGCCAGTGTCACTAATGGGCTATAGCCACCTCCCCCTTCCTCCAGCCCGGGGCTCCATGGTCCTCTTCCCCCTGCAGCCCACCCCTCCTGCTACTCATACAAGTTGTGTTTGTCAAATGGCAATCGTCCCTTCCTCGGGTCCCAGCAGCTTCATTTTATGGCACATCATTTCATGCCATCACCGCTGCTGAAGTGAAGAAGAGTCACAAGGAGGAGCAGGCTCTGTGCATGCTGAAAACAATGTGAGAGGGGGCTGGAGGGACACAGAGGTGGGGAAGCTGCTGGAGGGATACAGGGCATTGAGCTGATGGGGGGAAATGGGTGGTGAGCTGTTGGAGTGACAGAGGCAGAGATGTATATAAGGGGTACTACTGTGGGCCTTATGTGTATAAGTGGCTATTTCTGTGTGCATTATTTGTATAAGCGGCACTGCTATTGTGGGCATTATGTGTAAGGGGCACTACTACTGCGGGCATAATGTGTATAAGTGGCACTCCTATTGTGGGCATTATGTGTAAGGGGCATTTCTACTGTGGGCATTATGTGTATAACTGGCACTACTACTGTGGGCATTAAGTGTAAGGAGCACTACTACTGTGGGAATTGTGTTGAAGGGTCACTACTGTGGGCATTGTGTACAAGGGGCACTACTGCAGCATAAAGTGTATAAGGTGTACTACTGTTTAAAATAACATGAAAAAGGGGCACTACTGAGTGATGTAACCTGAATGTGAATAAGGGGCTGTACTATATGGTTTAATATGAATCAGGTTGTGCTACTGTGTGGCTTAATTTGAATTGGGGGTACTAATGTGTGACCACGTCTCTTCCTTGTGAGACCACTTTTCCTGTATGAACACTGTATTGGAGGTAAGACACAAATTTATAGTTTGCATGGGGGGTGCTGAAAACTCTAGCCATGGCCCTGGTTCCACCTAATAAGAGGGAAGGGGGTGGGGTGTCTGGGGAAGGGGGGGGGGGGGAGGGTTGGGGGTTGGGCTGGCTAGATGGCAGGAGAATTGAGTTCCACCAACTCTCCTGGCTTGGACCATCATTGAATTTGGACCTAGCTGTGGACAGATCTCTGCATACTTTCGATATGGGAGCACCTACTGTACATTTATCATTGACCATGCACAATATATGAGAGTTCAACACTGTATAATGCACTCTAGAATGAAGCGCTGGAGTTAGCCCCTACTATTACGTGATTAAGACCTGTATGTAACTAAGTACCAGTGCACAGTTTCTGCTCTAAGGGAAAGGGAGAAGGTGAAATCTTTGATTACCTGGTTCTAGGGGTTTTATTCCAGATATTTTGATATTTGGCCTCACATGGAATCCTGGGCCTTGATCTAGTGCACATTCTTTATTCTTGCATTTTATACAGTTATCCTATATAATAAATCCCTAGATAGCTGAAAGTTCTTTAGTATTACAACAAGAGTTATATTCATATTTCTAGTGCCAGTTTTTACACACGTGACATACTAGATAGTTAATAAATGATTTTGAATTGTAATTGCTCCATAGATCTATTAAATCTGCAGTAACACCTAGAAAATATTTTCCTAAGGTGTGCTCACTTTGCCAGTGGACTAATCTCACAGCCCAGCAAAGCACCAGGGTAGGGGGGAGGTAGTTGGATTATTGTGATGGTGTAAGCAGAAGGCTTAATCACAAACCCTGAAAAATATGATTGGTCCTTCTCCTATTACAAATTGCAACAGAGCAAGTAGCTTGAATGAAAGGATCCTCATATCGAGGTGTCTTTACCTGCACTGCATTGGCATATCTATAATGGGTGCAGGATTTGTGATGCACACTGGCCCCTGGGTCCAGAGGGCCCCACACCACACACCCTACATGGATATAATTATACCTACCCCTTCGGAGTACCGCAGCGGCAGCCGCTGCAGACAGCAATCACCAGGAAAATGTGCGCCACCTATTTTCCCAGTGATTTTCCCATGTTCGGTAGAGATGTCCCCTGGGCATAAGGTGCATGTACTGTGTTCTTAGAGACATGCATATGTACAGTAGAATCTGGCAGAAAGCTATGTTCCCTCTCACCTCTTAATTAACACCCGTTTCACTCCAGCTTTGAAACCCTTTCAAACTGCATCATGTGGCACAAGCGTTATTACTATTCTCCAGATATAATGCAAAATTTATGGGAGTGATATCACTGTTTTAAAAATACGTGATTACATCACTGTGTCTGTAAATTATATGGAATTAGTATATTGGACTTACCATTTGTTGAGTCGTGAGCATGCTAAATTGTCTCTCTTTGTATTTCTCACTGTCTTTCTTTGTATTTCTCCCATACATATCCCTCTCCCCTTTATTCTCAAACCCTTATTTCAACTGCTCCCCTCTTTTCTTTTACCCCTTTTTCTCTCTCTGTATCCTCACTCATTTCCATCTCTGTCTCCCTCCCGTTGTTTTCTCTCTCTCCCTCTTTCCTCTATCTCCACCTCTTTTCTGTCTTCCCCACCATTTCCTTTTGTCATCTTCGCCGCATCCATCTCCCACAGGAGTACTGCAAGTTGCTGTAAAGGGTTATAAAGTAGCTAATGCTGTAGAATAGAAGGAACTCCTCTGTGACTTTTATAATTCTTACAATATATTTTACAGTAGGACATTATTCCCACTATGATCACTTTTAAGTAAACATGTGATGATGATGATGATGATGATGATGATGGGTATTGCAGTGCCCAATGTCCATTTACCCAGTCGTAAAAGGATGCTGGAATTAATTTTACAATATCTGTAACATGTTCGTTGGTGTGGTATTGACAACAAATAATATGATCTGACTCCTACCTACAGTATATTATAGATTTATGGGGCGATGTACTAAGCCTTGAAAAGTGATAAATTGCACAACGCTAAAGTACCAGTCAATCAGCTCCTAAACCATGCTGGGTTTGAAAACTGACAGTTAGGAGCTGGTTGGTTGGTACTTTATCGTCGTGCAATTTATCACTTTTCAAGGCTTAGTACATCTGGCCCTTAGACATCTAAAACCATTTTGCTTTAATGTATAGGGATCCGGTCTGAAGGTCGACACTGTCTAGGACGACAATGTTTAGGTCGACCACTATTGGTCGACAGTCACTAGGTCGACATGGTTCCTAGGTCGACATGGTTCCTAGGTCGACATGTTCTAGATCGACAGGTCAAAAGGTCGATATGACTTCTTCCAAAAAAAAATCTTTTTTTTAACTTTTTCATACTTAATGATCCACGTGGACTACGATTGGAATGATAATCTGTGCCGAGCGAAGCGAGGCGGCTTGCCCGAAGCATGGCGAGCGAAGCGAGCCATGCGAGGGGACACGGTGCACTAATTCGACTTCTCGGTCACTATACGGAGAAAACGACACCAAAAAAACATGAAAAACTCCTGTCGACCTAGCCCATGTCGACCTAGAACCCCTGTCGACTTTACAACCCTGTCGACCCAGTACCTGTCGACCTATAGTGGTCGACTGAAACATTGTCGACCTATAACCTGTCGATGCAATGATTCACACCCTAATGTATAGCCTCCTTTAAATGTAAGATATCTGATTAAACCTTTCCCACACAGCAAAATATTCCGATGTATTTTATTTCACATGTAGTATCTGTATATCTGATATTTAGGAGACACTAAAGGTGTGTACACATGGTGAGATTCGGGCTAACCTCGATTCTCACCATGCGATAGGGGCTAGGTTGGTATCGCAAGCACATAATGACTGTGCTTGCGATTCTGACTGTGCGATTTTGGTTGTCAATTATGACTATCTTTTTTACGAGATAGTCAAAATTGACTTGCCTATGTGACACTCTGAACTGGACCCCCTTAATTTGTACTACAAAGGGTATGCATTACAGGCAACTGTCGGACTGGATAAGACATGAGTAAGGACCCCTAATTTTCCCCTTGCTGAGCTTCGATTACTACCCATCCTGTTAATGCTGAAGGGGTTAACACTCCCTTCTGCTGTTGCCTGGGAGACGCCAGCAGGACCAGTGAGAAGACAGGCACTAGGACCCTTGGACTTACTTATAATGGAGGTGGGAGTGAGAAGGCTGATGGAGTTTTGATTGGCTGTGGCAGAGCGGGAAAAAGAGGAGGCGGGGTTCGCACCAGTGTGTGGGAGAGGAGACACGCTATGGAGAATGGAGCTGCCACTGAGGAGACCGTTATGAGGAGACACGCTGTGGAGAGCGGAGCCGCTGCTGAGGAGACCGCTGTGAGTAGATATGCCGTGGAGAGTGGAGCTGCCACTGAGAAAACCGCTGTGAGAGCCGCCAGCTGCTGCAGTGACACCAGCCTGCCCAGTACTGAGAGAAGCTGCCGGGAAAGGTTTCCGGTGATAGAGGGGAGTGGGTGAGGACGTTGATAGCAGGTACCTACCTCTGACGCACAGACACTCCAGTTAATGCCCTCAGTTAGAAACCCAGAGTCACCCAGCTCCGCATACACAGCTGAATAGGTCTCAGATGATAGAGAGAGACGCTCTTCCTTTTACTTGACAGACACAGCTATTAAGAGTACTGGACAGTATTAAATATTGTACCTTTCAACAGGGGAGTCCATTTAATGACCAGCATGACCCCTTTTGGATATAATTTACCTCAGGAAAGGCAGGCACCAGGTCGCAAAAGAAACTCTAAATTGCCTTAGTGAACAGGGTGACAGGAAAGAGCGGACCCCTTGTGTATTTTAGACACTTCACAGCTTGTATCAGCCAGCTTTATTATACCTTGCCTGCAATCTATCTGCACCTTTAATATGACGCTGAACTGTATTGTGAACACACTTTAACTATTCAGAGCCTCAGCTTCTACTATAGCCTGCAACTGCCAGCTGTGCTTAAATTCTTACGGCTTTGACTGAAAACTGATCTTTAGTTGCTTTCTCATTGAACCCTGCTGCTGCCTGTATGTTATCGGTCCTCTGACCTACTCATGTGCAATCACCTGAGTGCCTGCATGTTCCACACCTACCTGCTTTTAAGTTTGAGACTGCATGAATTTGTTAGCCGGCTCCCACGGTGACTAGCCAGAGTCCTATGCTTGCTGCTTGCAACCAACTCACTTACCTGTCTATTTGAATACATTATTATGTACTGACTGAACTTAGTTGAGTACTTGAATACCCCGTCCGCTTTGCATGAAACAGTACTCTTCATACTGTGCCTCAGTTACTGACTGCCAGCAACTAACTTGACATGCTAACATTGAGCCTGCAATTAATATATCTTTTACGCATCTGAATTTTAGTATATTCCTACTGCTTTTGAACTTGAACTTTTAACTATGTATAGGCATTGGTTAGACTAACTTGCATCTTGAGAAGGGTTAAACTGCTACCCATAGGATGTTTAGAGTCACTTCACATGATTAATATCTTAGTGTAAAAGTGAACGGTATATTGTGGTCTTACACCTGTGCAAGGAAATTTCATGCTGATGTTTGCAATACTACTGTATGTTCAAGTTTGTATTACTTGATTTATGTTATGAATTGCATTTCCTCTTAACTAATTAATTCTACAGCGGTGACTATTCTGATTCTGAGTAATAAATCTTTCTGTCACTGTCCTAACGTGTAGTGACTATTGTGTTGGGTCGTCTGGGGTGGGGGTTCCTCGTCCCTCTGCCTAGGGTTCCCGCAGTGAGATCCGGTTCAGGAGGTGATTCCGGGTGAAAAATCCAGGTACGTCCACCGACACCTTCACTCACAACAACACTCTACCGATACTTACCTGTTACATCTGCACAGTCTACTAGGCTTGTGATGCCGACCGTGTGGGACTGCACATCGGCATCGCATCGGGATCACAAGGTGACTTTCACCTTGCGATCTGCACAATCTTTCCTTACGATTTTGACTATATAGTCAAAATCGTAAGAAAATATCTCACCGTGTGTACACACCATGGGGGTCATTCCGAGTTGTTCGCTAGCAGTTTTCGGTCGCAGCGCAGCGATCAGGCAAAAAAGCGGCACTTCTGCGCATGCGTATGTGGCGCAATGCGCACGCGCGTCGTACAATTACAACGAACGATGTAGTTTCACACAAGGTCTAGAGAAGCATTTCTGTCGCACTGCTGGCCACAGATTGATTGACAGGAAGTGGGCGTTTCTGGGTGTCAACTGACCGTTTTCAGGGAGTGTGTGGAAAAATGCAGGCGTGCCAGATAAAAACGCAGGCGTGGTTGGGGAAATGCAGGCGTGGCTGGCCGAACGCAGGGCGTGTTCGTGACGTTAAAACAGTAACTTAATAGTCTGAAGTGATCGCTAGCTCTGAGTAGGTCTGGAGCTACTCTGACACTGCACAAAATTATATTGTAGCCGCTCTACGATCCTTTTGTTCGCACTTCTACTAAGCTAAAATACACTCCCAGTGGGCGGCGGCTTAGCGTTTGCACGGCTGCTAAAAGCAGCTAGCGAGTGAACAACTCGGAATGACCACCCATAACCGACGCAGACTGAAGTACATATTAAGGATGCAGAAAACATAGCGGTTTAGGATCTATCAAATTCTTCTAAACATTTTTACATTTGCACATGCGAGTTATGTTACTAATGTAAGATTCAAGGGCTGTCAGATAGTGGGGGTTTATTAACTCTTCTGCCTTGCCCTAAAGTTTTACGGATCTTTATTTAGACACCAGACCACATGCAGAATGGGATGTCAGTCATTCATTTAATAGTTTGTTTTTTGAGCATTGATGCATATGATGCATGACATGGTGGCATATTGCCTTTTAAATATTTATCATGTTACATAATTATTTTATTATAGGTCTGCCAAAATGTATCACCTTCTATATCGACAAGTGGGAAATGTAATAATTTTCTTTCCACTTAATCTGCATACATCTGCGTTCTTTGTTTATCATTTCCAATAGTTTACTGAATTGCGCAGTTCCCTAGATGGAGCCCCAAGGCTGCTACAACTGTCAAATCAGTTTCAGTTGGGGGTGAATGGGAGGATCAATCACTATCTTTTTATTACAACCAAGTATTCGTCCTTTTTAGCTGACTCTGAGTAAGAGACATTTTAGTAAAATTATTACTGGGTTTTGTGTAGCTTTTAAGAAATAAGTAAATAAAATTGTTTTTAGATGGTAATTGTGTTAAATAAACTAATACGTCATTACTGTGTGGTGTGATATATCGACATTCATAATATAGATATTTTCATGTTGGAATGAGGCTGGACCCAGGGGGGAGGGGGCAATCATTGCAATAAACGTCTCAGAAGGAGACAAGTATTCTCATACGGGGCATACACTTTTCTTCCCCAGTGAAACACATAAAATATAACTTTTATTATTCAAATGCTAGTTATAAAATCCAAGTGATGAAAAATAATGTGTATCGCTAGAAAAATAAACTGGCCTGTCTATTTATTATCATTCCATTTGGTATTAAATTCTTCCTAAAATGGGAAACAAATACTTTGATTCTTCTAAAATTATATTGTTGGCCAATGGTTATTGATACCTACAATTGGTTGTGTGCTTTTACCACTATAAATTCAAGTGGATTATATCCGCACATAGTAAACATAATAACACACATCCTTTCATAATTTACTGTAGTAGTTACAGCTATACTGATTATCAGGGCAGTGTGGGAGTAATCTAAGACTGACCACAAATATTTTCATTGTGTTTTTACCACTGTGAAAACAAGTGGATTGTAATACACGCAATCAGAGGCAGTTTAAGAGAGGAGGGGGTCCGTGTGATGGCTCTGATCGGGCACCCTTCTCTCCGGGTGGTGCAGTAGATTCTGGCATTATGCCAGAGTCTACTGTGAATACGCAGGTCTCTTCCATATGCCGGTCTCTTGGAACATGGCTCCCACACCTTGTTCCCGGGGACATCTCTATTGCACATACACAAATCACCGGGAAAATGGCCACCACAGCCACAATCCCTGTGTTTTCTGCAGCCCTTCCTAGTGAAGTGGGTAGAATGGAGAGACAAATCGTGTGAATCTGGGATCCTGCTGGAGGGTCGGGACCCAATGACCCGATTCTATGCCAGTCGCTGCATTTTCCCCCATGAGGGTGGAGGCCTAATGACACAATTAGCCCAACCCTTGCCCAGTCACCGCCCACCTGCTTCTCCTTTATGGGTGTTTCCCGGAGAGGAAAGAATTAATGTATAGTAGGCAAGTATGATATAGAGAGACCCACACATTGATTGCCTTTGGATTTGGCAGTTTGAATGCTTTTCATTTTAGTGCTTAATGAGGGAAGGAGGCCTATTTATTATACAAAACCCAGTTAATTCACTGTAGATCTTGTTGGGTGGAGGAGACATAAAACTAAGGGGGGCATCCTATTAAAAGCAGTAATTTACTGCTGCTAACAGGTTCACCGGGGGTAATCCAATTTGCCCCGTAACCCGGCATTTAGCAGGGATTTATGCTTCAAGTGCCTCATGAACCAAGGAAGCAGCAGTTATAGCAACTCCATCCACATCTGAATTAGCCCCTAAGTGCGCATTTGTGTAGTTGCAAGCAGTCGCAGACCCACTAAGAGATGCATGTGCACCTGGCAGTAGCTGTATGAATTGCACATTGGAGTTGACACTAATACACTGTGATGATGAGAGTTATACTTGCTGTAATTCAGTAGATTTTCAAACCTAATAGCAAAGTATAAGTATATCTGAAATATGCCTGACGTAACCTGGCACATATGATACTGGTGCAAAGCTGCCCTTATCTTGCGATTCATCTAACTCTGCTTATGCGTTACATTTTTATTTTCAGGAAACACCGTTTACGTCTTCAATTTTTGCATCCCAAACTCTTAAACTCAGTGTAGGGCACGTTACAGGATTTCTTATATTTTCTGATATAACATCACTTGTTTGATTGTTTCACAAATTCTGGTAACATTTATTAGACATTGTACATACATATTTATTAACATTAATTTCAAGACTGGATTGACATAAATAAGATGACAGGGGCAATCAATAAAGTGCGTGTGTTCAAATCCTACACTGCAAGCAAAGGTCAGACAGACAGGTCATAGTACAGAGAATCACAAATTTAATTTTTTAGACATAGATACAACAGAACGATATATAAAAAATATTGGAGGCATTGATATAGAACTCCCTGTCTGCAGAACACGGGAGCTGGTAACACTTGTCAGTAGTCATAACAGATATGTATTGGTAAGTCTGCTCATTTGTAATAGAGTAGTTTTTATTTTCAGAGACACGTCACTCAGTCTGAGGCTTTAGTTATATCCATCTAGTGTGCAGCATACACCCATGTGTAGCAGTTACAACTTCCTGTCATGGAACCCTAATGGGCTAACAAACACTGATCAAATACAGAAAAAGCTTTCACTATTGTCACATAATGGGAAATCTATGTTCAATGTATCACTGGTATGAAAGCAGGAAAAAATAGTTTCTAAAAGTGGGACTTGAATAACTGAGAATTAAATAAATAGGTTTTTTTAGGAAAAGTGCAGAAAAACTATAAGAACCAAAGTGATGCAGTACACTCTGCGGAAAGTGGGTAGCTCTACTCTCTTGGGAGTTAGGGAGAGTGTCCCAAAATTCTTGAGTCCAAAAGGAAAATATATATAAGTAAGCAATTGCTCTTTAATGTAAAGCTAATTTGTGACAAATTATTAAATAATATGTCAGGGCATCCAATAAATTGATCTGAAAGTATTTTATGAATTCCAAACAGAGGGTATATACAGTAAGTATTATGAATATACAGTATCTGTATGTACTGTTCACTGCAAGCTCTTCTATTCCTGTAACACAAGTCAGGCAGAACTGGAAAACATTTAATGGTATTAAATCTATTTCTCTGACGTCCTAGTGGATGCTGGGAACTCCGTAAGGACCATGGGGAATAGCGGCTCCGCAGGAGACTGGGCACAAAAGAAAAGCTTTAGGACTACCTGGTGTGCACTGGCTCCTCCCCCTATGACCCTCCTCCAAGCCTCAGTTAGATTTTTGTGCCCGACCGAGCTGGGTGCAATCTAGGGGGCTCTCCTGAGCTTCTTAGGAAAAGTTAGTTTTAGGTTTTTTATTTTCAGTGAGACCTGCTGGCAACAGGCTCACTGCATCGAGGGACTAAGGGGAGAAGAAGCGAACCTGCCTGCTTGCAGCCAGCTTGGGCTTCTTAGGCTACTGGACACCATTAGCTCCAGAGGGACCGAACACAGGCCCAGCCTCGGAGTCCGGTCCCAGAGCCGCGCCGCCGGCCCCCTTACAGAGCCAGAAGAAGTCCGGAAAATCGGCGGCAGAAGACATCAGTCTTCACCAAGGTAGCGCACAGCACTGCAGCTGTGCGCCATTGCTCCTCATGCACACCACACGCTCCGGTCACTGATGGGTGCAGGGCGCTGGGGGGGGGGGCGCCCTGAGCAGCAATATGAACACCTTGGCTGGCTAAAATACATCACATATAACCCCCAGGGCTATATGGATGTATATTAACCCCTGCCAGATTCCTGGAAAAAGCGGGAGAAAAGTCAGTCGAGAAGGGGGCGGAGCCTATCTCCTCAGCACACTGGCGCCATTTTCCCTCACAGCTCCGCTGGAAGGACGTCTCCCTGACTCTCCCCTGCAGTCCTGCACTACAGAAAAGGGTAAAACAAGAGGGGGGGGGGGGGGGCACTAATTAGGCGCAGTATAATATAAACAGCAGCTATAAGGGGAAAAACACTCTGTATAGTGTTATCCCAACATATATATAGCGCTCTGGTGTGTGCTGGCATACTCTCCTTCTGTCTCCCCAAAGGGCTAGTGGGGTCCTGTCCTCTATCAGAGCATTCCCTGTGTGTGTGCTGTGTGTCGGTACGACAGTGTCGACATGTATGAGGAGGAAAATGATGTGGAGGCGGAGCAATTGCCTATAATGGAGATGTCACCCCCTAGGGAGTCGACACCTGAGTGGATGGGCTTATGGAAGGAATTACGTGAAAGTGTCAGCTCTTTACAAAAGACGGTTGATGACATGAGACAGCCGGCTACTCAGCTTGTGCCTGTCCAGGCGTCTCAAAGACCATCAGGGGCTCTAAAACGCCCGCTACCTCAGGTGGCAGATACAGACGCCGACACGGATACTGACTCCAGTGTCGACGATGAAGAGACGAATGTGACTTCCAGTAGGGCCACACGTTACATGATTGAGGCAATGAAAAATGTTTTACACATTTCTGATAGTACAAGTACCACTAAAAAGGGTATTATGTTTGGTGAGAAAAAACTACCTGTAGTTTTTCCTGCATCTGAGGAATTAAATGAAGTGTGTGATGAAGCGTGGGTTTCTCCCGATAAAAAACTGATAATTCCTAAAAGGTTATTGGCATCATACCCCTTCCCGCCAGAGGATAGGGCACGTTGGGAAACACCCCCTAGGGTGGATAAAGCGCTCACACGCTTGTCTAAACAGGTGGCACTACCGTCTCCTGATACGGCCGCCCTTAAGGAACCTGCTGACAGAAAGCAGGAGAATATCCTAAAATGTATATACACTCACACGGGTGTTATACTGCGACCAGCAATCGCCTCAGCCTGGATGTGCAGTGCTGGGGTGGCTTGGTCGGATTCCCTGACTGAAAATATTGATACCCTGGATAGGGACAGTATATTACTGACTATAGAGCATTTAAAATATGCATTTTTATATATGCGTGATGCACAGAGGGATATTTGCCGACTGGCATCAAGAGTAAGTGCGCTGTCCATATCTGCCAGAAGAGGGTTATGGACGCGGCAGTGGTCAGGTGATGCTGATTCCAAAAGGCATATGGAAGTATTGCCTTATAAAGGGGAGGAGTTATTTGGGGTAGGTCTATCGGACCTAGTGTCCACGGCAACTGCTGGGAAATCCACATTTTTACCCCAGGTAGCCTCTCAACATAAGAAGACGCCGTATTATCAGGCGCAGTCCTTTCGGCCCCATAAGGGCAAGCGGGCAAAAGGCTCCTCATTTCTGCCCCGAGGGAGAGGAAAAAGGCTGCAGCAAACAGCCAGTTCCCAGGAACAGAAGCCCTCTCCCGCTTCTGCCAAGTCCTCAGCATGACGCTGGGGCTCTACAAGCGGACTCAGGCACGGTGGGGGCCCGTCTCAAGAATTTCAGCGCGCAGTGGGCTCACTCACAAGTGGACCCCTGGATCCTTCAGGTGGTATCTCAGGGGTACAAATTGGAATTCGAGACGTCTCCCCCCCCCCCCCCGCCGTTTCCTAAAGTCTGCCTTACCGACATCTCCCTCCGACAGGGAGGCGGTATTGGAAGCCATTCACAAGCTGTATTCTCAGCAGGTGATAATCAAGGTACCCCTCCTGCAACAGGGAAAGGGGTATTATTCCACGCTGTTTGTGGTACCGAAGCCGGATGGCTCGGTGAGACCTATTTTAAATCTAAAATCTTTGAACACTTACATACAGAGGTTCAAATTCAAGATGCAGTCACTCAGAGCGGTGATCGCGAACCTGGAAGAAGGGGATTATATGGTGTCTCTGGACATCAAGGATGCTTACCTCCATGTCCCAATTTACCCTTCTCACCAAGGGTACCTCAGGTTTGTGGTACAGAACTGCCACTATCAGTTTCAGACGCTGCCGTTTGGATTGTCCACGGCGCCCCGGGTCTTTACCAAAGTAATGGCCGAAATGATGATACTCCTTCGAAGGAAAGGAGTTTTAATTATCCCTTACTTGGACGATCTCCTGATAAGGGCAAGATCCGAGGAACAGTTGGTAGTCGGAGTAGCACTATCTCAAGTAGTGCTGCGGCAGCACGGTCGGATTCTCAATATCCCAAAATCGCAGCTGATCCCGACGACACGTCTTCTATTCCTAGGGATGATCCTGGACACAGTCCAGAAAAAGGTGTTTCTCCCGGAAGAGAAAGCCAGAGAGTTATCCGAGCTAGTCAGAAACCTCCTAAAACCAGGCCAAGTATCAGTGCATCAATGCACAAGGGTCCTGGGAAAAATGGTGGCTTCCTACGAAGCAATCCCATTCGGCAGATTCCACGCAAGAACATTCCAGTGGGACCTGCTGGACAAATGGTCCGGATCGCATCTTCAGATGCATCGGCGGATAATCCTGTCCCCAAGGACAAGGGTGTCTCTCCTGTGGTGGTTGCAGAGTGCTCATCTTCTAGAGGGCCGCAGATTCGGCATTCAGGACTGGGTCCTGGTGACCACAGATGCCAGCCTGCGAGGCTGGGGAGCAGTCACACAGGGAAGAAACTTCCAGGGCTTGTGGTCAAGCCTGGAGACATCACTTCACATAAATATCCTGGAGTTAAGAGCCATTTACAATGCTCTGAGCCAAGCAAGACCTCTGCTTCAAGGTCAGCCGGTGCTGATCCAGTCGGACAACATCACGGCAGTCGCCCACGTAAACAGACAGGGCGGCACAAGAAGCAGGAGGGCAATGGCAGAAGCTGCAAGGATTCTTCGCTGGGCGGAAAATCATGTGATAGCACTGTCAGCAGTGTTCATTCCGGGAGTGGACAACTGGGAAGCAGACTTCCTCAGCAGGCATGACCTCCACCCGGGAGAGTGGGGACTTCACCCAGAAGTCTTCCACATGATTGTAAACCGTTGGGAAAAACCAAAGGTGGACATGATGGCGTCCCGCCTCAACAAAAAACTGGACAGGTATTGCGCCAGGTCAAGGGACCCTCAAGCAATAGCTGTGGACGCTCTGGTAACACCGTGGGTGTACCAGTCAGTGTATGTGTTCCCTCCTCTGCCTCTCATACCCAAGGTGCTGAGGATTATACGGCGGGGAGGAGTAAGAACTATTCTCGTGGCTCCGGATTGGCCAAGAAGGACTTGGTACCCGGAACTTCAAGAAATGCTCACAGAGGACCCGTGGCCTCTACCTCTGAGAAGGGACCTGCTCCAGCAGGGACCCTGTCTGTTCCAAGACTTACCGCGGCTGCGTTTGACGGCATGGCGGTTGAACGCCGGATCCTAAAGGAAAAAGGCATTCCAGACGAAGTCATCCCTACTTTGATAAAAGCCAGAAAGGATGTAACCGCAAAGCATTATCACCGCATCTGGCGGAAATATGTTGCGTGGTGCGAGGCCAAAAAGGCCCCGACAGAGGAATTTCAACTGGGTCGATTCCTGCATTTCCTGCAAGCAGGAGTGTCTATGGGCCTAAAATTAGGATCCATTAAGGTCCAGATTTCGGCCCTGTCGATTTTCTTTCAGAGAGAACTGGCTTCAGTGCCTGAAGTCCAGACGTTTGTTAAGGGAGTGCTACATATACAGCCTCCTTTTGTGCCTCCAGTGGCACCCTGGGATCTGAATGTTGTTTTGGGTTTCCTAAAATCACATTGGTTTGAACCACTCAACACTGTGGACTTAAAATCTCACATGGAAAGTGGTCATGCTGTTGGCCCTGGCTTCAGCCAGGCGTGTGTCAAAATTGGCGGCTTTATCCTGTAAAAGCCCTTACCTGATTTTTCATACGGACAGGGCAGAATTGAGGACTCGTCCTAAATTTCTCCCAAAGGTGGTTTCAGCGTTTCATCTGAACCAGCCTATTGTGGTACCTGCGGCTACTAAGGACTTGGAGGACTCCAAGATGCTGGACGTTGTCAGGGTTCTGAAAATATATGTTTCCAGGACGGCTGGAGTCAGAAAATCTGACTCGCTATTTATCCTGTACGCACCCAACAAGCTGGGTGCTCCTGCTTCTAAGCAGACTATTGCTCGCTGGATTTGTAGTACAATTCAGCTTGCGCATTCTGTGGCAGGCCTGCCACAGCCAAAATCTGTAAAAGCCCACTCCACAAGGAAGGTGGGCTCATCTTGGGCGGCTGCCCGAGGGGTCTCGGCTTTACAACTTTGCCGAGCTGCTACTTGGTCAGGGTCAAATACTTTTGTGAAATTTTACAAATTTGACACTCTGGCTGAGGAGGACCTGGAGTTTTCTCACTCGGTGCTGCAGAGTCATCCGCACTCTCCCGCCCGTTTGGGAGCTTTGGTATAATCCCCATGGTCCTTACGGAGTTCCCAGCATCCACTAGGACGTCAGAGAAAATAAGAATTTACTTACCGATAATTCTATTTCTCGTAGTCCGTAGTGGATGCTGGGCGCCCATCCCAAGTGCGGATTATCTGCAATACTTGTACATAGTTATTGTTAACAAATCGGGTTATTGTTGTTGTGAGACATCTATCCAGAGGCTCCTCTGTTATCATGCTGTTAACTGGGTTCATATCACAAGTTGTACGGTGTGATTGGTGTGGCTGGTATGAGTCTTACCCGGGATTCAAAATCCTTCCTTATTGTGTACGCTCATCCGGGCACAGTATCCTAACTGAGGCTTGGAGGAGGGTCATAGGGGGAGGAGCCAGTGCACACCAGGTAGTCCTAAAGCTTTTCTTTTGTGCCCAGTCTCCTGCGGAGCCGCTATTCCCCATGGTCCTTACGGAGTTCCCAGCATCCACTACGGACTACGAGAAATAGAATTATCGGTAAGTAAATTCTTATTATAACTTTCCCCATATCTTTCAATTTATGTTTTAGGTGCATAGTAATTTCCAAACACATTCTGCTGGGCAGGTGAACTGAAACAGGTGTTATGCTGTGCAATAGATGGTTAGGTACAGGATTTTTAAGAGAGGCAAGTCCAGCCTAAAACGTACAATACAATAGGTAAAATTAAGCTTTCCCCAGGTGTCATTTGACTTTTTGTAAAATGCTACGTGATACATATATACACACACAGTATGAGATCTGGCTTATAGCTTACAAATCTCATTGTGCAACAGGTATACCGTTTGAATATTATGGGTTTGGTCTCATAACTGGGTTGGCAAAAGTGAAACTGCTTAGCATTTGTTGGCTTGGAGGGACTGCAGTGTAGACAGATCTTCTTGTACTACAGTCCGGGTGTATGGTATGCCGGCGGCCGGGCTCCCGGCGACCAGCATACCGGCGCTGGAAGCCCGACCGCTGGCATACCGACAGCGTGGTGAGTGCAAATGAGCCCCTTGCGGGCTCGCTGCGCCTGCCACGCTGCGGGCACGGTGGTGCGCTATGCGCGCCACGCTATTTATTCTCCCTCCAGGGGGGTCGTGGACCCCCACAAGGGAGAAAAACTGTCGGTATGCTGGCTGTCGGTATTCCGGCGCCGGTATACTGTGCGCCGGGATCCGACAGTCGGCAACCTGAAGACCACCCCTACAGTCCATCATGGTATGCTCACAGAACATTGCTATCATGCATTTTTTTTTTTACAACTAAATACTGTTTTTAAATAAATTTTGTCTATTGGCCATAAATAATAAATATATGTAGTGATGACCTCAAAATATACAAAATAGATGGAATTATGCCATGCTCTTGATCAGCATAAAAATGTTGATATTTCCCATGTTGATAGTGATACTGTCTTAGATGTATTTTTCCAAAGGACAAAAGTGCTTCTGGTTGTTGCCAGTCTCTGTCCTCTTGTACTTAAAGTAAAAGTTTGATCCATTTGTGTTAAATGACCCATTTAAAAGTCGTCCATGATGGAACACATAACTTTCCCTGACCCTTTGTGAACTGTAAATTGTTTGATAAAACAAAGTCATTAAGAGGTTATAGCACATTCAATAGTCTTTTGTATAGCCTTCCCTTTTTATTAATGGAATATTGGAATACACATGCAACATATATACATAAGTCTGCTTATCCCAAACACACAGTACAGCCTCACAGTTTTTTACTGAGTTGATATGCTGTAGAGTCCACAATATGGCTGCCTCCACTGTCACCAGGCCTGCTGAGAGAAACCTTGGGCCCCACTGCTGTCACTTCTTGGATCTCCCTATGGCACCTTAGTGGGGTGTGACAGCACAGACCAATAGGCTCCTGTTTGCCCCATCCATGACCTCTAGCAGCACAATTTGGTGCTTCCCTCTCTTGGTGCCTCTGACTGCATGTAGAGAAAAGGTGCATTTTAATCTAGAGCTGTCACAGTATCACATATGCCATCCCAATCCTACCTCATGTCTTCTCTCTCTCTTTACTTTGTTTCCAACAAACGCTAGTTCTTTGCAGTGTTTTCTCTGTGACTCTTTTAGGAAATACAAAGTGACTGAGGGCAAACATTATTTAAAGTGTAATACTGTAGTTGCCTACTCAGCAAAAGCAGCCATTTTGTGAGGTGAACAAATATTTACCATAATGCATTCTATCAATTCGCAAGGAACAAAAAGTGCCTCATTTTTCAGTGATGCCACTCGTTCCTAGTAAATTGGCAAGCTGAATATTGGGTTAACTCACAATATACAAAATGGCTGCCTCCATCATATGTAGAGGACCATATGTACTTTAGTTTTTTCTGATTAAAAACTCTACCGATGTACAATTTGCTAGATATACTCTGTAAGTAGACTCAATCTATCATTGTCTGAAACAAGCAAAAATTGTGTCTTTCTGGTTTGTGAAGTGGGCACTATGTTATTAGATTGTGCTGACTTAATATGAATTGAATCTACTGCAGGTATCACAATGGCATGGCAATTGATGTGATTGCTTCATCTTTCACTGTACCTATAGGGCAAGATCATTTTCACAAGGTTTCTATAATGCTAGATACACTTTACTATAATTTGTATTTAGCCCACAATTGTAGATTGGTAGAGCATCAAGTCGGTGTTTTATGTTTAAATATATAACAAAAATGTCCACACGGTGGACATTTCCTATAATATTGTTGCATCTATAATCTGAATTCTAGAAAAATAAGCTGTTAAATGGCAAAATATTTCTGATTATAACAGACAACTTTTTATGACATTCTATAACTTCTCAAATCATCTGCAAAACTAACACCAGAAAATTGCTAACATGCTACATGTAGAGCTGGTCATAAAGAACTTGCCTGGAAAACCATAAATGAGAAAAGTGTTGAATATTAGGAAGGAGGTAGACATAATATATAAGGGACTGATTCAATTCTCCCACAATCTATCTTCACTCATTGTACCTTGCAACCCATAGAGGAGCCCAGGAAAATTAGCAGATAGTCCTTACTATAAAAAGCGGTAATGTGCGCAGCCAGACATTGCAGTGTTGTCCAGCGGCAGATAATGCAGAACTGACTGCCCCCATAGAGTGAGTATGGTGTACCACCCACAGTGCAGTATGGAATATATATTATATTGCAAGGACTGTTTATGTGGATTGTCCACCTTTCTTCTCTTCATCAATTTGTCATTTTGCTTTTCTGTCCATGTGTCTGACATTTACTCTGGTCAAGTGGATTATTCCAGTAGTATTTGCAAAGTGTATGCAAAAGAAAGCAGTTTACAAGCCTCAATCTTCCTCAGTCAGTGCTTGTTTACAGAAGTCTGACATTCAGGGTAACGCATGGCAAGGCAGATGCAGTAGAGAACTCTGTCACCATCTGTCTGTGTACTGAGGAGCGAACGTCTCTGCCTGCGGGTTATTTCTTATCTTCCTCTGATATAAAATAAAGTCCCATTTGGTTTATTTCCCAGCTTATATTTCAACATAAAATAATTATTACTAATTAGAAAGTAAACTCATCCCTCCCCCCCACTACCACCCCCACCCCCATTCTCCAATATGGCACTTTTCCAAAAAGTTCTACATTACTTTAGTTATTCACCGAGCTTACCAAACTCACCAAGTGTAACAAATGAAGCATCAGTACCCATTTCTAGCTTTTTCCATATAAAACATAAATGACCCCACTCGGGTGATAATCTTAAAAGTCTAGATTTTCTATCACAGTTTCACTCATGTGAACTTCTTCTGCTTGAAGCAGGAGATACAGAAGTCCACTAGGAGGACTTTGGCAATCACTGTTTTGTTGCTCCTCATGGAAGGATCCCCTGATTTCTTACATTTAGAGCCTTTGTAATATTCACAATATACCAGCAGTGATAAATTATAAGACTATAGTTAAAATATAATAACATCCATCATCTTCTTCGAGAGAAACAGTGCAAATTTGTCAGATGGCAATCCTTCTGCTTAGAGCTACTGTCACATAGATGTGAAGACCACTGTGATGTAATGACATAGATATTCATAATTCATGCATCACTTGGTGGAATTTCAAAACATCATGGGCTCAAGTTGACCTTCTGAACAAGGGTGATGTATAGAGTGCACATACTAGCAAGGATGTACCACAAATTTTTGACAATGAAAAACAAGGATTTTGAGAAGATTGCGTACAAGATTGCAGGTAACCAGGTTATGGAAGTGTTGAATGACAGATTTCCTCTCTCCTCAGTAAGAAGTCTCCCTGGTGACTTGGGTGGAGAATGTGTGGTTAGTGCTGGAGATACTGTTGGACTTTCTGGTGAAAGCCGGATGCTTCTTCTTCCTTCTCCATGGTGGGCATAAAAAACTGAGCGTGGAGACAAAGATCTGTCGGAAGTTTGCAGATACCAGGTTGTAAAGGATGGGGTTGACAGTGGAGCTCACGTAGAACAGAACGTTGGTCAGCATGTAGAAGTAGTGGTAGAAATCGTTCAGTTCACTGCAGAATTACAAAACAAAATATTAAGGTGAGTATATATAAAGTCGTTACAGACACAGAAAGTCCAATAACTTAGAATAAGCCTGGTTGCACAATATGGCTCTGATGTTCCATAATGTGTTCCATTTTGTTCGCCACAATGAATGCACATAAAACAATTGAATTCTAGTACTGAGCTCACAGCTTGTATACCTGGGCTTCTAAAGAATGCATCTATGAGCAGTAATTATAAGAAGTAAACCATGCTCTACAGTTTATTCCCATCCTACTTTAGACTGTTTAATATGACATTGCCATGTGATGTTAGATCATGTGATATGACATAAAACCTGTGTGCAGTTTGGGGTGGATTCTGATTTGGGAACAAAATTAAAAAACATACATATTACACTGCAGGTGGGGCAGATGTAACATGTGCAGAGATATTAAGGGGCATATTTAATTGTGCACATATTTTTTTAAAAACCTCACGGTGCAGGGTTTTTCCCACAGCCATGGGGTTTTTCCTATTCATTGAAGGAGAGAAACTGAGCTGCAGTGATTTCTGAGCTTGCCCTGTGAGATTTCAGCAGCAAAAACCTGGATACCGCGGTTACCAGGAGTTCACATATCCGCAGTAAGCCAAAGTTGGGTGCGAGGTCCGCAAGGTTTTTGTGCGCCCAAAACTTTGCACCCAATTGGATATACCCCTTCGATTTGGGTGGGGAGTGTCCAAACGTAGATCTAAAATGCAGTTTCAAGTTAAAGCTGTCCAGCATTTATGGGCTACATGCAAAATTAGCCAGCATTTACCCTACATACAAAAATAATAAATAATAAATGTGTTTGCACCAGTTACATTGCACCAGATGCAAAGTTACTTGCTTTTTTGCTTTGCTCCCAACACAGAATCAGCCCATTTACAGTTATGTGCTTCTTCTCAAACATGAGCAGCTCTTTTTGTCTAAGAAAAAGGATACCAGCACTCAGAAAACAAGGTGCAGGTACTTTTACTACTAGCACTTATATTAAAAATTACTGAATGGTAAAATTTTTTTAAATATGGATGCTGGATCAAAACTATCCCTGTACACTGATCATCTGGTTTTTATTTAGCAGAAAATGCATGAAAGTAGCTACAAATCAATATATAACGTTAAAAGAAAGATTGCACAATGCTCCTTTTATCAGATACTGCATTTGTGCTTTTTTGGCGTGTAGTCGTTGCAGAATTTGTGCTTTTGTCATCTATGGAGAATATTTATCAACGAGTGATCCTTTCTATATGCAGCAAATTAACATGATGTAACAAGTAATACACTCAAGGAAGATGTCAGTAAAATGGCCACAAATTGAATGTAATGTCCTGGCTTAACCATCATAGTCCATCTACACTGCCTGAGGATCACCCTGGACTGTATATTGTAGCAATGTCTTTTTAACTCTATGCAACTGTAAGGATATATGAAGGACAGATCACACAGTGAGGTGTAGGTAGCAGTGCTTTTAATGTGGTGGTACTGAGGCATGGGTTCACAGAAGTAGCACTTTTTTTTCTTTTTGGGTCTAAATTTTAGTTATAAAAAAATCAGTGTTGAAGCGAGTTTAGTATGGGATCCCGGATCCATGACTGACACCGGCATCCCAACATTGAGAATGCCAAACGGGGACGGGGTAATTATTTTACCCCTTCCCTAAACCTAACCTGCCTGGGGTAGCGGCTAGGGCTAAAATTATAAGGGTGGTGACTAGGGCTAAGACTCAGGGGGTGGCGGTTACAGCCCCCCTCCTCTAGTGCCCAACCCTAACCCTCCCCCATAAACAACTCTGCCTGATGATTAAATTACGTGACTGAAAAGCACAGTAGGATAGCAAAAAGATAAAGCAGTGCACGCAAATGTTGCTTGAGGACATTGCTAATAAAC
The DNA here is from genome assembly GCF_028390025.1 of Pseudophryne corroboree. Taxonomy (NCBI): domain Eukaryota; kingdom Metazoa; phylum Chordata; class Amphibia; order Anura; family Myobatrachidae; genus Pseudophryne; species Pseudophryne corroboree. Next base: position 288,439,684 of record NC_086446.1, read on the forward strand.
CTAAGTCACCTGAAGGGGGGTACCCTTTTAAAAAACTCTTTATAACTTTGCAAATCCTAATTTAATTCTCTACAGACACTAATAAGCTTTTATATGTGGATAACAAATTAGCTATCAGCATCAATGAAAATGTCACAAAACGTTCCTATGCTTTTATAACCGTATGCTAGTGGATCTACATCCAGTTATTACACTGTTGTAAGTTCTCTTACTCGGAGTGTGTTTATCTGGATTTTTATTTACGTGAGCTTGGCCTAAGTGTCATTGCTTAACCAACATCAGTTCTAATAATTTGCAAATAATGAATGTACTGTTGCACTTGGATTAGATAAGAAACAAATAAATTCCAAATAATCTGATGAATATGCTTGCCGCACTTTGGAAATCTGCCTCCACTCTCTGCTGCAGCCAGTTATTATAGAATCACAGTAATTAATTGTGCTTATAAGCAGGCTCAGTAAACAGAGGCATAAAATAAGGAGTAATCAGTCCGGAACTGGCTCCTGTCCACTTTTGCTCGGTCTCAACTCATATTTTACAATACTTGACCTTGTAATTGGCAAAGTGTAAGTGACAGCATTTGCAGGAGTAGCTTGAAGGCATGGCAGAGCAATTCTGAAGGGGCACCACAAACGTTTTCACTGCCTGTTTATATAGAGGGGCTCAGCAGGCTGTTAACACAGTCACTGAGTATAGTGTTCAATAATTCAGCTGCCAGCTGGTGCATTCAGGATTAGCAGACAGAAGCTTTGAGATCTCACTTATTACCAAGGTGAAAAAAACTTTAAATATATACTGGTGAAGTCATGTGGTAGAAGTAATTGTTTTATACTGTACCTGGTACAAAATCTGACTCTGTGTATTAAAGGGACTGTAATCTAAAACTGTCTTTGCTTACTTGTGCCTAGTAAAGGAGAATATATAATATACATATATAATTTATAATATATCTTTAGATATAATAATAATAATAATAATAATAATAATAATAATAATAATAAAAAATAATAATAGCTAGCTGATGTGCCCGGTTTCAGGTGCACAGGCAGTTGACTAACTGTCACATTTTCAAAGAGCTCAGTAGTGATGCAGTGTAATTGGCTGGCGGACGTTTTTTTTTAACTCCGCATAACTCCAAAATGAACAGCCGATCACAATGCCAATACAATGCTGCAAATCTACGGAACAAGAGCTTTAATTTGGTATATAATGCGACCTGCTCAGACAACGGCTTCATAGAAATAACTCATAAAAGTCTTCATTCCGCTATTAATATATAATTATATTATTATTATTATTATCCTTTATTTATATGGCACCACAAGGGATCCGCAACGCCCAATTACAGAGTACACAAACAAAATAACCAAAACAGGACAATAGTGACTTACAGGTGAAGACAATACAGGACAAGTACAGGGTAAATAAACATAGCTACATCAGCAGATGACACTGACATAAGTAGCAGGGTGGCAGAAAACCACGGGATTTGGTGCTGTCGCAGATAGTTTAAGTAAAAGGAAAAGCACATGAGGGGTTGAGGGCCCTGCTCGTGAGAGCTTACAATCTGAAGGGGAGGGGCAGGCAGAATAGGGGTGACACAGATGGGGTAGAGTGTACAGATAGCTGTCATTTAATGGCTGTAAAACATACTGTAAGCACAAAGACTTTGATACTACTGAAAGAAAAACATATTGTTAGTAAGAGAAATAATACTTCTCAAGGCGAGGGAACAGAAATGCAGATGCACACTCTAAGCCAGAGGTTCTCAAACTCGGTCCTCGGGGGCACACACAGTGCATGTTTTGCAGGTCTCCTCACAGAATCGCAAGTGAAATAATTAGCTCCACCTGTGGACCTTTTAAAATGTGTCAGTGAGTAATTAATACACCTGTGCACCTGCTGGGTTACCTGCAAAACATGCACTGTGTGTGCCCCCGAGGACCGAGTTTGAGAACCTCTGCTCTAAGCACTAAGAACACTGATAGCAAAAATTATTTTGATATACCCTCACAATTAACATGGAGTATAAGTGAAGTTCTTAGCACACATTTGCGCAAATATGTGGGCCCATGCACTGCGACCAGGTGACTTCATTACATGGGTCTCTAACATTCCTAAACCTATCATATTATATAAATGTATCTAGGTCTTATCTTCAAATAAAGCCCTTATTAATGTGTGGTCAGCAATGTAGGAACCTTTTCTAATTAAAACACTTGAAGGTAGATAGAAGGGGTGCCATTACTAAAGTGAAATGACCTTGCATTCAAGTGTACAATATATACACAAATATAGAGGAAAAAAGGGAGGGACTGGACTATATAATAATAATAATAATAATAATAATAATAATAATAATATTATATATATATATATGTATATATATATCGCTGTGATGCCCGGCACTCCTGGTCCTTCCTGGGTCATTAGCCTGGGTGCCCTCCGTTATGTATTTAGATCATAGCAAGGGAAAAACTGCGTCACTCCAGGTCTTGTGCAAAATTCAAAATTTATATCAGAAATCACAGTGTCATGTCCAACGTTTCGGGGCCCGTAGCCCCTTTGTCAAGGAGTGATAAAGTGGAAGTGAACCCGCCTTACCTTATAACGCATTGGAATACTCACCTGTGAGGAGGAGCATCACCCGCGCCTTCAGCCGTTCCGGGCGCCGGGGGGTTCCGGCGTCTCGCGGGAACTACGTCATCCGCGGCGCCTCTCCGCTTCTGTCGTCCCGTTGCTAGGCTGCACGCTAGGTCTACGGCTTGGTTGCCAGACTTTTTCGTCTAAATTGGACTTATCATTTGCAGCTATAACAGAGTCCTTCATATTTGAGTACAGGTCACCATGTAGGCAGATTGCCAGTTAGACCTGAATCCAGGGGGGGTGCCAACTATGCATTATTATGTTAAGGTTGTCTAACATCTCTCCCATTTGCATGGAGCAGGTGTTTTACATCTATTTTCAGTAGGTGTTTATATATGTACACATTGATATAGTAGTTTGCATATCTTTATCTTTGGGATCATTTTGGTGTCAGATTCCCTCGAGCTGTTTAGTACATTAATACCAGTATCCAGGGTAATTAGTATTTTTTCATCTGCATTTAGTAGGCATTTATATATGGCCGGTGTTCTTGCTGATGTTATTGATTTTAACAAGTTTTATCATATTCACTTCTTTCATCATGCAGCATTGGGGCACATGCCCTTTTTTTCACAGTATCCCACGAGACATCACACAGGCACACTGTGTGTTCACCAATACGCTGCTTTGTGAAGGAAATGTGAATGCATTTTTGTACATGTTCACTCTCACTTTGCCCTTTGTTTATTATTGCACTCTTGACTCTTTTCCGCCAGGACCAGCGCTGACAGCGCCAGCCGGGACGCCCCGCGGTTGCCTAGTTACCAGTGATGTAACTTCCTGGTGACGTAATGGCCACATCTACCGGAAACCCCGCTGGACACCGGCTCCCGCAGTTCCACGGCGTGACACGAGTCCTTCTGACACATATAAGGTATGTCTTCACTGATATGTTTTTTTTGTTTTTGTTTCATAGCATATTGCCTTGAAAAAAGCGCCCTGCGTGGCGCTGAAACGTTGGCCATAATATGCCACTTACTTGATTTATTGTTTTGAATATAACTTTGTTTTTCATAAGACCCTTGGAGTGCCGCCTGTTCCTTTATTATTGGGAGTGGATGTACCCCTCTCTATAAGGACATTGCTTTCTCTCTCTTTCTCTTTCTCTCTCTCTCTCTCTCTCTCTCTCTCTCTCTCTCTCTATATATATATATATATATATATATATATATAATATGCAATAATATGATATAGTCTATTGCTAGCCACCATGTTAGATATGAGCAAAGTTACATTATTGTACACTGTCATATTTTCTGTCCTTCATGGACCTGACCATGCTCCTAATCACTTAATAATACAATGCATATATCAGCTATAAGGCTACATTTACTAGCTACAGGTTGAGTAACCCATATTCAAATATTCCGAAATACGGAATATTCCAAAATACAGACTTTTTTGAGTGAGAGTGAGATAGTGAAACCTTTGTTTTCTGATAGCTCAATGTACTCAAACTTTGTTTAATACTCAAAGTTATAAAAAATATTGTATTAAATGACTTTCAGGCTGTGTGTATAAGGTGTATATGAAACATAAATGAATTGTGTGAATGTACACACACTTTCTTTAATGCACAAAGTTATAAAAAATATTGGCTTAAAATTACCTTCAGGCTGTGTGTATAAGGTGTATATGTAACATAAATTCATTCTGTGCTTATATTTAGGTCTCATCACCATGATATCTCAGTATGGTATGCAATTATTCCAAAATACGGAAAAATCCCATATCCAAAATTCCTCTGGTCCCAAGCATTTTGGATAAGGGATACTCAACCTGTATTGTATTGTGAAATAACCATCACCCATACAGGGTACAAAGGGCAGAGATAAATTGATTATGCAGAAGAAAAGTCAAACAGCAACTGTACTGAATGGTGAGTTTACAAGTATCATCATAGAATTTAGGTAACGGCTTATATATATTTATATATCCATTTATTAATATTTACTTTTCACACGTTCAAAATAAAAAGAAAATCTAGGGTTAGAGTTACTTTAAAAATGTAATTTATATCATGCAAAGTAGATACAGTAGTATGGTTAATCCACACATTTGGTTGTTCATATCTATCTATCTATCTATCTATCTATCTATCTATCTATCTATCTATCTATCTATCTATCTATCTATCTATCTATGCGAAAGCCCTCACTCACTCGCTCACTGACTGACTGACTCATCACTAATTCTCTTACTTCCCGATATGTTAGGAAGATGAAATTTAACATAGGTATTCTTTTGGTGGGAAATAGGAAAACTAGGTCATTATGATTTTAATGAACCTCTCCTAAGGTGCTGAACAGGGGGTTGACATAATGACGTCATTACTGATGCGTGGCTTGCGTTGCATGACTGATAACGCCCAAACGGAGAATCGGATCAAAAATTATACATACCTCCAGTGTGTATAATTTCATAAACTACAAAAATGCTTTTTTCACTTTTTACTGTATCTGCTACGGGTGCACCTCGGGTAACACCAAGAAACATGGATTAATATTTACTTACATTAAGGCTTTACAAATTTACATCTCTATAGATTTACCACATTTTTGACACTCATTTATATTTACAACCGTGAAAATCAGAAACTCCCGTGCGAAGAACGAGTAGAGCAGCTAGTCTTGAAATAAAACAAAGCATAGGAGGTGTTCACTAGCACAATGGGTATTGGTACACATAGAATTACAGTTAGGCTATTAGTAGGGCGTGGATGATGTGTTTCAGTCATACTGCTCTCAAGCAGTTAGGGCGAGATTGAAATGTTATCGCCCCCGATCTAAAGTGATGAGAGATTGCAGGGGGCGATATACAAATGTCCCCCGTTCCTACACTGATCGCGCCCATAGCAGTCGAGTTTAGCTGCTTAAAGTGGCTAAACCCAACTAAACTATTGGGCGCGATGTAAAAAGTCCCGTTTGGGCGCCCAAACAGGTCACTTTTTGCGCATTTCAGCTTTAAGCGAGCTGAAATGCTGGTTTCGCGTCTGTCGGCAGAAACATCTGAATAGCTGCTGGCAGGTGTGATCTCAGGCGGGTGGGGGGCGATAACATTTAAATCTCGCCCTTCGAGTGATTGTATGGAGATTCTGGGATTCTAAGTCATACAATTCTCAACCTTTGGGGTTTAAGTAATACATTACAAAGACTGTATGAGCAGTACCAGTAGTTATTAGGGTTAAGTCTTACATACGGGTGTAGTATGGTATGCCGGCTGTCGGGGTCCCAGCGCACAGCATACCGGCGCCAGAATCCTGACCGCCGGCATACCGACAGCTGGGTGAGCGCAAATGAGTCCCTTGCAGTCTCGCTGCGCTCACTACGCACGCCACACTATCTATTCTCCCTCCAGGGAAATCGTGGACCTCCAAGGGGGAGAAAATGTGTCGTATGCCGGCTGTCAGGATACCGGCGCTGGTATACTGTGCGCTGGGACCCCGACAGCCGGCAAACTGAAGACCACCCCTACATACAGTATGCATGATGTCTTATAGGTTTCCTATTGGGAATCAGGTTAAATGTAAAGGTTCAATCTAAAACTGTGCGTGGGCAAGATTTTAAGGTTCTGTTAGATTGGATGCGTGAAGGGGCTGGTTACTTTCAACACAAGTACTGACAGAAAAACCATAGTGATTGTAATATTTGCCACAAATATATTGTTTTACTTTCAGCCTCTTACTTACTCTGTCCAAAGTTCCTCAGGAATGTAACAAAACATCAAACGTCTCACATGGTATGGAAGCCAGCAGACAACAAACGCTATGACTACCACACCTGGAAAACAGAGAGAAGGACAGGGTGAAACTCCCATATAATTAACAACTACAGTAATTACCAGATATAATAATAATAATAATAATAATAATAATACAAGCATAGAATGATAAATACTGTAATAGTAATTTTCTCCTTAGGTTGTCAGGATTAGCAGCAGCGAGTCTGCAGTAACTGCAACCCTGGGCAGGAGCAGAGCCGGTCCTAGGCATAGGCAAACTAGGCAAATGCCTAGGGCACTCGGTATGCCTAGGGGCACCAGCAGCTTCTGCTGATTAAAATGATATGCGGCATGCCTATATTCTGTGTGTAGCATTTTGTATGCTGATACAGCCACAGTCGCACACAGAATATAGGCATGCTGCTTATCATTTTAATCAGCAGAAACTGATTGTGCATCCTAACCACATAGCAATGCAAACAATTTTCATAAAAAATGCATCCGGCGTTAGCAGAGCTGCCAGCTGACTCACTCCAGGCATCTCCTGCTGCATGGTGTATTGAGGCAAGATGTATCAGGACACATCTGTATCCAAGCAGAGGCAGAGGTCACAGTGTTAGCGGCCGTGTGAGTGCTGTGTGTGGGTAGGTGTGTTGTGCAATAGTGTTCGGCATATGTGTATGGGGCATTATGTGTATAATGACGTTAATAAAGGTTGGATTAATGTGTAAGGCACATTATGTTTATAAGGACAATAATGTGTGTCATATGTGTTAGGGGCATTACTGTGTGGTATTATGTGTATAAAGGCATTACTAATGTGTGGCATTATGTGTATAAAGGTGCTCTACTGTGTAGTGTTACGTATAGAAAGGGCACTATTGTGTGGTGTAATGTGAATAAAGAACAATATGGTGTGGTGTAATGTGAATAAGGGACACTTCTGTGAGGAGTAACGTTTATAAGGTAACTTGGTACTACTGTGTGATGCAACGTGAATTAGGGACACTATTGCATGATAAAATGTGAATAAAGATGCACTACTGTGTGGCGTAATTTGAATTGGGGGTACTATTGTGTGGCTATGCCCCTTGCCAGCAAAAACACGCCCCTTTTTGGGCTGTGTGCCGAATGTGCGCACTGTTCCTATTTAAAATATAGGGGGTAGGAGCACCAAAATGAGGACTGCTATTGGTGAGGGTTCATGGTGATGGGAAAGGGGTGCAGGGTCATAAGCAGAACAAGTGGTGGTGCTAGGGGGCACCATCCAAAATCTTGCCTAGGGCATCATATTGGTTAGGGCCGGCTGTGGGCAGGAGTGTAGTAACATCAACTGCAATCAGTACTTACAGAGGATGAACATTTACAGAAACAAGCCACACAATAAAACAACCTCTTGCTAACCTCCCACTGTCAGATCTTGATGAGTTTTAGTCACCGACAAGGTGAGAGGAAAAAATGGAGGATTCACTAGTGGCTGGAATGACGAGGTAGCATTTAGTTCCTTCTTATGTACACTGAGATTGGGAAATATGTACTAGGAGATGCAGGAGGCCTGACGTCACAAACAGATAAGTATTAGACACTAGGAACACTATGTAAGACCTGAGATGTTGCACTAGTTGCTAGAAAGTAGAGCTGCACCAGATTCTCTAGTTGTGCTGGATCATGGTGCAGAGACAGCTATATTAGATATGCTGGAATGTGGAACAGAACCAACTGTATTAGATGAGCTGAGGTATGAAGCAGTTCCAGCTATACAGGATATACTGGGATGCAGAGCAATTTCAGCTAAACGGGATATACAGGATATACATTTATACAGCATATACTGAGATGTGGTGCAGTTCCAGTAAAATAGGATATACTGAGGTGTGGAGCAGTTCCAGCTAAATGGAATATACTGGGATGCAGGGCAGTTGCAACTATATAGGATGTGCTGGAGTGCAAGCAGTTCCAGCTATACGGAATGTCTCCAGACCAGATGTGGTCAGCAGTGATAACAACAGTATAGGCTGGGTGGACTGGAGTGCAACCAAGCGCTAGCAGAGCACAATGCTAACAAGGGTTCCCTAGGCACCAAGGCAGAACCAAAAACCACAGCAGGAAGCACAGTAACAAGCAGCTTCCAGGAGTAGTGACTTGTTGCACTGGCGACTCACCTCTGGGCTGGACTGGCTTTAAAGGCATAACTGCACACCGAATGGCCAAGGAATAACCTCTGGCTGACCATTGGATACTGGCAGTCATCTGATGGTCTCCAACATTATGTAGATACATAGGAACTCTGGTCACATGATACACACACCAAACTACCCCAAATACTGGCCACCATTACACTAGCTAGTACTGAACGCTGTCATAGATGAGACCTCTGCTGTCTCACCCACCATCCATGAGGATCCCGCATGCCATGCCACTGCACTATTAGCACCTGGATAGGTAAGTCCCGCAAACTAGCGCTAAACACCCGCACAGTCCTGACACCTACACTCTGATAAATGTTATTTCTCAGGGCCTAGAGCAGGGGTAGCCAACCCTGGTCTTCGAGAGCTACCAACAGTTCACGTTTTCCAGACCACCTAGCTGGAGCACAGGTGTATTCATTATTCACTGACACAGTTTAAAAGATCCACAGGTGGAGCTAATTACTTCACTTGTGATTGTATGAGGAGACCTGAAAAACGTTAACTGTTGGTAGCTCTCGAGTACCAGGGTTGACTACACCTGGCCTAGAGAATCGCCTTTCTAGAACCATTTTTTTACATTAAAATGTATGTTTTGTAGAAAACAGAGTACATTTTTAGGCCACATGCATTCATAGTGGAGTAGTAAGCAAACATGTATGGGCCCAGGTAAAATCCAGATTGCCATGTCACCATATCTCCATCAATCTCCTGTTCTGACTTTTGGTCATGGCTAGTTGGAAAAGCAGCTCCAGGGTGACTGTGCTTCCTGTGCCAGCCCCAACCCTAAATCCGTGAAGTCATGGTGTCACACCTAGGGGGCACAACTTGCACTTCCTTCGTTACGGCCCTATGGAGTTGCAGTGGTTTGGAATATTGTCTCCTAATGATCAATCTGGGGCTTCTGATGAGACCCTCAAAAATCCCAAATATGCTGGTTGCCTTAGTGAAAAACCCTACCTCATTATCTCACAGCAGATTGTACAGACCACGTGGCAGCATCCTGTACTCTGATTGGTAGCTAGTCCCAGACATTCACTTATCATGGCCTGGAGACCTCCCCCTAATCTGATAAATAACTGGCACCATGCACTAATCAATGTGCTCATGGGTATGAAATGGTCAATCCCAGTAACTAAGTGGCTGCACACTTAGGGATATATTTACTAAAGTGTGGGTTTATAGAAGTGGAGATGTTGCTAATAGCAACCAATCAGATTTTAGCTAGTATCTTATAGAAGGTGCTAGATACAGTAAATGATGAATAGGATCTAATTGGTTGCTATGAACCACATCTTCATTTCTATAAACCCAAACTAGATATACCCCAAAATGTCTTATTTTTTTGTCTTTTGGCTTTCAAGCTCATCTATGTAGTGTGTGGCTGTGGGTAGCAAGCTGACCAGAAACCATTAAAAAAAAACCAAACATAAAAATTAAACCTGTATGGAAGGTACTTTTCTGTCTCATGGTTCAGCTCACCTCTCAGTATAGTATGAAGCACATCTGATGCATCCTGCAGACACCTTGATTTTGCATCATTGTGGGGGCATGTTCTTTTTCGGAGGAGGGTGTGGTCTTGTGGAAGCCTGTGCTCACTTCAATCTGGGGGCGTGGCCTTGTTTATGGAGCTCCTGTTATAGCACCCCTAGGGCGTGCCCAACATTCCTGGAAATGCTGGGCTGTCCTTGGAGACTGGCTGCACTTCTGGCTACTCCTCAGTGACAGAAGCCAGGAGCTGAATGATAATGTCACACTGCAGCACCCAGCACCCAGTCACTGCGGAGGAGCCAGCATTTTGGTGTCACTCCCTGAACGGGTGACACCACAGGTATGACCCGCACTCAAGGCATCCCCCTTGTGATGCCTCTGGATTAGACTCTACTGTATATAGTATATATTAATCATGAGATATAGATGAAAAAGGGTTTGTTTACAGGGGTTTTTTTTTATTGGCCAGAATGTGTATGGAAGTACAGTTCTCCAAAGAGCAACATGGATTCCCATTAAATTTATTATGAAATCGGGAGAAATTTACTACATTGTGTTTCTGTTAGTGGTTCAGAAATTGCAATTTTGCCTTCAGATTATCTAGATTTACAGTTCTCCAGTTTCAAAGGTGGAAACTGAAGTTACTGGTGATGTGTGGTGGGTTCAGAACCACAAAATAGTAATGAATTTAGCCCAAACTGCCATTAGCAAGTAAAATAAATAAAATAAAATACAAAAACCCTCCTCCACCCTGTAACAGTCCATGCTTCTTAGCAGACCCGACCCAGTGCTAAGTACCCTTCTGGTGCCCCTGGCTGTGAGTACCAGGGAGATAAAATAAATTTTGTGCCCCCTTGTATTTACTAGCATTTCCATTGTAGCTACTGGTAACTAATTGTGCGCCTTTAAATTTACTAATAAACAAGTATACCCCTTAATAGGATAAGTATTGACTGCATTTTTTAGGTTATAGATGTGATACCTGGCAGTTCCAGCTGCTGCCAGACTCTAGTACCCACTGGACACAGACTGGTGCTGCAGGAAGATACAGGTGAGGCAAGTGTACCCAATGGTAACCCTAAGCAGTGGGTCCTGCCGGGCAATTTGCAGCTTTCTACTGTTGTAGGAGTCAGAGCTTCTGAGGGGATGCGGTTACTATAGGGATGCCGGAATCCTTCCCGGTGGAAAGCCCAAAAGTTGGCATGCTGACTGACAGGGACTATTCCCACTCATGGGTGTCCACCCCTGCCACCAATCTAATCACCGGGATCCCGGCGTTGGTATGACGACCGGCGGTATCCCAACCCAATCACCCATACCCAACCCCTTCTGAGCCTATGATTCAGTGCTGCCCGAGAAGCTGTGTGAGGAATGCATGCTGGAGAGTGGCTGCTGTGAGAAGCTATGTGCAGCGCTACAGGCGCCCCTTAGAGAGAGGCCGTGTGCCATGCTACAGATGCAGCTGAGAGAAAGATGGGGCCAACGCTGAGAGAGAACGCCGGGACAAGAATACTGATCATACCAGATGCCACTGAGAGTCTGAAGTGTATTGCTAGCTGGGGAGCTGCAGGTGCAGAGAGATGGCAGGAGCGGCTGCAGGGAGGTTGATGCTGACAACAGGAGCTAGCACCAGAAAGGCAGAGTCACGCTGAACAACTACCAGAGCGACACTGAACAGGTCTGTGCATCCAACCAGAATGTGTATCCAACTTTGAGTTGCCACCTCACACATGTGTACACTGAGCTGTCAGTTAAGAACATAGCTTGACCCCCTCACCTACACCACTGTACACTCTGCACCCAAGAGACAATGGCGGCTCTAGACTTCACTTTTAGGGGGGAGTTTCAGAATTAATACTGACTCCTCCCCTCTCTACTTATTGGTTCTCCCACTTACAGTCCTGCCCCTCCCATTTTCAGTCTTAACTCTTTTGGGTATGATATGAAGAGAGTGATGCCTTGGAGAACCAGAGGCTGACAGGAGAGAGAGAGGGTGATGGGGAGATAGTGACACAGGAGAGAAGCAGAGGGTGAAGCAGTGGGTTGCCCCTTACACATTACACCTACACAGTAGTAATGTGCCTTACACATTATGCCCACACAGTAGTACTCATTATACATGTTATACCACACAGTAGTAGTGATGCTTACACGTTATATGCCACATAGTGGCCACCAAACATATTATATGTCACATTGTGCCCCCAATTCATAATATATGCCACACAGTACCCCAAACACATATGACACACAGTGCCCCCCAATTCACATTATATGCCACACTGTGCTCCCAATTCACAATATATGCCACACAGTGTACCCCAAACACATTATATGCCACACAAACCTAAACAGGCAGTTCAACATACAGTATGTCATGTCACACAATAACTGTAGTACTATGCAATCAAGGTTATATCCCTTGTTCTGTGTGCTATATAGCATGCGGTACCCCTGCAAAGTTAATATTTCCATTCATATACTGTAGGTAAATCAATTCATGTTTTCCTAATATTTACCTGGTGGAACTTTCATTATATTCTCATAAATTTGCATCATACGAACGTAACACCAGTTCCACAATCAGGTAAAATACACTCAGGTATGTGAAACATAGATAGTTATATTCCATTTACTCCCCAGTGCAAATTGATAATTTATTCGTCCCAATGGAATTACATTATAAGGTGACGTGGATGCAAAATCTGTTTCTTAGGACCTGATAGATAAAGAATGTCAGAGATGCATAAGCCTGACCCCTTCTGCTGTTTCTCTGACACAGAGGAGGCGTGCTTCTCCTGTCCAGGTATCCTCTGTTGCTGTTAAAGCAGCTGAAATTATTGGTTTGTTAAAGTGTGCATCTCCTGTTTATACAACATATAATGGTGGGTGGGAGGCAATCCCATCTTGCATGTCTTTTCTTTGCCACATCATTCCAGGGGTTCCGCCCTATATGGGGTGCTGCCCCCCTGTCCTATCAGTCCATGCTGTAAAAGTCCCCTGCCTATGCTGTATAAGTCCAGGGGTGCTGCCGTATAATTCTAGGGGTGCTGCTGTACTTGATACTAGGTTTAAATTAAAGCCTAGAGCAGAATATGAAACATGCTTCAACATTACAAACAGATTTATGAAAATATAGCTTCAAAGATGGAAATGGAAATTGCAATTTTGACGAAGTGTTTTCCAATGAGACCACATTTGTGGCCAAAGTCAGTCAGACTCAGAAGAGACAGAATCACAATCCAGCACAACTGCTGGAGAGGTAAAAGAGAGATTTTCTGCCAGAGCATTACAGAAAGGTTCTTCTCACTTATTTCATGTTAGGGACTCACTCAAATGAATGGCTCCAATTATTCAATCTTAATTTTGATTTATTATTTTCCTAAGGGCTGCGTAGGGTTATCGCAAGACCTTGCGGTGTTAGAAGAACAGAGTTTCAGTGATCTTGCATTGCATCAGTTTTCCATTGCACTGCAACACCAGATGGGCCAGCAGCTCCTCTGAGGCACAAACAGTTACTGAATAAGGCCCAGTATGGAGTCTCATGGTGTCTTACAGCCAGGAAGATGTCTGGCTTACCAGGCTGAGGCATGCTGTGGGCACAGAGGTTAGCATTGCTTCCTCCCACAGTCCTACTTATAGTATGAAATAATTTTCGACTGTAGAGTGGTAAGCTCCACTAGGGCAGGGGCTCAATAACAATAAATTCATTGCACAGTCCTGCTTAGGACTGTATTGAACCCACCCGAACTCAACTTGCTCCATCCGGGGCTGGTGTGGGGGATCAGGAGGGGCTGCTTAAACATTTAAGGGGCTGCTTTATTTAAAAATAAAATATGAATAAAATAAACAAGACACACAGGTATGCTCACATGTGTGTAACTGGGACACACAGGTATGCTCACATGCATGTAACTGGGAGCTGTGCAAAATGAAAATAAGGCATCTGCCACAAAATATGTAAATAATAATGCAATAAAAAAAGGAAAAACAGAAACCCACGAGATTTTCACAAAATAAGTCTCCACACTCAGTGGAGGTGAAAATATCCAGTTTATTTGCACCCCAGCATTAAATCCGAGATTATCGTAATCCCTGAAAATGGAGAAGGGGGTACAAATTCGGAGGCTTTGGCCCCTAGTTTTTCAGTTTGTCCAGTAATGGGGTAATTATATATTTGCTTGGTTGAAGATCTTTCCATTCCACACCAATATAGGAGTGGAGGTGAAAGACTGTGTGTTGTTCCTGATTACGTGTGCCTCTCTAATTTGAATCACCTTCTTGACACTGTCCTCTTCCTCTTGCCTCTTCTCATAATGTGAAAAGTCATCAAAGAAGGAGGTGGTATGTTTGTAGCTAGCTATGATTCGGAGAAGTTGGCAAGCTTTTTCCAGAGGGACCACCTGTCGCTGAAATTATGGGTTTATTAAACTGTGCATGTCCTGTTTAAACAACATAAGGGTGGGTGGGAGGTCCCAAGGACAATTCCCTCTTGCACCTCTTTTTTTTCTTTGCATTATGTGCTCTTTGAGGCCTAGTTTTTAAATCTGCCATCCTGTCTGCCACTGCAGTGCCACTCCTAGATGGGCCAGGTGCTTGTGCCGCCCACTTGTGTCACTTAGCTTAGTCATCCAGCGACCTCGGTGCAAGCTTTTGGCCTAAAAACAATATTGTGAGATTTGAGGTGTTCAGAATAGACTGGAAATGATTGGAAATTAATGTTATTGAGGTTAATAATACAGTAGGATCAAAATTACCCCCAAATTCTGTGATTTTAGCTGTTTTTATGTGTTTTTGTATTCTCAGGTATTTTACAGCATGTTACTACACATATATCCAATGTAATGTACTACGGCTGCAGTGTACATTACTGATGGGCCTTTGGCATACTTGCCTACTCTCCCGGAAGCTGCGGGAGGCTCACGTTTTTTGGGGTAGCCCCCCGCACTCCCGGAAGAGTAGGCGGTCTCCCGCAGCCTGCTCGCATCCTAGTGATACAGCAGGATGAAGAGATACACTGCCGTATTCGCGAGTCCGTGGGGTGGGGAAGGGGTTAAAATGATGCGAATTGCATGGCTTAATGATGTCACAGTCCGTCCCCGCCCCCTGAAGTCTCCTGCTGCGTCTCCTCTCCGGACTTCTCCCGGAGAGGAGCTATTTAAAGTAGGCAACCCTGGCCTTTGGTCACATAACAGCTAATTGAACTACTAAGACTACTGTGAAGTATAGCGCGATTGAGTTCATTCAATATTACTGACATGTTTACAAGTTGCATTATTGGATTGCACAGTTTATCTAAAGTAAGGTCCAACAGTGTTGCCTATAGCAATGGACAAGGTCAGGGTACTACAGCATTTCAGTAATTTTTATCCACATTGGTTACCTCTACTGAATGTTCATTTAATAATACATTTGTTACTGATCTTTTATATTGAACAGATTCATAGTGACAAAGCATTCCAGATTAATAAATCAATCGTCACTTTACTTTTTGGTGTCATCTTTGTATTGGTTATTTGGAGCTTCTCTGTTCCTCTGCTGTGCTGTGACAGGAGGAAGATCCTTCCGGGACCAGGTATGACCCACACTACACATGAGCACCCACTACTAAGGCTGTCACAAAGACCCATTCATTCGTTTCTATAGTGCAGTGTGATGACCATATACTTACCTATCACCCGATGAAAAAAATTATGTCCAGTAAGACACTGTCCTACATAGATGGACAGCCAATCAGGAGTGGTATTTCATCTGTCAGAGATGAGAAAAGCATTTTAAACTAACTTGCCACTCACAACCACCTATTTTTCCAACAGATTTTTTCTTCCAGCGGTTTGGCAAAGTGCACTTTCATAAATCAGGACACCAGTGTGCAGTCAGGGTGGAGGTGCCAAATGTAATAGACTGTGAGCTGAGGCAAGTGCTGACATTTTTGCGATTTACTGTAGACGATATTTAAAACAGAAAATGTTTTTTTAAAAGGCAAACCCAACCTGCTTTAGCCTCTAAATAGCTGCAGCTTTAAATCACGCAGCTAAGTTGGCAAAATATCCGCACTCGCAGGCTATAAAATTTGGCCCAAGCTCTCTTCTTTTAGAGGAGGCAAGGGAGGGTAGAGCGACACTCTCAGGCCCTTACCCAAATTTTGCTATTTGGCCATCAATGCAGTGTTTTTCAATTGGTTCATAGACAACAGGTTCCATTTAACAATAGACCTCAATCTATAATATAGACAACAAACAAAAACATAATAACACATTATAGCTATAAAAGAGTGAGTGTCAAGGAAATAAATAACCTTATTTCAGGTAAGGCAACATCAGTAGCAGGTTACATCAGTCTTTGCAGGATTTAAATCAAATTATTGGAATATGGGATTTGCTAGTAGACTGGATCCTGAGAAAATTGAATTCTCTGTTACTCTAGGAAATATGAGAAATACTGAAGATCAGTGAAGACCGAAGAGACAGCTGTGAGATCTGACTTCTCACATGTCTCCATGTATTAACTGCCGCACAGCTGGGGATTGCAATGTATCTATAAGTCACAGACTTGAACTGGAGAGGTAGGAAGTAATCATCTCAATGTGCAAGACAGGATACAGTTGGATAATACAGATGGGAAATATATACCCTTTATCATGGAGTTAAACAGGGCAACTGAGATCTGGCTTCCAGTAAATGAAGCTCAATAAAATACAGTACATTCAGAAATACTACCAAATTGATAGATTATTAATATATATTTAAACCACAGAAGGGTTCATTGCTTTATATTTCAAATACATTTATCTATAATAACCAACCTTAGAGGAAAAAAGTGAAAAATTGGGTTGAGAGGAGCACCTGAAAGAATGGCATCTTTACATAAGAATTGATTATGCAAATAAAAAGGCTCAAGCTATACACAAAGTATGTCTACTGAAAAGAAGCAGATTTTTGGCCTAATTCTGGTATGTACACAATGTTAATGTTAATGCAGTTGAGCAATTATCAGCTGACTGCAATTCAGTGAGGATTTATTCTCAAAGTGATTGACAGGGACCATATAGGGGCCGTTACGGATAGCGGGGGTTATTCAGAGTTGTTAGCAAACCAAAAAAGCACACTAGTGGGCAAAACCATGTTGCACTGCAGGTAGGGCAGATATAACATGTGCAGAGAGAGTAAAAGTGCATACACACAGGGCGTTTTTGCCCAGCGTGTATGCACAGTGATGATAGCTGACATCGCTGGGCTGAAAAGCGCTCAGTGCATACACACTGAGCTGCTGTATTTTCCTCCCTGCCCAGCGATATCAGCGGGGGTGTGCGGCTTTCCATAGCAGGACGCTATGTCAACTAACCACATACACAGTGAACACAATATTTTATTATGAAGAAAGCAAATCCTCCAAACACCCTCATTTACCAATATTGTTCATATACACGCACACTATTATACCAGATCACCAAGGAAATTTTGATCGAAACCCCAGCAATGCAATAGTTGCATCAATACTTCACCAATCTAAAACCAGCATCTGAATTGCATCCATTCATTCATCTTATGCTTAACACATATCTTTCATCACCCAGGCTGCCTATTAATAAATCAGGTCCCTAGGGTGCCGTTATCACATGCTGATGTGTGCCATTTTTGGGGTGTGGTTTACACCTCATTTGCAAACATACCTGTAGAGGACTGGGCCTGGGTACCACCCCTTATCGTCACCACAGCCAACACCAAATTGCTTATCTACCCCTGTGTACATGTAATGCCCAATGTTATAAAGGGTATGCCGATGCCAGAATCTTGCCAGCCGGCAATGCTGCCAGCCGGAATACTGGTTCACAGGGGCTATTCCCACTCGTGGGTGTCCACACTACCCATAGAGTGGGAATAGATCCTTTGTCGAGTGAGCGCAGTGGGCCACCATGCCCGCAAGGGGACTCGTACCACTCGCCCTGCTGCTGCTGGCATTCTGGCAGGTGGGATGCCACTGTGGGGAAACTGACAGCGGCATCCTACCCGGTATGACAGATATGACCAAATATGTGAAAGATATAAATAATTTTGCCTAGTAGCAGCTGAGCTATGGACACTGTACTAGGAATGTGGTCAATGCTACAACCATCACCTTTCCAAGCATAATAGGTTGATGCTTCCATGGGAATGTGAAAACTGAAATGCACATTTACAAATAGTCTCTGAATTGCTTTTAAATAAAACATGTGGATGCAGAGTTGCTGAGGTTTATTAAAACACACACACACACACACACACACACACACACACACACACACACACACACACACACACACGTATACATTATGTATACTAGCATTATTGCTCAGCGGAACTAATTTTACAAAGACAGTAGTGCCATTTTATATTATGATGTATATTTTATATTGTACACATTGATTACAACATTTCTTTGTAAACATTATTTGCAATTTTTCCTTCAGGAATTAAAACAAAAAGACACTTATGGCTTCAAACTTGTGAGCAAGCTTCGTAAAGCTGCCCATGGCAGCCTAGAGAGTTTTTTGGGGTGTGCAATATATGTATGTAGTGTACATATATATTTACATACAGAGGGCTGGGGGGGCTGAGGGGATTCAATTGTTTTTGCTGTTTAATTTTCCCATCTAAATGGGACTGTTTAGATGGCCACACAATTGTCACAATTCAATTTTTGTTTGGGCACACATGCATATCATAAAAATGGCTAAACCCATCTAAAATCCTGCTTTGTGCACTTTGTGCAAACTCAGCCCAAAGTGCTGAGTTTGCACACATTTTTTCTTGGACCTCAGGAAGCTGCAAGAAAAAAATGTGTCCTCTGTGGTTAATGGGCGCCAGAATGGCAGAATAACTGAATTGCTGCTGTCAGGTGCCATCTAGTGGTGGCTGCAAAAACAACAATTGAATTCCCCCGCATATAATAATTTTAGACTTGAGAAGCCTGCACACAGTACTCACCTTGTGCCAAGCATCTTGTTTTTCCTTTATTGGTCCTCTCCATGTTGTCACAGTGAGATCTTATACCTCAGTTTCTTTTTAGGTCACTAAACTATACAGTACTGAAAATGACATCCAAATTCATCCAGTAGTTTTTGTGTGATGCCAGAACAAACAGACAAAAAAAATCTGATTTTTTTTTTGTCTCCATAGTTCATACAGTCCTTAGAAGTATATTTATAATAAAAATTGCTGTGCACAGAAACAACCCTTACAGTTTTATTAAAAGTGGAGATAACACCAGCCATCAAACCTTTGCAGAGCTCATGACTATGGGATTAATATATTCTCACTATCATTCCTTTCATGATGCAATGACCATCCCCAAGTATCACCTGTGATGAATACTGGTATCCGGTCTTTAGGTCAACCACACTTAGGTCTAGGTCAACCACACAATGTCTAGGTCGACCACTATTGGTCGACAGTAACTAGGTAACAGGGTTTCTAGGTTGACAGGGTCTCTAGGTCAACATATTCTAGGTCGACAGGTCAAAAGGTCGACATGATTTTTTCACAAATTTTTTTTTTTTACTTTTTCATACTTAATGATCCACGTGGACTATGACTAGGGAAGAGTAACCTGTGCTGAGCGCAGCGAGGCACCTTGCCCGAAGCATGGCGAGCGAAGCGAGCCATGCAAGGGGACATGGTGCACTAATTGGGGTTCCCGGTCACTGTATGGAGAAAACAACACCAAAACCCCCCAAAAAAACTCATGTCGACCTTTTGACCTGTCGACCTAGAAACCCTGTCGATCTAGAATCCCTGTCAACCTAGTTACTGTCGACCAATAGTGGTCGACCTAGTCACTGTCGACCTAAGTGTGGTCGTCCTTCCATACCACACCCATGAATACCACCCTTTTACCTGAACAGAGGTCTGAAGAGCTTTCACTCTACGAGGATATGACAATTTCCCCCTGACTTATTGTCATGACAGAAATCTTCCCAATTGGCGGTATATTTTAACAAGCATTGCAGTGGATATGACTTGATATCATTCATCTAATAAAAGCAGACTCCTAATGAGGCAGACGGAAAAAAAGATGGACAAGGTTGGTTAACAGTGTCGGGATATGATTAACAGCAGAAATATAATACAGCAGGTGGGCTCAGGGAAAAGCACCTTCAATTGACATTACAAGCACAGTACAGATTGATCTGTCTCTGTGCGCAAATATAATATTATTGAGTGCGTCTGGTTTCAGCTCAATGTGCTGTATAAATGCAAATAAATGTCAGGTTCTGGTTCGCTACTGTGTGACACGTGAGCGGACTTATAAGTCTAATGAAATATTGATCATTCTCTAAGTAACGGTAAGCTAAGTTCTCACAAAAAATGTTGATTACCAATAAAGGACTGTTAGAAGAAAATGTTATGTTGAAACCCACAAGTTAGTGCTGTGTAATATAGAGATGTGCGCTAGACCCATGTTTTGGTTTTGGATCTGGATTCATCCTTGTGTAATTTGGGCCTGTTTTTGCTCCTACTTTATTATTAGCCTCAATAACATTCATTTCCAGTCAGATTTGTCCACCTCACAGTCCAGAATAACTGCCCAAATGTTTTTTTTTTTTTAATACTACAGATTAAAAGAGGAAACTTGGAAGGAGTGCAGCCACAAGCTGCATGGATGTGACTGACAGTCAAGCAACAGGCAGAGAATGTTGCACATCTGTTCAGATGGTGTTCTAAACACATACCTCCCAACATGACCCTCTCCAGGAGGGACACAATGCTCTGCTCCTGGACTTTTCTCTTAATTTATGATTGCCATCACCTGTGGTGAACACCTTTCTTATCCATTCACCTGTTCAACACAGGTGCCAGCAATCATACATTAAGAGTAAAGTCCAGAAGCAGAGCATTGTGTCCCTCCTGGAGAGGGTCATGTTGGGAGGTATGTAAACATAATCAGAGAGACTGCAGAGCGCTTTCTGCCTGTCACACAGCCGACTATACAGTTACTTCACAGCCTACATGCTATGGGATTTTACTGTGGCATATCATGCACTTAATCCATTACTGGAAATGACTGGTACCATCTCGCAGGCTCACTATTACATAAGAACATTCTACTGGTGGTAACTATAACTGCAACATTAACTGGGAACATCTATAGAAAGAAGTGCAATGTCATGAGGTGTATTGAGGCCTAACTTGTGTTGGGAGGGATGATACCCAAATTTCTAACAAAAAATAAATACAAATACATACAAATCCAAACAATACTACTCATACATTTAATCATATAGCCAGACAACAAATAATTAGTTGTATGTTTCACATATCAATGTACGTATTTCAAATATACAATACACATATAACGCAGAAAAAGTTGCAACATTAATGTCAAAGCTACAGAAATGCTTGATTTCATAGCTTGCTAATAGCAGAATTTGCAAACAAAAAATAATATCCCTTTCTTGTATCTGTCCTTTTGTCTTGCACGTCGAACCTCATTAAGCACGCAGCTTATTAGCATATTAACTAGACATGTCAATTCAATTTATTTTTACACCCGTATACCCCTTTCACATATGCGACCTGGGAATGTATCGAGTCCAGCAAGCCAGTAAATTCCTGGTTCTCAGTCTGACCCTGGTCGTGAGCACACAGAAAACTTGGAATGTTGCGTGTTCACATGCAAAAACCCGGGTTCTAGATGTATCTATGAAAGGGGTATTATACTGGGTTATTATATGGGAGCTTTCTGTACATGTGAAAGGAAAGGACCTGGGATAAAATCCTGTATCCCTCACCCTGCTCAAGACCAAGGTAAGTCTGAGGCCCTGGAATTTGCCAGCTAGCTAGAGCCAGCAAATTCCCGGTTTGCATGTGTAAAAGGGGTATTAGCAGACTCACATATCTACAAAAAGTAATAGATAAGGGTTGATGACAATTATCCTTTTAAATTCATGTACTGTCATATATTATTGATCTGCTAAAAATGCTTACCCTAATGTTCAATGTTGTCTTGGCTGCAGCATCTCCAGTCTATAAAGTGTTATTTAGGTGTGTCTTAAAAATAAACCACTTTGTTCATTTTATTTGACAGTTTCATTATCTGTATAAATAATATGTTATTTCTCTTTCCACAAACAGAAGTAGTTTACTTTTAGCCCGCATATTGTATATGGGAGGAGATATATCAAAAGCTTGGAAAGAGATAAAGTGGAGACAGTTCCTAAGCTCATCTGTGTCAGGCATTACAGAAATGCAATTAAAAACTGAAGTCTGTGCAGTCTCTGCACAGCTCAGGACTTACTCATCCGCTGCGATGATCGAGGCCGGAGCTGACGTCACGAATCCTCCCTCCAAACGCCGGGTCCCTCCTGCGTTTTTCCAGACACTCCCTGAAAACGGTCAGTTGCCACCCACAAACGCCCTCATCCTGTCAATCTTCTTGTGAACGCCGGTGTGATCAGATTTGTCGCACCATCCCATCGCTGCCTGTCGCTCCCCGCCGCTGTGGTCCATCGTGCCTGTGCATTGTAGTGCAAACGCATGCGCAGTTCAGACCTGATCGCCTGCTGTGCGAAAACGAATTAGCCCCAATATGCAAGAAAATGGCAACTACTGTAGATGAACTCTAATTAATTATCAAGTAAAAATAATTTAAAACACAAACTTACATTTTTATGACTTTGTAAAAATTAAAAAACACCAATGAGCACTAAAAATACTATAAAACCGAAGACCATGTAAAAGTTTATATTAACTACCATGGCTACATGGTTTGCATAGTAAAACCCTGCCCTCCACTGTACAGTTATCCCATCATCACGTAGTGGCTGGTGGGGCTCAATTATGCATTTCACCACAAATCATAATCAATACTACAGTATTTAACTGGGGATGTGGGTGGAACTGCCCTTGGAGTCCTGGAGATCTGATCGAAATCTGTGAGTAATTCAGACATTCCCGGGGGTAGATTTACCAAAGCTTGGACAGAGATAAATGAGAGAGAGAGAGAGAGAGAGAGAGAGAGAGAGAGAGAGAGAGAGAGAGAGAGAGAGAGAGAGAGAGAGATAAAGTAATAAGCAATCAGGTTCTATTTATCATCTTACAGACTTTTGGAAATAATCGGGAGCTGATGTTTGGTACTTTATCTCTCTCCACTTTATCTCTCTCCAAGGTTTGATACTACTAACTTTTATCATAACTTTCAACAGTCCCAATTCCAACTGCAGGCTGCAGTGTCCCGCAGGCAGGAGGGGCAGATTGGAAGAGTCTGTGTTCATCACTGCTCTGCTTTGCACAGCAGCCAGTGATCACTGAATAGTTATCTAAACAGTGTGGGGAAGTGAGCTGGGGGCTGCCCAGCTGCTCAGGGATTGCTGGGCATGCCCCCAAAATGACGAAAGCAGGGGTCGTGTGGTGAGGCGCTGCCCCTTTTTCTGAGAACCTACCCATTTTTTTGGCCACGGGCGCACCTCCAGTGTGCCAGGTCCTGCTTCTAAGGCTACATAATTTGGGAGGTATGCTTATATTACTCCTTCTGTGTTGCCTATAAATAAATGTATTAGCCTATAGACCTGGATTTCTCAGTCATGAACTTAAGTTGAAATCAATTAATTCTATGTATACAATATGTCTGTGAAATCTGCAACATTTGTGAGAATGTACAAAGTTTGACAGGAGAAACTAATCCTATAGTCAATGAGCCATTAAATACATAATTGTATATAGTATATCTACCACTTGCATATAATTTATGTATTTTGTCATTTTTCCACAAGACAAATTAATTATTTATATACTGTATATAGCAGGCCTACATCCACAGAAAATCTGTGGTTAATTCTCAAAGATGTCTGGAACAGCCTCCCTGCCGAGTTCCTTCAAAAACTGTGTGCAGGTGTACCTAGCTGAATTGCTGCTGTGTTGAAGGCAAAGGGTGGTCACACCAAACAGGGCCATAACTAGGTGTGTGCGAACGGTGCATTGCCCACTGCGCATTTACAGTGTGGGCGCAGCGTTCGCAGTCCCGCAGAGTGGCCGCTGATGTATGTGCCTGCGCTGTAGATTGTAGGTAGCGCCGGGCACACTGTCTACCCCGTGCACTCTGCCCTAGCTCTTTTTCTCCAGTAACAGGGAGGTAACAGGCAGTCCCACACTGGGCAGCGCTGCTGCTCCTTGCCTTGGCACAGGCAGAGGGAGGGCGACTCCACACCCCCTTCTCCACCTCCAGCAGTCACCGCACTGCCGCCACTGCAGCAGCACTGGGAGCCGCCATCCGAGCAGCCGCCATCCCCACACCCGAAGCCAATCCCTGCACAGAGCCTGAGTGATCCGAGTTCTGCAGCAGTCCAGGTGTGTGGAGCAGTTCCGCCTTTCTGTGTGACCTCACCCTGCAGCCATACTGTTGCCTGGACCACAGCCCTCCTCCCCACCCTCCCACTTCTCCTCCTCCACTGGCGGATCCCTCTCTCTGCCTGTCTCTGCCACAACTACCAGTGCAGGGATGCAAAAAAAACAGGATTGCAGTGAGGCAGTGGTGTTCTTGGGGAGAGGTGAAACAAGGGGCTCTAGCTGAGGTGTGTATAAGTGGCTCCACCTGGCATAATGTGTATAAAGTGCTCTACCTGATGTAATGTGTATAAGGAGCTGTACCTGGCATAATGCGTATAAAGTTCTTTACCTGGTGTAATGTGTATAAGGGGCTGTACCTGGCAAAATGTGTATAAAGTGCTTTACCTGGTGTAATGTGTATAAGAGGCTGTACCTGGCATAATGTGTATAAAGTGCTTTACCTGGTGTAATGTGTAAAAGGGGCCATACCTGGCATAATGTGTATAAACTGCTTTATCTAGCTTAATGTATAAGGGGCTGTACCTGGCGTAATGTGTATGAGGGGCTGAACCTGGCATAACGTGTATAAGGGGCTGTACCTGGCATAATGTGTATAAGTGGCTGAACCTGGCGTAACGTGTATAAGGGGCTGTACCTGGGGTAATGTGTATAAGGGGCTGTACCTTGCATAATGTGTATAAGGGGCTCTATTCTGTGATGTAATGTGTATAAGGGACACTACTGTGTATTGTGACGTGAATAAGGGACACTACTGTGCATTGTGACGTGAATAATGGACACTACTGTGGGGTGTAATGTGAATTAATACTATTCTGTGGCCACACCCCTTCCACATAAAGCTACGTTCCTATATTTTTGATTGATTTGATTTAGATTTCTCTTCCGATCATTCACTTTGCATTTTGTTAATTGATAAAACTAAACTATTAACACTTCTATTTTTGAAAGCATTTTTACTTTGCAGCATTTTTTCCACACCTGCCTAAAACATTTGCACAGTATTGTATATATAAATGATATTACACTTCTGAGTAATTGGAGATTATTATATAATGTTTCTGTTAGAGATGTACCAACCAACATATTATTTGCAGAGAAAATCTTTCATCCATATTAGCCAATAGGATTGTTACATCTATCAGTCTGTCTCGCAGTATATTAGTATTTCTTTCATTACAGCGTCACTGGCAGTGTCTGTCTGGGAACAAACACACTTTGAAGTGCCATTTGGATGAGATGCTGCTAAACACATTAAACTTCCCATCAAATGCAAAATAATCTGTCTCTGATCTCTGCTTTTATATTATGGCATCAATTCACAACAAGAAAACATTACTTCAATATTTATGACTTTGCAGTTTATTTTTGAGCTGTGAATAATTGTATATTTAATAGGACAGTTATTGGAGATTGCCATTAGAGGTGTAAAGAAAATTAAATGCCTTATACCTGACAGAACTTCCAGAGGCAATCGGTGTATGCTGCGTAGGATTCTTCCCTTTGTTTTAGAACTTGTGGGTAACACATTTGGGCTGATGCAGAGTTATATAAAATGGTTTTCCAAATGTATCATGCGCGTTTTTGTTCTGCATGTACTCTGGATAATGAGTGTATACGTGCAGGGTCGCAAAGGGCAGTGAACAGGGGAGGTGTGGCCAAACCAGAGTGCATTGGAAGGAGGGCGGATTTGTCCCCCTTAGCCAAGTGACAGAACCGGTGGGGGAGGGGGAAGGGGGGCTAGGCATAGTCACGGTGATAACCACCCCCATAGCCTGTAACACTTGCAGGGAAAATGAAGAGATGGCTATTGCTCAATGTATGGATAGGGGTGGTCCAGCTGCAGACATATGTATAACTGTACATACAGATGACTGTATGCATTTAGGGGCTCATTTGTCATGGAGTGATTGGCTGGAGCACCATTTATCATACGCAATGAGTTTTATCATTCATGAGTTTTATCAATCATTGATAAATAGGCCCCATAGTTCTGTGCATGAATATACAGTAGTAGCAATAAAGTCCTGCTACCAACTATCCATCACTTAATCATTATACCACCTGGAACATTTCAATCAATGTATTATTTTGTCCTAGGGAGTCCAGAAAAGCTGGAGTAGGCAAGTATGCATAGGAGCGGTTTGTTTGCACAAAGGCGGTTATTCAGAGTTGTTAGCAAACCAAAAAAAAAAAAAGTTAGCAATTGGGCAAAACCATGTTCCACTGCAGGTGGGACAGATGTAACGTGCAGAGAGATTTAGATTTTGGTGAGTTATATTGGTTACGTGTGCATGGCAAATACTGGCTGCTTTATTTTTACACTGCAATTTAGATTTCAGTTTGAACACACCCCACCCAAATCTAATCTCTCTGCACATGTTATATCTGCCCCCCCCCCCCCCCCCGCAGTGTTATATGGTTTTTCCCAATTGATACCTTCTTTGGTTTGCTAACAACTCTGAATAACCCCCAATGTCCAAAGGGATCAAGCTCTTCTCTTTGAGTTATGCATGTCAATAAATTATTGATTTTCTTAACTACAGTAATTTGGTCATGCAATACAGTAAGCTCCGTTTTATTGGCTTTTAAACAGCATAGAGACCTACAATAATCATCTTAGCAAGACAACAGATGCAAGATTGTGATACTCTTCTGACCTACTGTTGACATACACATGTACTATGGCATTTGCAGTGCTGTGTTCATTTGAAACTCTCCCATCTGTAGGATAAGTGACACTCCAGTGAAGTGAACCATTGAGTTTTCATTAATTGTATATCTTATAGAGATTGGGAAGTTATTTTTTTTCTTTTACAGGTATTATAGTGTGTATCACTTACAGTGGCCTGTGACTATGTACAAAGATATATTTCCATGTGTCTGAGTGAAAGTTCATTGTACAGTAAAATTCCAATGTAAACTCAATTATCCTTAACCTGTGTCAGCTGTTCTTTAGTAATTTATCAGCCAGTGTCAGGTGACTAGTATACCTTTAAAAACCATAAGGTATTTGACAGGTGCACATTAAACCAAGTAGGCATATTTGCAGTTATATTATATGTGAAACAGTTGTCAGCTTTTAAGACTCTGTGAAAGTGTAGGACCTGCAAGAAGGTGGGGTATCTTTGCGATCGGTTTGCAGGCTTCCATGCATTGGTCAATTCACTAACTAAACCCCCATAATTTATTTATTGATGTGGTGAGGATAAGTGAGCTTGCTATGGTGAGTGCTGAATTTTCTGTTTATATATATATATATATAGACACACACACACACACACACACACACACACACACACATTCACACATATATATGGTGGGCGTGTGTAGTCACCTAGGTGAGCAGACGCTCACGCGGACGTTGCCATGATGACCCATCTCCCAGGCCGTGCTGACGTCATCTAACCACACCAGTCAGGCTCCATACTTTCTGCGGCTTCCGACGGGACTCGAACACTGGTGGCGAGCTCTCTCTCTATTTAGGTAAGTGGTTTTTTACAGTTGCATATCTACTCACCTTGACAAAGGGGTGCGTTGGTCCCCAAAATTTTGGTGGTTTCTGGTTGTATTCCCAATACAAACAAACTTTTAAAGTCCCCAAGTGCCGCTGTATTTCTTCGGTTCCATGTTTATTGCATTACGGAGGGCACCAGAGCAAACAAATCTCAAGCAAACAACATATAGAAAATATTTTGGTACATTTTTAGACTAATTTAAGATATATAAGTATAATTTAGATAAAGGGAGATATTTTTAGCATATTCTTTTTGCAAAAAAGTAAATTTAGAGGTGGAACTACAAGAACAATCATGGCCTATTGCTAAACTCGCCAGTAAAAGCTGGTGAAAAAAAGATATGAAAAGTTTCAGACAATTTTCACGATAATACAATGATAAAGTTCCCATTCATTTTCAATAGAGGTTGAAAAAGTAAAAAAAAACCCCGATAAATAAAATCTAAAAATTTACATACATACAGACGATACTTAAAAAAATGCGAAAAGTATAAAAAATAAATAAATCGAAATTTATCTCATTTTTTAACGCAAAAAACTGTTGACACATAGACCCCAATGTCCCAACGAATTAGCTCCTAATGGCCATGTTACAGGCTGTGTTTGAGAAGTGACAGTTAGGAACTGGTTGTTGGGTACTTTACTTCTGTCAACTTTCTCTCTCTCCAAGGCTTAGGGGTGTATTCAATTAGAGATGAGCGGGTTCGGTTCCTCTGAATCCGAACCCGCCCGAACTTCAGGTTTTTTACACGGGTCCGAGCAGGCTCGGATCTTCCCGCCTTGCTCGGCTAACCCGAGCGCGCCCGAACGTCATCATCACGCTGTCGGATTCTCGCGAGGCTCGGATTCTATCGCGAGACTCGGATTCTATATAAGGAGCCGCGCGTCGCCGCCATTTTCACACGTGCATTGAGAGTCATAGGGAGAGGACGTGGCTGGCGTCCTCTCCGTTTAGAGAAGAGAGAGACACAGTATTTTGGGGAGCATTATTAGGAGGAGTATTACTATACTGTATACTACTATACTACTTGCTGAAGTGATATTTATAGATTAGATAATAGATAGTGTGACTGTAAGTGTATTATCTGACTTGTGGGGGAGACACTGACAGTGGGGAGCAGTTAGAGTCTGAGAGCAGGACTCAGGAGTACATATAACGTACAGTGCACACTTTTGCTGCCAGAGTCAGTGCCACACTGCCATTGTTGTGACCACACTGACCACCAGTATAATAATATATTTTGTGATTGTCTGCTTAGGCCCCGGAGTACTAGTTGCAAGTTGCAACTAGAGATGAGCGGGTTCGGTTCCTCTGAATCCGAACCCGCCCGAACTTCAGGTTTTTTACACGGGTCCGAGCAGGCTCGGATCTTCCCGCCTTGCTCGGCTAACCCGAGCGCGCCCGAACGTCATCATCACGCTGTCGGATTCTCGCGAGGCTCGGATTCTATCGTGAGACTCGGATTCTATATAAGGAGCCACGCGTCGCCGCCATTTTCACACGTGCATTGAGAGTCATAGGGAGAGGACGTGGCTGGCGTCCTCTCCGTTTAGAGAAGAGAGAGACACAGTATTTTGGGGAGCATTATTAGGAGGAGTACTACTATACTGTATACTACTATACTACTTGCTGAAGTGATATTTATAGATTAGATAATAGATAGTGTGACTGTAAGTGTATTATCTGACTTGTGGGGGAGACACTGACAGTGGGGAGCAGTTAGAGTCTGAGAGCAGGACTCAGGAGTACATATAACGTACAGTGCACACTTTTGCTGCCAGAGTCAGTGCCACACTGCCATTGTTGTGACCACACTGACCACCAGTATAATAATATATTTTGTGATTGTCTGCTTAGGCCTCGGAGTACTAGTTGCAAGTTGCAACGTGACCTGAAGTGACCACCAGTTTAATAATCAATCACCACCAGTTTAATATATATATATATATATATATATATATAATTGTATATAATATATATATATATATAATATTGTATACCACCTACCCGTGTTTTTTTTTTTTTCATTCTTCTTTATACATACTACTATAGTAGCTTACTGTAGCAGTCTGCGGTGCTGTGCTGACCTGACAGTGTCCAGCAGGTCCGTCATCAGTCATTACATAATAAATATATATAGTACCTGTCCGGCTGCAGTACTAGTGATATTATATTGATTTCATCTCATTATCAATAATTTATCATCCAGTCTAGACTCTATATTAGCAGCAGACACAGTACGTTAGTCCACGGCTGTAGCTACCTCTGTGTCGGCACTCGGCAGTCCATCCATAATTGTATACCACCTACCCGTGGTTTTTTTCTTTTCTTTCTTCTTTGTACATACTACTATAGAGTATAGTAGCTTACTGTAGCAGTCTGCGGTGCTGCTGAGCTGACAGTGTCCAGCAGGTCCGTCATCAGTCATCATTACCTAATAAATATATTATCTACCTGTCCGGCTGCAGTACTAGTGATATTATATATACATACATATATATATTGATTTCATCTCATTATCAATCATCCAGTCTATATTAGCAGCAGACACAGTACGTTAGTCCACGGCTGTAGCTACCTCTGTGTCAGCACTCGGCAGTCCATCCATAATTGTATACCACCTACCCGTGGTTTTTTTTTTTTCTTTCTTCTTTGTACATACTACTATAGTATAGTAGCTTACTGTAGCAGTCTGCGGTGCTGCTGAGCTGACAGTGTCCAGCAGGTCCGTCATCAGTCATCATTACCTAATAAATATATTATCTACCTGTCCGGCTGCAGTACTAGTGATATTATATATACATACATATATATATATTGATTTCATCTCATTATCATCCAGTCTATATTAGCAGCAGACACAGTACGTTAGTCCACGGCTGTAGCTACCTCTGTGTCGGCACTCGGCAGTCCATCCATAATTGTATACCACCTACCCGTGGTTTTTTTTTTCTTTCTTCTTTGTACATACTACTATAGTATAGTAGCTTACTGTAGCAGTCTGCGGTGCTGCTGAGCTGACAGTGTCCAGCAGGTCCGTCATCAGTCATCATTACCTAATAAATATATTATCTACCTGTCCGGCTGCAGTACTAGTGATATTATATATACATACATATATATATATTGATTTCATCTCATTATCATCCAGTCTATATTAGCAGCAGACACAGTACGTTAGTCCACGGCTGTAGCTACCTCTGTGTCGGCACTCGGCAGTCCATCCATAATTGTATACCACCTACCCGTGGTTTTTTTTTTCTTTCTTCTTTGTACATACTACTATAGAGTATAGTAGCTTACTGTAGCAGTCTGCGGTGCTGCTGAGCTGACAGTGTCCAGCAGGTCCGTCATCAGTCATCATTACCTAATAAATATATTATCTACCTGTCCGGCTGCAGTACTAGTGATATTATATATATATACATACATATATATATTGATTTCATCTCATTATCAATCATCCAGTCTATATTAGCAGCAGACACAGTACGTTAGTCCACGGCTGTAGCTACCTCTGTGTCGGCACTCGGCAGTCCATCCATAATTGTATACCACCTACCCGTGGTTTTTTTTTATTTCTTTCTTCTTTGTACATACTACTATAGTATAGTAGCTTACTGTAGCAGTCTGCGGTGCTGCTGAGCTGACAGTGTCCAGCAGGTCCGTCATCAGTCATCATTACCTAATAAATATATTATCTACCTGTCCGGCTGCAGTACTAGTGATATTATATATACATACATATATATATATTGATTTCATCTCATTATCATCCAGTCTATATTAGCAGCAGACACAGTACGTTAGTCCACGGCTGTAGCTACCTCTGTGTCGGCACTCGGCAGTCTATCCATAATTGTATACCACCTACCCGTGGTTTTTTTTTTCTTTCTTCTTTGTACATACTACTATAGTATAGTAGCTTACTGTAGCAGTCTGCGGTGCTGCTGAGCTGACAGTGTCCAGCAGGTCCGTCATCAGTCATCATTACCTAATAAATATATTATCTACCTGTCCGGCTGCAGTACTAGTGATATTATATATACATACATATATATATATATTGATTTCATCTCATTATCATCCAGTCTATATTAGCAGCAGACACAGTACGGTAGTCCACGGCTGTAGCTACCTCTGTGTCGGCACTCGGCAGTCCATCCATAATTGTATACCACCTACCCGTGGTTTTTTTTTTTCTTTCTTCTTTGTACATACTACTATAGTAATAGTAGCTTACTGTAGCAGTCTGCGGTGCTGCTGAGCTGACAGTGTCCAGCAGGTCCGTCATCAGTCATCATTACCTAATAAATATATTATCTACCTGTCCGGCTGCAGTACTAGTGATATTATATATACATACATATATATATTGATTTCATCTCATTATCAATCATCCAGTCTATATTAGCAGCAGACACAGTACGTTAGTCCACGGCTGTAGCTACCTCTGTGTCGGCACTCGGCAGTCCATCCATAATTGTATACCACCTACCCGTGGTTTTTTTTTCTTTCTTCTTTGTACATACTACTATAGTATAGTAGCTTACTGTAGCAGTCTGCGGTGCTGCTGAGCTGACAGTGTCCAGCAGGTCCGTCATCAGTCATCATTACCTAATAAATATATTATCTACCTGTCCGGCTGCAGTACTAGTGATATTATATATACATACATATATATATATTGATTTCATCTCATTATCATCCAGTCTATATTAGCAGCAGACACAGTACGGTAGTCCACGGCTGTAGCTACCTCTGTGTCGGCACTCGGCAGTCCATTCATAATTGTATACCACCTACCCGTGTTTTTTTTTTTTCTTTCTTCTTTGTACATACTACTATAGTATAGTAGCTTACTGTAGCAGTCTGCGGTGCTGCTGAGCTGACAGTGTCCAGCAGGTCCGTCATCAGTCATCATTACCTAATAAATATATTATCTACCTGTCCGGCTGCAGTACTAGTGATATTATATATACATACATATATATATATTGATTTCATCTCATTATCATCCAGTCTATATTAGCAGCAGACACAGTACGGTAGTCCACGGCTGTAGCTACCTCTGTGTCGGCACTCGGCAGTCCATCCATAAGTATACTAGTATCCATCAATCTCCATTGTTTACCTGAGGTGCCTTTTAGTTGTGCCTATTAAAATATGGAGAACAAAAATGTTGAGGTTCCAAAATTAGGGAAAGATCAAGATCCACTTCCACCTCGTGCTGAAGCTGCTGCCACTAGTCATGGCCGAGACGATGAAATGCCAGCAACGTCGTCTGCCAAGGCCGATGCCCAATGTCATAGTACAGAGCATGTCAAATCCAAAACACCAAATATCAGTAAAAAAAGGACTCCAAAACCTAAAATAAAATTGTCAGAGGAGAAGCGTAAACTTGCCAATATGCCATTTACCACACGGAGTGGCAAGGAACGGCTGAGGCCCTGGCCTATGTTCATGGCTAGTGGTTCAGCTTCACATGAGGATGGAAGCACTCAGCCTCTCGCTAGAAAACTGAAAAGACTCAAGCTGGCAAAAGCACCGCAAAGAACTGTGCGTTCTTCGAAATCCCAAATCCACAAGGAGAGTCCAATTGTGTCGGTTGCGATGCCTGACCTTCCCAACACTGGACGTGAAGAGCATGCGCCTTCCACCATTTGCACGCCCCCTGCAAGTGCTGGAAGGAGCACCCGCAGTCCAGTTTCTGATAGTCAGATTGAAGATGTCAGTGTTGAAGTACACCAGGATGAGGAGGATATGGGTGTTGCTGGCGCTGGGGAGGAAATTGACCAGGAGGATTCTGATGGTGAGGTGGTTTGTTTAAGTCAGGCACCCGGGGAGACACCTGTTGTCCGTGGGAGGAATAGGGCCATTGACATGCCTGGTCAAAATACAAAAAAAATCAGCTCTTCGGTGTGGAAGTATTTCACCAGAAATGCGTACAACATTTGTCAAGCCGTGTGTTGCCTTTGTCAAGCTGTAATAAGTAGGGGTAAGGACGTTAACCACCTCGGAACATCCTCCCTTATACGTCACCTGCAGCGCATTCATAATAAGTCAGTGACAAGTTCAAAAACTTTGGGTGACAGCGGAAGCAGTCCACTGACCAGTAAATCCCTTCCTCTTGTAACCAAGCTCACGCAAACCACCCCACCAACTCCCTCAGTGTCAATTTCCTCCTTACCCAGGAATGCCAATAGTCCTGCAGGCCATGTCACTGGCAATTCTGACGAGTCCTCTCCTGCCTGGGATTCCTCCGATGCATCCTTGAGTGTAATGCCTACTGCTGCTGGCGCTGCTGTTGTTGCTGCTGGGAGTCGATCGTCATCCCAGAGGGGAAGTCGTAAGCCCACTTGTACTACTTCCAGTAAGCAATTGACTGTCCAACAGTCCTTTGCGAGGAAGATGAAATATCACAGCAGTCATCCTGCTGCAAAGCGGATAACTGAGGCCTTGACAACTATGTTGGTGTTAGACGTGCGTCCGGTATCCGCCGTTAGTTCACAGGGAACTAGACAATTTATTGAGGCAGTGTGCCCCCGTTA
Organism: Pseudophryne corroboree; assembly: GCF_028390025.1. NCBI lineage: Eukaryota > Metazoa > Chordata > Amphibia > Anura > Myobatrachidae > Pseudophryne > Pseudophryne corroboree. The sequence goes on from NC_086446.1 coordinate 288,474,117, forward strand.
CCAAATACCATCTAGGTTCCACTTCTCTAGGCAGGCGATACCGAGAATGTACACGGACGTCAGAAAAAGACTCACCAGTGTCCTAAAAAATGCAGTTGTACCCAATGTCCACTTAACCACGGACATGTGGACAAGTGGAGCAGGGCAGGGTCAGGACTATATGACTGTGACAGCCCACTGGGTAGATGTATGGACTCCCGCCGCAAGAACAGCAGCGGCGGCACCAGTAGCAGCATCTCACAAACGCCAACTCTTTCCTAGGCAGGCTACGCTTTGTATCACCGCTTTCCAGAATACGCACACAGCTGAAAACCTCTTACGGCAACTGAGGAAGATCATCGCGGAATGGCTTACCCCAATTGGACTCTCCTGTGGATTTGTGGCATCGGACAACGCCAGCAATATTGTGTGTGCATTAAATATGGGCAAATTCCAGCACGTCCCATGTTTTGCACATACCTTGAATTTGGTGGTGCAGAATTTTTTAAAAAACGACAGGGGCGTGCAAGAGATGCTGTCGGTGGCCAGAAGAATTGCGGGACACTTTCGGCGTACAGGCACCATGTACAGAAGACTGGAGCACCACCAAAAACTACTGAACCTGCCCTGCCATCATCTGAAGCAAGAAGTGGTAACGAGGTGGAATTCAACCCTCTATATGCTTCAGAGGTTGGAGGAGCAGCAAAAGGCCATTCAAGCCTATACAATTGAGCACGATATAGGAGGTGGAATGCACCTGTCTCAAGCGCAGTGGAGAATGATTTCAACGTTGTGCAAGGTTCTGATGCCCTTTGAACTTGCCACACGTGAAGTCAGTTCAGACACTGCCAGCCTGAGTCAGGTCATTCCCCTCATCAGGCTTTTGCAGAAGAAGCTGGAGACATTGAAGGAGGAGCTAACACGGAGCGATTCCGCTAGGCATGTGGGACTTGTGGATGGAGCCCTTAATTCGCTTAACAAGGATTCACGGGTGATCAATCTGTTGAAATCAGAGCACTACATTTTGGCCACCGTGCTCGATCCTAGATTTAAAGCCTACCTTGGATCTCTCTTTCCGGCAGACACAAGTCTGCTGGGGTTCAAAGACCTGCTGGTGACAAAATTGTCAAGTCAAGCGGAACGCGACCTGTCAACATCTCCTCCTTCACATTCTCCCGCAACTGGGGGTGCGAGGAAAAGGCTCAGAATTCCGAGCCCACCCGCTGGCGGTGATGCAGGGCAGTCTGGAGCGACTGCTGATGCTGACATCTGGTCCGGACTGAAGGACCTGACAACGATTACGGACATGTCGTCTACTGTCACTGCATATGATTCTCTCACCATTGAAAGAATGGTGGAGGATTATATGAGTGACCGCATCCAAGTAGGCACGTCACACAGTCCGTACTTATACTGGCAGGAAAAAGAGGCAATTTGGAGGCCCTTGCACAAACTGGCTTTATTCTACCTAAGTTGCCCTCCCACAAGTGTGTACTCCGAAAGAGTGTTTAGTGCCGCCGCTCACCTTGTCAGCAATCGGCGTACGAGGTTACATCCAGAAAATGTGGAGAAGATGATGTTCATTAAAATGAATTATAATCAATTCCTCCGTGGAGACATTGACCAGCAGCAATTGCCTCCACAAAGTACACAGGGAGCTGAGATGGTGGATTCCAGTGGGGACGAATTGATAATCTGTGAGGAGGGGGATGTACACGGTGATATATCGGAGGATGATGATGAGGTGGACATCTTGCCTCTGTAGAGCCAGTTTGTGCAAGGAGAGATTAATTGCTTCTTTTTTGGTGGGGGTCCAAACCAACCCGTCATTTCAGTCACAGTCGTGTGGCAGACCCTGTCACTGAAATGATGGGTTGGTTAAAGTGTGCATATCCTGGGTGGGTGGGAGGGCCCAAGGACAATTCCATCTTGCACCTCTTTTTTCTTTCATTTTTCTTTGCGTCATGTGCTGTTTGTGGAATGTTTTTTGGAAGGGCCATCCTGCGTGACACTGCAGTGCCACTCCTAGATGGGCCCGGTGTTTGTGTCGGCCACTAGGGTCGCTTATCTTACTTACACAGCTACCTCATTGCGCCTCTTTTTTTCTTTGCGTCATGTGCTGTTTGGGGAGGGTTTTTTGGAAGGGCCATCCTGCGTGACACTGCAGTGCCACTCCTAGATGGGCCCGGTGTTTGTGTCGGCCACTAGGGTCGCTTATCTTACTCACACAGCTACCTCATTGCGCCTCTTTTTTTCTTTGCGTCATGTGCTGTTTGGGGAGGGTTTTTTGGAAGGGCCATCCTGCGTGACACTGCAGTGCCACTCCTAGATGGGCACGGTGTTTGTGTCGGCCACTAGGGTCGCTTATCTTACTCACACAGCTACCTCATTGCGCCTCTTTTTTTCTTTGCGTCATGTGCTGTTTGGGGAGGGTTTTTTGGAAGGGCCATCCTGCGTGACACTGCAGTGCCACTCCTAGATGGGCCCGGTGTTTGTGTCGGCCACTAGGGTCGCTTATCTTACTCACACAGCTACCTCATTACGCCTCTTTTTTTCTTTGCGTCATGTGCTGTTTGGGGAGGGTTTTTTGGAAGGGCCATCCTGCGTGACACTGCAGTGCCACTCCTAGATGGGCCCGGTGTTTGTGTCGGCCACTAGGGTCGCTTATCTTACTCACACAGCTACCTCATTGCGCCTCTTTTTTTCTTTGCGTCATGTGCTGTTTGGGGAGGGTTTTTTGGAAGGGCCATCCTGCGTGACACTGCAGTGCCACTCCTAGATGGGCCCGGTGTTTGTGTCGACCACTAGGGTCGCTTATCTTACTCACACAGCTACCTCATTGCGCCTCTTTTTTTCTTTGCGTCATGTGCTGTTTGGGGAGGGTTTTTTGGAAGGGCCATCCTGCGTGACACTGCAGTGCCACTCCTAGATGGGCCCGGTGTTTGTGTCGGCCACTAGGGTCGCTTATCTTACTCACACAGCTACCTCATTGCGCCTCTTTTTTTCTTTGCGTCATGTGCTGTTTGGGGAGGGTTTTTTGGAAGGGCCATCCTGCGTGACACTGCAGTGCCACTCCTAGATGGGCACGGTGTTTGTGTCGGCCACTAGGGTCGCTTATCTTACTCACACAGCTACCTCATTGCGCCTCTTTTTTTCTTTGCGTCATGTGCTGTTTGGGGAGGGTTTTTTGGAAGGGCCATCCTGCGTGACACTGCAGTGCCACTCCTAGATGGGCCCGGTGTTTGTGTCGGCCACTAGGGTCGCTTATCTTACTCACACAGCTACCTCATTACGCCTCTTTTTTTCTTTGCGTCATGTGCTGTTTGGGGAGGGTTTTTTGGAAGGGCCATCCTGCGTGACACTGCAGTGCCACTCCTAGATGGGCCCGGTGTTTGTGTCGGCCACTAGGGTCGCTTATCTTACTCACACAGCTACCTCATTGCGCCTCTTTTTTTCTTTGCGTCATGTGCTGTTTGGGGAGGGTTTTTTGGAAGGGCCATCCTGCGTGACACTGCAGTGCCACTCCTAGATGGGCCCGGTGTTTGTGTCGACCACTAGGGTCGCTTATCTTACTCACACAGCTACCTCATTGCGCCTCTTTTTTTCTTTGCGTCATGTGCTGTTTGGGGAGGGTTTTTTGGAAGGGCCATCCTGCGTGACACTGCAGTGCCACTCCTAGATGGGCCCGGTGTTTGTGTCGGCCACTAGGGTCGCTTATCTTACTCACACAGCTACCTCATTGCGCCTCTTTTTTTCTTTGCGTCATGTGCTGTTTGGGGAGGGTTTTTTGGAAGGGCCATCCTGCGTGACACTGCAGTGCCACTCCTAGATGGGCCCGGTGTTCGTGTCGGCCACTAGGGTCGCTTATCTTACTCACACAGCTACCTCATTGCGCCTCTTTTTTTCTTTGCGTCATGTGCTGTTTGGGGAGGGTTTTTTGGAAGGGCCATCCTGCGTGACACTGCAGTGCCACTCCTAGATGGGCACGGTGTTTGTGTCGGCCACTAGGGTCGCTTATCTTACTCACACAGCTACCTCATTGCGCCTCTTTTTTTCTTTGCGTCATGTGCTGTTTGGGAGTGTTTTTTGGAAGGGTCATCCTGCGTGACACTGCAGTGCCACTCCTAGATGGGCACGGTGTTTGTGTCGGCCACTAGGGTCGCTTAGCTTAGTCATCCAGCGACCTAGGTGCACATTTTAGGACTAAAAATAATATTGTGAGGTGTGAGGTATTCAGAATAGACTGAAAATGAGTGGAAATTATGGTTTTTGAGGTTAATAATACTTTGGGATCAAAATGACCCCCAAATTCTATGATTTAAGCTGTTTTTTAGTGTTTTTTAAAAAAAACACCCGAATCCAAAACACACCCGAATCCGACAAAAAAAATTCGGTGAGGTTTTGCCAAAACGCGGTCGAACCCAAAACACGGCCGCGGAACCGAACCCAAAACCAAAACACAAAACCCGAAAAATTTCAAGTGCACATCTCTATATTCAATATCTGTCGGAAACTGCCGTCTTGTCAGAAAGACGGCAGTTTCCGACAAGTTTAGGGCGGAAGGGTTTCCGACCTATTCAATGCAGACCTGTTTTTTCTGAAAAGTTGGGAAATCCAACTTGTCAGAAAGCTGTCTTAATGCGCGTGGATCAGTGGCTTCTGACGTAAATGGGACCAAATCCATCAGGTTTTGGTCCCGTTTCCGACAATGTCAATCCGACTTTGTAAAAAGTCAGATTCACATTGGCGCTGCCTCCTCCATCCACCCTGAGGGGAGCAGCGCCAGGGTCAGGAGCGGAGCCGGGGTGAGGAAAGCGGCGCCTGGGTGAGGGGAGCGACAAGGTGAGCAGCAGCAGCAGCGGGCAAATCTGACAGTCGGATTAGGCTCAAATCCGACAGTCTGATTTGGCCACTCTTTGAACAGGGGTTGTCGGATCCATTCAGACAAATGCATGTCAGAATGGATCCGACTCTTATTGAATACACCCCTTAGTAAACAGACCCCTTGGTGCCTTAACTCAAAGTCATGAATATGATACCATTAAAGCAAGTTAGGAAGCCGGTGCCTTTACCCCGTGCCCCTTTGCGGCCTTGCGGCCCCGCATTATAATTTTTTTAATGTTCTATTGTTTTTTTTAGTCAATACTGTTTTATATATATATATATATATATATATATATAAAACGATACAATATAACCCTTTTTTCTTGCGCTGAAAGAGCAGCACAACAGGAAGAGCCCCTGTTAGTGGGATCTTAAGGAATAGATACAAACAAATAAGTCCAGAGTGCGCTCAATTTTTGATGCTGTCTGAGGATGTCTCAATTCAGTTCCCTTCGGAAATCTTTCCATAAGTCCTTGGCTCCTTTTGGGTTCTTCCCACTTGTAGCCTGGAAGTATACCCTCTAACTAAGAAAACATTCCACCCAGAAAAGGATTTTTTTAATAATAAAATATATTTTATTCAATTCCGTTAGACTTCTAAAATCATATAATATGACAACCAAAGCTTTTACCATGCACACACCTCACACTGGTTGGTATACAGAAATAACACCCTCACCTTTCGGTATGAGCTCTAGGGTGAATTTAAGACAGGTTGGTGGTGTACCCTTTTCCATATACTCTGGACTTTTTTGTATATATATATATATATATATATATATATATATGTACCAGAAGATTGAGCTGCACTCACAGACTTGTAACAAAGAATAAATCCCCGGCGAAGACAAAGAGTCAGACAACCAGGGTACTGTTCCAACGTTTCATGTCTATTTACGACATTTGTCGTAAATAGACATGAAACGTTGGAACAGTACCCTGGTTGTCTGACTCTTTGTCTTCGCCGGGGATTTATTCTTTGTTACAAGTCTGTGAGTGCAGCTCAATCTTCTGGTACATGCAAATTCCCACAGAACTGCACCACAGTAGCTGTGTGATCTATTTGGAGTGCCGGACATTCTTTTAGTCTATATATATATATATATATATATAAACAAAGAAGGGGTACCCTTAGGCGCTAGGTGGAAAGAACCTGAGCTGCAGCTTAGACGAACCCCCTGTTAGATGAGGCTCAAAAATACATAATAAACAATACAGGTCTAAGTACGCTTATAGCAGGCATGTCCAAACTGCGGCCCTCCAGCTGTTGTGAAACTACATATCCCAGCTTGCCCTGACACAGTTTTGCTCTCAGAGAATGCTAAAGCTGTGTCAGGGCATGCTGGGATGTGTAGTTTCTCAACAGCTGGAGGGCCGCAGTTTGGACATGCCTGGCTTATAGATAGTACTGTATATCACATCAAAACAAATTAATTTTTTTTTTCAATTTTAGTGTTTAATACATAAAAGCCATAATAACATAAAATATTTGTGAGCATATCAACACCTTTTTACAGAATGTATAAGCAATACATACAAAACAATTTTTGTCAGATGAAAAGTCCAGTTGACGCTTAAAGTTTGTGACAAATCTTCATTGGTAGCATAGGATACAGATGGAATACAGTACTTGAACACAACCCAATGCGTTTCGTCCCTAACTGGGACTTCCTCAGGGGTAATCTCAAGTGCCAGATGTTTATAAAGATAATCCAAAAGTATATGGAAAGCTCACTGAATATATCAATAAAAGCAGGTATAAAACCAATATGACTGGGGGAAGGATTCAATGCTAAAAAAACCCCGGTCATAAGAGATCCGGAAAGCAATTAATGGTCAACCGAGTGACCCAAATACAACGTGGTTTATAGTTAATCACTGACTCTATGAACCAATCCACAAAAAAAGAGACCGCTCAGCAGTGGGTTAACAGCTAGCTGGTGCAATGATCCTCTCAGAGTTCAAAGTGAACTATATATATATATACACAATGTTGTATTCGGCTCTCCTAATTATGTATAGTTACTCCTCCGGGTGCTTGCGCCGCCATCCACTAAATGTTAGCCAAATATACCCATGCCTTTGTGCCGCACTCCCGGATCGCAAAACATCACTCTGACTTCAGTTGCATTTATCAACGTTTCATGGATTTTTCCATTTCATCAGGATGCAAACTGTTTTTTGTATCCTGATAAAATGGAAAAATCCATGAAACGTTGATAAATGCAACTGGAGTCAGAGTGATGTTTTGCGATCCAGGATTGTGGCACAAAGGCATGGGTATATATATATATATATATATATATATATATATATATACAGGTTGAGTATCCCATATCCATATATTCCGAAATACGGAATATTCCGAAATACGGACTTTTTTGAGTGAGAGTGAGATAGTGAAACCTTTGTTTTTTGATGTCTCAATGTAGACAAACTTTGTTTAATACACAAAGTTATTAAAAATATTGTATTAAATGACCTTCAGGCTGTGTGTATAAGGTGTATATGAAACATAAATGAATTGTGTGAATGTACACACACTTTGTTTAATGCACAAAGTTATAAAAAATATTGGCTAAAATGACCTTCAGGCTGTGTGTATAAGGTGTATATGTAACATAAATGCATTCTGTGCTTAGATTTAGGTCCCATCACCATGATATCTCACTATGGTATGCAATTATTCCAAAATACGGAAAAATCCCATATCCAAAGTACCTCTGGTCCCAAGCATTTTGGATAAGGGAGACTCAACCTGTATATATACACATGCATACAGAATATGGGTTCCTGGGATACCTTTAGCTCAGAACTCCTATTGCTTTGAAAGAACCAGGCAGCACTCCTTGGAATTTGCAGCTCAGTAAATGTGTATTACATTAAAAAAAGGCTTACAGCAAAAACAGTCAAATAAAGTGCATAGTGGAAATTTAGTGACCCTATTATACTTTCCTGAGCTTCCTACTTTTACTACAACAGAACCCTAGCAGACAGCAGAGTCTTAACAAGAGAATAAAGTATACAAACGTAAAGCACACATTATAAAAAAGCCTTTTGCACACTGACATCAAATATACTTTTTAGCAGCATTTTGAACACTGGTGAAAGAATGTAAATTGTCGGGAACAGAAACACATTAGATGACATCATCTCCAAGTGCCAGTCATCTGGCTTTCCTTGAGGTAGACTTATGAAGAGGCATTATGGGTTTTAACTATGTGCTGCAGATACCCATGTATGAATGTAGGGTTGTGTGCTTATACATCTAGCCTCAATATGCCACACAGTGGGATCTGCCTGGCGTGAGTGAGCTGCCCGGTCCCGTGCAACTCTATTTGCGTTGGGTGTCTTTTTTTTGCCAAAAATGGATCTTTGTTGCAATGTGATGTGACTAGTCTAGGATGCACAAGGAGACTGTGCTGATTAACTTGATATATGACACTTGTATATTGTGTGCAGTGCCGTAACTAGCCATTTTAGCGCTGTGTGCAAGAAACGACAGTGGCGCCCCCCCCCATGTAAGACAGGGGCAGTGCGCACCGCAGTCGCGCGAAAAATTCATAGGGGCGTGGCTTCACGGGGAAGGGGCGTGGCCACAAAATAATAGCAATTCATACTACGGTGCACAGTAGTCTACATTATTCAAATTACGCTGCACAGTAGCGCCACTACACCAGGTAGAGCCCCTTTTTACACATTACGGCAGCCAGGGCGTCCCCCTTTTTTACACATTACGGCAGCCAGGGCGTCCCCCTTTTTTACACATTACGGCAGCCAGGGCGTCCCCCTTTTTTACACATTGCGGCAGCCAGGGCGTCCCCCTATTTTACACATTGCGGCAGCCAGGGCGTCCCCCTTTTTTACACATTGTGGCAGCCAGGGCGTCCCCCTATTTTACACATTGCGGCAGCCAGGGCGTCCCCCTATTTTACACATTGCGGCAGCCAGGGCGTCCCCCTATTTTACACATTGCGGCAGCCAGGGCGTCCCCCTATTTTACACATTGCGGCAGCCAGGGCGTCCCCCTATTTTACACATTGCGGCAGCCAGGGCGTCCCCCTATTTTACACATTGCGGCAGCCAGGGTGTCCCCCTATTTTACACATTGCGGCAGCCAGGACCCCCCCTATTTTACACATTGCGGCAGCCAGGACCCCCCCTATTTTACACATTGCGGCAGCCAGGACCCCCCCTATTTTACACATTGCGGCAGCCAGGACCCCCCCTATTTTACACATTGCGGCAGCCAGGACCCCCCTATTTTAGAGAGAGAGAGAGAGAGAGAGAGATACTTACCTTCTCCCGCTGACAGGCTCCTCGTGCTGGCAGGCATCTCCCTCTCTGTGCAGTGTGGCGTGTGCAGGCAGTTGAGAAGAAGGAGGAGGGAGGGGGATTGGAGCTGCAGCAGCGCTATTTGATTGGTAGTAAGCGCCGCTGCAGCATCCCCCTCTCCTTCTGTATTGGCTGCCTGGCGCTGCTTTGGATGCTGGGATGGAGGAACCGCATCCCAGCATCCATAGCAGCGCCGGGCAGCCAATACAGAAGAAGAGGGGGATGCTGCAGCGGCGCTTACTACCAATCAAATAGCGCTGCTGCAGCTCCCTGCTCCCCCTCCCTCCTCCTCCTTCTCTCCGCTGCTCGGCGCTGGTCTCTTCTACACAGCGCGGCGCACACAGAGGCGGCATGTAATGAGTCAATTTGACTCATTACATGCCGCTGGCCGTTGCGCCCCCAGGGCAACTGCGCTGTGTGCCAAGCCCCCTTGGCACACACGTAGTTACGGCCCTGATTGTGTGTGAATGAGTCTGTATACTAAGAACAATTGAACGGCTGCTACATTATAGCACTTCGTATACAGATTCAGAGACTCAGGGGCAGATTTATTGAGCCTGGTGAAGTAATAAAGTGGAAGGTGATAACGCACCAGCCAGTCAGCTCCTAACTGTCATTTTTCAAACCCAGTCTGTAACACAGAAGTTAGAAGCTGATTGGATGGTGCGTTATTACCTTCAGTCACACGCAGATATACAAGTGTTGGCAGGGCTGGTTGGAGCGCTTGCAGCGCCCCGGGCAGGCAATGAGGGCGTGGCTTCATACAGGGGGCGTGGCCAGTTACGCCCCCTGTACAGTATAAGCGCCGCTGAAATGATGTGCAGTGCGGTGCGCTACGCGTCTAGTTCCCTTCGTGGAGAGGACCATTGCTGTGCGGTGCGCGATGATGTCATCACGCACCGCACAGTAAAGGTCCTCTCCATGAAGGGAAACTAGACGCTACGCGTCTAGTTCCCTTCACAGCGGGGGGCAGCGGGACAGACCGGGCAGCGGGGGGCACAGCAGCAGTGGATCTTGCCATGGTGCGGCGCCCTCCAGAAGGCGGTGCCCCGGGCAAAAGTCCTGCATGCCCGTGGCAAGATCCGCTACTGAGTGTTGCATATCAAATTAGTCAGCACAGGCTCTTGGCGCATCCTAGATGCATTGCGTTGCGACTAAGACGTAAGTTTGGCAAAAAAGACGCCCCATGCTAAAAGAGTTTCATGCGACCTGACATGCCAACAGGGGTTGTTTGGCATGACTGCAGCAAAGATGTATGAGGACACATCTGTATCTACAAGATAGTGCGCTGATGTGCCTGCAAATGCATGAATGAACAGTGGCACTGACAGTCAGACAACTGCAGCTATTGATTTTGACAGCTGTAGCTACTGTTGCCGCATGCACAACACTGTACCTGGTTATCGGTTCCTACTGCCAGGGATTGTGTATTCAAAAAACAATAAAGTAATATTTTTTTTCAATAATGCTGTGGGTGCCGCTGGCAGGAATTTGACTGGCGCATGCGTAGTATGCATGCAAGTGTCGATCAGTGACAGTGGCCCCCGCCGAAAGAGGATTAGTGGAAATCACCTCATTGGCAAAAGAAGCATACATGCTGCCGGTTTCTGGACCTGCTTTGCCACTGTAAATGGGCACCTATGCTTTTAGCATGCTTTCACACAGCAGGCTACCAGGGTCGAAGCTGGGTTCACCCCTGGTAGCTACTTTTCTCTGACCCTTTCCCACCAAACCTTGACCCGAGTTGCACTGACAATAACCTGGGTTATAGATTTGGTGGAAAAGGGGTATAAGAAGCTACTTCTACTTTTATTAAAGCCATTGGATACCTGTACTAAGATTTTGGGGCCACCTCTCCCCTAATATTAGCAGTTGCCTGCACTGCTCAGGAGAATTGGCTTCCTCACTTGTTATATTTCTGCTTTTATATTCTAGAATAAATTATTTTTCAGCTTAATGTGCCATTAAATTCAGTTCTACCAAGAACAGGCAAGATAAAGAGCATGTCTAGCAGGCAGTTTCATTGCTGACTGATAGTTTGCAAATATGTCCATACAAGTCTGCAGAATCTTATTAAATTAATTAGTAATTACATGCTACAAATTTAATTTAATTGGTAACAACTCTTTCCTAGAGAGCACTTGGTTATACATATATTCATATCCTGTTGAGATTATTTTCTTTTCAGTTGGAAATCACAATTACATTTCTTAAAATAGATATTCACATGTATCACATTCTAAGGCTAAGTACCCACGGGCGGTAGAATCAGTGCACTTATTCTATAAAAAAACATACTGGTGCCAAGTAACTGGCAAAGTCTTTGTGTCTGAAATCAACTTTTCAGTGAATTCTTGAAGAACTAGACATACAAATTAAATATTATACTAAAATAAAGCAGGTTCTGGTACTGGGAAATATCAGAAAAAAACACTGGTTAAAAAAAATTGTTTAGCATGCATTATTAAAGCAGCTTAAATGTACACAAAATTAAAAATTGTTGTACAAATAAGGTATGATACTAAGTGTGAAACCTATTCATTTAATCACAACTAATATCTGGATCTTTGCCGCAAAAAAACCTCGCAGATTTTAAAGGTTAACCAAAAATAGGCTATTAATAATTTTAGTATAATCTAAAATGGCATAGAATACAGTTTATTTTCAATAGGTTTTGAATATGATATAGTCACTTCTTGGTGTATAGCAGCCTTCAGTTCATTAATGGTTCTTGGTCGATGTTTGTAGACCTCAGTTTCAGATGGCCCCACTGGCTGTGCAGACGCCTTTCATGTAGCTGATGTGAAATGTTTTCCACCCAGTATAAAAATTCTACTTGGTAATGTAGACAAACAAATGAAAAGGAGCTTTGTCAAGAAATTGCAGCGATAACGCTGGAAATGACCAACCAAGTGATGTAAAACTTCAGAAATCAACTCCAAATGTATATCACGAATGATGGCCGCAATATGGATGATATCATATTCAAAACCCACTGAAAATAAACTGTATCCCATGCACGTTTAGATTAAATATGTGAATAGCATTTATCATGCCTATTTTGTTGACCTTTAAAATTTGTGAGGTTTTTTATTGCCTCTTCCTTTATTAGTATTTTTAATTTCAAATGTCAAAAAATGGAATTTAATGGCAGAAAGAACCATTCAGTCCATGTAGTCTGTTTTTTTTAATTGGATTTTTGGGAGGATTGATTTTGGAGATCTATGTGATTTCTACTTTGTATGTGCCATTTTTTCCCTGGAATATTTTTCTGTCTTAATAATAGAAATACATTTGCCCAAAGTATTCTTAAATTATTTCACTATTAAATTACCTAACCAAGGATTCCATGGATCATGAGCCTTTTTGTAAACTTCTTCCATATGTTAGAATTCCAGTCTATCGCCCTCCAGTCACAAAGCGTGTCACCTAGTTCTACGAATCGTCCAATTGTGAAACATTCTGCCTTCCAAAACAGATCCGATGTTCTCTAATAAATTAGGGGATTTGTAGAGAATTGTAACAATGCAAGAATGTAAAGAAATAACTGTTATCAGTGCAGTAGAAGTGCATTGCTTGGCCCCGAAGCAACATTTGTGAAGGGGCCTGAAGAGAACTACAGGGGCCTCATGCCAGGCCTCAACCACGTCTGCGCACCACAGCAGCCACTACTCTTGTACAAATGATATTACAGTTCAGACTGCTGTTTTGTCACTTATTTGGTCAGGGGAATTCTCCATATCACATGTAGATAGGTTAGAAACAATTTCATTAATACCTAAAATGAGTCAACAGATGTGCAATTCATTATAGTGCATACTTATGGGCAGTTTTCCATCACTTTTTTGTGTTTTGTCATGTGCTTTTTTCCACTCATGTTCAATCACATGCATTGTGAACCATGACAGATAAGGGTCCATTTATTAATAACCATCATTAAGTAACAATCTGTGTTGTGGTTTGTCATACAAATACAAATTGTAGTTATACTGGCATCTAACAAAGCAATGCTACTTTTTGGAGCCCCTGCGAAACCCCCCGATTTCTGGGAGGATTTTTTCCTTGGTGCCAGCAGGCAAAAAGTAAAATGTGCATGCACAGTGGTTTGACCCGGAGGGGCTCCAGCAAGGTTCCCTATTGCCTGGTATAGCTAACACAATCAAAAAGTTTGCTTTCTGTCACTTGATGAATTACAAGATTGCGCCTTCCCTACAGAGATCTATGAGGACAGTGGTAAGTGACGCTAAATAAGTGGGCATTGGAGAGACTGAGAAAAGCCCTATCTAGTGTGAAAACACTTCAGAAAGGGCTTTTCTATGATTCTTAACCAGTTGCCTGGCATGGTCGCATCAGATGCAACCACACCAGCAAGTGCTTTATCTGACCTGGTTGCAAAGGATGCAACCAGTCATATAGAGAGTGTTAGTAGCTGCAGGGAAGAGAAACTTCCCTCTGCTGACGCTCTCAGAAGGACTGGAAGGCCCCTCTGCCTCCCTGCACCCTCCACCAGTGTTTGCCGTACCAGCCAATCAGCTACTGCCTTACATTTTACAGGCTGTGTTTGAAAAATGACAGTTAGGAGTGGATTGGTTTGTATATTGTATTTTACAATTTTATCTCTCTCCAAGCTTTGATAAAACCCCTCCTAAAATGTTATTATAATAATTAGTGCATTTCCTTAAAACAACTTCTGCTCTTCTTTCTTTCTCCATATAAGACACAACAGCAGAACTATAGCTCACTAAACATAGTATACACTTTTATCTGTTGTCACATTCCAAGACTCTTCAGTTGAAGGGGTCTGCAAAGGGGGTTTGTGAACTTGGACAGCAGTCAGCAATGACTGTAGAAAATCACTTTGAAATGAGTGGAGAAAGATCTGTCTTAGTTCAGCAGCCCCCTCTGTCTTTCTTTCTTGGTGCCACTTTGACAGTTGGAGCCCAGCGGCTAGTGCCTCCAAAGTCACAGGGAGTTACGCTACTGTGTCACAGCATGGTGTATATTTTGTTTTTTACTTATGCAGCATGAAAGATAACCGCTAAGAGCCAGGTAACAAGCGCCATAATGTGTGTGTGTGCAGCTGTGCAGATCACCGCTCCTCTAGGTCTTAACAGTAGGTGGGATCTTTGGAAATCAGTCCAAAGAGGGTATACCATACTCCCAGTTCCAACATGTATGTTGCCTCATTGTGGCTGCTGCATAATACCACAAATCAAAAATATCCCACTTAAAGGTGCATTTACCATTAAATATTTGTGGCTTATTCCCCGAAAACATCCGTTAGTATCAACCCCATTTATCACAGAAAAACCGCAACATACTGTATATCTCTGATACCTGCTGTGGTCCCTCCATTTCTGACAGCGGCTGCAACCTCCATGCGATGCTGTCAGATTTACTAAGCTCAGGAATGCTTTTCATTCTCGTACTTGGAGCCTTATTAAGAGATGGCCGAAGAGAGCTGAATACACAGCCAGATCTGCATCCATCTCCCCTCATGCTGAGGGCCGTCCAGCACAGGGCAAGGCCACCCAGCATGTGTGAGGCTGCCTCCCGATGTGTCCGCAATTAGAATGTGGACACATCGGAACTAAGGTTGACTCCTGGCAGGTGGTCGGCTGACCTTTTTCTACTTGTGTGCAGCCACCCTGAAAACGGAACATGGACTGCGCATGCGCAAAAGTACCGCTACCGCTTTGAACACATCACAGGAACTAATGTGTTTTAAGCTTTAGGGGTATATTCAATTAGGGTCGGATCCATTCCGACATGCGTTTGTCGGAATGGATCCGCAACCCCTATTCAATCCCATCTCAATTCGACTTTAAAAAAAAGTCAAATTGAGATGAGACCTGTGAGTGGAGGAGAGGGGGGAGACCAGCGGGGAGAGCCGTGGGCAGACGGAGGAGAGAAGCGCTACAGCAGCGCTGCAGAAGGATGTCTCCCAGCCGTCAGACCTCACGGCAGTGTCCACCCGGCTCCAGCAAGCGTGACCTCACTTGCTGGAGCCGGGTGGACGCTGCCGTGAGTGGCGCGGCTGTGACACATCCTCCTGCAGCGCTGTGCTGTAGCGCTGCTCTCCCCTGTCTGCCCGCAACTCTCCCCGTCTCCCCGCAGCTCTTCCCCCTCTCCTCCTCTAAGGTCCCTCATCTCAGTCCGACTTTTTTTTATGTCGGACTGAGATGGTCGGAAATGGGGCCAAATCCTGTCGAATTTGGCCCCGTTTCCCTCAAAAGTACGTGAATCGGCAGCTATACCGTCGATTCATGTACTATTCGACAAGTCAAATTCCCCGACTTGTCGAATAAAAATAGCGGGGACTGAATAGGTCAAATCACCATTCGACCTTAAAAAGTCGAAAACTGTCATCTTTTCGACAGATGGCAGCTTTCGACCCTAATTAAATATACCCCGTGCAAGTGTGCGATTGCATGTGTACGCTATGCGAAAATTCTTCTCAGTCAGCGAACAGCTGCAAAACCGTTTGCATCACACTCACCATCTAATGATTTTTCCATACTGTGCAGTGTGTGCGTGTAGCCCAGGACTAACTCCTACAGTGCAATCCAAACAGGCTGATCGGGTCCAGAGCTGACGTCACACACCCACCCTGAAAACACTCGGGAATGCCTGCATTTTCCTGACACTCCCAGAAAATGGCCAGTTACCAACCACAAACGTCCTCTTCCTGTCAATCACCGTGCGTACACCCGTGTGATCTAAATTTTTGCACCATCCTGTCACTGTTTGGTGACACACGCGCGCATTGCGGTGCATACACATTCGCAATAGTTTGATAATTGCCCGCTGTGCAAACACGCACAGCAGAAATCAGGTCTGAATCAGGCCTAGTAATAGCTGCTTACACATAATGCCCCCAGTAATGCCCCTTACATAATGCCCACAGTAGTGCCAAATAGACATAATGTTCCCAGTAGTGGCAGTGACAAGTAATGCCCCCAGTATAGTGCCAGTTACACATAATGTCCCAAGTATAGTGCTTGATACACATAATGCCCCCAGCATAGTGCCAATGACACATATTGGTGCTCATTCCGAGTTGTTCGCTCGCTAGCAGTTTTTAGCAGCCGTGCAGACGCTATGCCGCCTCCCACTGGGAGTCTTTTTTAGCTTAGCAGAAGTGCGAACGAAAGGTTCGCAAAGCTGCTACAAAGTTTTTTTGTGCAGTTTTAGAGTAGCTCAAAACCTACTCAGCGCTTGCGATCACTTCAGACTGTTCAGTTCCTGTTTTGACATCACAAACACGCCCTGCGTTCGCCCAGCCACGCCTGTGTTATTCCTGGCACGCCTGCATTTTTTCGAACATACCCTGAAAACGGTCAGTTGACACCCAGAAACACCCACTTCATGTCAATCACACTGCGGCAACCAGTGCGACTGAAAGCTTCGCTAGACCCTGTGTGAAACTACATCGTTCGTTGTAATAGTACAACGCGCGTGCGCATTGTGCCGCATACGCATGCGCAGAAGTGCCATTTTTTTGCCTCATCGCTGCACAGCGAACGAATGCAGCTAGCGATCAACTCGGAATGACCACCTTTGTTTCATTATAGTGCCAGATACACATAATGCCCCCAGTATAGTGCCAGATACACATAATGTCCTTAGTATAGTGCCAGATACACATAATGCCCCCAGTATAGTGCCAGATACACATAATTCCCCCAGTAGTACCAGGTACATATAATGCCCCCAGTATAGTGGCACTATACATAATGCCCTCAGTATAGTGCCAGATACACATAATGCCCCCAATATTGGCAGATACACATAATGCCCCAATAGTGCCAGATACACATAATGCCCCTTGTATAATGCCAAATAAACATAATGGCCCCAGTATAGTGCCAGATACACATAATACCCCCAATAGTGCCAGATAGACATAATGATTCCAGTAGTGCTCACTGCCACCCCTACTGGGCTCTGCTGCTGGCCTCTGTGTCTATGTCGAGGGGAGCAGAGCGCACCTCACTTGCCCCTTAGTATGTCTGGTCTCCAGTCTCCGGCGGGCATCTCAAATATGGCACCGGTTCGTGAGACAATCAAAGCTGGCGGTCCAGCAGCCAATCAGGAGCCGCCACTGCCAGTTCACAAGCTCTAATAATCATGTTTACAGTATGTGGATATTTTAAATTATACATTCATTTTTTTAAGTGTAATTTAATACTTTAAGGTTACAAGCTAATATTTTTGCCTCACTTCATATTTTATGTTAATTGGTATGCTAAAATATTCTGTTGCAACACTACATACATTGTTTTATTGAATATCTGCTTAGTGAATGCAGTTTATAGCTGCAATAAAACTTCGGTTCCATCTAGGCTTATGTCTCTTTGCATACTAAATACGTCTTTAGAAATCGGACACAAAAAGGAAATATAGGAAATACAGGATTTTGGAGTTTGATTTCTAATCAGAAGTACTGTATGGCTCAATTTCTTCTACTGACCCTGAAATCTACAGTAAAAAATATATATAGAACTAATGAAGCGTACCGTATGTATGAAACATAAAAATGCATAAAGAGTGGCTTGATAAAAAATTACTCCTATCAGAAAGTACTTAACATAAACTCATATTAGGGACTGCACAGTATAAACAAGCTTTAGTGGTACTTGGTAAACATTTAACATCACATGAAATACATGTTAAAAATGTAAAAAGAAAAAAACCCTGGAAAATAGAATTAACTATTCCTCCTTTTTGTATTTTGAAAAGAGAAGTATACCAGTTTCTCTATCCTGGTCATTGCAGATATTGTCCGAAACGGGTGTAGTATGTTATGCCAGCGGCCGGGATCCCGGCGTCCAGCATACCAGCACCGGGATCCCGACCGCCGGTATGCCGGCAGCTTGGTAAGCGCAAATTAGCCCCTTATGGGCCCACTGCGCTCGCCACTCTGCAGGCATGGTGGCGCGTTACGCGTCCCACGCTATTTATTCTCCCTCCAGGGGGGTCGTGGACCCCCAAGAGGGAGAAAAGTTGTTGTTATGCCGGGTGTTGGGATTCCGGTGCCGGTATACTGAGCGCTGGGATCCCAACAGCCGGCATACTGAATACCACCTGTCCAAAACTATTGAAAATTTGCATGATCACACCCATCTGCGTTACAGCTCAATGGTGGTGATTCAGATCTGATTACTGCTGTGCGTGATTCAGATATGTGCATGCGTATGCACCGCAATACGCACACGCGTCGGACATCAACAACGGACATCGCCTGTCAGGGACGGGATGGTGCGACTGAATTCGTTTGCAGGGGCGTTCACAAGGTGATTGACAGGAGGAGGCTGTTTGTGGGTGGGAGCGTTCATAGGGAGTGTCCGGAAAAACTCAGGTGTTACCAAGCGTTTTCAGGGAGGGTGTCTGACGTCAGCTCCGGCCCTGTTCTCATCGCACTGGAGGAGTAAGTTCTCTGCTGTGCACAGACTGCACACACTGTATTTTTGCAGCTTGGCATACACATATGATTGCACACTTGCCTGGCGAATTTACACTCCCCCTGGCGGCAGTTACTATCTGATCGCAGGACAGCAAAATTAGCAGCCCAGCGATCAGATCTAAATTACCCCCAGTGTACAGAGCACAGACAGACCTACAATAAAGAACTGAGGAGACAGCTCAGTAGGGAGCTGAGATAGTTCATTGAGCAGATGAGGAGAGATAGTCGACAGATACAGTAAGTTGGAGCTCTAGCAGCTCAGGGAGGATCTGAGAAGATGTCTTATTGGGGAGCTCTGTGGAGGAGTTTTGGTGTCTCCTGCAGGAGGCAGAAAACCTCATATGGTCGGGAGACCACATTGCCTGGATGAGAAGGAAAACCATGCAATATAAGGACTGTTGGTGTGATAAGTAGTACCTGATTAACCATTAGACTACAGCCTAGGGCACTGGGACTTAGGTGGAAATATAGTAAGATCTAATTAATTCTTTGTTAGTGGTGGCTACACAGTTTAAAGACGCTTGTTAGCCATTCAGCCATCTCAAGGCAGTGTTTCTAAAAGCTTTTAAATTATTACCATATAGTTTGTGACCACGTAACTTACTGCTAAGACTTGCAGCCTGAAGAGCTACATACAATTTTCTTTAGAGTATTCCTTGCATTCCCCAGAAGTCGGTGTCTCCTTTAATTTTCACAAACTTCATTGGATGCCAAGATCAGAATGTCAATTGTATAATCTTTGTGGCCTGCACAAGTGCATTACTCGTACTGCATGAATGGTGATTTCCTAAACATGCATACACAGGATGCAGTCAATATATCGGCTGTCGAGATCCCGGTGTTCAGGAGACCGACGCCAGAATCAAGACAGCCGGTGAAATACCAATGCCCGGAATCACATTAGGCGCTCATTATTCCCACTCGAGTGGTGGGTCCACGCCACCAACTGAGTGGGAATAGAACCTATGGTGAGTGAAGCGAGCCACCGGGCACGATGCATGGTGAGCGCAGTAAGCCCACGTCAGGACTCGCTGCCGGGATTCCGGCAGGTGGGATGCTGTTGTTTGTATAGTGACAGCCGGCATCCCATCTGCCGGAATATCATATTTATTTTGTATATACAAAGTGCTCTTTGTTTAACAGCATTACAGGTGGTGCAGCAAGTGTATAAGCCTGCCTTAGGTCTACCGGAAGCCTTAATCAGGCCCTGGTGAAAAGACACTAAAGAGAAGGTACTGTAGTGAACAGTATAGCTGCCCACTGGATATAAGGTAGTTGCCTGAGAAAGAAGTTTTTGTTTTTTCTTGAAAGCACCAAATTTTATTATGTAAACTTTCACCAACTTTTGTAAAACTTTGGTGCTGCCTCCATTCATTAAACAGGCAATGCAGGAGATTTCACTGCAATTGCCAGCTTATCTGTTATCATCGAAGCGGATCGAGGTCCCCATATACTAGTATGGTGACCTAATTCAATTTGATTGCAAAAATGGACGCCATCTTCATATGGTGTCTGTTTTTGATTCCCTGCTCCTTCCCATGGAAAGGAATTCTGGATCCATTTGCCCCTGTACGTGTCCCTCCACTGGATCTCAGGGTTTTTGTGCGCATACGTGAACCACTGTGAGTCAGACTCGGCAGTGATAGGGATCGAGATAACAGCTGATATTCGGACCAGCTGTCCCTGCACCGAAGCAATGTTGAATTGCTCAGGTAATTTGATGCCACCGCTGCTACTAAACTATCACTAATATTCATATTAGCTTCATGAATTGACTGCTAAGTCATAGTTATTAACTTTATGGGACTACTCTCCAGGAGAGCCTAGAGGGGGAGTTTAGCACCATGAAGTGCATCATCATGGCAACATTGTATAATGCAAGCACCATGACACAATTTGCAGCAAATCACATCATCACAGTCCCACTTCACTTTTAAATTGGACCGGATATAGGAGAGTTATCTACTCTTCAGGATCCAGTTAGCACTAGAGATGAGCGGATTCGGTTTTACTCGGTTTTACTCGGTTCTCAAAACCGAATGTAATTGGCTATCCAAAACACGTGACATCCGTGAGCCAATAAGATGTCGTTTTGAGAACCGAGTAAAACCGAGTAAAACCGAATCCGCTCATCTCTAGTTAGCACTCCCTGAAATTTGTAACAGTAAGCAATTTGATCTATGCAGGTCTCTAGCAGTACTGTTAGGCAGACCTGAGTGCACTATAATTCTCATTATGACATTCTACAGGACTGGTTGGGCATTTTAGTTGGTCTTTGGGGTTTGGTATGATTTACTGGCGGACAGGATGACGGTTGTCAATATACAGACAGCCGCATTCCTCTGGCAGTATGCCGGCAGCGGGGCATGCGCAAAGAGTACACTTGCGGGCAGGCCCGGTTCTAGCCCTTTTGGTGGCCCGGGTGGAAAATAGGGGCGTGGCTTCATACAGGTTGCATGGTCAGTTACGCCCCCTGTAGAGTTGTGCCCCCATTTGTGCCCCCTGTAGGAGTAGCGCGCTTACACAAAAAAAATAATAATACTTACTATCCCCGCTCCTGATTCCCGACCGCTGCAGACCTCCGCCGGCGCCGCTCCTCTCCTCGGATCTATGGGACAGATAGACACTAGAGGTCAATTATGACCCCTAGTGTCTGTGTCAGTCCCACAATGTTGTGTGGTGCGCGATGACGTCATCGCGCACCGCACAGCAAAGGTCCTCTCCACAAAGGGAAAATAGACGGGTAGCGTCTAGTTCCCTTCACAGCGGAGGACACAGCGGGGGGCACAGTAGCGGATCTTGACATGGTGCGGCGCCCTCCGGAAGGTCGTGCCCCAGGCAAAACTCCTGCCTGCCTGTGGCAAGATCCGCTACTGCTTGCGGGCTTGGTGGTTCATTGCACTCGCCACAGGTTCTATTCCCACTTTATGGGTGTTGCGGACACACACGAGTGGGAATAGCCACTGTGAGGTGGGATTCTGACTGTCGGCATTGCCAGCTATTGGGATTCCGATGTCATTATCCTGAACGACAGGATCCTGGCAGCCGGCAAATTCACTGTATACCAGTCTTTGGGGGAGATTCAAATGTTTGAAAAGTCGGTTGGGTGTCTGTGTTGTCCTGTCTATTAGATAGGAAGAAACAGACTCCCAACTGACTTTTCAAACATTTGAATCTCCCCCATTGTGTCAATTTTTGCATTTTAAATATTCAGCTTCAATAATCATAACATTTAGAATAACTGTTATTAAGATTACACTGTGAGAATTTTGTCCAATACAGAGAATAAAAGGAATTGTTTTATGCTTCTGGTCAGTAATAAAAAATAAAGACATTTTTAATGATAAATAACAACATGGATCTGTCTCTATAAGTTAGTGACAGTTGTCCATTATGATATATACAGAAACAAAAAATCATATACACACAATACACTTATTAATAACTACTGTAGAAACAAAAACATACAGTAAAAAATAAATCAAACAAACAGACATCCAGCTTAAAGAACAAGATCAATGCCATTGGATTACAAATTTATTAGATAATGCATCCCCTGCTGTAAATAAATTAGGATATTAGATGTCACAGAGTAGCTGCATGACCATATAGCATATAGGCCAAGGCACAAGGTTAGAGAGTAATATTTAATAATAATAATAATAATAATAATAATAATAATAACAACAACAACAACTATACTAACAATAATCATAGTAATGATAAATACTACAAAATAGGTATGCTACTAAAATAAGTAATCTGTAAGTGAAAGCGTTACAGGATTCATTTAATCGTGGCTCTGCACTGAAGCATTCCAGTCACAATCTGCAGTATTTCTCACATTTTTAGCATAACAATGGTAACCAAATAATGTTGCTTAATATACAATCTTGGAAATTACAGACTGTGGCATCTAACAGCTGTAAAGAATATAATCATATGGTGTAGGGATCAATTTATTGTCTTATGTGATAAAACCTCCAACTTATCCCCCGACACAGTGTGAGGGATTCATAAATCTTTCTTGACCTATTAAATCAATAAAGCTGTTGAGAATATCTTGCACTGGTTCCTATGAAATCTCTGCTTGTAACTAAATCTTTTATAGATGAAGCAATGAGAAGGCCAAATGCTGCTGGGGGATGTCTGGGCCTCTATTGTGAAGACAAAATAGATGTTTGCAGACTCATTTTTTCCCCCTTCTTCACTCATCCCAGCGGCTAAGTGGCTTGTCTTCATATACATAAAGTCATAACTTCAATCACTGGGATCATGGGATTATGTGAATTTTCAGACACAAAAGGGAAATTGAGACTCCAGCGTAAATCTTAATTACTGCACACGTATCAGATTGGATGAATGTCATCCTAATGACCCGGGTGCTGTGTAGAACGGTACTGAGTGCTGATGTGTGTATCCAGACTTACATAGCTCCATCTGACATTAGTAAGGGATTAACCTTTTCACTGCTAATATGCTGCAGCACTATGACCGCATTTGTAAATGAAAAGAATAAGCAAAGACCAGAAACGGGAAACAGAATTATAGTAAATCCAGTGCCAGTAACTAGAGAAAAGTAATAAATAACCGCAAAGGGTGGTAGGAGGTAAAACTGTGTAAAGTCTGAACGTAAAGGGAGTTGCATGTTAGTGGACTTTTTCTATAGTACTGAAAAAAGCAGAAATACTTATTTTGTAAATCCATGTCCATGCCTAATTTGCTAAGGGGTGTATTCAATACCTGTCGGAAACTGCCGTCTATCCGTTTAGGTCAGAAGGGCTTCTGACCTATTCAATGCGGCCCTGTTTTTTCCAACAAGTCGGAAAATCCGACTTGTCGGAAAGCTGTCGGAATGCACGTGGATCGGCGGAATAGCTGCCGATCCGCGTGCTTCTGTCGGAAAGGGGACCAAATCCGACAGGTTTTGGTCCCGTTTCCGACAATATCAATCCGAGTTTGTAAAAAGTCGGATTGACATTGCCGCCGCCTCCTCCATCCACCCTGCCAAGCTGATGATCTTGCGCTCCGGGGTGAGGGGAGCGGCGCCGGGGTGAGGAGCAGCGCCGGGGAGCAGCAGCGCCGGGGTGAGCATCAGCAGCAGCAGCCAAATCCGACAGTCGGATTAGGCTCAAATCTGACAGTCGGATTGGCCACTCTTTGAATAGGGGTTGTCGGATCCATTCCGACAAATGCATGTCGGAATGGATCCGACACTTATTGAATATACCTCTATGTCAGTAAGATACATTCTGCAATAAAGTGTATCAAATTGTACATGCAAAATAAACGTATCTCTTCAAGATGAATCCTGTGCAGTCCTCTGCATACGTCTGGAGCCCATTGCATCATCAAATATTAACCACTAGTTACCAGCCCCTCAAAATGGCAGAATAATATAACAGTAATGTCAGCACTTGCAGCTGCGCGTGCCCGAATGGAGCAACAATTGATTGCTCCACCGGGCACCATCTAGTTGCTGTTGGCGCACAAAATACTTCAGTTCTACCCATAGAGGTGAGGTGCAGTGTTAGGGGTCTATTTACTAAGCCTTAGGTGGAGATAAAGTGGCCGGAGATAAGGTACAAGCCAATCAGCTCATAACTACCATGTCACAGGCTGGGTTTGAAAAATGACAGTTAAGAGGTGATTGGCTGGTACTTTATCTCCGGCCACTTTATCTCCACCTGAGGCTCAGTAAATACTAGACCCCTTAGAGGGACATTTACTAAGCAGTGATAAGAGCGTAGACGTGAGCCAGTGGAGAACTTGCCCATGGCAACCAATCAGCACTGAAGTAACATCTATAATTTGCATACTATAAAATGAAACAGAGCTGCTGATTGGTTGATGGGGCAACTTCTCCACTGGCTCACTTCTCTGCTCTTATCACTGCTTAGTAAATGTCCCACTTAACTTGCATGTAAGTTCAGTATATACAGTAATAACTTGCAGAATGGGATGCATCTATGCCTTTTAGGATACAAACTGATGATGACTGGCACATTTTTGTGTTGGACACATCTACACATTATTTTACAAAATGGTACCACAACATAATACATACAGCTGGATAAATGCATATATGGATTTTTTTTTACATAGAAATATACATTTTACAGACTAACTTACATATTTTCCCAGCAAAAAAAGGAGGGATCCGTCCACACAAGGAACAAAAAGGGTGTGCGACCACATCTATAGTAGAGGCTGCCTTTTGAGACAGAGCCGAGTGGGACAGAGCACAGTATGCTTGGAGGCTACTGAAGACAAGGAGGACAGTCCAAATCTGCATGTGGCAGGGAGGGCTCTCAAGTTCTTTGGATGAAGTGAACTTCTTGAGCTATGGCATCAAGCCAAGCCAGACAGGAGCCTGTGTACCTGCAAGAAGCAGGCCAGACAATGAGCCTTGAATATGAGTAAGCTGGAGCCTGTGGCCTTCATGTAGCAGGAAAGGCTGAGAAGTGAGAAGCCAGAGGCCAATCCAGCTCAGGCTAGCTACACATGTGAAAAACAGGACTGGAGAGAATTTTGAGACTTTTTTGCAGACTAGCTGCCCAAGAAGTGAGTCAGTGCTCTGAATAGGGGTTACGCTGTTTGTTATTTTCTTTTCATTTGTGTTGAATGCTGCCAGTAAAGCTTTATATTTAATTTATTTACCAGAAAAGATGTCTTTGGATCCTGATTTAGTATCTAGAAGACACCTCACCAATATATCCCTTTACCGAGCTAATTACTCCAAGTCATCACAGCATTAAACAGAAATATCTTCCTATGATGTATACAGGGGCGGATCCAGGGGAAAATGACAGGGGGGGCACCATGGAAGGTGGCAAGTACATTTGTGTGCACCTTCAGCGCATGCACTTCCAGAAAAGGGGTGTGTCCCACCAGGGCCGGATTAAGGTTTGTGGGGGCCCTGGACAACAAACTTGCGGGATGCTGAGTATATATATACTTAATTAAAGAGTCCCAGTGGATTATGCGATTGGGGACTATTTACCCCATGGGCCTTAATGAGAAAATTAACTGGAATATTTTATGACTCCTGGGAATTAGTATAGGCACTTTATTCCATTCATATAGTTGATCATGTATCTAGTGACCATTTTCAGTATGGTATTTATTATTATGTTTTGTATTGTATTGTATGTTGTTTTATGTATTGTTTTGTAGTTAATACTGTGTTTGGTAATGTGTTTCTCCCTGTTCTGTGTCTTTCTCAGGCTCCAGGCTGCAGAGCATGCGCAGTACGCGCTAGACCAGGAAGCAGGAAGTCCGACCATGTGGAACGCAAGCCAGCCGGTACTATGGAAACGGTTCCTGTCTTCACAGGAAGCGCGTCACTGCAGCTAGCCGGCGCCGGGATCCCTGATGATCGGACGTGGACAGGTGAGTGGTAATAACGGTATTTAAATGTGTGTTTGTATGTTATTCACTTGTTATCGTCTGTGGTCCTGAGGAAGGGGCTGAGTCCCCGAAAACGTTCGATCTGACCTAATACAAATTTTTCTGTGATGACAGTCTCTGAGTGCCGTTCCTTTTGGATAAGTATTACATGGCTTTGAACTGGACACCGGGGCATTTAAACTTTATTTAGGAGTGCCGGCTGAATTGGATCCATATCTATGTGCAGTTTTGCACCAGTTGCATGGCACCTGTAGATTTATTATTTATTCATTCACACAGACCACGTTGGATACTGCTGTTGCTTTTACTTTGAACACCTGATTAGGGTGTATGTGATTATCCCTATTGCTGGGTATATTCTGTGACATTCACTGGGTTTCTGCTGCAGTTTATGTGGGACTACCAGCATTGCTCCTGTTTAACTAAATCTTTATGAGATGGAATCTTCTACCTCTACCACGGAAATATATGGGTGCCGTAATATATCTGCGCCACCACAAGGAGCTACTTTCAGTTATACTTCAGCACAAATAGAGACTATATTATTTAATGATCAAATGACTACTAATGATCCACTGGTTAACTCTGAGGATTTATACCAACAGTTATTGAAGTTGAAACGCTGCGAGACAGATTATTTACTACATGGGATATCATTATCCGAATATTATCGCGAGCATAAAATCCCTAGAGGGTTTAGGGTACATAATGTGCCCACCATTGGTCGCAATAAACCTGATTTTGTGGCAAAGTGGATCGCTATTTTGAACAAGTGTTCATTTGATCTTATGGTGTCTGTCATAGAAGAATCCAACAGGGAATTACAAATTACCAAACAGAAAATTGCCACTTTTGAGAAAGATCATCTGCACACACTAGAGGCAGAATCTAGCTATGATTGTCTGAACAAACTTGAGACACAACACAATGAATATAAAAAGAATTAAATTAAATTCAAAAAACAGAAGAAACACACTGTGGATGGTGATTATGATGACAATCACGTGTACAAATGGCTGTCGGGAGGTGATAGTGGGAGTCAGAGCCGTAGAAATCCGTATAAGAGATGACCTTGGCAAAAACTAAATCCTGGCCCACGGAAGGAATATCAGACATCTAACAGTGACAGTGATTTCATTGTTTCTGAATCCGATGACACCTCCCGTACAGCAAGTGTTCCTTTAGGGAGAGGTGTCAGGAACGGTATAGATCCGCAAGCCATCCTCCCACCCGTCAGGGGGGCCAAAACCAGAGGGGGAAGAAAAAATCAAGAGAACAAGAAGATTTAATCTTCAATCTTTCACAGAGATCTCTAACGCCCTTGGAAATTCAAGTGTTAAATAAGGGTTTGAATTTTGTGCCCACCAATAAATATAATGAGTTCAACTGGAAAAGAGATGCACATAGGTTCTCTAGGAATTTACGGCTTAAAGAACATTATCAATACCAACAAGAAATACCTGTGACTTCTATTCTGGACCCGTTTTTGAAACTGACATCTAGCTCTAAATATGATCCGGTCTCCAATAATGCATCCTTGAAGACTTTTGGACGTTTATTAGATGGTGCTGTCTCTAGATATACAACAGCACCAGGTGCTATTCGGCATAATTTATGTAGAGAAGAGACCAAGGGATTGCAAGATCTGGCCAAATATGACGATATTGTGATTAGGCCCGCGGATAAGGCCGGGGCAATCGTCATCAAAGACATTGGAGACTATAGAGCTGAAATAATGTCACAATTGTCAGATAAACAGGTTTATCTAAAATTACCTAGTGATCCGACTGAGCAATATCAATTAGAATTAAAAGGTATCCTTAAAAAAGCATGTGATGACCAGTTGATTTCCATTAAAGTATATAATAAATTGTGGGTTCAACATCCGAAGATCCCCGCCCTGTGCACTCTCCCTAAGGTGCATAAGGATAGGATTAAACCACCCGGTCGTCCTATCCTTTCAGCACGAGAGTCTTTGTACCAACCTGTTGCCCAATTATTAGATTGTATTTTACAACCATTATTGCCCAAAAAACAGTCATTCCTTAAAGATACCACATGGTTTCTGTTAGAGCTTTCTAAGTTTGATGCGATTGCTCCAGACACATTGATGGTATGTATGGATGTCTCAAGTCTGTACACCTCTATACCCCATGAGGGGGGGATTGTGTGCTATGCACTAGTTTCTTAATGCTTTTCTCGATAATAGAGAGTTTGATCATGATCTATTTTTGGCCCCTTGGAATTGACATTACGACGTAATTATTTTTTGTTTGATGGTAATTATTACCTCCAATTACGAGGGTGTGCCATGGGGTCACCCGTGGCCCCCTAGTATGCTAATGTTTTTATGTTTGGTTTTGAAGATGTCATATTTCTCGAGGATCCTAACATTTGTCGCAATGTATTATGGTATACCAGATACATTGACGATATTTTTATGTTGTGGACAGGGGGTGTAAACAGTTTAGTAGAATTACTGTCTAGCATTAATAGTGCACAATCTCCTATTAAGTTGACATATACTTATAGCTTCACCGAAGCTGTATTTTTAGATGTTAAAGTTGTTTTGACAAACGGTAAATTCGAGACAGAAGTGCACTATAAAGCTACTGACAGAAATACCTTTTTGCAATCATCTAGCCATCACCCTGAGTCTTTGAAACAGGGACTCCCATTATCTCAGATGATGAGGATTGCTAGGAATACAAGTAATTCTGATAAAATAGTAGGACATATTGATAATCTCATAGTCAAATTTATGGAAAGAGGCTATGACAAGAAAGTCCTACTTGAACAGAAGTCTAAAGCATTGGGCATGTCACGTAGTGATTTATTACATCCCCATAGAACAGATAAAATCGATGTGTTACCTATGGTATCTGACTTTACTGTGGTCAGTTCTATTATAAGAAGAGCCACTCAAGCACTATGGCCTATGGTGAGATCTGACCCTGACCTGACGGTTTACAGGGAGGTTAGAACCATGGCTGCATTCAGGAGGGGCAGTAACCTTTGGGATCACCTTGTACATACAGACATTACAGGCATGGGAGTACCTAGGCCCCCTAATGTATATAGTAAAGCCCCTGGTTGCTATAAATGTGTTAACTGTGCCACTTGTAGTCATTTATTTGCTTGTAAATTTTTTAAACATCCTCATAATAATAAGATTTATGATATCCGACATGTCCTTACCTGCAGTACCTCATTCGTGGTTTACGTGATAGTCTGCCCATGTGGGTTGTACTACATTGGTCAGACTATCCGTACATTCAGTGAAAGAGTGTCGGCACATCGTTCCGCCATTTGCCTTACTTTGAACGGGAGGTTTATTGATCAGCCTGTGGTGAAACATTTCAGAGAGATGGGCCATCCTTTATCGTCCTTGAAGTACTTTATTATAGACCATGTTCCAGCCTCCCTTCGGGGAGGGAATAGATCTAAAAATCTTTTAATTGAAGAGTCCCAGTGGATTATGCGATTGGGGACTATTTACCCCATGGGCATTAATGAGAAAATTAACTGGAATACCTTATGACCCCTGGGAATTAGTATAGGCGCTTTATTCCATTCATATAGTTGATCATGTATCTAGTGACCATTTTCAGTATGGTATTTATTATTATGTTTTGTATTGTATTGTATGTTGTTTTATGTATTGTTTTGTAGTTAATACTGTGTTTGGTAATGTGTTTCTCCCTGTCCTGTGTCTTTCTCAGGCTCCGGGCTGCAGAGCATGCGCAGTACGCGCTAGACCAGGAAGCAGGAAGTGCGACCATGTGGAACGCAAGCCAGCGGGTACTATGGAAACGGTTCCTGTCTTCACAGGAAGCGCGTCACTGCAGCTAGCCGGCGCCGGGATCCCTGATGATCGGACATGGACAGGTGAGTGGTAATAACGGTATTTAAATGTGTGTTTGTATGTTATTCACTTGTTATCGTCTGTGGTCCTGAGGTAGGGGCTGAGTCCCCGAAAACGTTCGATCTGACCTAATACAAATTTTTCTGTGATGACAGTCTCTGAGTGCCGTTCCTTTTGGCTACGTATTACATGGCTTTGAACTGGACACCGGGGCATTTAAATCCAGCAACGGAACTCAGCGATGACTTTCAAATAAGGTAAAAAGATTTTTCACGTTTCAGGATCATTTATATCAACCCTTTCATCAGATCGCCACTGAGTGCTGCTGCTGGAATTCATATTATTTATCCCTTATGGGATTGGAAGGCACCAGGATGCAGCTGCAATATTACCAAGATATATATATATATGAGGAAGGATCTGAGAGTGAAAATGGCGCTGCCTAAACTCCCAGCTCCTGCACGTCACAGAAATCCCAGCAGCCGCGGCGGTGAGAAAACAGTTGAAATCCAGCAAGAGTCCCTCACTGCAGGAACTCCTCGGCAGGCAAGCGCTGGCTGGCCACAGATGTCTACTTGTGAAATCGGAAACACAGCGCTGCGGAATCATGCTGTGCTCCGATTTCACTTGTCATGGTACATGCGCAACAATTAGTGGGAGATTAAAAAAAAACTGCCACAAATGACAGGGGCGGCATGGGCCCGAGTGCCCCCTCCCCCCCCTCCTGGATCCGCCACTGGATGTATATAAAGGCTAAACCCAAATACCGTTGTATGCGTTATCTGGTGAAATAAGTAAGGCAAGAAAGTAGCAATACAATAGAAGGGTAGAGGCCAGTGGAGGAATTTGTGATTGGTGGGTCCAGGTGTTACATATAATTTGGACCCCTTCCACCACCCTAACTCAAGTTCACAATATGCCACACAACAGTAAGTGACAGGGAGAGACAAAGGGTGACAGGCAGGGGGAGGCAGAGGATAACAGAGTGGCAGAGGGTGACAACGGAAAGTAAGCGGAGGCAGAGGGAGACAGCAGAAGGAAGGGGTAGACAAGCGGAGGGTGACAGAGGTACAAGCACAATGGAGGTAATTCAGACCTGATCGTAGCAGCAAGTTTGTTAGCAGTTGGGCAAAACCATGTGCATTGCAGGGGGGGGGGGGGGGGGGCGGGGGCGGGGGGGCAGATATAACATGTGCAGAGAGAGTTAGATTTGGGTGAGTTAAATTGTTTCTGTGCAGGGTAAATACTGGCTGCTTTATTTTTACACTGCAATTTAGTTTTCAGTTTGAACACACCCCACCCAAATGTAACTCTCTCTGCACATGTTATATCTGCCCACCCTGCAGTGCACATGGGGCCAAATTCAGACGCAGGCGTGCCCGGACCGTGGGGGGGCAGGCCACGGTGGCTGCTGTAGCGACCCGAACAGTGACGAGTAGCTCCCTGCCAGCGCCTAGGAGCTGCGCTAGTAGGGGCTTCTCGTCAAGTACAAAAGCATCACTGCAGTGCAATGCTTTTGTACTTGTGCAGAGGGGCAGAGCCAGACATGTGGGGCGGACTAGCCCTGTGCTGGGCGTCCCCCCGCATGTCTGAGTAACTGATCGTAGCCGTGCAAAATTTTGCACGGCTACGATCAAGTCTAAATAAGGCCCATGGTTTTGCCCAACTGCTAACAAATTTGCCTCTACTATAAACTCTGAATTACCCCCAATGTCCTGTACAGTGCGGAGAACAGGGGGCATCTACCTTGGTGGGGGTAGGAACACAGCTGACTCTTCTCTGTCTGTGATAGGGTCCTGCCTCTTCTGCTTTTATCAGTTTTGCACTCGATCAGGCAGACATTTACAGTGCCAGTTACACTGGTTGTGAGCTGCCTTTAATTCACAGACCGCAGTGTATCAGAAAAAAAATGTACAGCTGTCTGTTAATTAGAGACAACATGTGGCTGTGATCATCGGCGCTGATAGGTGTCAGGACTCCTCTATCAGTCAGACACACACAAGGTGAGCCTTGTCTTCCTAAGGTAAGGGGCAGGTCCTCAGACAGTGCTCCCCCCCCCCCCCCCCTACCCCCTTCCCCTTCGCTCTCTGCACTGGGCCATTCATTTGACATTGCTCAAAATGGTCTGCAGGAGGGGGGTGGTGTGGGGGAAAACTCATTGCTGGTCTGGGCAGCAATGGGCTCATTAGTCCTTAGGGGCCCCGGTGAAATCTGCCTGCTGCACCAATGGTAGTGGTGACTGCAATGATGGCATTTTCCTTCTCACAGATCGTGCGTGGAAAGCCACAGTAAGTCTGAGCAATATAATATAGATTTGTGCTTCATATCTGAACATTTAGTGGTGAAGATGTCCTTTAGAATCTGTAGCTGAACAGATAGGAGATAGAAGGGATAAGTCAGAACTCTCTCATAGATCCAGAGAACGAGGCACCTGTAGAGAAGAATTTCTCAGAGCAAGCGGGAGGATAATACAAGGAAGATTGTTAATGGAAGGAGCAAAACAGAAACCAAGCAGTAGTTTGTAGAACAGATGGGGGTTGCTGCTAACTCAGGCCTGCTGCATCTAGATCATGAATACATGCATTGATTTCTTTTATGGCTCTATAGAATACTTGTCTGTGATTTAAATGATGTAATATTATTTGTTTATGGTAATTCCTCTGGTTCCTCTGTCCTAAGTGTTTCTTTGGGACTCATTCCAGCTTTATGTTCATTAAGAAATTTCTCTCACCTTCCATTAAATCTCAGCTATAAACTCCTATAAGAAACAAAGATTTAAAGTGTTCTCTCTGGAACAAACGACCTAAGAGTCTTTGACTTTAAGAGCCCGCTTTCATCAAACATTTTACATCTATCCTGGATGCTCCCAAATGCAGCTTTGGTCCCTCTGTGCTGCACTCCAACTTGCTCTCCGGTATGTGGTGCAAACATATGTTGTGTCAGGTGAAACGTTTTTACAAGCAGAAGAAGGAATTGAGTAGAGTAAAATCAGTCTTAGAGAACTGGTGGCTTTCTTGCAGAGCAGTACAGAAACAAGATTAAAGTTTATGGATGAAATTACCGAAATGAGACATGTGGGTGAAGAGGGCACATTTTCAGGGGCACTTAAGATGGGCCTGACTATTCCCATACTGTCAAAATGTAACGAGACAGTACTGCTAATTGGACACTGGTCCTAATTCAGACCCAATCGCTGCAACGGCAGTGATCGCAGTCTGAAGCCCTTTGGGGAGTGCGCACGCGTAGCAGGCACACTGCGCGTGCACACCCTGTGAAGCCCAGTGAGATGCGAAAGCATATCAGGGCTGCGATCGCCTCTGCCTGATTGACAGGCAGAGGTGGAATGACAGGCAAAGGCTGCTCTGCAAAGTAGCTGGTGATCACTGAATAGATGTTGTGCGCATGCACTCATGCATCTATCTATCAGCGCATGGAGGGGAGCCGGGGGCTGTCCAGCCTCTTAGGAAGAGCTGGGCACACTCCCAAAATGATGAAAACGGTGGACTCGGTGACAAGCTACGCTCCCTCAACCCAAAACCACACCCTCCGCCTTAAGCCCCACTCTCTTTCCTGCCGTGGCCACATGTCCCTCTTCATAACAAACGAAAGTTATGTTTTTCTACTCCACAAAGGGCATTTATCCTATAGTTTTAATTAGACTTACAGATGTGTCCTCAATCAGCCATCCTTTTTGATCCATATGGTGTGAGATGCATGGCTCGACTTAGACGGCCCACCATGGGTAGCGATTCTTAGTTTTTCGTATCTATATCTTAATTTAGCATCTGTGTTGAGTTGTAGTTGCTACCAAAGTCACTTATAGTGTACTGGGTGCTTAGTATTTTTATCGCAATAGAGTTGGTAGATAGTATAACAGTGCATGGCACGGTGCATGAAGGGGCTAACTTATATCAGCCTTTTGGGGCTAACTTATATCAGCAGGTTGCACACGGCTGCGGCATGCAATGCCAGCGTCAATGTCCAGCATAATCGTGCATTGTTCTTTTGCTTTGGCTATAATGTGGACACCTTTTTTCCTTTTACAATAAGGCTCTGAGGCTGGGTACACACTAGACAGATATAGTGTTCGTTTGAGCAATGAACAATATATATCTGTAGGTCATTGGCGGGTGTGTGCACCCAATATGCCCTGTAGCACAGCCGATACTTACATATCGTGAAGATGAATCAGTATGTTTGGCTGTGTGTACAAATGACCAGCCCTGTGCACTGGCTGCAGGAAATCACATCACAGCTGGGCAGACAAATTTAAATGCCCGCACAGTTGTGACATCTAGCCCAACATGTCAAGCAGCTGATCCGTAAGTGTGTATGACCACTCTGTGGTCAGGGGACAAGTCAGCTAGGTGTGTACATTTGGGGAAAAGTAAATTTTATATTGCAGCAAATAGAAGTGATTATTGGGTCTGAAACCTAATAATTAATAAATATGCCCCTTATGATATAGTCCTTATTCTGGAGGACTTTTTATTGACTTTTTCTATAATGACATTTTACAGCAATAATTTCAGAAGATAGAATTAGGGGAAAACTGAAACATTGGGTAAGGATAACATACAAATGGGGGTGGTGTTTGAAAAGGACCGGGGCCTTGCCTGCCCCTATGGAAGTCTTGAACATTAGGAAGTTTGCCTTTGGTGTTATAAAGTCAGCAGTATACATGAGGATTAGAAAACAAAGCATGCCATAGACCAATAAATACTGTAGTTGTCTTGAATTCAGTAAGAGAATCTTGGGGCCTAATTCAGACCTGATCGCAGCAGCAAATTTGTTAGCTAATGGCCAAAACCATGGGGTTAATTCAGACATGATCGCTGCTGTGCGTTTTTGCACAGCGGACGATCAGGTCTGAACTGTGCATGCCAGAGATGCAATCGGTATCTCAGCCCAGCAATCGCTTCTGCCTGATTGACAGGCAGAGGCGCTTGCTGGGCGGGAGGGGGTGGGCTGGCGGTGTTCCGCCGCCATTTTGGGGGCGCAGTCCAGGCAACGCAGGCGTGTCCGGACCGTACAGGGGGCGGAACCACTGCCACAAAAAGTCGCCTACCAGCTGCGGGGGGAGGGACAGACATGCGGGGCGGACTAGCCCAGTGCTGGGCATCCCCCCGCATGTCAGGATGGCTAATCGTACCCGTGCAAAATTTTGCACGGCTACGATCAGGTCTGAATTAGCCCCCATGTGCACTGCGAGTGTGGCAGATATAACATATGCAGAGTGAGTTTGGTGGGATAAATTGGTTCTGTGCAGGGTAAATACTGTCTGCTTTGTTTTTACACTGCAATTTAGATTTCAGTTTGAACACACCCCCAGTGGCGCACGCAGGGGGGGGTTCCGAGTACCTGGAAACCCCCCCTGATGAGCCAACATTTTTTATATTTGAGACGGAGACAGGAGTGTCTCCGTCTCGGTAAAAGCCGCGATCACGTACGCGACTGCGACAGCGGAGCTGTAGCAGCAGAGAGCTATGTAGCTCTCTACATGGAGAATGTCCTGGGGGAGCTGCTGGCTGCGCATGCTCAGCCATAGCAGCTCCCTCCGTCCACACAGTGCCGCCGTCTGCTCCCGCCTCCCGGCCCCTGATGGTACAGTACTATATATTCAAAATGTACTGTATACAGTATGTTAAGTTTGTGTGTATGTATGTGTGTTTGTGTGTGTGCTTCTGTGTACGTACGTACGTACGTACGTACGTACGTACGTACGAGGTACAGTATGTGTGTCTGTATGAATGAATGGGTGTGCTGTGCTGTATGTATATATGTGTGTGTGTGTGTGTGTGTGTGTGTATATATATATATGTGATGTTTTGCTACAATTGATGTCTCCTGAGTGCTTTCTTATATGGACGTATATATATATATACATATATATAGACACTGTATATACACACATATACTATAAATATATATATATATATATATATATGTGTGTGTGTATATGTACACACATACACATGGAAACCCCGCTGACTGGATCCTGCGTTTGCCCCTGACCCCACCCAAATCTAACTCTCTCTGCACATGTTATATCTGCCCCCCTGCAGTGCACATGGTTTTGCCCAACTGCTAACAAATTTGCTGCTGCAATCAAATCTGAATTAGGCCCTTAGGGGGTCATTCTGAAGTGATCGAATGCTGCCGTTCATCGCAGTGCAGCAATTAGATCAGAAGTGCTCATGCGCTGGCACTGCGGTGCGCCTGTACATGCCAGACAGCCGACGACTGTCATAACCCAGCGGTTGCCTCTGCCTGATTGACAGGTAGAGGAAGTTGCTGGGCGGGAGGGGGCAGCACGGTTTGGCCACCGTTTTGAGGGCGCTGTCTGGCTACTGCAGGCATGGCCGGACCGTGCAGCTGCTGCGACCATCATAACGAAGAGTAACTCCCGGCCAGCATGCAGGAGCTGCACTGACATGCGGGACGGACTAGCCCTGTGCTGGGCGTCTCCCCACATGTCAGGGTGGATGATCATAGCTGTGCTAAATTCAGCACAGCTACGGTCAGTTCTGAATCACCCCCTTATTTCTAACTGCACATTTTCAGTGAAGACAAAGTCAATGTCAGACAGCTGAATGAAGTATTAATGAAGAGGAATTGGCACTAGGGAAAACATTAATAAATCAAATGCAAGGAATAAAAAATGATGAAATCACAAAAACATACAAAACGCTTTGGGGGGAATTCAACTGCAACCAGTAATTTACCACGGACTAATTGATCCCCCGGGGCTATCCAATTAGCCCTGAAGTCAGCCTGATGCTGGCACTTATCTGGGATTTTTTTCACCTGCTGTTCCTGATAAACAACACAGTTTTCGCGATCACGGGTCGAAAAAACATAGGTCCGTGAACTTATCATGCATTCTATGGTTGGAATTCAAATGTTATCACACCAGCAGCCACTAGATGGCGCCCAAACTGACTTATTCAACTGTAGCTCTGTTTGGAAGCGAAGGCTGCCAGCGTCTGCATTTCAGCTCACACCCCCTCGGGAGTAAAGAGCTAAGATGCGTGTAAAGTGGTACATTTGGGCGCCCAAACAGCACTTTTCGCGATCGCGTCCAGCACTTTGGCCAGGTTCTGTTTCTTTAACAACTGAACACCTCCCTATATTTTGTGAGAAAATAAAACCTCATTGAATTCTCTCCTTTATTGTATATTTAAAATAGAAATCTACACACTTAAAATGATTTATAGCTATATAGCATCCACTATGGACCTACTGTATGTGTTACAGATGGAGCCACACTCAATGGGGGTCATTCCGAGTTGTTCGCTCGTTATTTTTTTCTCGCAACGGAGCGATTAGTCGCTAATGCGCATGCGCAATGTCCGCAGTGCGACTGCGCCAAGTAAATTTGCTATGCAGTTAGGTATTTTACTCACGGCATTACAAGGTTTTTTCTTCGTTCTGGTGATCGTAATGTGATTGACAGGAAGTGGGTGTTTCTGGGCGGAAACAGGCCGTTTTATGGGAGTCGAAAATAGAAATGGGGGCGCTCAGATGTCACAGTGCACTACCAGTAATAAATATAAAATCAAGTGTATACAATGCGTGACACTTCCTCTAGAGTGAGAGTGGCTGCAACCTTAAGCAATAAATATGTGCTTGGAAAACACATAAAAAAGATTTTTAGAAAGTGAAGAAAAGGGCGCCTACTAGTGTCTAATAAAATTATATAAAAATATGAAATATAGAGCTGGTGTGATTGAGAACAGGATGCTACTTATCTGGCATAAACAGACTTTTGCTTCAGTCATAGGACCAGTATAGGTACATGAAAAAAGAAGAACAAAATAACATAGCGCGTACTGTTTTTACGCAATTTTCAATCTACAGATCAAATGAACCAATTATGTGTTATAAAAAACTTTCTGGGTAAAGGCAAATCCCAAAATTTAAAATCCACAGCCAGGGATTTTTTTAAAAGTTTTTCACAATAGTTAATAAAACACATAAAACATAAAAGGTAGAAGTAATGCGAGCGTACAAGATACGCAATTTTCAATCTACAGATCAAATGAACCAATTATGTGTTATAAAAAACTTTCTGGGTAAGGGCAAATCCCAAAATTTAAAATCCACAGCCAGGGATTTTTTTAAAAGTTTTTCACAATATTTAATAAAACACATAAAACATAAAAGGTAGAAGTAATGCGAGCGTACAAGATACGCAATTTTCAATCTACAGATCAAATGAACCAATTATGTGTTATAAAAAACTTTCTGGGTAAGGGCAAATCCCAAAATTTAAAATCCACAGCCAGGGATTTTTTTAAAAGTTTTTCACAATATTTAATAAAACACATAAAACATAAAAGGTAGAAGTAATGCGAGCGTACAAGATAAAATGAATGACAAGCTTATCTGTCCATATTAGGAATGGGATACATCAGATTTTCCATAAACATCCAAGATAAATAGTAAAAATTCAAACGTACAAAAAAACAAGTATTAAAACAGCTTATCTGCCCATAAGGGAAGTTCAGGTGCATCAGTCCCAACACGTTTCGTCCTTAATTAGACTTCATCATGGGGATAAGGTCAGTGAGCAAAGATGCTCCATTTATACCTGCAATGTCCCAGAGTTGCAGTCTGATCACTGTTTATGGGAGTGTTTGAAAAAACGCTACAGTTTCTGGGAAAAACGCGGGAGTGGCTGGAGAAACGGAGGAGTGTCTGGGCGAACGCTGGGTGTGTTTGTGACGTCAAACCAGGAACGACAAGCACTGAACTGATCGCACTGGCAGAGTAAGTCTCGAGCTACTCAGAAACTGCACAGAGAAGTCTTCTCGCAATATTGCGAATCTTTCGTTCGCAATTTTGATAAGCTAAGATTCACTCCCAGTAGGCGGCGGCTTAGCGTGTGCAAAGCTGCTAAAAGCAGCTTGCGAGCGAACAACTCGGAATGAGGGCCATTGAACGTGGCTGCATCGCAGGCAGGGGCGCACGGCGCGCCTGCACCTCAGCAAGCCACCGAGCGTACAGAGACGCTCCCATACACTTTGAATGGGGTGCGTGTGTGCATATATGGCGTAGCTCGATCTGTAATTTCTCAATTTACATAATATCATCTACTGCAGTGGTGGCCAACGCGTGGCTCTTGAGCCACATGTGGCTCTTTCTTCTCACTGATGTGGCTCCTGACAGTCTGCACTCTACACACTTTGACACGCGGCCGTCTCCCACCTTGCAGGGCTGCTGGGAGTGGAGGCAGGAGTGCCACGCCGGCACTACATCATGGCCACATTACCTGCCCTGTCTAGGACTCCTGCCATTGCCGTGAAGAAGTGGCACCTGTCTGGTCTCACTGTACGCTGTCACACTGTCATGCTACCAGTGACCGGAGAGGGGAGAGATAGAGGGAGAGGATGCTAAAAGACACAGAGTGAAGGGTGGGCAGGCTGAGAGGCAGAGGGAAGGGGGAACAGGCAGAGAGGCACAGACTGAAGGGGGAGCCGGCTGAGAGGCACATACTGAAGGGGGAGCCAGCTGAGAGGCACAGAGTGAAGGTGAAGCAGGCTGAGAGACGCACAGTGAAAAGGGAGCAGGCTGAGAGACACAGAATAAATGGGCGGCAGGCTGAGAGGCACAGAGTGAAGGAGGGCAGGCTGAGAGGCACAGAGTGAAGGGGAGACTGTGAGGCACAGAGTGAAGGGGGGAGGCTGTGTTGTTTCAGTGTATTATATGTGGATCTTTATTGTTTCAGTGTTTTTCGCTCCCCAGTGTGACTAAAAATGTGGGTGTGACACATGGTCATGCTCCTACAAACGTCATACCAAAGGCGGGCACACAACAATGGGGTGTGGCCTTGTGCCAGTTGGGCCATGCCCCACTTTCTGCATGCGCACCTTTGGTGTGAGCATAATACCGGCTATTTGAGTTGACTACAGATATTTTTGCGCTCTTTCCCTCTGACTGGTTGGCCACCCCTGATCTACTGTATAAATATAGCTAGAACAACAACATTGACTGTCAGTATTGTTCTGTGGTGTACTTGGGGTACAGTAATGAAGTCTGTGCAGAGAAAGAATGATAGGAGATTCTGCATGGATTATTGTTGGAGAAACGTGAAACCATTCTTAGAAGACAGTTATGGACTGAAGCAGATACTTTATGTCCACTGAACAGTTTTGTAAATGTAATTTATTATATTTATAATGCATAGAATGGACTCCTGAAAGGCAGAAACATCTGTATGCACAATGTTTCCATCACTGCCTTAGGTGCACAAACCCATCTGTTTGTTCTCTTTATAATTTCATTTTACATGAAACAGATTTTAGATCCTGAAAGGAGAGATTTTAAAGGTACACATACGGGATACTCATAGTAGTAAGCTGTAGGCTTGTTATAAGTAGAGATGAGCGGGTTCGGTTCCTTTGAATCCGAACCCGCACGAACTTCACTTTTTTTTCCACGGGTCCGAGCGACTCGGATCTTCCCGCCTTGCTCGGTTAACCCGAGCGCGCCCGAACGTCATCATGACGCTGTCGGATTCTCGCGAGGCTCGGATTCTATCGCGAGACTCGGATTCTATATAAGGAGCCGCGCGTCGCCGCCATTTTCACTCGTGCATTGAGATTGATAGGGAGAGGACGTGTCTGGCGTCCTCTCCATTAGAATAGAGATAGATAGATTAGATAGAGAGAGATTGTGCAGAGTCGCAGACAGAGTTAGTTTACCACAGTCAGTGACCAGTGCAGTTGCTAGTTAACTTTTATTTAATATAATATATCCGTTCACTTCTCTCTGCTATATCCGTTCTCTGCCTGAAAAAAAAAACGATACACAGCACAGTCAGTCACACAGTGTGACTCAGTCTGTGTGCACTCAGCTCAGCCCAGTGTGCTGCACAGTCATCAATGTATAAATTAAAAGCTTATAATTAATTGTGGGGGAGACTGGGGAGCACTGCAGGTTGTTAGCAGGAGCCAGGAGTACAATTATATTAATTAACAGTGCACACTTTTGCTGCAGGAGTGGTGACCAGTGCCTGACCACCAGTATAGTATTGTTGTATACTACTAATATCTCTTTAAATATCAACCAGTCTATATTAGCAGCAGACACAGTACAGTGCGGTAGTTCACGGCTGTGGCTACCTCTGTGTCGGCACACGGCAGGCAGTCCGTCCGACCAGAATTGTATTATTTATTATTATATACCTACCACCTAACCGTGGTTTTTTTTTCATTCTTTATACCGTCATAGTGTCATCCTAATTGTTACGAGTATACTACTATCTCTTTATCAACCAGTGTACAGTGCGGTAGTTCACGGCTGTGGCTACCTCTGTGTCGGCACACGGCAGGCAGTCCGTCCGACCAGAATTGTATTATTTATTATTATATACCTACCACCTAACCGTGGTTTTTTTTTCATTCTTTATACCGTCATAGTGTCATCCTAATTGTTACGAGTATACTACTATCTCTTTATCAACCAGTGTACAGTGCGGTAGTTCACGGCTGTGGCTACCTCTGTGTCGGCACACGGCAGGCAGTCCGTCCGACCAGAATTGTATTATTTATTATTATATACCTACCACCTAACCGTGGTTTTTTTTTCATTCTTTATACCGTCATAGTGTCATCCTAATTGTTACGAGTATACTACTATCTCTTTATCAACCAGTGTACAGTGCGGTAGTTCACGGCTGTGGCTACCTCTGTGTCGGCAGTCGGCAGGCAGTCCGTCCATCCATAATTGTATTATTATTATAATATATACCACCTAACCGTGGTTTTTTTTTCATTCTTTATACCGTCATAGTGTCATACTAGTTGTTACGAGTATACTACTATCTCTTTATCAACCAGTGTACAGTGCGGTAGTTCACGGCTGTGGCTACCTCTGTGTCGGCAGTCGGCAGGCAGTCCGTCCATCCATAATTGTATTATTATTATAATATATACCACCTAACTGTGGTTTTTTTTGCATTCTTTATACCGTCGTCATAGTGTCATACTAGTTGTTACGAGTATACTACTATCTCTTTATCAACCAGTGTACAGTGCGGTAGTTCACGGCTGTGGCTACCTCTGTGTCGGCAGTCGGCAGGCAGTCCGTCCATCCATAATTGTATTATTATTATAATATATACCACCTAACCGTGGTTTTTTTTTCATTCTTTATACCGTCGTCATAGTGTCATACTAGTTGTTACGAGTATACTACTATCTCTTTATCAACCAGTGTACAGTGCGGTAGTTCACGGCTGTGGCTACCTCTGTGTCGGCAGTCGGCAGGCAGTCCGTCCATCCATAATTGTATTATTATTATAATATATACCACCTAACCGTGGTTTTTTTTTCATTCTTTATACCGTCGTCATAGTGTCATACTAGTTGTTACGAGTATACTACTATCTCTTTATCAACCAGTGTACAGTGCGGTAGTTCACGGCTGTGGCTACCTCTGTGTCGGCAGTCGGCAGGCAGTCCGTCCATCCATAATTGTATTATTATTATAATATATACCACCTAACCGTGGTTTTTTTTTCATTCTTTATACCGTCGTCATAGTGTCATACTAGTTGTTACGAGTATACTACTATCTCTTTATCAACCAGTGTACAGTGCGGTAGTTCACGGCTGTGGCTACCTCTGTGTCGGCAGTCGGCAGGCAGTCCGTCCATCCATAATTGTATTATTATTATAATATATACCACCTAACCGTGGTTTTTTTATACCACCTAACCGTGGCAGTCCGTCCATAATTGTATACTAGTATCCAATCCATCCATCTCCATTGTTTACCTGAGGTGCCTTTTAGTTCTGCCTATAAAATATGGAGAACAAAAAAGTTGAGGTTCCAAAATTAGGGAAAGATCAAGATCCACTTCCACCTCGTGCTGAAGCTGCTGCCACTAGTCATGGCCGAGACGATGAAATGCCAGCAACGTCGTCTGCCAAGGCCGATGCCCAATGTCATAGTACAGAGCATGTCAAATCCAAAACACCAAATATCAGAAAAAAAAGGACTCCAAAACCTAAAATAAAATTGTCGGAGGAGAAGCGTAAACTTGCCAATATGCCATTTACCACACGGAGTGGCAAGGAACGGCTGAGGCCCTGGCCTATGTTCATGGCTAGTGGTTCAGCTTCACATGAGGATGGAAGCACTCAGCCTCTCGCTAGAAAACTGAAAAGACTCAAGCTGGCAAAAGCACCGCAAAGAACTGTGCGTTCTTTGAAATCCCAAATCCACAAGGAGAGTCCAATTGTGTCGTTTGCGATGCCTGACCTTCCCAACACTGGACGTGAAGAGCATGCGCCT
This sequence comes from Pseudophryne corroboree, assembly GCF_028390025.1. Classification (NCBI taxonomy): domain Eukaryota; kingdom Metazoa; phylum Chordata; class Amphibia; order Anura; family Myobatrachidae; genus Pseudophryne; species Pseudophryne corroboree. The sequence continues at coordinate 288,517,358 of NC_086446.1, forward strand.
TCCACTATTTGCATGCCCCCTGCAAGTGCTGGAAGGAGCACCCGCAGTCCAGTTCCTGATAGTCAGATTGAAGATGTCAGTGTTGAAGTACACCAGGATGAGGAGGATATGGGTGTTGCTGGCGCTGGGGAGGAAATTGACCAGGAGGATTCTGATGGTGAGGTGGTTTGTTTAAGTCAGGCACCCGGGGAGACACCTGTTGTCCGTGGGAGGAATATGGCCGTTGACATGCCAGGTGAAAATACCAAAAAAATCAGCTCTTCGGTGTGGAGGTATTTCACCAGAAATGCGGACAACAGGTGTCAAGCCGTGTGTTCCCTTTGTCAAGCTGTAATAAGTAGGGGTAAGGACGTTAACCACCTCGGAACATCCTCCCTTATACGTCACCTGCAGCGCATTCATAATAAGTCAGTGACAAGTTCAAAAACTTTGGGTGACAGCGGAAGCAGTCCACTGACCAGTAAATCCCTTCCTCTTGTAACCAAGCTCACGCAAACCACCCCACCAACTCCCTCAGTGTCAATTTCCTCCTTCCCCAGGAATGCCAATAGTCCTGCAGGCCATGTCACTGGCAAGTCTGACGAGTCCTCTCCTGCCTGGGATTCCTCCGATGCATCCTTGCGTGTAACGCCTACTGCTGCTGGCGCTGCTGTTGTTGCCGCTGGGAGTCGATGGTCATCCCAGAGGGGAAGTCGTAAGCCCACTTGTACTACTTCCAGTAAGCAATTGACTGTTCAACAGTCCTTTGCGAGGAAGATGAAATATCACAGCAGTCATCCTACTGCAAAGCGGATAACTGAGTCCTTGACAACTATGTTGGTGTTAGACGTGCGTCCGGTATCCGCCGTTAGTTCACAGGGAACTAGACAATTTATTGAGGCAGTGTGCCCCCGTTACCAAATACCATCTAGGTTCCACTTCTCTAGGCAGGCGATACCGAGAATGTACACGGACGTCAGAAAAAGACTCACCAGTGTCCTAAAAAATGCAGTTGTACCCAATGTCCACTTAACCACGGACATGTGGACAAGTGGAGCAGGGCAGGGTCAGGACTATATGACTGTGACAGCCCACTGGGTAGATGTATGGACTCCCGCCGCAAGAACAGCAGCGGCGGCACCAGTAGCAGCATCTCGCAAACGCCAACTCTTTCCTAGGCAGGCTACGCTTTGTATCACCGCTTTCCAGAATACGCACACAGCTGAAAACCTCTTACGGCAACTGAGGAAGATCATCGCGGAATGGCTTACCCCAATTGGACTCTCCTGTGGATTTGTGGCATCGGACAACGCCAGCAATATTGTGTGTGCATTAAATATGGGCAAATTCCAGCACGTCCCATGTTTTGCACATACCTTGAATTTGGTGGTGCAGAATTTTTTAAAAAACGACAGGGGCGTGCAAGAGATGCTGTCGGTGGCCAGAAAAATTGCGGGACACTTTCGGCGTACAGGCACCACGTACAGAAGACTGGAGCACCACCAAAAACTACTGAACCTGCCCTGCCATCATCTGAAGCAAGAAGTGGTAACGAGGTGGAATTCAACCCTCTATATGCTTCAGAGGTTGGAGGAGCAGCAAAAGGCCATTCAAGCCTATACAATTGAGCACGATATAGGAGATGGAATGCACCTGTCTCAAGTGCAGTGGAGAATGATTTCAACGTTGTGCAAGGTTCTGATGCCCTTTGAACTTGCCACACGTGAAGTCAGTTCAGACACTGCCAGCCTGAGTCAGGTCATTCCCCTCATCAGGCTTTTGCAGAAGAAGCTGGAGGCATTGAAGAAGGAGCTAACACGGAGCGATTCCGCTAGGCATGTGGGACTTGTGGATGCAGCCCTTAATTCGCTTAACAAGGATTCACGGGTGGTCAATCTGTTGAAATCAGAGCACTACATTTTGGCCACCGTGCTCGATCCTAGATTTAAAGCCTACCTTGGATCTCTCTTTCCGGCAGACACAGGTCTGCTGGGGTTGAAAGACCTGCTGGTGACAAAATTGTCAAGTCAAGCGGAACGCGACCTGTCAACATCTCCTCCTTCACATTCTCCCGCAACTGGGGGTGCGAGGAAAAGGCTCAGAATTCCGAGCCCACCCGCTGGCGGTGATGCAGGGCAGTCTGGAGCGACTGCTGATGCTGACATCTGGTCCGGACTGAAGGACCTGACAACGATTACGGACATGTCGTCTACTGTCACTGCATATGATTCTCTCAACATTGATAGAATGGTGGAGGATTATATGAGTGACCGCATCCAAGTAGGCACGTCACACAGTCCGTACTTATACTGGCAGGAAAAAGAGGCAATTTGGAGGCCCTTGCACAAACTGGCTTTATTCTACCTAAGTTGCCCTCCCACAAGTGTGTACTCCGAAAGAGTGTTTAGTGCCGCCGCTCACCTTGTCAGCAATCGGCGTACGAGGTTACATCCAGAAAATGTGGAGAAGATGATGTTCATTAAAATGAATTATAATCAATTCCTCCGCGGAGACATTGACCAGCAGCAATTGCCTCCACAAAGTACACAGGGAGCTGAGATGGTGGATTCCAGTGGGGACGAATTGATAATCTGTGAGGAGGGGGATGTACACGGTGATATATCGGAGGGTGAAGATGAGGTGGACATCTTGCCTCTGTAGAGCCAGTTTGTGCAAGGAGAGATTAATTGCTTCTTTTTTGGGGGGGGTCCAAACCAACCCGTCATATCAGTCACAGTCGTGTGGCAGACCCTGTCACTGAAATGATGGGTTGGTTAAAGTGTGCATGTCCTGTTTTGTTTATACAACATAAGGGTGGGTGGGAGGGCCCAAGGATAATTCCATCTTGCACCTCTTTTTTCTTTTCTTTTTCTTTGCATCATGTGCTGATTGGGGAGGGTTTTTTGGAAGGGACATCCTGCGTGACACTGCAGTGCCACTCCTAGATGGGCCCGGTGTTTGTGTCGGCCACTAGGGTCGCTAATCTTACTCACACAGCTACCTCATTGCGCCTCTTTTTTTCTTTGCGTCATGTGCTGTTTGGGGAGGGTTTTTTGGAAGGGACATCCTGCGTGACACTGCAGTGCCACTCCTAGATGTGCCCGGTGTTTGTGTCGGCCACTAGGGTCGCTAATCTTACTCACACAGTCAGCTACCTCATTGCGCCTCTTTTTTTCTTTGCGTCATGTGCTGTTTGGGGAGGGTTTTTTGGAAGGGCCATCCTGCGTGACACTGCAGTGCCACTCCTAGATGGGCCCGGTGTTTGTGTCGGCCACTAGGGTCGCTTATCTTACTCACACAGCGACCTCGGTGCAAATTTTAGGACTAAAAATAATATTGTGAGGTGTGATGTGTTCAGAATAGGCTGAAAATGAGTGTAAATTATGTTTTTTGAGGTTAATAATACTTTGGGATCAAAATTACCCCCAAATTCTATGATTTAAGCTGTTTTTTAGGGTTTTTTTAAAAAAACACCCGAATCCAAAACACACCCGAATCCGACAAAAAAAATTCGGTGAGGTTTTGCCAAAACGCGGTCGAACCCAAAACACGGCCGCGGAACCGAACCCAAAACCAAAACACAAAACCCGAAAAATTTCCGGCGCTCATCTCTAGTTATAAGATGACTGAAAACCCTCCGCTGTAAGAAAAATAAATGAAGTACAGAAACATTAGGCTTAATTCGGATTCTGGTGCAGTGTGGAAGTTGGCCAATGTTTCAAGCCACAGCATGCGTCTGAGTCGCACAGCACATGTACCGCAAATTGGTAGTGCTCAGACGCAGAAAAGAATCAGACGCACTGTCTGTGTGAAGTGGGCATTCCTGGGAGGTAGCAGGGGAGGGGGCTAAACAGATTGTGACGTGTCTCAGGCATGTAAACAGCTGCGTCCAAAGCTGCACTTAAACAAGGGATAAAAAAACGACACTTGCCGTAGGGCTAGTGCCAGTTTTAATGGTATGCAATTGTATGTGAACAACCACAAGATGCTGCAAGTTGGCGTCTCAGTAATCGGCGTGGCATTACCATAAAAATCCATCTGCAGCCATCTGAATGCGATATAGAATCAGCCCCTGTGAGTGTAGCAAGGAATGGTATTCAAAAGCTTTAGCGCTCTGTAGCTGGGATATTCACGGACTTTCATTCTAAGACAGGTTATCTAATACAAATATTTATATTACACGTGTCATACAAGGGTAAGGATGAATCTGCCTGCTGTGAAACTAAAGGGCAAGCAGGACTCGTAAACACTGCTTTCCAATAGACAGGAATGGATGGGAAAGTGTCAAAGCCTTGTCTTGAACTTTAATTGGAAAACTTGGAATTACAGAACACTGATCATTCTGTTGTTTTATAAAATGGACAAAATCACAGCCCCATTGGGAAAGGCTATTACTAGAAACTAGAAAAGTTCTAGATTAGGTGATTTCTTTATTAAAAAAAAAAGGTACAGAATAGGGAGAATTAATCTTGGAATTAGAGAACACTGATCATTCTCAAGAGTGACATTTGCCTAGGCCAGGGCCAGATTAAGGCCCCCAAACTTGTGGGAGCATAGCGCTGAGATGTCCGGGACCCCAAAGCAGAGTTTATAAAATGTAACTTACTGGCCGTTGGAGTCCTGAGATGATTGTTGGAGAGCTTAGCTGTGCTGGGCGGGTCTCCTGTCAGAGAGAAGGCTGCCTGTGTGAGTGATGGAATGGTGCTGCACTGTGTGAGGGTACATGCACCTTAGAGAATGGAGGAGGTCCAGGCAGCGCATGGCCTGGCGGCTGCTGAGGGAGGGTACCGCACATCCAGTGTCATGCTGGCGGTGCCTGAGTGTGTGAGCATCCAGGTAAGTATACCCTGCCTTGGCCGCCTATCTCTCTGCTCCTGGAAGACATGGAGGCTCCATGTCTTTGTAGGAACTCTGAGATGATACAGAGAGGTGGCACTAGGGAACTGGAGGCAGAGAGTGAGGTTAAAAAATCTTGATGGGGTTTACAAACATTTTTTTATTGAGCTCAAGGAATACAGTAGCATAAGAACAGCAGGAAACACGTATCTTAGAGAGGAGGATGATGCATAGGTCCCTTACATCCGGTCCTCTACCATGTTTCTCTGTTATATGACGGGTGTAAATTGTGAAATAAGTTTTCTGGATGCACAAAAAGTGTTATATTTCCAAACAAGGTTGGATTGCAGATTCTGCGTAATCCTTTCTATCACATGCTGGGAGCCGCCCAGCGCAGGGCAAGGCCGCACAGCATGCTGATCGTCCCGCCCATTGGCTGTGACCGCAATTTAATTAAATGCGGATGACCACCTGTCTTCGCAGCCTGGCTGTGAAGGCAGATGTGCCACCGCCATTTTTTCCTTTGGAGCGGCTGTATAACATCACGCAGCCACCCTGCAAATGTCCCATCTCCGTTTGTAGCATCCCGCTCCCACAATGCCGCGTCACCTTTCCCACAATGCTGTATCACTGCCCTGAGAACACCTCTGCCTGTCAATCAGGTAGAGGCATTCGCAACCAATGCGATCCAATCACATTGGCCGGGCGTGTATTGGCTGCTACTAGGGCAAATTGCGGTCACATAGCAGTAAGGCCCAAAGTGAACATTACATTTTTTCAAAGTATTCGCCTGAAGAGTCTGTGCAAAGTTGCATGTGCTCACACCACTTGGTGAGGCAGCTGGACCAGTCCAGAGCAGATATGTCTTCTACATGTTGAATGAAGGTCTTCACTGCAGCTTCCAGTGACTCAAAATGAATCTACGCATCTTGCACTTGATTTGTGGTAACACGTAGAAGAAGCAGGGTGCCAGGTTTGGACTATATGGTTGATGACCAAGCTCCTGGATGCATTCATTGGCCGGAAAATCCACAACTTTCCTGGACTTGTGGGAAGGTGCATTGTCGTGATGGAGAAAGGAACCACAAACTGATGTAGTATTCTATAAACAGTCATCTTATAATTCACCACTGTTTACAGAGGATAAAACTTAATTCTAGAAATAAAGAATGTGAGGACTCATTTCTCTGGGAAAGGCTCATTATTTAATACAAGACAAGAATGTATTAAGTAAATTCAAAAGGAAGATAATTGTGAGTTATACAGCACAAACATAAGTGGGCATATTTATCACAATCCCCATCATAGATGCAGATGGGATGTGATAAATACGACCAAATCTGCAATACGATAACTGAATACATCACAAGGATGTACCAATTATAGTATGCAGGGACATAACTTGCGGGTAAGCTCTGTCCCTGCGAATCGACTTACCACAAATCTTAGGGTATTTTTTGTGAAGAATACCCTGAGGTCGTGTCCGTGCATGTGCCGCCACTGGCTACCCCCTCTGCCCCCTCCCTCCGATTGCACTAACATGCAGCAAGGACCGGTGATCGATGATCCGGGATGATCCGGGAGGACAGCCGATCATCAAATCCTGTGCTCTGCTGTGACCCCCAGTGATGTAAAGTGAGATGCCACTTTGCACACTGGCTGCTCTTACCGGATCACCGCTCCCTGGGTGCAGGGTTTCTTTTTTCTACTTTTTATTACTCTGTGATCAGCCTGTGTGTCATAGCCGGTGGGCATCTTAGAAGACAGCCCATAAGCTGCAGTATAAGCATAAATTTGCAGTAGTGGCCACCTCTGAATCATACCCTACGTCCTGACATGTGTCCTTAACATAAAGATTTTAACTACTTTTTCACCAGCTCAGGGAGTGCGCACAAAAAAACGTAATGAGAGCTAGAGAAACAAGAGGGGGAAAGAGAGACAAGAGTGGGAGAGAGGGATATGCCTGAGAGAATGAAAGAAAAGATAACTGATGGTTAGCAGAGGGGGACACAGTGATGGGAAGTTTGGGGAAGAGAGAGGAAAAAATACCCTGCAATATCTACCAGCTTTGCAAATGATGGTTCTAAAATGCTAGTTACAGCAACAACATTTGTAGCTGCCTGGTGACTATGAGAGTTGATGTTCCTACCAACAGGTTAATCTCAAATACTCCTTAGTATAAATATTAACAACAAATATTTATATATTTAATTTAACACCCAATTGACAAAATTTACTTTTATAGGTATATCATGGAAACTCTTACTCCACTCTGAGCAACACTCATTCCTCTTGTCTCAGCTGTATCTAGTGCTGTAACAAGGCTTAACTGCGCCCTATGCTGGCCCCACCACCAGATTGCACAACACCATGACGTTGCGCGGTTGACATCACAAAGTAACGCAGAGGGGGTGGGGCTGCCAGCAATGATAAGTGGAACGCTGACATGAACATTCTGAGGATGCTCCGATCAGCTGCACAGACTGCAGGATGCCTGCCTGGAGCATCCAAAGGACACTCCAGTGGTGCTGCAACAGGGATCCTGAACCATGGTCCGTTGGGTAGTGACCATGCCACCCACAGAGCCCTGCACAACCTTAGTTACAGTCCTGGCTGTACCCTTTTGCCATTAGATTGCAAGATCTCTCATGAATAGTGACATCTACCCATTGGTTTCATGTCTGCATTTATTTTGGCTACATTGTATGTCACTGTTTCACATGTGTCCTGTTTTCCCCAGTGTCCAGTGGAGTGGAACACGGATGAGCACTTTGCAAATCAGTAACAAAAAGAGCAATACTATTGCAATTGTATAGAAAATATAATAACTGCCACATATATAATATACTGTATAATGTAAATGTTTTGGCATCAGTTGCTCCCAATATTAGTATTTATAACACATATTTAGTATTTGCTGTTATTTTGGAAAATGGACAAAATCACAGCTCCATAGGGAGAGGCTATTACTGGTAACTCGAAAAGTTCTAGATGAAGTGATTTTTATATAAAAGGTACAAAATAGGGAGAATTAATGTATAAATTATGAGGAGGGTGTGGCTAAGCAGCCATTGACCCACAGTTGCCCTGGCCACTCCCTTAAGTTACAGTATAAATAGAATAATGAAAGAAAAAAAAAACACTACAATAATAAATTAGCATGGATCTTATTGGTAATTCATGGTTTCAGCATGGGATTTCCAAGAAATGTACGGTAAGACATAACAATATTAAGACAACATCTTATTGAAAAATTTACAAAAATAGAACTGATGTGCAAATCTTTCAAAGCTTAATCATTAATGCAATAAGTAAAAAAAATGATCATGTGTTTGCTTTATAAACTAAATTGCCCCCATATCACGCCTGCTCTGCATCTCCTAGCTTTTTCTCTGTTTACAGATGATAAATAATTTCTTTTTTTCTGTAAAATTCGTCAAATATTTATGCGTAACCCTTTCATTTAAATTTGTCAGACTCTATTTTTGGTAGTCTGTAGCTGTAAGAGCTGAAATCACAGTCATACAGTAGGATGTGAAACATTTCGGGAATAAACTATAATCTTTGCCAAAATAAAATAAGCACTGCAGTCTGACTACATTGTTACGGCTTGTATCGACTAAAAGTTGGCAAACTGTTGGTAAACTACTATCTAATACCCTTTTTCCACTAGCTGTTTTTACCCGTGTTTTTGCACGGGGGCGCGCATCGACACGGGTTTTTTAGTAGGTGGAAACGGGTCAACACGGGTTGAGTGACCCGGGAATCCTACCCGACTATTTACCTGGATAGAACACGGTAATGACACGGATAACGGTGCAGTGGAAACGGTCATTACACGTGTTTTCAGACCCGAGTAACGCTCTGAGACGCTGATTGGTGCTTCTGGGGCACTGGAAGATGATGTCATCCCTGGGAGACACGCTGGGCACATGCAGGCACCGCAGCAGCAAACAAATGCGGATGCACATCTATTGCAGCAGCTACAACACTACGCTGGGCACATGCAGGCATTGAGGCAGCTTGCAAACAAAACACTCTGAAGTCACGCTGCAATGCTGTGAGCAGGCCCCACCCCTCCCTTTTGGTCCTTTTGATGACATCATCTTGATGAAGTCCATTTGTAATGACAGCAATAGGCTTTTACAGAGCTTACCCGGGTTAGATGGAAACAGATCAGACACGGGAATAACCCGTGTCGAAGTGTAGTGGAAACGGGGTGGCCGACACGGGTTGTAGCCGTGTTAAACATCCCGGATCGGACACGGTACTTAGGTGGAAAAGGGGTATTAATTAATTGTGGTAAACATGGCTGCTTTTTCTGCACACCTGAGAATGAAGAAGCACTCTCCTTACCTCTCTAAGCTATAACTCATAGATGTGTTATGCCTCTATTTATATCAGCCTCTTCAAACTAAAGTGTAACCCAGTGTCCTCTGCACAAGCTGAATTAACATTTGTTTGGGGTAGAAGAAAGGGAGTGAATCACAGAAAAAAAGGAATTAGTATAATTGTCAGAGCCACATTAAAAACTTCATTTGGTTATATTGGTTCATGTCTCCCTTCTGCTTTTTGGGGACACGTGCTACACACATATATATGCTGACACATGCTGATGGGTCCTCCTTTGAGTCCCTAAGAAAAATACTGCTGGTCCAGTTAATTTGGATATTACAATTTGGTCACAAGTCATCATTAAATCCTGAAGGCAATTATATGAGAGAAGGAACCACCTGAAAAGCATATTGGAGCCATTCAAAGCAATAGAACATCACCCCTCCTCGAGGAAGTCTCTAGAGACGAAACGCTCTGGGTGGACATTACCATTATGATCTCGGGTGGTTTGGGACTTGGTGTCCATGAGCTCATACCCCTAAGAGGGGTTTGGGCTGTTTTACCGGTAGAGGGATCCTGGTGGTCAGCATCCCGATGCCGGAATCACAGACGCAGAATGTCAGCGGGGGGGAAGGGGGGTGCCGGGGTGAGCGTAACCCTCGCCTCAAGTTCTATTCCCACTTTATGGGTATCGTGGACACCCATGAGTGGGAATAATCCCTGGCAGTCAGCATGCTGACTGTCGGGATTTTCAGGGGGCGAGATGAAGGTGTCAATATTGGGACCACTGGTCATATAACTACATCCACCTAAGAGGGAAGACAGCAAGTCCGCAACATCCATCCTCACAAGGTCACTTTTACTTGTAGAATTGAGAAGACTACTGTAAATCACAAACCTCCATTGTTGGGCCCATTACCAAAGAGAGTATAAAGAGAAAAAGGTGCTCTAAAGTCATTGGACTTATATAAAGGGACTATTTAATGGTGCACACCATAAGAACCCCATAGCATCCAATTTGTATTGGTCCACAGCTGACAAAGAACCTCCTTTGGGAAGCAGCCGGTTTGATAGAGAACTACATGTTTTTATGATTTTAACACTAATTGTAGTGTATTATATTAGCGCATTGTAGGTATTTCCTATTTGTGTGTGTGTGCGTGCGTGTGTGTGTGTGTTTATATATATATATATATATACACATCCAAATTGGAGAGGTGTTTTAAGTTGTATTCAATTTATGTTTATTGTATATTGTATGTATGTATGTATGTATGTATGTATATATATATATATATATATATATATGAATGTAAGGATGGTTGTGCAATCAATGTCCTCAGTTCTTTGAATCTTATTGCTCCGTGAATATACTGATGCGAGTGCAGGCACTTCAAGTAAACAGCGTAACCACAGCTGTATAATTCCAATGTGCACTAAAAAAAGAGTGAAGGCGCACTCAATGAGCAAGTATACCAGGTAATTTAATACAAAGGTAAAAGCTCACATACATCTTAGTTTAAAACAGCAGGCTCACGAACGGTTCCCTAGTGCCGGCGTGGCCGGGAAGGATGTGGATGACTCGCTGTAGTCTGACATCAAGTCCGTGAGCTCAAACGCCGAGGAGACTGTTTGCTTACTAAGCCGTGAGGAATGATTCACCAGCTGCTATCCGGAGGCACTAGGGAACCGTTCGTGAGCCTGCTGTTTTAAACTAAAATGTATGCGAGCTTTTACCTTTGTATTAAATTACCTGTTAAACTTGCTCATTGAGTGCGCCTTCACTCTTTTTTTAGTATATATATATATATATATATATATATATATATAGTGTATATATAAAGAATAATCCAATGTGCTGGCACTCTCCCTTAGTTGCAGCAGGTTCCAGTGTCCTCTGGAGTATCTTCAATATTTTCCAGCACAAACAAACAGAGGCCCTCAAAGACTTAATGCAATAAAACTGTATTAGTCAAATGGTGAACGTTAACCTTGACAAATGGGTGAATGTGCCTGAAACGTTGGTATGTCACTATTTGCCTTATACAGTTTTATTGCATCAAGTCTCAGAGTGCCACTGCTGGTTTTTACTGTGCCACTAGCTATTCTGCCCGCCATATAGTCTTATCTGCTTTGTGTCTCTCCAGCCCCACCCCTTAATGTTCTATGTAACCTCGAGCCTCATGTCCCATCTGTGTCTCTCAAGCCTCATGCCTCACCTGCGTCCTTCTAGCCTTATGCCTCATACTGTGTCTCTCCAGCCTTATGTCACCCCTGTGTCCAGGGACGCACTGGGGCTATACTGTAACCCTGGCATATCTGTTGCTCACACGGAAAAGCGGATGTCGCCATACCTCAGAGGGTCTGCAGCGAGTGACCAGGGTTTGGCTTCGCGGTAAATTCATGTGAAAGCATGCCAGCCAAGTGGAGGGCTTTGAGGCGGAGCTACTTTGCCAGGTATGTGCATGTCCGGACAACCCATTTGGCCATCGGCCTTTTGGTATTTGCCAGAATTACCAGATGAACAGTCCGGTCGTGAGAGTGCCTGTCCAGCCTCATGCCTCCAGTTCTCTCTAGCCTCATTTTCCCCACTGTGTCTATTCAGCATCATGTTCCTTTGCCACTCCACAGCCTAATGACCCACCGAGGCAAGATGAAAGTGATTTTTTGGAGAAAGGAACATCCAAGCAGTTTTGAAAAAAGAAAAGAAAAAAAAAGAACATTCAATCACCCCAAACCATGTGGGAAAATGTCTTCTAGTCTAATGTCTAGTCAGGAAAGAGGGCACAATGAATTGCTCCAAATACAAAGATATACAGTATTGGCACAAACCTTCTGGCCTCTGTCATAACTCTGAAGATGAAGAGGAATTTCACCGTACAATATGATAGTGATCAAAGCACACATCCAAGTCAACCAAGCAATGGCTTCACAAAAGAATTTCATACCTTGCCCCAGGCAGCAAAAAGGCAGTTCTATTTGGTTGTTTCATAGCCATAAAATGTAGTCAAAGCACAGCAAAATGACTACAATTCTAAATGAATTCTCTTTACTCAATTAAACAAATGTAACTTAGAAATACGTTTTGTTTTACCCGTGTTTTTGTACTAGCTTTATTACTTGATTCAAATTGCAAACTGCTCCTGAAAAGGACTTCTAACCAGTGAAAGCAATTGCATTTGTAGTCACTGCATAGCACAAAGCTAAAATCTCCTGTGCCGTAAAATACAGAATTAATGAGAAATGGGGCTTGACGTTTCACTGGCAGCTGACAAATGTAGTTGCATTGTGTTTGCCTATGTGCCTTTTACTGTTCAGATGAATATTCCTATGTATGCTTCACATACATATTTTCATTGCAAATAAATAAAAACAGCCTCTCTGTTATTGCTCTCACTATTTAAAAGGCAAATATATATTTTGTTTCAGCATATTAAATCATTCCGTAGAGATGCCGGACAGTTTTAAATATATAAGTGCATTGAGAAATAAAATACATACGCAGAACTCGAACCCCATGCTTCAGCGACTGGATGCGACTGGGCTCCATGGACATACTAAGCACAGTCTGCTGGCCACCAATTGTGCAGACTTGATTTTCTTGATGGGCCTGCTTCACCATAATGATTAGCTGGTTGGCAATAATGGTGTTTAGTACGGAAATCACAACCATCGGAAATACAAAGGAGAGGAAAGCATTGACCTAAAAGAAAAAAGGCAGATTCCAATCAGAATGATCAAACATTCAGGAACTGGTAATAGACAGATAGAGTTGCTAGAGCAAACAAAAGGCTCCTGGTTGATGTTGGGTTAAAAATGTGTCCCCAGCTGATACCTACTAATGCCCTGCACACTGGATGGAGAGGGGCAGGTATGTGCATATTGTGGGTGGAGAGAGGCATAGTAGGGTGAATAAAAGATTACATAAGAAAATTATATACTTCTACATGATACAAAGTCAGGGGTGGTTTTAGGGGTCAGGCTGCCCCTAGACACAATATTATGGGCCACCCTCTATCATGTCACTGGTTCATTCATGTCGGAGCCAGCCCCAGAGCTGCCAAAGCAGGCCCAACCTCACCCCCCACGTCCTGCACCACAATTTGGTGCCCACTGACCTTCCCCCCCCCACCACACCTGCCAGATGCAGGAGAGTCTGCTGTGCCACCCTACCCTCCAAGCAATTAGTGCCCCTAGGCACATTCCTCGCGTGCCTAGTGAGAAGTCCATCACTGTACAAAGCCCGGGCGGGGTTATGAATATGATACTCAGTAAAGAATATATGAAAGATTGACCTATATCACATAGCTGTACATTAAACAGATGTCTAAAAAAACAACTTAAAGCTAAACATATGTTGCACTTACTTTACAGCTGGATTGTTAATTAATATTTCTTAATACTTGCAGTATAAATAAGAACATGAACTCAGCACCATAGAAAAATCCTATGACATTGTCAAGCTTTAGCAAGCAACCCTAATTTAAAGAATACCTACAGTATAGATGTAGCCATGCTCATCTTACTGCGATATGGCATGATGTATCACCGCATGCTGCATGGCGTGTCAGGCTGCGACTATTCACACCCGCGATGGCATGCCATGCAGGAAGCCGGGTTGCAGCAAAGATGAGCATGGCTACATCTGTATATTACTACATATAAAAATATACAGTATTTACAATTTTTTTCTATTGGATGTTAAAAAATTGCAGTGCAGGTCTACTGATATCCTGTGTATTTTTGTATTGTGATTTTTGTGATTTTGCTGTACAGGCAGCTGTGAAAAGATCTTAGAGTATATGAATCTGTCTGTCCATGCAGTATACACATTTAGGGTTATATTTACTAAAGTGCGGGTTTAGAGAAGTGGAGGTGTTGCCCATATCAACCCCTCAGATTCTAGCTATTATCTTCTCAAAGGTGCAAGAAAAATGCTAAGTAGAACCTGATTGGTTGCTATGGGCAACTTCTCCACTCCTATAAACCCGCACTTTAGTAAACATACCCCTTACTTCCTAGCAAAATATCCCAACCTGCTATGGAGAGATGTGTCTCTTAGGATTCAATACACCAAACTGTGTTGCATTAAATCACTAGCTAGAGCTGAATCATCTAATGATGAACGACCCTTATGTGTTTGTTGACATAATGGAATGTTGATTACATTAAAGTATAATAAACACACAATGAATCCCATTTATTATATAAACCCATGGTGACACTATTATAAACAAAGTTTATTACTGTAATAGCTGGATAGAGAGAGGTGTGATAATGTGAAATTAATATTATGTCCAAATGAAGATACATTGTATACATGTCTGTGTGGAATCCAATTTCTTTATTTAATTAATTGGAGAAATAGTCAATTAATTGGAGAAATAGTCTGCAATTTATCTTAGAACTTCAGGTTTATTTCTCCAAGGTCATTAGCAACAAATTGTGTTCGATGGTACTCGAAACGAGACTTCCATGCTAATTGCTGCTAGGTTAATTGGTTTAAATAAACGTTAATTAAATGTGATGGAGGTTTGGCTTGCTCTTTAACTTGAGGATGAGACTAAAAAGGTCAGGGGTTGTATAATTAAACTGAGGGGTTGCTAATGCCACCCGCTGTCTGTTAAAATGAATATTCCTACATGTGAAAGTCAGGGATACACAAAAAATAACCGTAATGTTCTTCACAGGATCCAGGCTGCAATATGTCAAATCTGTGGTTGTCGTAAGGTGTTTTATCAATCAGCCCAAAATACAGAAAATGTACATACTGTATGACTTATTTAATATAATGACACTTGGCCCGGATTCAAAGCTAGAATACATGCCAGAGCCGGCCCTAACCAATATGATGCCCTAGGCAAGATTTTGGCTGGTGCCCCCTAGCACCGCCACTAGTTCTGCAGGATATGCCTGGCATGAGTCAGCTGGCAGCTCTGCTAACGTCGGGCGTCTTTTGTTTATGAAAATGCATCTTATTTGCATTGCTATGTGGCTAGGTTGCACAAGCAGCTTCTGCTGATTAAAATGATATGCAGCATGCCTATATTCTGTGTGCGACTGTGGCTGTATCTGCATACGAAATGCTACATTAGTGATTTCCAGGAATACACTGCAACGTAGCATTTCGTATGCAGATACTGCCGCAGTCACACACAGAATATAGGCATGCCGCATATCATTTTAATCAGCAGAAGCTGCTGGTGCCCCTAAGCATACCAAATGCCCTAGGCAATTGCCTAGTTTGCCTATGCCTAAGGCCGGCTCTGATACATGCAATTTGGCAGCAACTACGCCTGCACTGAATTCTTGGAAATAAATGCTTTCGCTGCATCTATGCAGCCACCCCTTTGAATCCACTTATCAGGTACCATTATAAGTGTGGACTGGCACCAGTCCAATCCTCAATGCAAGGGATCCATATGAAATCACACTGTACTCTGCATATGCAGTCCTTTGATTAACCCGCAATTCCTTCTCTACACTCTCGGCATACCCATGGCACATTTATCATAAGTGCGAGCAGCCAATTGCCACCCAGCTGCACCCATTAAGCAGCATATGGCGTTGCGGCTGAGATACATGTGTGGCATCCCGGAAAAATGGTGTGTGTGCCCCTTTAAGAGTTGTGACATGTGTGGCATCCCGGATAAATGGTGTGTGTGCCCCTTTAAGAGTTTCACTTGCAGGTCTGCAGCTACGGTGAGTCAACAACCTCTAGAATTGGTTAACATTGACCATGTTAAACTGGAGAAGAGTAGAGAGGGGTATTTGTATGCCATTACTATTGTAGAACATTACACCAAGTTTACCAGAGCCTTGCATATAAAAGATCTGACCACAAGGACAACTGCTGAAATCTTCTGGAGGCCATTTGTTAGACTGTACGGTTACCCAGACAAGATATTGACCAACCATATCCCAACATTTACATCAAAGGTTTTCCATGAACTGTGTGAGCTTGATGGGTATAAAAAGTTACAGACCACAACTTACCACCCACAGGAAATGGACTGTGTGGCCAACCAAGTTCTATTACATTTATTAAGAACCTTGTCGATGCAGCAGCGACTAGAGTAGCCTGAATTGCTGGCCGAATTCATGTTCATCTATAATAATACCACTCATGGGTCAACAGGACACACCCCATATTATCTGATGTTCGGTAGGAAAGGCAAATTACCTGTTGATGTACAGTTAGGATTATGGACTGAGATTGACTATGAGCCATTTATGGAGGCAGATTGGGTGGCTGAGCATAAAAGGAGACTTCGGGTGACTGAGCATCAAGTAAACCAACAGAACTTACAAGTAGTAGACATGAAGAGCATTGCAATGAAACAGCATTTACCAAGACCATACCGGTAGGGGTGAGAGTGTTCAAAAAGAAGAATCACCGCATTAGTAAACTAGACTATCAATGGTAGTCCAAACCCTATATTTTGGTCAGTGCCCCTCGAGATTATGTGGCCGTACACCAGCTTCGGAGAGAGAGTGACTTCCAGTTGCACTGGGTCTACCGAGATCAGTTGAAATTGTGTCCAGAGTGGAGTGACAGTAGCATGGAGGAGATATTGTCTCCACGCATGGAAGAATCACCTGTGTCCTGTTCAGTGATTTCTCTAGACCCCATGGACCTTTTGTGCAATATGTGTTGGCCCCTAACACTAGTAGGAATCTACGAGCCAATGGAACCAGCCTACATACCTCAACCGTCTCAACCACCTCAACCAGGACCAGTACAAAAGTTACCCGTGAGTGCAGAACTAGTGGTGGCAGAAGAGAACATAAATGACCCACCCTGTCAGAAGGTCAGAAAGAAGTACAAAAAGAATATTACATCTTATAAATCGGGTGTAGTATGATATGCCGGCAGCCGGGATCCTGGCGGCCATCATACCGGCGCCGAGATCCCGACTGCCGGCATACCGGCAGCTGGGCAAGCGCAAATGAGCCCCTTGCGGGCACGGTGGTGCACTACACACGCCATGCTATTTATTCTCCCTCCAGGGGGGTCGTGGACCCCCAAGAGGGAGAATAGTTGTTGGTATGCCGGATGTCGGGATTCCGGCGCCAGTTTACAGCTGGCATACTAAATACTACCCTAGATATCATTGAGAAGACAAAAGAAGATATATCTACCAAATTAAAAGATTGTTTGCCACTTGGTGTTGTTTGAGACGTTACAAAATATGTTGTGTGAAATAAAGTTAGAATTGTGGATTCTTGAGATAACTGTTAGATGTAAGGAAGGGCAAGTCAAGAGTTGAGTTCAAAATGCCAAGGTTTATGATTAGGCCTAATTAGGGACAGCCTGAAGTTGCGTGAGAACACACGTTTCCAGCGGGGTAGAATGTGCCACCCCCCTCCCCTTCCCCCTGGAAATGGTGTGTGTGCCCCTTTAAGAGTTTCACTTGCAGGTCTGCAGCAGAAAGGGGAAGTACTGGCACAGCAGGAGTTAAGTGTGAACCCTGGTCTGATCATATGGTCTGTATACTGGTGGCTGATTGGTCAGGGCAGCCTGGGAGCAGATGAGCCTTGTGGGAAGAGAAATAAGGAGTCGGCAGGAGTGACTGGAGGTGCTGGACACATGCTCAGTGAGCAGAGCGGAAGCTGAGAACAGATGCCAACTGAAGGTTCATACTGGGCGGTGAGAGCAACACTGCAGAGTAGAAGCAGCAGGGTGCTACCAGAGGGCCAAGATCTGGGTGAGCGAGCATGAGATGTTGCAGCTGGAGACCGGACACAGCCAGGCCTAGTGAAAGGCATGGACGCCACGGACATCTTGTAACACTGAGGAGCCGTTTAAACTGGTCCAGCAAGTAAAAACCTCTGTCCTGGATTTCTGAGTGAGTACATTGAGACTGATTGTGACTTAAGTCATGGGCAGACTAAACATCCAGCCTAAGTATCCAAGTTGTCACACACAAAAGACTGAGCTGTTGATACAAGTGCAAGTATAAGAGTCTGTAAAAGACTGAGTTATTTGTGCAAGTGAAAGTAAGTCCTTTACCTAAAAGAGACTGAATCTATTTAACTAAGAGACCCTCATTGCCAACTGAGTTATATTTGTCAGGAGACACTACAATCATTTCACTAGCTACATCCTCTTGTGAACAGAACTGAGATACATTGACAGTATTACAGCCCAGGATTCTTTATATAACTGTGTGCCAATCCCCCCATTACAATGCTTTGGCACCACAGACTTTTTACAAGAGCTCTAACGTTATTTGCCTGTGAAGATCATTATACCTTCTCATTACCACATTATAGACTGTGATTGTAATTAAAATATGCCAATATCTGTGATTCACTTAAATTGAAATTTTGAACGATCCATTGTGATGTGAACTGTAGCCAATTGTCTTCTCTTTATTCATCTTTGATGCCCAATTCTTCTTGTGATTATTCATTTTTTAAGCCAATTACCCAATCATCATTCTCAATCCAGAGTTCTTTGCGACTAGGGAGGCCAATCCCGGGATCGGGATCGGCGGGATCCTGGCCAAAAAATGCCGGGATTTGAATCCTGGGATTCACGGGATTAGATTGCACATGTGCAATTGTGCAGTGAGGGAGGGTGGGTGTAAGTAATCCTACTTACTGTTAGGCGGACGGCAGCCATGGACACGCTGAATGCGGCGGCACTTCTTATGTAGCGCCGGCCTCTAGCCAATCAGAGCTGGCGGACCGGCAGTCAATCAGGGAAGCGGCCGCAGCAGCGGCAGCCAATCAGGAGCGACTGCTGCGGCCGCTTCCCTGATTGGCTGCCGGTCCGCCAGCTCTGGTTGGTTGGCGGCCGGTGCTACATTTGAAAAGCTGCAGCGTTCAGCGTGTCCATGGCTGCCACCGCCTAATAGTAAGTATATTACTTACACCCACCCTCCCTCACTGCAGTGCTCCCTACAGCATCCCTCCCACACCACTACCTACACCAACCCTCCCATTTTTTTATCTACACCAACCCTCCTGAACCGATACCTACACCAACCCTCCTGCACCGCTACCTACACCAACTCTCCCGCGCTGCTACCTACACCCTCCCTCCAGCGCTGCTCCCTACAGCCTCCCTGCTGCCTACACCCTTCTCCACTGCCCTTCACTGATCCCTACGGCAATCCCGGGATCCTGAGAATCCCGGGATTGAGCATTTTTTAATCCCAAATCCCGGAATTGAAAAAATGGCCCGGGATTGGCCTCCCTAATTGCGATTTAATAAAAAGATATCCTGTTTCGTATTAATCTATCCTACCTCTCTGAACACATTACCACAGAACAAGGTATGGGGAGAAACATTTCAGGGGAAAGGTACTTCGCATAGCCACCCAACACCTGTGATACCTCTCTCAACCATACCCGACAACTTCGGGGTGTTACACATATAGGCTGTAACACACTAGCCGGCTGGCGCCGCCCGGCAAAAACCCGGCCGGCTTTTAACCGCTGCCGTGATGCAAAGACACATTGAGCACAATGTGTCCTTACACACGGCACGGTCCCGGCCCGGCTGCCGGGTTGCAGCCAGAACTATCCACTGGAAGGTCCGGCTGCCAGGCCGGCGCCATGCCGTCTTTGCAGCCAGTAAACCGTGTGTGTGAAGGGGAGCTTTCACACACAAAGGTTTTTTCTCAAGCCGTGTCTGATGCTGCGCATGCGCACAGCATCACACACGGCTCAAAGCCGTCCTGTGTGACAGACTCTGCCGGTTTCTCCCGGATGGCAAAAAGCCGGACAAAGTTTAGAAACCGGCCAGTGTGTTACAGCCCTATGACTCTGAGTCACCCATTGCTGCTCACAGGCATAGGCTGTGATGCATTCACAAATGTTACTTTCTACTTGCAATCAGGACATATAAGCCCAAAACTGTTGTAATGTATAATAAGTCATCAGCATTGTATTTCTGATACACAGTACAAAATAAACATTTGGCAGCTATGCGTTATAGATCATTTGTGCACGTAACACCAATACATTTACCAATTATGATGATAACAGATTTTATATGCTGGTTAGCATACTTGTGGTAACGAAATGTGACTGGATGTTGTAAAAGAAAACTAATATTATCTATAATATGTAGACAGATAAAGAGAGCGCATATACACTTAAAAGTATACAATTTATTATTACACATAAAAACAATTGCATTCTATTCACAATAGTACATTGTAATAGAGCAGAACCGCACTGTTAGGTGACCACTGAATATCAAAATGTATCCAAGATAACTGCACACATTAGAGGAACAGTCAGGGGTTAAAGTGAGCCGGAACGGGGCGCAACTGCGTTCCGTCAGTTCCACTTGGAGACAGAACACAGTTCCGCCTCCTCCGGCTCACCTCACCCGATGTGTGCCGGCGCCGCAGGGAGATGCCGGGCGCCCGCTGAGATTGTGTTACCTGCGGCGCTTGGTTCTCCCTGCACAGCGGAAGCCGGCAGCAAGAGCTCGCTACTAAGCTCCGGTTTCCAGCTCCTGGCTCTGTCAGTGCGTGCTATGAGAGAGACGTCATGACATCTCTCTCGTAGTGCTGGGGAGCCGGACACCAGGAGGATCACAGCGGTCGGAAACGGGAGCGGGGCTTGGTAAGTATGGTGGTTTGTTTTTTTAAACATGTGTGACTACTACAGGGGGGCTAAACTACAGGGGGGCTAAACTACACGGGGGCTAAACTACAAGGGGGAAAACTACAGGGGGGCATTACTATTGGGGGCTAAACTACAAGGGGGCAAACTACAACGGGGCTAAACTACTGGGGGAATTACTACTTGGGGCAAACTACTGGGGGCAAACTACATGGGGCTGAACTACAGGGGCTAACTACTGGGGGCTAACTACAAGGGGGCAAGCTACTGGGGGCATTACTACTTGGGGCAAACTACTGGGGTAAACTACATGGGGCTAAACTACAGAGGCGCATTACTACTGGGGGCATAACTACAGGGGCATATTACTACTGGGGGCATAACTACAGGGGCGCATTACTACTGGGGCATAACTACATACCTCCCAACTGTCCCAATTTTCGCGGGACAGTCCCGTTTTTTGGGGACTGTCCCGCGGTCCCACCCGCAGGCCGCAGTGTCCCATGGTGGGGGGGGCAGTTGGGAGTCTCTGACTCTCGCTGCCCTGCTTAGCGTCTATTCACTTGAGTCAGAGGGAGAGGGGGCATGCCAGCGGCTCACAGAGCGCTGGGCATGCCCCCTCAGTGACGAAAATGGGGCGTGGCTCGCGATCGTGGGTCCTCCCGCAAATCCACGCCCCCTCTTCTTAGGCCACGCCCCTTTTCGGGAGCGCGCGCGCGACTTCGCCGCGCGTGTGGCCCTCTGTCAGCGAAGAAAAAGTTGGGAGGTATGTAACTACATGGGCACATTACTACTGGGGGCATAACTACAGGGGCTAAACTACTGGGGGCATTACTACTTGGGGCAAACTACATGGGGCTAAACTACAGGGGCTAAACGACTAAGGGAATTACTACAGGCGACATTACTACTGGAGGCAATACTACACAGGGGCATTACCATTAAGGGCATTACTAATGGGGGCGCTACTAATGAGGGCATTGTAAAGGGGGCACTTCATAAGGGGCATCACTCCTGGGGACATAAGGGGCACTACTTCTGGGGGCATTGCATAAGGGGCACCACTACTATGAGCTCTATATAAGGGTCACTACCACTGTGGGCACTACCAGTACAGTGGACATTGCATAAGGAGCACTACTACTGTGGGAATTGTAAAAAGGGCGCTACCTCTGTGGGCATTGTGTATTACGGGGTGCTACTACTGTCAGCATTATGTGTATTACGGGGTGCTACTACTGGGGGCATCAATATTATTGTTTGACCATGCCCCTTTATTTTTGAGACCACGTCCCTTTTTTGGGGCGCGCGCCTACGGCGTGCGCAATACCTTTATTGCATGGGCGTCGGGGGGAGGGGGGGATGAGTTCCACCACCTCTCTAGGACCACTTTAAGTACTGGGGACAGTTATAGTCCCATCCTGAAGATAATTTATGTATTCAGATATTCCAATAAAGGTTAGAAGTCCCACCTGAATAATCATTGCATGTAACTCTATAATAAAGAGATGTGACCACACCAAGTCCTGTTATTCCTCTCATGTTGTAAAAGAGGCAGTTTGCCAACACTGCATTTCTGCCACCTCTCTACCACATATGTTGCCTTTTAATATGCCCGGCTTGATGGCATCTCTGTTTGAGCACAGCCAGGGTTGTTTCTTCACAGTGTATTTATTGTGTGTCCTCCACTTTGTAATCTCAACTGCATGGCAAAGCCAGATGTAAAGTGCCCTGAAAGGAGTACTGTGCCCCTATTGGCAGAACTGGGGTTACCACACCACCAGGCTCTATTGAGTTTTTAAATTAAAATAAAATATAAATACCTCCCAATGTTGTTGATCTAGGAACAGCTCCCCCCCCAAAAAAAAACCAACAACAACAATTAAATAGAGCTCCTCGAATGCTGAATAACAGTGGGCCCTTATTATTCGGAAACTATAACCCTGTTGTGGCACTACAAAATGCAGCATGCAGTGACAACCCATGAGTGTTACTGCATGCTGTTGCTTGTAGAACTACAAGTGCCAGCGTTCATCAGTGTGCAAGTGCATACTTGTACTGCCCAAACAGTGTGCAATATAAATGGCTCCAATCAATAAGGACTGGATCCCAATCAAATTACAAATATCTTCAAGTTTAATAAAATGTCAGACTAAAAAAAATTAAAGATGTCTTTATATTCTGTTATACTTTGTTATTATAAACAGTGTAAGGGTTAGCAGGTTCATGGAAGAAAGCTTACAATGATATTTGTAAAATATTTAATTCCAAAGCAGGACACAATGAAACACCTGGTAATTAAACTTGGTTTACAACAAAGTATTTTTTTTAATAGATTTAACTGTTTGATGCAAGCTTAGATACAGTGCTGCTGCCATCTACTGTTATATATAATAGCCACAACTTGAGTACTGCTGCCATCTACTGTATGCTTTTCATGGTGTCTGCTTCCAGTATAAAGTAGACTGGATGTAGGTGCCTTAACAGTCCTGAAGTTGCAGGTGCACTGGATCTCGTACAACTGCAAAAGTATCTT
Source organism: Pseudophryne corroboree (assembly GCF_028390025.1). NCBI lineage: Eukaryota > Metazoa > Chordata > Amphibia > Anura > Myobatrachidae > Pseudophryne > Pseudophryne corroboree. Next base: position 288,540,630 of record NC_086446.1, read on the forward strand.
AATCATGCACGCTTGTAACTGTAGGCTTGATGTTGGGAATTCCTACCCCAACTGACTCACCAGTTAAAATTGCAAAGTATATGGAAAACTTTTATATGTCACTGGCAATTTAGGCATTGCAGTAGTGACTCATTAGTACTTGCAGTACAAACTGTACCTTTCTTTATTTTACTTACAAAATGGAAACTGCAGAGACTCCCATTATACACTCCTGCAGGATATTTATTTCCTTACTTATTACTTAATGCTACAGAACAGTACATTGAATCCTATCTCGCATTCAACAGCAGGATCTACTCCTCGCAGATATTTTTGTTTTCCTATCATGTACTTTCAGGTTCCTTACACGCTGGGAACTTCTATATCTCCCATATCAGTAATGAAATCCTGTTTTCTGTGCTTTTTGATTCCTGCTCAGATCCTAAATAAACACCCAGACATGCCCAGATCAATAGTCTTGGTAACAGTGTGGCTCAAGCTTTCAGCGTGAGTTTCTAGAAAAAAAAAGCCTCCTCCCCTCAGACTCCTTTCTTTCTGCACTATCTGGGTTTTATGAAGTTGTTTGCAGCTCAGTGGAGTTGCAGGCAAGAGATTTCTAGCTGATGATTACTAAGCTGAAGCAGAGTGTTGACTAGATAAAACAGTTACACTGTAAATAATGAATTACAGAGTCCCTGAAAAAAATTATTTGTGTTGGATTGGGGTTATTAAGGTTAAATTGTGCTCGATCAACACAATCTTATTAATTGTTTTTGCCTTCTTTTGAATCTGTGGAAGTAGCCAATCACATTGACTGCATGATGCTACTGTATCTAGAATAAGTTCTATCTGCATAAAAACTTACTAATAGTCCATTACTGTAAATCTAGATTTCAATGACAATTAGGCTTGGTACCAATGATGCGTGGTGAGGTAAATGGCAGGGGAGGCACTTGCTAGTATCAGAGCCAGATTTACACACACACACATATATATGAACCCAAGAGTTTTTGTGAGCATTATACTAAGGTGCAGCAATATAAACTGCTGGAAATTTGTGGAGTTTTGAACAAGGTAGGCAGGGGAGGCAGTGCCTCATCTGTCATAGACCAGTATACTCTAGAGTAGTAACTATAAAAATGATTAGAATAATACAAAGAATATACTTATAATATCTTCTTTGTATTTTTCTTACAATTTTTATAATCAAAACTCTGGAGTATTCAGGAGTATGGCAGAAGAGGCACTGCCTCATCTGACCACACATCACTTTTGGGTACACACAACAGAGTGGCCAATTAGATAACCTATACACACTTACCAATCGGCAGCTCGATATGTCAGGTCGGACATCACTGATATGATATACAGGGTGATTCAAAAGTTGCAGTACACCCTTTTGTTTCAAAAACTATGCATACCCGAAAAGATAGCCCACCTCACCCATACCTTACTGGAGTATTCAGTTTTCCCATTTCCTGCACAGTTTTTGAAACAAAGGGTGTACTGCGATTTTTGAATCACCCTGTATTTAGCTTTAATAACTGGTGCATATATAGGCAATGGACCCCTTTATGTACAACAAAGCACGGACCATCTACAGTGTCACAATATGTGTATGTTTATATGTTGCGCTCTGACCGGCAGTGCCATAGAAAAATAATAATATAGTACACTGGGGTTTAGCACCAAAAGTAAATAAATAAATAAATGAACATATAATATATATATATATATATATATATAATTTTCTATATTTTTAAGTGATATATTTAGCTTTTATAACTGGTGCAGAGCACCCCTAGATTGGCAGGGGACCCCTTTGTGTACAACAAAGCACAGACCACCTACAGTATCACTAACAATACATGTATGATTATACACTGGATGACACAGCAGTCCCAGCCCCTTGATGGAACACAGCACCCCCGGAGGACACAGAAACTCCTTTAGCAGCCACAGCCCCTTGATGGAACAGGACAACAGAGCACACCTGGATGGACACCGCACAGACACGTCCATTCGATACAAGCTCCACAGCCGGAAGAAAATGTTGCCGATCTCCGGCGTCCTTATATAGAATCCAAACCCAACGGGAATCCGGCAGCAGGAGGATGAAGTTTTGTCTCGTTTTATGATCTGATTTAGGCAGGAAAACCCGAGCCTGACTCGGATCCCGGCTCGGATCACAATGTTTGGATGGGTCCAGTTCTCTGAGAACCAGACATGCTCATCTCTAATAAAAACAAAGTCTTTTCTCAGTAACTTAACATCTCCAAACAGCGGAGACTGGCAAATTTAGCAGGCAAGCTTTAACGAACCATGTAGGGGAAACACACAGAAGGGGATACTCATGCATTATCCTGAGTGGACACTTTGCCTTTAGCAAAAATGTCTTTAATTTTTCTTTGGTTTCTGGTACCCATTTTTTGTGCATTTTGTGTGCTCACGACCGGGCAAGTATGGGGTCCAAAACACTACTAATAATTATCTTACTGTGAGAAACTTTTTCTTTAGTACTCTATAAACAATCCATGGAGCAATACTGTATATCTGTGGTTTCATAATTGAATCATTTAACAGTTAAGATTACACCTCAGTGGAATAATATATGCACCCAAAGCCTTCAGCCACCCAACAAATAGCTCAAAAAACATAAACATACGTAAAGGGAAGATTTATCAAAGCTTGGAAAGATATACAGTGGAGAGAGATAAAGTACCAACCAAGTATTAATTTACAGACTGTGCTAGAAAAATGGCAGAAGCTGATTGGGTGGTTTTTTATCTTTTTTCACTGTTTCTCTCTCTCTCCAAAATAAAATAACTCTTCCCCTTAAATTTGCACTGTTTGGCTAGTGTCACATATACAGGTCATATCATTTTCGCTAAATTAATATCTTCCAGATACAGTATCTTGTCTTAACCAGAAGACAATAGGAGATCATTTATCTATTACATTTTGTAAAAAGCTAACTAGCCTCTGGCTACTATCGGCAACACATCCCCTTGTCCTCTTTAAAGAAGATCAATAAATCTACCCTGTGATGTAAAAATGTAGGAAAACACAGAAACAAAGGTTCCATATCTGAGATATTGACTAGTTGGGAAAATACTAGAGATGAGCGGGTTCGGTTTCTCTGAATCCGAACCCGCCAGAACTTCATGTTTTTTTTCACGGGTCCGAGCGACTCGGATCTTCCCGCCTTGCTCGGTTAACCCGAGCGCGCCCGAACGTCATCATGACGCTGTCGGATTCTCGCGAGGCTCGGATTCTATCGCGAGACTCGGATTCTATATAAGGAGCCGCGCGTCGCCGCCATTTTCACACGTGCATTGAGATTGATAGGGAGAGGACGTGGCTGGCGTCCTCTCCATTTAGATTATAAGAGACTGAGAGAGATTTACTGGAGCTGACTAGGAGGAGTACTGTTACTGTAGAAGTGTAGAGACTGAGTGGAGAGAGTTTACTAGTGAGGACAGTGCAGTTTACTTTATAATCCGTTCTCTGCCTGAAAAAAGCGATACACAGCACACAGTGACTCAGTCACATACCATATCTGTGTGCACTGCTCAGGCTCAGGCCAGTGTGCTGCATCATCTATTATCTATATATAATATTATATATATCTGTCTGACTGCTCAGCTCACACAGCTTATAATTGTGGGGGAGACTGGGGAGCACTACTGCAGTGCCAGTTATAGGTTATAGCAGGAGCCAGGAGTACATAATATATTATATAGTGAGTGACCACCAGACACACAGTGCAGTTTATTTAATATATCCGTTCTCTGCCTGAAAAAAGCGATACACACAGTGACTCAGTCAGTCACATACCATATCTGTGTGCACTGCTCAGGCTCAGGCCAGTGTGCTGCATCATCTATATATATTATATATCTGTCTGACTGCTCAGCTCACACAGCTTATAATTGTGGTTGAGACTGGGGAGCACTACTGCAGTGCCAGTTATAGGTTATAGCAGGAGCCAGGAGTACATATTATATTAAAATTAAACAGTGCACACTTTTGCTGCAGGAGTGCCACTGCCAGTGTGACTGACCAGTGACCTGACCACACTGACCACCAGTATAGTTAGTAGTATACTTATATTGTGATTGCCTGAAAAAGTTAAACACTCGTCGTGTGACTTCACTTGTGTGGTTTTTTTTTTTTTATTCTATAAAAATAAAACTCATTCTGCTGACAGACAGTGTCCAGCAGGTCCGTCATTATATAATATATAATATATACCTGTCCGGCAGCAGTAGTGATATATATATATTTTTTATATCATTTATCATCCAGTCGCAGCAGACACAGTACGGTAGTTCACGGCTGTGGCTACCTCTGTGTCTCTGCACTCGGCAGGCAGTCCGTCCATAATTGTAATACCACCTAACCGTGGATTTTTTTCATTCTTCTTTATACATACATAGTTACATAGACATCTTCTCTTTATCAACCAGTCTATATTAGCTGCAGACACAGTACAGTACGGTAGTTCACGGCTGTGGCTACCTCTGTGTCTGCACTCGGCAGGCAGTCCGTCCATAATTGTATACCACCTAACCGTGGATTTTTTTCAGTCTTCTTTATACATACATAGTTACATAGACATCTTCTCTTTATCAACCAGTCTATATTAGCTGCAGACACAGTACAGTACGGTAGTTCACGGCTGTGGCTACCTCTGTGTCTGCAGTCGGCAGGCAGTCCATAATTGTATACTAGTATCCATCTCCATTGTTTACCTGAGGTGCCTTTTAGTTGTGCCTATTAAAATATGGAGAACAAAAATGTTGAGGTTCCAAAATTAGGGAAAGATCAAGATCCACTTCCACCTCGTGCTGAAGCTGCTGCCACTAGTCATGGCCGAGACGATGAAATGCCAGCAACGTCGTCTGCCAAGGCCGATGCCCAATGTCATAGTACAGAGCATGTCAAATCCAAAACACCAAATATCAGAAAAAAAAGGACTCCAAAACCTAAAATAAAATTGTCGGAGGAGAAGCGTAAACTTGCCAATATGCCATTTACCACACGGAGTGGCAAGGAACGGCTGAGGCCCTGGCCTATGTTCATGGCTAGTGGTTCAGCTTCACATGAGGATGGAAGCACTCAGCCTCTCGCTAGAAAAATGAAAAGACTCAAGCTGGCAAAAGCAGCACAGCAAAGAACTGTGCATTCTTCGAAATCCCAAATCCACAAGGAGAGTCCAATTGTGTCGGTTGCGATGCCTGACCTTCCCAACACTGGACGTGAAGAGCATGCGCCTTCCACCATTTGCACGCCCCCTGCAAGTGCTGGAAGGAGCACCCGCAGTCCAGTTCCTGATAGTCAGATTGAAGATGTCAGTGTTGAAGTACACCAGGATGAGGAGGATATGGGTGTTGCTGGCGCTGGGGAGGAAATTGACCAGGAGGATTCTGATGGTGAGGTGGTTTGTTTAAGTCAGGCACCCGGGGAGACACCTGTTGTCCGTGGGAGGAATATGGCCGTTGACATGCCAGGTGAAAATACCAAAAAAATCAGCTCTTCGGTGTGGAGGTATTTCACCAGAAATGCGGACAACAGGTGTCAAGCCGTGTGTTCCCTTTGTCAAGCTGTAATAAGTAGGGGTAAGGACGTTAACCACCTCGGAACATCCTCCCTTATACGTCACCTGCAGCGCATTCATAATAAGTCAGTGACAAGTTCAAAAACTTTGGGTGACAGCGGAAGCAGTCCACTGACCAGTAAATCCCTTCCTCTTGTAACCAAGCTCACGCAAACCACCCCACCAACTCCCTCAGTGTCAATTTCCTCCTTCCCCAGGAATGCCAATAGTCCTGCAGGCCATGTCACTGGCAATTCTGACGAGTCCTCTCCTGCCTGGGATTCCTCCGATGCATCCTTGCGTGTAACGCCTACTGCTGCTGGCGCTGCTGTTGTTGCCGCTGGGAGTCGATGGTCATCCCAGAGGGGAAGTCGTAAGCCCACTTGTACTACTTCCAGTAAGCAATTGACTGTTCAACAGTCCTTTGCGAGGAAGATGAAATATCACAGCAGTCATCCTACTGCAAAGCGGATAACTGAGGCCTTGACAACTATGTTGGTGTTAGACGTGCGTCCGGTATCCGCCGTTAGTTCACAGGGAACTAGACAATTTATTGAGGCAGTGTGCCCCCGTTACCAAATACCATCTAGGTTCCACTTCTCTAGGCAGGCGATACCGAGAATGTACACGGACGTCAGAAAAAGACTCACCAGTGTCCTAAAAAATGCAGTTGTACCCAATGTCCACTTAACCACGGACATGTGGACAAGTGGAGCAGGGCAGGGTCAGGACTATATGACTGTGACAGCCCACTGGGTAGATGTATGGACTCCCGCCGCAAGAACAGCAGCGGCGGCACCAGTAGCAGCATCTCGCAAACGCCAACTCTTTCCTAGGCAGGCTACGCTTTGTATCACCGCTTTCCAGAATACGCACACAGCTGAAAACCTCTTACGGCAACTGAGGAAGATCATCGCGGAATGGCTTACCCCAATTGGACTCTCCTGTGGATTTGTGGCATCGGACAACGCCAGCAATATTGTGTGTGCATTAAATATGGGCACATTCCAGCACGTCCCATGTTTTGCACATACCTTGAATTTGGTGGTGCAGAATTTTTAAAAAAACGACAGGGGCGTGCAAGAGATGCTGTCGGTGGCCAGAAAAATTGCGGGACACTTTCGGCGTACAGGCACCACGTACAGAAGACTGGAGCACCACCAAAAACTACTGAACCTGCCCTGCCATCATCTGAAGCAAGAAGTGGTAACGAGGTGGAATTCAACCCTCTATATGCTTCAGAGGTTGGAGGAGCAGCAAAAGGCCATTCAAGCCTATACAATTGAGCACGATATAGGAGGTGGAATGCACCTGTCTCAAGTGCAGTGGAGAATGATTTCAACGTTGTGCAAGGTTCTGATGCCCTTTGAACTTGCCACACGTGAAGTCAGTTCAGACACTGCCAGCCTGAGTCAGGTCATTCCCCTCATCAGGCTTTTGCAGAAGAAGCTGGAGGCATTGAAGAAGGAGCTAACACGGAGCGATTCCGCTAGGCATGTGGGACTTGTGGATGCAGCCCTTAATTCGCTTAACAAGGATTCACGGGTGGTCAATCTGTTGAAATCAGAGCACTACATTTTGGCCACCGTGCTCGATCCTAGATTTAAAGCCTACCTTGGATCTCTCTTTCCGGCAGACACAGGTCTGCTGGGGTTGAAAGACCTGCTGGTGACAAAATTGTCAAGTCAAGCGGAACGCGACCTGTCAACATCTCCTCCTTCACATTCTCCCGCAACTGGGGGTGCGAGGAAAAGGCTCAGAATTCCGAGCCCACCCGCTGGCGGTGATGCAGGGCAGTCTGGAGCGACTGCTGATGCTGACATCTGGTCCGGACTGAAGGACCTGACAACGATTACGGACATGTCGTCTACTGTCACTGCATATGATTCTCTCAACATTGATAGAATGGTGGAGGATTATATGAGTGACCGCATCCAAGTAGGCACGTCACACAGTCCGTACTTATACTGGCAGGAAAAAGAGGCAATTTGGAGGCCCTTGCACAAACTGGCTTTATTCTACCTAAGTTGCCCTCCCACAAGTGTGTACTCCGAAAGAGTGTTTAGTGCCGCCGCTCACCTTGTCAGCAATCGGCGTACGAGGTTACATCCAGAAAATGTGGAGAAGATGATGTTCATTAAAATGAATTATAATCAATTCCTCCGCGGAGACATTGACCAGCAGCAATTGCCTCCACAAAGTACACAGGGAGCTGAGATGGTGGATTCCAGTGGGGACGAATTGATAATCTGTGAGGAGGGGGATGTACACGGTGATATATCGGAGGGTGAAGATGAGGTGGACATCTTGCCTCTGTAGAGCCAGTTTGTGCAAGGAGAGATTAATTGCTTCTTTTTTGGGGGGGGTCCAAACCAACCCGTCATATCAGTCACAGTCGTGTGGCAGACCCTGTCACTGAAATGATGGGTTGGTTAAAGTGTGCATGTCCTGTTTTGTTTATACAACATAAGGGTGGGTGGGAGGGCCCAAGGACAATTCCATCTTGCACCTCTTTTTTCTTTTCTTTTTCTTTGCATCATGTGCTGATTGGGGAGGGTTTTTTGGAAGGGACATCCTGCGTGACACTGCAGTGCCACTCCTAGATGGGCCCGGTGTTTGTGTCGGCCACTAGGGTCGCTAATCTTACTCACACAGCTACCTCATTGCGCCTCTTTTTTTCTTTGCGTCATGTGCTGTTTGGGGAGGGTTTTTTGGAAGGGACATCCTGCGTGACACTGCAGTGCCACTCCTAGATGGGCCCGGTGTTTGTGTCGGCCACTAGGGTCGCTAATCTTACTCACACAGCTACCTCATTGCGCCTCTTTTTTTCTTTGCGTCATGTGCTGTTTGGGGAGGGTTTTTTGGAAGGGCCATCCTGCGTGACACTGCAGTGCCACTCCTAGATGGGCCCGGTGTTTGTGTCGGCCACTAGGGTCGCTAATCTTACTCACACAGCTATCTCATTGCGCCTCTTTTTTTCTTTGCGTCATGTGCTGTTTGGGGAGGGTTTTTTGGAAGGGACATCCTGCGTGACACTGCAGTGCCACTCCTAGATGGGCCCGGTGTTTGTGTCGGCCACTAGGGTCGCTAATCTTACTCACACAGCTACCTCATTGCGCCTCTTTTTTTCTTTGCGTCATGTGCTGTTTGGGGAGGGTTTTTTGGAAGGGCCATCCTGCGTGACACTGCAGTGCCACTCCTAGATGGGCCCGGTGTTTGTGTCGGCCACTAGGGTCGCTAATCTTACTCACACAGCTACCTCATTGCGCCTCTTTTTTTCTTTGCGTCATGTGCTGTTTGGGGAGGGTTTTTTGGAAGGGACATCCTGCGTGACACTGCAGTGCCACTCCTAGATGGGCCCGGTGTTTGTGTCGGCCACTAGGGTCGCTTATCTTACTCACACAGCGACCTCGGTGCAAATTTTAGGACTAAAAATAATATTGTGAGGTGTGAGGTATTCAGAATAGACTGAAAATGAGTGTAAATTATGGTTTTTGAGGTTAATAATACTTTGGGATCAAAATGACCCCCAAATTCTATGATTTAAGCTGTTTTTTAGTGTTTTTTGAAAAAAACACCCGAATCCAAAACACACCCGAATCCGACAAAAAAAATTCGGTGAGGTTTTGCCAAAACGCGTTCGAACCCAAAACACGGCCGCGGAACCGAACCCAAAACCAAAACACAAAACCCGAAAAATTTCAGGCGCTCATCTCTAGAAAATACATATCTGGGAATAAATGAACAGCGTTTTGTAATTGTTGGATGAACCACTATTTAGGAAATGCTACCTATCAGCTTACAAGATACCTGTGACATCGCTGATACTGTGTGTAAGGTACATACAGTGAAGACGTTATTTTGTAGGATAAAACAATATTCACAAAATTCACTGAGACAAAAAGTGTGTCATGTCTTTGTAATATTGTTAGTTCTTGCTCCAATTTCATGACTATTGGCTCAGGTCTTAAATGTCTGCCTTCACTATGTGTAGGTGAAATTCTGAATGGATTTAGTTTACAGATCGATACGTAAAGCAACTGGGATGAAAGCTTACCCCCTGCTTTCACAAGAAATGAGAAGATATCTCTGCTGTCTGAAAATATGGATGATTTAGAAAACAAACAAATGGAAAAGCACAAATAAATCTTCTTTGTAAATGTACCCTGGGCGGTTTTTAAAAGGTCTCCTGTATCCAGGTAAAAGAAATTCAACCCTCTCACCAATTTATATATATAATATATATATATATATATGTATATATATATATATATAACGAGAGAGAGAGAGAGAGAGAGGGGGAGAGAGAGAGAGAGAGAGAGAGAGAGAGAGGGGTCTATTTATGAAGCAATGAAAAGTGTAGAGAAGTGCGCCAGTGGAGAAGTTGCTCATGGCAACCAATCAGTTGCTACAGATGGAGCCATGCTAGTCGTGGCTCCGTCTGTGACTAGGTGTGCCCGCCGGGGCGCGCATATCGCCGAGAGTATCTCCCTCCACCCGGGCGTGCGTGCCTGAGATGCGCCCAATTCACTTGAATGGAGAGCATCTCTATCTGCGTGCCTGGACAGAGACGCTCAGAATGGGAGCGTCTCTGTGCACTCCCCTGGCGTGACTATGGATCACCTAGTCACGCCGGGAGTGCCCCTTTGCGGCTCCATCTATACGTATAATTTTATAGAATGCATTTTAAAAATGTTACTTCAACACTGGTTGCCATGGGCAACTTATCCACAGGCCAGTGCTGAAAGTAGGGTGGTACGGGGTGGTAAGAAATATGGTGGTGGTACACCAACTTTCAGTGCACTGAGTGACAAGTGTCTTTTTTTTCTTTGTTTTCCCTTTATTGCTCCTCTCCTATATATATATAACTAGAAAAGGCAGCACTGATGGGTCCGAGACGGGTCAAAAAATCAGGACAACAGTTAACCTTTGTCAGTATATATATAAAAAAAGAAAAACCAGAGGGTGCTCAGATAGGTATAAATAAACCTTTCTCAATTGAAGTTGTCCACAAAAGGCTTAATACAGACTCACAGTACTTAACAATCCAGAAAGTCGTATTACATATGAGTCTCTATTCAGCCTTTTGTGGATAACTTTAATTGTGAAAGGTTTTATTTATACCTATATGTGCACTCTCTTGTTTACTCATTTTTGTCCTACATGTTTTCTTGGATCTCTTGCTGATAATGATTCTCCATGTGTAGCAGCCAAGTTAATTGAAGATTGTTTCTAATTTTTTTTAAAGTGGTTTTATATTTGTTATATTTGAAGTGCAATATAATGATATTTTGGTTTGATTATTAAAGGGTATTTTTGGTTCTGTATTTTTTTTTCAAACACTTCTAAAATCATGTAATTTGGGCATGTTTTTGTTACTACAGAATTATAAACTTCAGTAACATTAATTTCCAACAATTTCCAGTCAATTTGGATAGGTGAGGGCTTGTAACACCCTTTAAACATAGCATGGCAGAGGCTGTGGGCATGCTTATAGAGCACAGGGGGGAAGGGGGCGATTGGGGGAACAATGTTAGGGAGATGGGGGTGGGAGTTCAGGGTGGAGGATGAAGGTCAGGGGGCATAGGGTTGGGGATGCTCAGGGAGGGAGTTTCAAGGGGGCATAAGGTTGGGGGGATGCACAGATGGGCACAGGGTTGGGGGGAAGCTCAGGGGGTCACAGAGTAAGGGAGACACTCAGAGGGCACAAAGTTTGGGGTATTATCAGGGGGCATAAAGTAAGAGGGGATGTTCAGGGGAACAGGGTAAGGGGGGATGCTCAAGGGGCACGAGACGCGGGAGATGAGCACATGGGGACACAGTAAGGGGAGGATGCTCAAGGGGGCACAGGGTGGATGGATGCTCAAGGTGGCATAGGGTTGGGGGGGAGCTCAGGGGGACACAGGGTAAGGGGGGATGCTTAGAGGGCACAGGATGGGTGTGGGGAGCTCAGGGTGGTGGATACATAACCCCCTAATACCAGAAATGTGAAGGCCTCCTCAGGCAGAGCAGCTCCCTAGGTCCGGCAGGTGGGAACTCCTACTGGATGAGGCATTAGTGAGGGCGCTTTGGTCGGTGACAGACTCCCACTGATCCCCACATCTCCTGTCAGCCCGACCCTGCTCTCTTACCACAGGTCCAGCAGGCATCTCATCGAGTGGTCATCCTAACAGGTTCCAGAAAGGAGTGCACATCTTGCAGATGAGGCTGGAGCAGAGCAAATTGGCTGGTGCTTGCTGAAGTGGGGCACAGCTTTCCATACCAAAACTAAACCTGGCAGGAAGATCCAAGCCAGTACTCGGATCTGCTCTGAACCCTTAAGTAGGTTTGGTTATACATCATTTATCAAATATTTGGCCTTGATTGAGCATCAACCACAGGATCGTACTGGCCCACAGGGGAAACTGTACACTAGAAGTATACATTATATATATATATATATATAAAACATTATACTGCACAGGACTATGCTGTATTTTTTACAGTGTATTGCTGTTGTTGATCTGGTACATTATCATGCATGAATCCTCTATAATGGTTAGCCAAACCTCTGTGTTGGCTGGCTACACCCCCTCTAGAAGCTGGCCACACCCATAAGTATGGGCCCCCATTATGACATTCTCCAGGTGGGCCCTTCATGCCCCAGTCTGACACTGACCGAACATTTTAATTTTTTTATATTATTAGGCAGTGGTCGAAGTGGAAATTTTGAAGTGGGGATATGGAAAAGTGAAGGTTGTAATTATGCGCACACCGTGCGCTCTGGAAAAGGGGGTGTGACCACTGAAAAGTGGGTGCAGGCGTTGAAAAGGGGGCATGTTTGTAAGTGGAGTGTACCACACCATTTACCCCTTATACACATTATGCACCACAATAGTAGGACTCCTTATACTATCTAGTACTGGTGCCCCTTACACATTATGCTAACTGGATGAGACAAAATTCCCCCGGAATGAGCCAAAATTCACATTAAGCCACACAGAATGAGCCAAAACTCACATTATGCAACACGGTATGATCCAAAATTTACATTATGTAAAACGGTATGATCCAAAATTCACATTATGCCACACGGTATGATCCACAATTCACAATATGCAACATGGTATGATCCAAAATTCACATTATGCAACACGGTATGATCCACAATTAAGGGACAGGGAGAGTGACAGCAAGGACATAGGGACAGGGACAGTGACAGGGAGAGTGACAGCAGGGACAGTGACAGGGAGAGTGACAGCAGGGACAGTGACAAGGAGAGTTACAGCAGGGACAGTGACAGGGAGAGTGACAGCAGGGACAGTGACAGAGAGAGTGACAGCATTACAAAGCCACATTCAGTTTGCTCTCTGTGTATTAGCACACAAGACCAGTACTTTTGACGCATAGGAAATTGTTCTAACGCTTAAACATAATGATGCATAGCGTGAGGCATGGCGCAGCCACTCATCGGAACTGTTTTATGTACTTGGATTAGCACTTTAATTGCATACAGAAGCACAGAAAATGCCAGGACCAGTAGCCAGCACACCCTCACGTCAATTTGTCACATTAGCGATGCGACTGAGACGCATTTTGAGCTGGACCCTATGGCACAAATAAGTCACGCTAAGTCTCGCTAAACTGAGCTACTTGGCACAATTTCAGTAAATGTATATGTGGGCACATCTGTAGCACCATCTGTGTCAGATAAAGAGGACAAAATAAATGAATGTAGTAGCAATGAGAGCACCCCACAGTCATGAGGGAGATAAGAGGCTCACTCACCACTTGTAGCACCCCTCCGTCACCTCCAAAGTGAAGTTGATTCGGGTCCCCCGGGTGAAAGGCAGCAGGGCTTTGGGGATGTTCAGTTTGAGGAGAAGGCCCTACAATTACCCAGAACACCTACAATCACCCGCTGAACCTTATTTGTAATGATCCGGCTTTCAGTCTCCTCCAGGTGACCCAGGTGAGTGCTTACTGCTGCCCAGCAGCACAAAGCGGCACTGGCAAGTGATAGCCTCCAGTGCGGAGTGCTGAGTATGAGAAGCCGCTGCAGCCAGGAGAGCTGTCCCTGGCTGCAGAGCTCAGTGCCAAGCGCTGGGGACTGGGAACTCTGCTCCCGTCACCCCAGCCACACAAGGCGCAAGGAGAGCTGTTACGTACACCACGGGTGGAGGGAGCTGCAGAGAGGAAGCGAGGAGTCCGGGACAAAGGCTTCTGGTGGGGTGGCGGGGGGAGGACGGACAACGCGGGGCACGGGGAGCTCACTCCTTTGTGTCGGCCCTGTTCAGTGCTGGAAGTGGCGGTATGCCATACCTTTGTATACCGCCCCACTTCGAGTACTGTTATTAGGGATATGCATATATAAATGCATTATCAGAAAATTTGACAAACATAACTATGTGATGTAAAGATGTAATTCAACTAGTAGGGACACCATTTTAATTATTTCATAAAATAAGTAGCAATGGATAACATGTTTTGGATCAATTATAAACTCTTATGCAGTGAATTTAATACATTTTTAATGTCAACACTTTTCTCTTTGCCTATTGATGGTATAAACAATGTCTATCTGGCTATCTTGCTTTCTGGGCTCCAAGTGTTGTGGGACATCATTACACAACAGATGAAACATTAGAGTTTGCATGAAAGTTTTCTGGTTCACATAACACTGCGCCAACTCCATCCCGCCATTCAAGTTTTATTAAAAATGCTCCATAGATTATGTTTTTTGGGAGAGTGATTGCCTGTTATCCTTGCAAAAGCTCATCCCTTCCCTGAAAAATGATGGTTCCAGTGCTTATCACTGCCAGCCACTCATGTAACATCCAGAAGAGAGGATAATGTGCTGCCCTGATTACAGGAGGACGGGGCAATGAGGCACATGACTATCTCAGTATAACATTTGTCTCTTTGCTGCAGTGTAAAGCACAGTAACTGTGGACTTCAGGAGGCTGATTACAATGCAAATGACTGTCCTTGGCAGAGCACAGCAACAGTGCGTCAGCAGTCTAGACTGGAGTAACTGTGCAAAATGCCCTTCATGTCCCATTAGCAAAGCAGCCATGAGTGACCCAACAGATGACCATTTCTGATCTATATCTCAGCACCTATACTCTTATTTATATATTTACTGGTCATTAATAATGATTCAATGTGTATGTCTGCTCTGATGTATTGTAATTTATCCATAATCAGTGGAGAAATGTGTTAAATTGTACACTGTTGTACCAAATCATATATGGTAACAGTTTTGCTCTATTGCCAGGGCCGGCCTGAGCTTAATTTTTTTGGTAAGCGAGTTTAGACTTTGGCGCCCCTTGATGGGATCAAATTTTAAAAGGGGAGTGGTCTCACAAGAAATGGGTGTGGCCACACAATAGTACCCCCAAGGGTACAAGGAGGTAGTGTGTGACTGGGGTGGCAGAGGTGACGGAGATAGTGGGTGACTGAGGAGGCAGGCGTGACACGGATATAGTGGGTGACTAGGGAGGCTGGAGTGACATGGAGATAATGGGTGAATGAGGTGGCTCGGGTGACAGGGAGATAGTGTCAGGAAGCTCAGTCAGTGTGCTTTCCCTCCCCGGCTCCCAGGTGCACACTGACACACACACACACCGGCCAGATCTGATTGTTATTACTCATAGAAGACCTGCTCTTCCTCCTGAGTCCTGACACTGCTGCCTAATGAGACCTGACACCACTACCGCATGCGACCTAGCACTGCTGCCCTCCGAGACCTGACACTACTACCCCCAGAGACCTTGCACTGCTGCCCCCTGAGACCTGACACTATTACCCCTTGAGACCTGGCACTGCTGCCCCCTTGACCTGACACTAGCATGGGAGAAGAAGTCTCCAAGGTTGGATATTAAGGGGTATATTCAATAAGTGTCGGATCCATTCCGACATGCATTTGTCGGAATGGATCCGTCAAGGGCTATTCAATGAACGACCAAAGATTTGGCCGCTCCCTATCAGCGGAGGGGTGATATCTCTGCAGCGGGGGAGGGGAAGGCCACCAGCTGCCGGAGATGTCTGCTGAGGGGGGTGCGCTGTCAGCAGCGGCAGGGTGAGATTTACGTGGCGCGCGCGGGGGGGGGGTTGAGGGGGGGAGCTGGCAGTGGCCCGGATCTTGATGTCTACTGTGAGGAGGGGGAGTGCGCTGTCAGCGGGGGGGGGGGGGGACCTGGGAGTGCCAGGATCTTCAGCTGCAGGTGGGAAGACGCCTGCGGTGGGGTGGAAGGGGGGGCGCTGCCGGGAGTGAGGTGCCTGGTTGGGGGGACGCCCTGCTCAATCCGACTTTTTTTAAAGTCGGATTGAGATTGTCGGAAAGGGGGCCAAAACCTGTTGGATTTGGCCCCGTTTCCGACAGAAGCAGGCGCGCCGATCCACGTGTTTTCCGACAGGTCGGGAATTCCCGAATTGTCAGAAAAACACTGTCCATATTGAATAGGTCGGAAGCCCTTCCGACAGAAATCTGTCGGAAGCTGCAGTCTATCCGACAAGACAGCAGCTTCCGACAGCTATTGAATATGGCCCTAACTCTCAGTACCTGTGACAGTTCCAAGCAGCAGCAAGAGAGTCCGGGGCAGCAGAAGGAGAATCACGGAGGTCAGCATGGTGCCCGTGCATCTGCAGGCTTTCACCTTCCCAGCTCCACAAGTGAGATGTCCGATTTGGGGCACAGAATGCAGCGGCAATGGGGACGCCTCCCAATGCACTTTTCAAGGTCTGATCATGACAGCCACGCACTCCGCCTGCCACCTCCTGCTGTCACTTACAACTATGACCGGTTACATGGGGACTGGCCTGTCACTCGTCGCCACACAGTCCCCCTCACCAGCTGGCGCTCTTCACACTGGTCTCTGGCAGGAGCAGCCACTGCCAGAGCTGGTGGTATGTATGCAGCATGGACTCCAGGTAGGCATGATCCACTCCAGGCTGCCGCACCCTCCTCACTGTGGCGCCTTACTCTGCCGCGTACCCCGTGTTACGGGCCGGCCGGCCCTGTCCATTAATGTATTTAAAGAATAGTAGGGCTGATTCTGAGTCAGAAGCAAAGCAAACAAGAGCAAGTTAAATGTGCACCTCGACAAAACCATGTTGCACTGCAGGTGGCGGAAATGTAAAATGGGCAGTCAGATTTAGAATTGGAAGAAGTGTGTCCTAACTCATATCTAAATTGCTGTGGAAAAATAAAGCTGGCCAGCATTTGTGGGCTACATGCAAAAGCAGACAGTATATACCCTGCATGCAAAATATAAAAAAAATTTTTTACACTCCTTACATTGCAACATGGTTTGCTCGGCATATCGGATAGGCATTAGAGAATTGCCCACCTTTTCTCCCAATTCAGAATTAGCACCAGTGTGTTTCATACTTGCCTCCTCTACTGGAATGGCCGGGAAGCTCCCAAAAACCGTATGGCATTCTCAGAACAGTGGGCAAGTATCCCGGAACCACCCACAACCCAGCCTTGGCCGCTTACTTCCTGAGTGAAGTGTGTGGTGCAGATGGCTGAGTCACAATGTTGCTCTTCATGGCATTGTCTAGTAGGGGTGGGTCTCTGATGATGCAATCACATCACCACTTCCCCCAGCCCTATCAAGTTCTGCTGAGCCACGACCCCTCAAGGGGCAGCCCAAAAGGTCAGCAAGTATGGTGTATTTTATAGTATTATGTGCTAAAAAATATTTATAAACTACTAGCACGTTTTGAAAGCTATAGTAATCATTAGTAAAATGTAACCTGATAATGCATGTGAAGGCGAGTAATATGGAAATAATGTTATTTCTTCCTTGTTAAGAAAAGAAGTCAGTGTATAATATCATTGCTGTAATACACTGTTGTCTTATGCTGAGACAGTACAGGACACCCTTGCAGGCTGTTTTAATATACAGTACGTGGCATGCACTGCCGTGATACGTCCGACCGAAGGCTGAATATATATATATGTAAGCACTGAGGTCATATTAAACCACAAGGGGTTTTGAGGGTTGTCACTTTAAGGATGTGTTATGATTGTTTTTGTTTGTTATGGCATGATTAGGGGTCAGCCAATGGTGGTCAAGTGGGGAGGAGAGTTTTGTTTGAAACTAGGCTGAGGCAGATTATTTGGCTCTTGGTTGCTGTTTTTCTGGACAGAGAAGTACTCCATTTTGGGCTCTCATAGTCACTGATAATTCTTTCCCTGTGCTGTTTTCCTAATCTTTGATTTTCTTTTGCATTTCTTACTACCTTCTGTTTCATCTCCTATTCTTCACTATATATATCATCTCTATTCTTTCCCTGTTCCTCTCCCTCTCATGATGTCTCGCCACCAGCGCCTCTCTTTCCCCCACCCGCTTTATGGATGCTTATACTATTGGGGGACAGGCAGCTGCTGGCTCCCAGGCTGTTACCCGCAGCCGTCGCCAGGCGGCTCTGGTATCCGAGCACGTGCGGCCTCGTCTGCCTACAGCCCCTGCCGCCAGTTCCTGTGAAGCGAGCAGCCTTCACCGGGTACTTCTCCCGGCTACGGCTGCTGGCTTCGGCACTGCTCCCCGCCGCGCTCGCAGGTCTGAGCCCGGCGGTACACCCGCTGGGTCCCAGCGGGAGCGCGGTCGAGTGGTGCTCTCCCGGACGGCGGCAGTTGGCAGGGTGCTGCTGGGGGGTCCGGGCGCAGGCGTTCGTGCTCCCGCGCTCACCGGGCTGCCCCTGCGGCTAATGTAAGTGCTTCGCTCGTACGGCCGAGCACCACGGCCGCCGGGTCCAGGCAGCAGCGCAGGCTACACAGGATCTCCTCAGCGGTGGCCGGTGCCGGGGGATCAGGACGCGGGCGTCCACCCTCTCGAGATTTGGGCAGTAGAGGGGGCGGGGCTTAGCTCTGTGCCGCAGTTTCACTGGCATGCAGGAGGGGGAGGCTGTGGCTGCTTGCCATCGCAGGGGACAGGCAAGGCAGGCTTCTCCCTCTCCTGTGGTGCCACAGAATAGGGGGGGCAGGCGGGGGAGAGGTATTAGGGCTAATTATGATAAGCCTCCAGTGCAGGGGGACAATCAGGGGGCAGCAGGCGGCCACAGTCTGGAACAGGGGGCTGACGGGTCCAGTAGGGTAGTAGGGGCTGCTGCTAGCGTCCCACTGTATAGCGAGGTGGTGAGTCATGGGGAACATTCACAGGGTGGAGCGGTGGTTGGGACCACAGATGTGGTGTCTTCAACTGCGTTCCACCGTACTGCCGTTCTAGGACTGGCACCTGGGATCCCGAGTACATCAGTCATGGTGGATAGGGTCGAGCAGTCACCGCGGACCCAGGTTACGGGGGTCGGGAGGGCTGCGTAGTCACAGCACCTTCTTTAGCTCCGCCTCGGGTGCTGTCTCCATTGCGCAGGGCTAAGCGGGCATGGCTACAGCGCTCCCGTTTAAATCCTCAGAGGTGCTCCACCCCCGCGGTCACGCCAGCGCTCCCTGTCACCGCCACTACCGTATCGGCGAATGCTACCCCTGACCATTCCGAAGCGTTGGAGGCGGTCCAAAAGTTGGTGTCGCTGGCGGAAGTTTTGGCCCCATTGTTGGCGGGAACTGGCGCGGCAGCTGGGCAATCTGGTCCGGATACTACATCTTTGCAGATGACGCATGGACAGGAACAGCTAGGTACCCTTGCTGGTCAGGTGCTTGCTGCGTTGGGGGTTCAGACGCCCCTTTCTTCCGCCCAGCTTGATACCAGGACTTCTGCTCCCACTGTCTCTTTCGATGCCTCATTGTCCGCTCCTTTTCCGGATGTCTCCACAGGTGCTACCCCGAATGTCGTGGTGGAGGCACAAGTCGCTTCGGGTCGTGCAGCAGAAGATGATGCGGTTGCAGGTCCTTCAGGTGGGTCTTCTGCGCCTGCCAAGCGATCCAGCAAGCGGGCACTATCGTCGTCTTCTTCCTCTAGTTCCAGTTCGGATAGCTCAGAAGGGAAGGGCGCAAAACGGTCAAGGCGCAGCCGTCGCCGTTCTAGACGTAGGGCTAGGAGGTCCAGCTCCTCCAGTGAAAGCAGTTCTGGGTCACCGGTGTTCCCGCGAGGGGAGGTAGTCCATTGCGATAATACGGCGGTGCTTCGGGGTTTGCGCCATAGTATTCGCAATAGAATTAAAAAGGGGAAGTACGTTAATTTGTTTGCGCTGACAGCTAAGAATAAGAAAGCGCTTAGGGCAGCAAAGCGGCGAGGTGGCGTGGGCGAAGATACTTATTGTTCATATCACAGATGGCAGGCTGGGTTTTTCATGTTCGCTGCATGTTATATGGAGACCAGGCCTCAGGAGCACATGAATGTCATCAAGTATCTCCATTTGATACATTCCATGTTCCGCTCCGATAGTGATAATTCTTGGCGGACGTACGATGAGGAATTCCGGCGCAAGCAGTCGGGTATCTCTGTTATTGACTTTGGGTGTAAAGATGTTGAGGTGTGGCTGGAGCTCCCATGGTCAACTTCTGCCCAAGCAGTCCCCGCGCCGCGGCGTCCCTTTCGAGGGGCTCCTCCATCGCCAAATCCGGGTAGGTGTTATGCCTTCAATAATTCCAGCTGTCCGGCAGGAACCCGTTGTAGATTTAGGCATGCTTGCCTCCGCTGCGGAGGTTCGCACCCCGCTAAAGACTGCCTGCGCGCAAAAGCACGGCCTGCCACCACCTGACCGTCCGAAGGGGGCGGGTCTAAGTAAGGCCGCATCTCCAATCCGACTCTGCCGGATGGAGTGTTGGTTGAGGATGTATCCCAACAGGGCTGAGGCTGAGTTTTTGTATTCAGGTTTTCGAGGCGGATTTCGGTTGCCAATTTTTGGGGCGGTCCCGGTGGGGTTACTAAAAATTTTTAAATCTGCAAGGGAACTGCCGCAGGTGGTGTTGGAGAGGGTGTGAAAGGAGGTCACGTTGGGCCGAATGGCTGGACCTTTTCCATCACCCCCTTTGGCGGACCTGGTTCTGTCTCCAGTGGGTGTTGTCCCCAAGAAGGAACCAGGTAAATATCGGCTGATACAGCATTTGTCTTACCCATGGGGATCCTCAGTAAACGATGCCATTCCTGCAGAATTGTGTCGGTTGCGATATCAGTCTTTCGATCAGGCATTGGATCTGGTTAGAGCTTCTGGTCAGGGATCCTTGTTGGCCAAGATTGATGTGGAATCTGCCTTTCGCCTGCTGCCGCTACATCCTGAGTCGTTTCGGTTCATGGGCTTTCGCTTGTCTAGTGGTTTCTACGTTGACAAGAGCTTGCCCATGGGCTGTTCTATTTCGTGCGCCTTTTTCAAACGTTTTAGCACTTTTCTACACTGGTGCGTGATGGCTGGCACCGGGGAACGCGGGGTGGCTCACTACCTTGATGATTTCCTCAGTGCATTGGGCCGGCAGATTCGCCCCGTTGCGGTGAGTTCCTGTTTTCGGTACAGGCGCTCTTTGCATTTTTTGGGTCCCGGTGGCGTGCGATAAGACCGGAGGGTCGGTGACGAGGCTGTCCTTTTTGGGTATCGAGATTGATACACTAGCTGGCTGCTGTCGTCTTCCTCGCGAGAAGATAGATAAGGATTTGGGATGTCTTTCTTTTCCAGTTCAATGGCGTACTGATTTGGCCAGCTCCCGCCTGCAGCAACTTGCAACTTCAACTCTTTACTGATGCGGCGGGGGCGTCCGGCTTTGGGGCTTTTCTCAACGGTTTTTGGTGTGCCGCACCTTGGCCGGTGGACTGGATTCGAGAGGGGTTGACAGGGAACATGCTGTTGCTTGAACTGTTTCGCATAGTGGTGGCATTGGAGTTGTGGGGGGACCGTTTGAGCAATGCTAGCATTGTTTTTTGGTGTGACAACCTTGGAGTTGTGCAGGTGATCAATCGTCAGAGTTGCTCCTCTCTGCCGGTAGTTCGTTTGCTGTCCAGGCTGGTCCTTCGTTGCCTTATCCTTAACATTCAGTTTGTAGCAAAACATGTGCCTGGGGTTCAAAATGTAAATGCGGACGCGCTTTCTAGATTTGATTGGCCTAGGTTTCGTGCACTGTCTCCTCAGGCGGAGTTAGTGGGTGACCCATGTCCTCTTTATGTTTGACAGGTGATCAGGCCGGCATGGAGGAATTAGCAACCCGTGCGATTGCACCAAGAACATTGCGCTGCTATCGAGCGGGTTGGCTTGAATGGGAGCTTTTCCGTAAATCTGCGGCTCAGGCAGGTAAGGGCTTACATAAGACTATGCTGGCTTTCGTATGGAGCCTTTACACTCAAGGGCGTTCGGTTGCCGTAGTGAGGTGTATTCTAGCAGGCGTTTCTTATTTCTCATCACTGTACGATAGGCCTGATCCCTCAGGGTCCTTTCTGGTGTCAAGGGCATTGAGGGGTTGGTACCGGTCAATTCCCCCGTCGGTTGATTGCAGACGACCAATTGACAGTTTGCTTTTGCCCCATCTTTTGGATTCGGTTTCAGAGATATGTTACTCTTCATACGAAAGTTTATTGTTCCGTTTAAGTTTTCCATGGCGTTCCATGGAGCATGCCGGATTTGTGAGCTTGTTGCTCCTTCCAAACAGGTTGAATCTCCCCTCTCTTGTGAGGACGTAATAGTTCAACCTGAGGTTCTTTTATGTCACCTGCGGCGTTCCAAGACTGACCAGGCTGGTAGAGGGCGTTGGCTATCGCTTTGGCCATGCTCAGACGATAGGGTGTGTCCTGTGACGCTGGCTCAGGCCTTCCTGCAGGTGCGGCCTGACCTGTCTGGGGCATGGTTGATGCATGCAGATGGGATCCCTGTTACGAAATACCAGTTTTGTCATGTCTTGAAGCGTGGTCTGGCTGCATTGGGCCTATCCTCGGAAGAGTTTGGGACGCATTCATTTCGTATCGGGGCTGCAACATCTGCGGCTGTCGCAGGCCATTCCGATGCTGAGATTCAGTCTCTGGGTCGGTGGCGCTCTAATGCGTTTCGGTCATATATACGTCCGAGTTTATCTGTTTTTTGTCAACAAACATCGCTGACTGGAGGACTAACCACTCGCCGACATACTGCAGGAGTTTTTGAGGAATTTCACCTCCCCCGGGGGTCCAATTGGCACTCCAATTATGATTATATGGCGTTAGTAATGTTAGCTACTCCGGGGGTTGAGTGTTTTCGCCTCAAGGTCCGGTCGGCTACGTTTGTTTTCCCCTACTG
Organism: Pseudophryne corroboree; assembly: GCF_028390025.1. Lineage (NCBI taxonomy): Eukaryota > Metazoa > Chordata > Amphibia > Anura > Myobatrachidae > Pseudophryne > Pseudophryne corroboree. The sequence goes on from NC_086446.1 coordinate 288,563,347, forward strand.
TCCCTCGATTGTTGCTGTGTTGTGTTGTATGGAGGTGGATCTTTGTTGGTTTTGTTGTTCTCATATATATCTGCCCTTCATGTGCTGACTGAATTTTAACGTGTTTCAGGTGGACCTGATTGCAAGCCGGTGTGGGTGCTAGGGCATTCTTATGTTTTTTGGGCGGCTCGTTGCCCAGCTGCTGTGGAAGCCGATTATTTTCAACATGCTCCACTGATTCGGTGGTTAGGTTTTCGAGGGATGCGCTGGGGCTCGCTCCGGGCTTGCCTTGTGGAGGCTGTACGGTGTTTTGGATTGCCGAAGGCTTTGATGTTACACTTAGGGGGCAATGATATTGGTCAGCTGACAGCTCTGGAGTTGCGTTCGGTTATCATCAGGGACTTGCATGTGATCGCTGACGCTTTGCCTGAGTGTAAAATGGTTTGGTCTTCTTTGGTCCCTAGGCGTGTTTGGCGAAATGCTAGGTCTGGTGCTCGGTTGGATGTGGCTCGGAAAAAGGTAAATATCGCAGTGGCTCGTTATCTGTTGGAGAATGATGGCGGAGTGGTGGAGCATGGTTTGATTAGATTCCAGGATGCACACCTTTACCAGTCGGATGGGGTTCACCTTAGCGCTGAAGGTATGGCCATTTTCATGGAGGATTTGTTCTGCTGGTTAAGGGGGTTTCTTTAGAGATTGTTTGGTGGTGGTGCTGTGGCGTAGGCCTGGCTTTGGCGGTAAAGAACGGTTGGTTGTTAAGTTTTTAGGCTTTAGTGGGTGCACTCTCCTTTCAGTGGGGTATGGCGTAAACCAATTGTCCTGGACGGGAAATGGTTACAACACCTGAACGGGTGGGTTGTGGAGTGGAGAGTTGAACACCAACGCTTGGTTTTGTGTGTGTGTTTGTTTTCCCTGTCCGTTCTTTAGTGCCGCCACCATTTAAAGAAAAAATTTAAAATAGTACCTGTCAATAATAAATTTGACAAAGATTTTAAACGTCAGCACTGTTGTCTGTGTCTTTATTTTAGTTGTTAAGTTATAATAGGTAGTTGTGATTAAATACAGGTAAAAGGGGTAACACGAAAAAATACCCCGATAGTGGGTTTAACAGATATAGGCATAGTTCGTGAGCCTGCACTGGCTACATTGTGACTGGCAGTAACTTCCTACTTGAAGTCCTACCTGTCAGTCACCTGCAGGACATGCAGTCCCATTGGGAGGTGCTTCCTCTAGGACTTCCAGACCGGGCAGTACTTAGCAGAGCTGGCTTCCTGTAGGAAGCCACTCCCTGCCTTTCAGCCCTAGCTGGCTTTTATGTAGGCCAGGGGGGAGGGGGGACGACGACACAGGGGATACCTGTACTGGACCCTTAAATTCAGGGGGACCGAGGATCAGGAGCACAAAAAACGGGGCAACAGTACCTAATAGTGTTTTTAAATTGTGCACTTAGATACCCCCTCAATTTAAGGGGAAAAAAAACTATTTACAAGCACACCTTCTCACTAAGCACTTTACATGTCTGAACAAAGGTCCCTGAGAGGATTGAAATGTCGACTCCTAAGAGTTTTACTGCTGTGAGTTAATAAACTTGTTTTTACCCTCAATGACAAGCCTGTGAGTGCTCTCCTACTAGGGATGGACATCGATGGTCGATGTTTCCGAACCATCGATGTTTTCATTTCGATGGTAGTGTTTTTAGCATTTAATGGTGCCCTCCCGATGTTTTTCACCATCGAATGATAGTCATTCGATGGTCTTCCGATGGTGGCTTGTTTTTTTATAATTCCAAATAGCTATGCCTCCCCTTGCTGCTGTGTCTATCAGGGAAACTTCCTAAGTCCGTTGGAGGCTGTCTGTTTCAGACATGAGCCTGCTCAGCCAGTCCCCTCACCCCCTCACCTCTCTAGACTGCTGCTAGGCAACAGGGCCCACTGCAAGCTCTGATTGGCTCTCACTGACTCAGAGAGCCAATCAGATCCCAGGCCTTACCCTGCAGTAGCAGAAGCCACAGACACTCGGAGCTCAGGAGGATTCAGAGGAGACAGAGTGACCTCACTGATCTTTATATCACTCCAGCTATACACCACCACTGATCAGGGGGAATAATTTAGGAGGGCTATGGACAAAGTCCTTGCTTGAGTATGTTTTGGACTGTGGGAAAAACCAAGAGAAAACACAAAAAACATGGAAAGAACATACAAACTCCACACCATAATCATCTGAATTGGTCCCATGTGAGACAGCAAAGCAAACCGCGCACTGAGCAAGTTGCCATCCACATTATTGTAAGAAATTCCCAGCCGGTACGCCGTACCACCGGGTCGTCCACAATACTGCATTCCGCTGGCTTCGTTCTGTGAGAGGGGAGGAGAGCGCAGCGCAGTGCCTCTCCTGCCCCTCAATTTTCTTGGATGCCCAGTCTCACTCTCCATCGGCGGCGGAGCGGTCAATCTGAATAAGGCACCGGTTTACTAGCCAATCAGAGCTCATGGACCGGCAGCCGCGGCTCCTGATTGGCTGCCGGTCCGCGAGCTCTGATTGGCTAACGAACCAGCGCATCATTTCAGGCTGACCCCGCCACCGTTGGAGAGTGAGACCGGGCATCAAAGAGAATTGAGGGGCAAGAGAGACGCTATGCTACGCTCTCCTCCCCTCACATAGAAGAAACAGAGCCAGCGGTAAGGGGTGGGGGGCAATGAGCGCACAGTGGGGCATTGTATATCTGCCACAGGGGGGCATTGTATATCTTGCACTGTGGGGAATTGTATATCTGGCACAGTGGGGGCAATGTATATCTGACACAGTGGGGGCATTGTATATCTTGCACTGTGGGGCATTGTATATCTGGCACAGTGGGGGCATTGTATATCTGGCACTGTGGGGGCATTGTATATCTGGCACTGTGGGGGGAATTGTATATCTGGCACTGTGGGGGAATTGTATATCTGGCACAGTGGGGGCATTGTATATCTGACACAGTGGGGGCATTGTATATCTGGCACTGTGGGGAATTGTATATCTGGCACTGTGGGGGCATTGTATATCTGGCACAGTGGGGGAATTGTATATCTGGCACAGTGGGGGCAATGTATATCTGGCACAGTGGGGGCATTGTATATCTTGCACTGTGGGGCATTGTATATCTGGCACAGTGGGGGCATTGTATATCTGGCACTGTGGGGGCATTGTATATCTGGCACTGTGGGGGGAATTGTATATCTGGCACTGTGGGGGAATTGTATATCTGGCACAGTGGGGGCATTGTATATCTGACACAGTGGGGGCATTGTATATCTGGCACTGTGGGGAATTGTATATCTGGCACTGTGGGGGAATTGTATATCTGGCACTGTGGGGGAATTGTATATCTGGCACTGTGGGGGCAATGTATATCTGGCACAGTGGGGGCATTGCATATCTGGCACTGTGGGGGCATTGTATATCTGGCACAGTGGGGGCAATGTATATCTGGCACTGTGGGGGCATTGCATATCTGGCACTGTGGGGGCATTGTATATCTGGCACAGTGGGGCAATGTATCTCTTAGAGATGAGCGGGTTCGGTTTCTCTGAAACCGAACCCGCACGAACTTCATGTTTTTTTTCACGGGTCCGAGCAGACTCGGATCCTCCCGCCTTGCTCGGTTAACCCGAGCGCGCCCGAACGTCATCATGACGCTGTCGGATTCTCGCGAGACTCGGATTCTATATAAGGAGCCGCGCGTCGCCGCCATTTTCACACGTGCATTGAGATTGATAGGGAGAGGACGTGGCTGGCGTCCTCTCCATTAGAAATTAGATTAGAAGAGAGAGAGAGATTGTGCAGAGTCAGACAGAGTTTACCACAGTGACCAGTGCAGTTGTTGTTAGTTAACTTTTATTTATTTTAATATAATATATCCGTTCTCTGCTATATCCGTTCTCTGCCTGAAAAAAAACGATACACAGCAGCAGCCAGTCACACAGTGTGACTCAGTCTGTGTGCACTCAGCTCAGCCCAGTGTGCTGCACATCAATGTATAAAAGGCAAAGCTTATAATAATTGTGGGGGAGACTGGGGAGCACTGCAGGTTGTTATAGCAGGAGCCCCCAGGAGTACATAATATTATATTAATTTAAAATTAAACAGTGCACACTTTTGCTGCAGGAGTGCCACTGCCAGTGTGACTAGTGGTGACCAGTGCCTGACCACCAGTATAGTAGTATATTGTTGTATGTATTGTATACTATCTCTTTATCAACCAGTCTATATTAGCAGCAGACACAGTACAGTGCGGTAGTTCACGGCTGTGGCTACCTCTGTGTCGGCAGTCGGAACTCGGCAGGCAGTCCGTCCATCCATAATTGTATTACAATATATACCACCTAACCGTGGTATTTTTTTTTCTTTCTTTATACCGTCGTCATAGTGTCATACTAGTTGTTACGAGTATACTACTATCTCTTTATCAACCAGTGTACAGTGCGGTAGTTCACGGCTGTGGCTACCTCTGTGTCGGCAGTCGGCAGGCAGTCCGTCCATCCATAATTGTATTATTATTATAATATATACCACCTAACCGTGGTTTTTTTTTCATTCTTTATACCGTCATAGTGTCATACTAGTTGTTACGAGTATACTACTATCTCTTTATCAACCAGTGTACAGTGCGGTAGTTCACGGCTGTGGCTACCTCTGTGTCGGCAGTCGGCAGGCAGTCCGTCCATCCATAATTGTATTATTATTATAATATATACCACCTAACCGTGGTTTTTTTTTCATTCTTTATACCGTCGTCATAGTGTCATACTAGTTGTTACGAGTATACTACTATCTCTTTATCAACCAGTGTACAGTGCGGTAGTTCACGGCTGTGGCTACCTCTGTGTCGGCAGTCGGCAGGCAGTCCGTCCATCCATAATTGTATTATTATTATAATATATACCACCTAACCGTGGTTTTTTTTTCATTCTTTATACCGTCGTCATAGTGTCATACTAGTTGTTACGAGTATACTACTATCTCTTTATCAACCAGTGTACAGTGCGGTAGTTCACGGCTGTGGCTACCTCTGTGTCGGCAGTCGGCAGGCAGTCCGTCCATCCATAATTGTATTATTATTATAATATATACCACCTAACCGTGGTTTTTTTTCCATTCTTTATACCGTCATAGTGTCATACTAGTTGTTACGAGTATACTACTATCTCTTTATCAACCAGTGTACAGTGCGGTAGTTCACGGCTGTGGCTACCTCTGTGTCGGCAGTCGGCAGGCAGTCCGTCCATCCATAATTGTATTATTATTATAATATATACCACCTAACCGTGGTTTTTTTTTCATTCTTTATACCGTCGTCATAGTGTCATACTAGTTGTTACGAGTATACTACTATCTCTTTATCAACCAGTGTACAGTGCGGTAGTTCACGGCTGTGGCTACCTCTGTGTCGGCAGTCGGCAGGCAGTCCGTCCATCCATAATTGTATTATTATTATAATATATACCACCTAACCGTGGTTTTTTTTTCATTCTTTATACCGTCATAGTGTCATACTAGTTGTTACGAGTATACTACTATCTCTTTATCAACCAGTGTACAGTGCGGTAGTTCACGGCTGTGGCTACCTCTGTGTCGGCAGTCGGCAGGCTGTCCGTCCATCCATAATTGTATTATTATTATAATATATACCACCTAACCGTGGTTTTTTTTTCATTCTTTATACCGTCGTCATAGTGTCATACTAGTTGTTACGAGTATACTACTATCTCTTTATCAACCAGTGTACAGTGCGGTAGTTCACGGCTGTGGCTACCTCTGTGTCGGCAGTCGGCAGGCAGTCCGTCCATCCATAATTGTATTATTATTATAATATATACCACCTAACTGTGGTATTTTTTTTTCTTTCTTTATACCGTCGTCATAGTGTCATACTAGTTGTTACGAGTATACTACTATCTCTTTATCAACCAGTGTACAGTGCGGTAGTTCACGGCTGTGGCTACCTCTGTGTCGGCAGTCGGCAGGCAGTCCGTCCATCCATAATTGTATTATTATTATAATATATACCACCTAACTGTGGTATTTTTTTTTCTTTCTTTATACCGTCGTCATAGTGTCATACTAGTTGTTACGAGTATACTACTATCTCTTTATCAACCAGTGTACAGTGCGGTAGTTCACGGCTGTGGCTACCTCTGTGTCGGCAGTCGGCAGGCAGTCCGTCCATCCATAATTGTATTATTATTATAATATATACCACCTAACCGTGGTTTTTTTTTCATTCTTTATACCGTCGTCATAGTGTCATACTAGTTGTTACGAGTATACTACTATCTCTTTATCAACCAGTGTACAGTGCGGTAGTTCACGGCTGTGGCTACCTCTGTGTCGGCAGTCGGCAGGCAGTCCGTCCATCCATAATTGTATTATTATTATAATATATACCACCTAACCGTGGTTTTTTTATACCACCTAACCGTGGCAGTCCGTCCATAATTGTATACTAGTATCCAATCCATCCATCTCCATTGTTTACCTGAGGTGCCTTTTAGTTCTGCCTATAAAATATGGAGAACAAAAAAGTTGAGGTTCCAAAATTAGGGAAAGATCAAGATCCACTTCCACCTCGTGCTGAAGCTGCTGCCACTAGTCATGGCCGAGACGATGAAATGCCAGCAACGTCGTCTGCCAAGGCCGATGCCCAATGTCATAGTACAGAGCATGTCAAATCCAAAACACCAAATATCAGAAAAAAAAGGACTCCAAAACCTAAACTAAAATTGTCGGAGGAGAAGCGTAAACTTGCCAATATGCCATTTACCACACGGAGTGGCAAGGAACGGCTGAGGCCCTGGCCTATGTTCATGGCTAGTGGTTCAGCTTCACATGAGGATGGAAGCACTCAGCCTCTCGCTAGAAAAATGAAACGACTCAAGCTGGCAAAAGCACAGCAAAGAACTGCGCGTTCTTCGAAATCCCAAATCCACAAGGAGAGTCCAATTGTGTCGGTTGCGATGCCTGACCTTCCCAACACTGGATGTGAAGAGCATGCGCCTTCCACCATTTGCACGCCCCCTGCAAGTGCTGGAAGGAGCACCCGCAGTCCAGTTCCTGATAGTGAGATTGAAGATGTCAGTGTTGAAGTCCACCAGGATGAGGAGGATATGGGTGTTGCTGGCGCTGGGGAGGAAATTGACAAGGAGGATTCTGATGGTGAGGTGGTTTGTTTAAGTCAGGCACCCGGGGAGACACCTGTTGTCCGTGGGACGAATATGGCCGTTGACATGCCAGGTGAAAATACCAAAAAAATCAGCTCTTCGGTGTGGAGGTATTTCACCAGAAATGCGGACAACAGGTGTCAAGCCGTGTGTTCCCTTTGTCAAGCTGTAATAAGTAGGGGTAAGGACGTTAACCACCTCGGAACATCCTCCCTTATACGTCACCTGCAGCGCATTCATAATAAGTCAGTGACAAGTTCAAAAACTTTGGGTGACAGCGGAAGCACTCCACTGACCAGTAAATCCCTTCCTCTTGTAACCAAGCTCACGCAAACCACCCCACCAACTCCCTCAGTGTCAATTTCCTCCTTCCCCAGGAATGCCAATAGTCCTGCAGGCCATGTCACTGGCAATTCTGACGATTCCTCTCCTGCCTGGGATTCCTCCGATGCATCCTTGCGTGTAACGCCTACTGCTGCTGGCGCTGCTGTTGTTGCTGCTGGGAGTCGATGGTCATCCCAGAGAGGAAGTCGTAAGACCACTTTTACTACTTCCACCAAGCAATTGACTGTCCAACAGTCATTTGCGAGGAAGATTAAATATCACAGCAGTCATCCTACTGCAAAGCGGATAACTGAGGCCTTGACATCCTGGGTGGTGAGAAACGTGGGTGGTGAGAAACGTGGTTCCGGTATCCATCATTACTGCAGAGCCAACTAAAGACTTGTTGGAGGTACTGTGTCCCCGGTACCAAATACCATCTAGGTTCCATTTCTCTAGGGTTGCGATACCGAAAATGTACACAGACCTCAGAAAAAGAGTCACCAGTGTCCTAAAAAATGCAGCTGTACCCAATGTCCACTTAACCATATTGTGCGTGCATTACATCTGGGCAAATTCCAGCACGTCCCATGTTTTGCACATACCTTGAATTTGGTGGTGCAGAATTTTTTAAAAAACGACAGGGGCGTGCAAGAGATGCTGTCGGTGGCCAGAAAAATTGCGGGACACTTTCGGCGTACAGGCAGCACGTACAGAAGACTGGAGCACCACCAAAAACGCCTGAACCTGCCCTGCCATCATCTGAAGCAGGAGGTGGTAACGAGGTGGAATTCAACCCTCTATATGCTTCAGAGGTTGGAGGAGCAGCAAAAGGCCATTCAAGCCTATACAACTGACCACGATATAGGAGGTGGAATGCACCTGTCTCAAGCGCAGTGGAGAATGATTTCAACGTTGTGCAAGGTTCTGCAACCTTTTGAACTTGCCACACGTGAAGTCAGTTCAGACACTGCCAGCCTGAGTCAGGTCATTCCCCTCATCAGGCTTTTGCAGAAGAAGCTGGAGACATTGAAGGAGGAGCTAAGACAGAGCGATTCCGCTAGGCATGTGGGACTTGTGGATGGAGCCCTTAATTCGCTTAACAAGGATTCACGGGTGGTCAATCTGTTGAAATCAGAGCACTACATTTTGGCCACCGTGCTCGATCCTAGATTTAAAACCTACCTTGGATCTCTCTTTCCGGCGCACACAAGTCTGCTGGGTTTCAAAGACCTGCTGGTGAGAAAATTGTCAAGTCAAGCGGAACGCGACCTGTCAACATCTCCTCCTTCACATTCTCCCGCAACTGGGGGTGCGAGGAAAAGGCTCAGAATTCCGAGCCCACCCGCTGGCGGTGATGCAGGGCAGTCTGGAGCGACTGCTGATGCTGACATCTGGTCCGGACTGAAGGACCTGACAACCATTACGGACATGTCGTCTACTGTCACTGCATATGATTCTATCACCATTGATAGAATGGTGGAGGATTATATGAGTGACCGCATCCAAGTAGGCACGTCACACAGTCCGTACTTATACTGGCAGGAAAAAGAGGCAATTTGGAGGCCCTTGCACAAACTGGCTTTATTCTACCTAAGTTGCCCTCCCACAAGTGTGTACTCCGAAAGAGTGTTTAGTGCCGCCGCTCACCTTGTCAGCAATCGGCGTACGAGGTTACATCCAGAAAATGTGGAGAAGATGATGTTCATTAAAATGAATTATAATCAATTCCTCCGCGGAGACATTGACCAGCAGCAATTGCCTCCACAAAGTACACAGGGAGCTGACATGGTGGATTCCAGTGGGGACGAATTGATAATCTGTGAGGAGGGGGATGTACACGGTGATATATCGGAGGATGATGATGAGGTGGACATCTTGCCTCTGTAGAGCCAGTTTGTGCAAGGAGAGATTAATTGCTTCTTTTTTGGTGGGGGTCCAAACCAACCCGTCATTTCAGTCACAGTCGTGTGGCAGACCCTGTCACTGAAATGATGGGTTGGTTAAAGTGTGCATGTCCTGTTTTGTTTATACAACATAAGGGTGGGTGGGAAGGGCCCAAGGACAATTCCATCTTGCACCTCTTTTTTCTTTTCTTTTTCTTTGCGTCATGTGCTGTTTGGGGAGGGTTTTTTGGAAGGGACATCCTGCGTGACACTGCAGTGCCACTCCTAGATGGGCCCGGTGTTTGTGTCGGCCACTAGGGTCGCTTATCTTTCTCACACAGCTACCTCATTGCGCCTCTTTTTTTCTTTGCGTCATGTGCTGTTTGGGGAGGGTTTTTTGGAAGGGACATCCTGCGTGACACTGCAGTGCCACTCCTAGATGGGCCCGGTGTTTGTGTCGGCCACTAGGGTCGCTTATCTTTCTCACACAGTCAGCTACCTCATTGCGCCTCTTTTTTTCTTTGCGTCATGTGCTGTTTGGGGAGGGTTTTTTGGAAGGGACATCCTGCGTGACACTGCAGTGCCACTCCTAGATGGGCCCGGTGTTTGTGTCGGCCACTAGGGTCGCTAATCTTACTCACACAGCTACCTCATTGCGCCTCTTTTTTTCTTTGCGTCATGTGCTGTTTGGGGAGGGTTTTTTGGAAGGGACATCCTGCGTGACACTGCAGTGCCACTCCTAGATGGGCCCGGTGTTTGTGTCGGCCACTAGGGTCGCTTATCTTTCTCACACAGTCAGCTACCTCATTGCGCCTCTTTTTTTCTTTGCGTCATGTGCTGTTTGGGGAGGGTTTTTTGGAAGGGACATCCTGCGTGACACTGCAGTGCCACTCCTAGATGGGCCCGGTGTTTGTGTCGGCCACTAGGGTCGCTTATCTTTCTCACACAGTCAGCTACCTCATTGCGCCTCTTTTTTTCTTTGCGTCATGTGCTGTTTGGGGAGGGTTTTTTGGAAGGGACATCCTGCGTGACACTGCAGTGCCACTCCTAGATGGGCCCGGTGTTTGTGTCGGCCACTAGGGTCGCTAATCTTACTCACACAGCTACCTCATTGCGCCTCTTTTTTTCTTTGCGTCATGTGCTGTTTGGGGAGGGTTTTTTGGAAGGGACATCCTGCGTGACACTGCAGTGCCACTCCTAGATGGGCCCGGTGTTTGTGTCGGCCACTAGGGTCGCTTATCTTACTCACACAGCGACCTCGGTGCAAATTTTAGGACTAAAAATAATATTGTGAGGTGTGATGTGTTCAGAATAGGCTGAAAATGAGTGTAAATTATGTTTTTTGAGGTTAATAATACTTTGGGATCAAAATTACCCCCAAATTCTATGATTTAAGCTGTTTTTAGGGTTTTTTGAAAAAAACACCCGAATCCAAAACACACCCGAATCCGACAAAAAAAATTCGGTGAGGTTTTGCCAAAACGCGGTCGAACCCAAAACACGGCCGCGGAACCGAACCCAAAACCAAAACACAAAACCCGAAAAATTTCCGGCGCTCATCTCTAGTATCTCTGGCACTGTGGGGGCATTGTATATCTGGCACAGTGGGGGCAATGTATCTCTGGCACTGTGGGGGCATTGTATATCTGGCACAGTGGGGGCATTGTATATTTGGCACTGAGGGGGCAATGTTACTTCATCATTGGGCATTGTGTGTGTATATTATATATGTATATTATACACACAATGTCCAGTGATAAAGTAATATATTGCTCAGAGTCTGGCCCTGCCCCCAATCCCAATTCCCACATTGCAAACGAAAATGCAGGCTTTTGCGCATGAACTAGTCATATAAATAGTTTTCACCATCGAATACTTTTGATGTGATGGTTAGTAACCATTGCATCGAAAGTTTCAATGGTGGAACATTGCCATCATTTGATGGTTTGCTTTCGATGTCCATCCCTATCTCCTACATACCCGAAACCATATGTCTCCTGCACATTACATGATTGCCTTGAGATACAGTGCACCCCAGCATAATTGACTGAATTGGATATCAGTGTGGCTTAATTTGTGGACTATATAGTAATAATAAAAAATAAAATAAAAAAAAATATATATATATATATATATAGAGAGAGAGAGAGAGAGAGAGAGAGAGAGAGAGAGAGAGATATTATGTTTTACTACCATAGCATGCCACACTGAAACCTGCAGGTAAAAGTATTCTAATTCGACAATGGAGCCAGGACTTCCCTACACCAGTCTGGTACAAATGGTACAGTCCGAACTCCAACTCCCTACTCATTTGGGGAATCTGGGTCATGACTCAGAGGTGGGGGAGATCAAGACTGATTGTAGGGCTAAAGTGATCTTCTGGCCCAATTTCCACTAGTCAATACAAGAGGGATTACTTGCATCTTATTCACCTGCAATATCTGTCATATCAACATGTGTTATGTAAAGATTTTGCGTAATGTATTTTAAAGTGTTTTTTTTATACTTTGTTGATTGAATTTCTATAGAGCAATAACCAAGGCAAAGCAAGGTTGATGTAGAAAAAATAGGTATATATATTTTCAATTGCTTTAAGAGGGAATGAAAAAGTGAATCACTGTACTGAACTTGCCTCCATCTCAAGGTTAGAGGAGCGGATATAAATAGTAAATCAGTCAAAGAACAAATTGCATCTGTACATCTTGTATTTAATATGTATATAAAAAAGCTTCCTTCTGTGTATTCCAAAAGTATGCAATCTACAGCTCACCAGCAGATTGCACCAACTCCAGCATATTACAAGCTCCAGCATATCATATTTATTTCCACAAACAATTTTGTAAATAAGCAAAAATGGGCAATATGCTATATCCTGCGATGTGCAGGCTGAGCAATCCGGGAATTTCTGTGAGCATGCTGGTATTTTTAAAGCAGCAATCAATGCAAAACTGACCTGGTTTTGCTTTTGTAAATGATTGCCGCTTTAAAAATATGGGCATGCTCGCAGGAATTCCGCACAGCCTACACATCGCAGGCTATTACATACTGTTTTGGCTGACGTGTGGTTCCACAACAGCTGGCCAGAGACACATGTTACTTACCTTTGGTATACAGTATATTGTATTTGATGAGAAACCACAAAGTTTTAAAGATAAACAACCTGCTGTTTCTGCTCCTCGTGCTGAAGCTGCAATGTATTTATCTGTTGAATGTGACAGGAGTTTACTGCTAAACACACACATTAATTAAGGTAAGAGGTAGGAGAATGTCAGTTTAATGCAGTGTTCGCACTCTCTGCTCGGTCCTATGTGTCGCGCAGATATTCATATTTATTTATAGAAACGTTCCCATATGTATGTTACTTTGTAGTCAATAAATTCACCAGCTGCAGTCATACACATCTTTAATGATAAGTTGAATTGCATAAGGTGGTTTCTTTGGGCTGGAATTGACAGTTCCGCTTACTCACATACACAGGTTGCTTTCATGTACTGTAGATATGCATTTACTTACAAAGAGAAGACTTTCTTTGCTACACTGTAAATTGACGTGATTGTAACTTGAGATATACACTATGGTAGCAACCAGATATTGGAGGGCATTTATCAAGGATCACATATTCAATGCGATCTGGGTGGGATCTTAATGTCCAGGATTGCATTGCAATATGCGATCCTATTGGGAGGATTTATTGCACAGGCACGGAGAGGGGCTCCGAAAGGAGTCCATCCCTGCGATGCACCGAGTGCAGTGTCTGGGCCTCTGCGCATGCGCTTTCAACTCACTGTGCAGTTTAGCAATTAATTAAGAAGTAATGACAACATTGAGACATGAACACTTTTTGTGCCAGTGATAGTTCTTAGTGATATGTTAGGCTATATCATACTTGACTACTTCTAAAAAATTACCTCAGTGAGCCATGGGATGCTCTGTACCATTGATATCCCCTGCTCCACCCAAGGTGTGGAGCAGGACATTGGGTGCATTGAGTGCCGCCCAGAGATATCCACCAAGTGGAGCCTATAGTACTGTGCGCAGCATTCCATGAGAGGATTTCTGTGTCTGGGTGGCCAGGGCTGTGATCAGAAATTGTGGGGCCCGGGACTGACAAAATTGGCAGCCATGGGAGGAAAGGCGGGATATTGATGTGGGTGGAGCTGAGTATGTGGGTGGAGCTACAGTGGAAGTGGGGCATCAAAATATATATATATATATATATATATATAACAGTCCCGGGTCTGGCACGCCATTGTAATCAATTACTTGAGCTGGTGCCCTCGCTTGTGTAAATGTGAAACAGCTCGGAGGCGCGGCACTCAGCACTTTCATCCAAAGAAATTGCGGACAGAGAAATTTTATCAAGGTTTCAATATATTTATATTTTCGCCAGGACGGACACACACACACACACACACACACACACACACACACACACACACACACACACACACACACACACACACATATACACAGTGTATATATATATATATATATATATATATAAATAGTCTCCCCAACAGTCCGTCACTCCACACTACAAATTCAACTTGGTCCGGTACCCGAACTCCTCTTAATATAGCAACGAATGCGACCCCCGGAACAACAATCAGGACTTCCTGAAAAAACGCCACAAAATCCAAGAAGTTATGTCAATGTTTCAGGGGTCTGTATTTTACCCCTTTCGTCAGGACAGCAAGAATATACAAGCATCCACATACCTTATAAATGATTCCACCCAAGTGCTCATATGTCCAGGATGCGGTACCCGACGCAGTTGCGATGACGTCACTGAGTGCACCAAGCGGCAGACGTCACGACAGACTCCCAGAGTGCATCCCAGATCAGGAAAAAAATTCAAGATTGCTTATCCACTCACCTGTTCTAGCGCTTTTGTAGTTTATTACATACGGGGTCCATGTGGCTTATTATATGTCGGTAAGACTTCCAGAACTTTCAAAGAACGTATGGCCATGCATCGTTCGAGAATCAGATTGGCTGACGATGATAAATCTGGTGAGCAACCGGTTGCTTGACATTTCAGAGAACTGAAACACCATTTGGCATCTTTGCGTTACAAGATATTGATTGGGTGCCACCAAATATTAGGGGAGGAGATTGGAATAAAGACCTTCTTTAGAAAGAGACATACTGGATCTATACTTTACAGACTGTGCAACCCTATGGTCTAAATGAGATAATTTCCTACTTTTTTCTAGTTCATCTTTCTTCAATTTGTCTTATCTTGAGTTAACTGACAATTGGTGACATGTATCATATATGTGTACAGCATGCAATCCATTAATTAAATGAACCGCTTCCTGCAGTTACACAGTATATCACTAGCGCGCCGGCAAGCAGCAGCAATGAAGTAACGAGAGACAGGGACAGCGGCTCCTGATTGGCTGCCAGTCAGCGAGCCTCTAGTTCCTGATTGGCTGGTGGTCCAGAAGCTCCCATTGGTTCACGGCCACAGTTGTAATGCTGCTGGCACTGTCTCTTGTTACATTATGGCTGCTGCTTGCCAGTGAGCTATCTGCAACACTGGCGGCCCGGCGCTATCTATAACCCTGCCACCCGGGCCCCATTTCTGTCCGGGATGGAAGTACCCAAAGACCTCCCTTGATGGTGGCCCTTTGGGTGGCACATGATCTACAGAGGTTGTTTAGTGCATAGTGTAGCAATGCTGAAGGGAATACAGCACGACTGCATGAAATTGACAGTAGTTCATGGCTGAATAAAATTATATCCTGTGCTTCATTGGACTTGCGTAGACGCTGTCCAGGGGTTCAGCGGCTTCCCTTTGTCTACAATACCAGGGAAATGGGAGGTCTCCCAGTCAGTTCTTGGAGGTTAGACAAATATAGGTTATATAATCATGAATATTAATTCAGCCTACAAAATGTCTGTGTATGGTGTTTGTAGTCAAAGGGATTTAAATCTTTACTGATGTATGCTTAAAACTTTTAGTAAATACATTGGTTGTTCTTTCTATCTACCGCCTGTGCTTTCCAGCGCTGTAGTAATATCATTTGGCAGAGCTGTATTTGTTGGGTGCCCATGGATGGTTCCGGTATGAATGGTCGACAATGTTAAGGTCGACACTCATTAGGTCGACCACTGTTGGTCAACATTGACATAGTCGACATGGACTAATGGTCGACACATGGCACTTTTTTATGTTGTTTTCTGCGTAAAGTGATGGGGAACCCCAGTTAGTGCACCGCTTCACTCGCCATGCTTCGGGCAAGGTGCCTCGCTCCGCTACCACTGCGCTCAGCACAGGTTACCGTTCCCAATCGTAGTCCACGTGGATCGGAAAGTATGAAAAAGTGAAAAAAAGGTAAAAAATGTGAAAAACTCATGTCGACTGTTTCATGTGTCGACAATTTGTCAATGCCGTCCAATAGTGGTCGACCTATTTAGTGTCGACCTTAACATTGTCGACCATCTGACCGGATACCCCCATGGATACAACACAACTGGATATAGTTGTAGACATGGAGCAGATTTTTGCCGTACAGTGTAATAAATGAAATCCAATAAAAATACTAAGCGATATTAGAGTAGCAAGTGAAGTTGAATGACTCTATGGATGACTGCACAGCCACCTGCATCCAATGATATTTCAATTCTGTATTGTTTATAAATCTGTCTTCATTACTGTGACATTTTAGCAAATATGAGACTCACAGATACACAAGCAGAGCTCTTCTGTACACCCAGTGCTCATCAGCCTTTGCCTCTGATATTTATGTAGCTTAGATACAGATTCTTTTTACTGCAGGCATCTAACAGATGTGGAGAGAGCTTGCCAGCTTAGAACTGCCATGCTGACTGACTGTATTTAGGGGGTAATTCCAAGTTGATCGCATCAGGAATTTTGTTAGCAGTTGGGCAAAACCATGGGGGTCAGTCCGAGTTGATCGCTCGTTGCCGATTTTCGCAACAGAGCGATTAAGGCTAAAATGCACATGTGCATGGTACGCAGTGCGCATGCGCTAAGTATTTTAACACAAAACTTAGTAGATTTACTCGCGTCCGAATGAAGAATTTTCATTGTTGAAGTTATCGGAGTGTGATTGACAGGAAGTGGGTGTTTCTGGGCGGAAACTGGCCATTTTCTGGGAGAGTGCGGAAAAACGCAGGCGTGCCAGGAAAAAACGCGGGAGTGTCTGGAGAAACAAGGGCACGCTGGCCGAACGCAGGACGTGCCTGTGACGTCAATCCAGGAACGAAACGGCCTAAGCTGATCGCAATCTGTGAGCTACTCAGAAAGAAACTGCTAAGAATTTTCTATTCGCAATTCTGCTAATCTTTCGTTCGCTATTCTGCTAAACTAAGATACACTCCCAGAGGGCGGCGGCCTAGCGCGTGCAATGCTGCTAAAATCTGCTAGCGAGCGAACAACTCGGAATGACCCCCCATGTGCACTGCAGGGGAGGCAGATTTAACATGTGCAGAGAGAGTTAGATTTGGGTGGGTTATTTTATTTCTGTGCAGGGTAAATACTGGCTGCTTTATTTTTACACTGCAAATAAGATTGCAGATTGAACACACCACACCCAAATCTAAACCAAAAACCCCCTTAATGCGACCGGGCAGCTAGAATTGCAGCGACACTGGATTTAAGTTACTGGCATCCACTAAATGATAAATGTCCCAATTAGAATGACCTGCCCCTTCTAAAGAAATGGACTTAGCTGAATACATAGGAAATAAAACTGCTTAATGAAGAACAAAACTTTACATTGATTTAAAGCAGAGATTTGTAATAAAAAGTTTCTACATGTGCCTCCACATGCTCCCCCAAATCAATGTTTACCCAACACTAGTGTTTTCTGGCAGACCAATTGGAACAGTTTATAAGCTCAGATAATACATTTATCACGTGTAATAGCACATTTTGTCACACATAAATTTATACATAAAAGTGTCCAGAAATAATTACAGTAACAACGTGAATGTATAACATTTCACAATATGGAGACGCTAAAGGCTAGATGTACAAAGTGGCCATAATTAAAGTTTCTCTATTCAGAGCTGTCTAATACCACATTCAGACTGAAACCATGGGTCCAGCCCATACTTACCAACTTGGCTGCCCGTGTTTTTTGGGAGGGTGCAGCCTGGTCGGCACATAAGGGGCGGCACACATGTGGGCTGTCTGGAGAGCATTGTATGATTGTGGCTCCGCCCCCTGCTCTACAGTGCAGAGAAAACAGGCACTGTGTAGGGGGATGGGGCTACAATGACACGATTCAGCATGAATTACGTCATTGGGTCCCCTCGGCCGCCCACCATAGTGGGGGAGTGGGGGGCTGGAGAGGGATGTGGGAGTCCTGCACATCCAAGCTTTTGGACTTCAGCTCTCCCTCTGCAGTGATCAAGGCATGGATATATATATATATATATATATATATATAGATTAGGACCACACTCACAGCTTCAATGTCCCAACAGGCGGTGCTCCATAATGGCCACTGGACCAAACAATAATATTCACAAGGTATAGGCACTCACCACTTAATCCAAATATAAAGTGTTTTTAATCGATCATAGCAGCAATAAACTAGCCAATAGGCTGGTACATAGTCGACGTTTCGGACCCTTGCTGGGCCTTTGTCAAGATGTACAACAGTGCAGCAAAATCATCCTGGAACCCATATCACCAGTCCAACCCTATATATATTAATATAATATATATATTCCAGATAAGAAGGCGGCACACAGAGACTTCCACAAGGAGGATAAATCAAGCCAAGATGTGTTAAATGAAAACTTTCAACGTTTCAGGGCCGAACGCCCTTCATCAGGACACACACACACACACACACACACACACACACACACACACACACACACACACACATACATATATATATATATATATATATAATTCCAGTGAAAGGAACGGCACTCATAGGATTTTTAAATAAGCTGTATTCATTTCAACAATCAATTTCCATCCATAACGGTCATCAACGTTTCGGTGTGAAAACACTTCTGCTATACCTCTTATTTGTATCCTGATGACGGTGTACAGAACAACGAAACGTTGATGACCGTTATGGATGGAAATTGATTGTTGAAATGAATACAGCTTATTTAAAAATCCTATGAGTGCCGTCCCTTTCCCTGGAATTATTGTGTCGTGGCAGTCCCGTGATTGAACTGGATCACCAAGGTATTTTGGTTAATTTTTTGAGTGCCGATATACGTGAATATATATATATATATATATATATATATATATATATATATACACAGGTTGAGTATCCCTTATCCAAAAGTCAAAATCACACATTTTTTGTTCCTCTACTGAGAAAATGACACATATATATGCATATCACATTTTATATCTATATAATATATCTATATATACACATAATACATAATATATCTGTCATCTCAGTAGGGGACCCAAAAATGTGGGATTTTGAATTTTACATAAGGGATACTCAACCTGTATATATATATATATATATATATACATATAAATCAGTCCATATCTCCAGACACCATCGGAGGCACTATGGTCATGGGGAACCAACACACCATAAAATGCAACAAGTTTTATTCATTAATAGTAAACAACATTTAAAATCCATCAAGCCTTTGGAATGGAATGTCAGTCAAATAGATGTCAAAACATAGCAGCAAAATATTTAGTAGATTATATTCTATACTATACTATTCAACACAATTCAGGGCACCAAAACATTACCGATGTATAGTGCTGTATATGGGATGCAGTCAATTTACCGACAATCAAAATCCCGATGGTCAAAATACCGACAGCAATTGACCGACAGTCAAAATCCCGATAAGGTCAAAATCCCAACATGGTCAAAATACCGACATTTTTAATGTCGACGGTTCAAAAAGTCGGCATGAGTTTTTCATGCTTTTTTCATTGAAACATACTTTACCATCCCAGTGGACCTGGAGGAGGAATATAATAGTGTGCAGAGCGCAGCGAGGCACCGTTCCCGAAGCATGGCGAGCGCCGCAAGCCATGCGAGGGGACACGGTACACTTATATGGTGTCCATGTTGATCTATGTCGACAAACACACCAAAAAACAATGAAAAACTCGTGTCGGCTTTTTGACCTGTTGACATTTTAAATGTTGGGATTTTGACCTTGACGGGATTTTGACCGTCGGTCAATTGCTGTCGGGATTTTGACCGTCGGGATTTTGATTGGAGGTATTTCATACTGATCCCTTGTATATTGCTGTATATGATATTGTGTATATTACAGTATTGGGCCATGTTGGCCTGGGGTTGTGTATTGTGTGCAGAGAACTGTTATTCTATTTATGTTAGACATAATTGTATCAGATTAATGACTCTCTGGTGCCCCTCCAGGAGGGAGTAGCCAAGTTGGCAATGCAGACTACATGGTTCTGATGGAAGGGTGAATATAATGTACCCATATTTGTTCACCCCTACAATATCAACCCCTCTGTCTTCCTAATACATAAAAGTAGAAAACTGCATAATTTTGTACCAAATCTAGTACAAAAAGTAAATGCTTATTATTTATAGCCAGCTATGTGGCCAGTTAGGCAGCTGGACATCATCATGCTGCCATGACAATTAGCCTATTTTTACGTGAAGTCATGGCGCTGTAGCTCCTTCTGCTCCAATTGTTAATCTGGCCCTTAAAAGCAGGCAAGTTTCCCGAAGCCGCTTTGTGGCCACTCACTTCCCGACTGAACTGGGTAGACCGGCCGGCTTGATGACACAATTTGCACGGTTGTGGTCCTGCCCCTCTGCTTTACAATGCAGGTAACAGTGGCACTATATAGTGGGACATGGCCACAATGATATAATTGTGGCATCACACCCACATATCCGTGCCACACCATCTGCATTGCCAACCTGGCTGAACCCTCCCGAAGGGGTGCCAGTGAGTCATCAATCTGATATGATTCTGATGCCTAACATAAACAGAATAACAGTTCTCTGCACACAATACACAACCTCAGGCCAATTTAGCCCAATAGTTACCAATTTACCAACAAGCTGAATCTACACAATATCATATACAGCAATATATGCCAAGTAACTAGGGATAGTCACATTCATTAACACAGTATCAGACATCCCTTTACACAATTTCCTCCTAAATTTCTCAATTTCAGAGAGACAATCCCAATCCGCAGACTCTGACTTAGAAGAGACTTATAGAAATGTGAGTGGATCTTTGTCATAGAGACAGCATTGTTGATGGCAAAGTAGGCATTGTTGGAAAGGCTTGGACAGGTTTATGGTGAATTAGGTGCTTACTTTGGGGGCTGGGCTATTTTACTTCAGTTACTGCATTGACCAGGTAAAAGCTGAGAACTATGCTTTAAGGCTTCATTGCCACCTATAGATAAAGTTGGTAATGTATCTTTCCTTAACCAGCTCCAGTTTAAACCTTTGCGCTTGTTACTTGAAACCATGTGTGGGTGCTCCTCTGCTCCTCTTCCCGCCCCAGGCTGAAAGCTGGGTGACTGGAAAGTTGCATTGTGTGCTGGATGACCAATCACAAATAGCAAACAAAAAAAGTACCGTGACTGATCCTTCTGCTTATGCCCCCGTCCTCTTAAGCTTGGGAAATGAGGAAAGTTCTGCATCATCATTAACTAGGTTGTGCATCTTTAAGTACAGCAGATTCAAAACTAAGAGTATATTCACAGGAAAAGCATCATTATTTAGGCCTGTAACTACGACTATCCCGCAGGTGAAAACATCTGTTGGACAGGTCATTTTTGCTTTTTCTAGACGTTTATCTATAAGTTTTGCAATCTGCTCGTTTATCAAAGATCAAACTAACGAGAAAGTGACCAAATGTCCAACTTTCAAACAAAATAGAACATCAGCTCATTTTCAATGTTTTTGTTTTTTAATTGCAAGATAAGGATCCCCAGATTTACCATGTGCCGATGGCAAACCTATCCAAATAATAGCCCTGCCTCTGGCAGGTATATTTATGCAGGCAGTGATCTGTGCAGCCTTCGTCTATTAATATGGTTGAAAAGGTGCAAAAATAAAATAAAAAAACAGCATGGAGTGTCTTCCAAATCCTTAACTAGCACTGGAACTCTGAACCTAGGCTGGCATTGGAAAATGGGGGGTGGTGGTGGTGGTGGGGGGGAATCTATGAGGATTGCTATAAGCTCCTGTAGCAAGGGTAACATCTGAGAAATTTCTGATTATACCCACATTGGGGGTAATTCAGAGTTTTATCGCAGCAGCAAATTTGTTAGCAGTAAGGCAAAACCATGT
Source organism: Pseudophryne corroboree (assembly GCF_028390025.1). Classification (NCBI taxonomy): domain Eukaryota; kingdom Metazoa; phylum Chordata; class Amphibia; order Anura; family Myobatrachidae; genus Pseudophryne; species Pseudophryne corroboree. The sequence continues at coordinate 288,585,010 of NC_086446.1, forward strand.
GCACTGCAGGTGGGGGGGGGGGCAGATATAACATTTGCAGAGAGAGTTAGATTTGGGTGGGTTATTTTGTCTCTGTGCAGGGTAAATACTGGCTGCTTTATTTTACACTGCAATTTAAATTTCAGTTTGAACACTCCCCAGCCAAATCTACCTCTCCCTGCACGTTATATCTGCACCTCTGCAGTGCACATGGTTTTGCCCAAGCCCAACTGCTAACAAATTTGCTGCTGCAATCAACTCTGAATTACCCCCATTGACCCTTTGTTACACAGTGAACAGTAGCTATAGAGCATTTTGCTTTTTTGCTCTTCACATCTTAAGAAGACCTTTTTTAAACCATTCCTTGTCCTGACTCAGACTGCACAGAAATGGGTGATAATTCCTATCTTCAGCCCCATAAAACAATTTGAGATGTTTTCTGGTAGAGGCTGTAATCTTCACTACAAGAAAGCTAGGGGATTTATTCCCTGATGTCAGCAACAGCAGCTAGTTATAAATTCCCCTGACACTTTGGTTTCCTCTGAGTGGCTGAACCTGTCTCCATTTACCAGTACAATTATTTACTGCAAAATGGAACTGGCAACAATTAAACTGTAATGTCCCTGAATTCATTGAGACCATTTTATACATAACAAAATAAAGTGCTGTACTATACCAAACATGATGTTTTGACAGCTAGCAATATAAGTGTGGGCAGAGACAGGTGATAATTATCTGTTTAGCTGCACTGAAAAGCACCCACGAGTAAAATGTTCAATGTTTTGAAGTAGAGCTACCTTGAAACTTTTCATGTGATGAGTGAGGATAATTGCACTGTTAGTTCTAATGTTGCTTATTATACGCTCTGCAATACTGTAGGATAAAAAGGGTACTGACAGAGGCATAGTCAGGGCCGAAGCTTCCATTAGGCAGTTTTAGGCAGCCGCCTAGGGGCGCCGGATTCTGAGGGGGCGGCCGGCTACAGCTGCCTGAAAAAGGTAGCGTGGTCCTACCTCACAGTCGTCGCAACCCCCCCCTCCCCCGGCACTCATATCTTACAGTAGTCGCGACTGGCAAGCTCCCATATTGCAGCCTCCAGCTCCGCCTCCACCTGGCACAGGCAGTAACTTTGACAGCTCCTGGAGTCCTGGCTGGGGGAAACATGTGGCGCTGCTCTTCATTCCAGACTCTTTCGCAGATTACTCAGTCCCAACTCTGCATCGCAGCCTGCAGGTAAGGTGGCTGCACAGTGCACTCTCTGCATTTGATAAGGAAAGAGGGGGAGAGCAGCAGTCTGGGGAGGGAGGGGCAGAGATTAGCAGCAGGCACGCACACTGTCTGGGGGGGAACGTGCAGCAGCACACACACACATGGTGGGGGAGATGGAACAGCAGACATTTAACAGAGGGAGGGGGGTGAGAGCAGCAGGCACCCACACATACTGGGGAGATGGGGAGAAGAGAGCATCTATGCAACAGACTGGGGGTGGGGGAGAGCAGCAGCATGTCTTTCACCTGGAGGGCAGATAGGGGGAAGGGGCAGTAGGCAGAAGTTTTGCCTAGGGTGCCAAGAAACCTTGCACCGGCCCTGGGCATATTCAATTAGGTGCAAGGTTTTGCCTGCAAAAAACTTGAGGACCTTGTACCTATTTTTGGATCACTGCTGGTATACAAGCTCACGATACCTGCGGTGTCCAAATTAAAAAAAATGGTTGCAGTTTTTTTGTGTCAAAATACAGAGTCACATACAAACACCGGGTATCACACACACGGAGAAAGAAGAAGGCGCTTCAGAAGAAGAGTTGTTAACGATTAATTAAGCTAATTGAAAACTTATGATTGCTTAATTAGTCATGGGGGGAGGGGTGACCAAGAAAAGTCCCCACAATTTTTCAGAATTTATTTTTTTTGGGAAGGGAAGCTCAGATTTGCTCTGGGGCTGCAAGAAAAAAAGACAAGTGATTTCTATAAAAATTGAATTCAATTGAATAGGAAAAACCCTGTGGCTGCAGGTAAAACCCTGTGTTTTAAATTTTTTTATGCATGATTAAATATGGGGGTTATTCAGACCTGATTGCACGCTAGATTTTAGCGCTGTGCTGCGATCAGGTCAGAACTGCGCATGTGTATGCACCACAATGCGCAGGCGCATCATACGGGTGCAAAGCGGATCGTTGCTGTGTGATGGGTTTTACGAAGAATCCATTCGCACAGCCGATCGCAAGGAGATTGACAGGAAGAAGGCATTTGTGGGTGTCAAATGACCATTTTCTGGGAGTGTTTGGAAAAACGCAGGCGTGTCCAATCATTTGCAGGGCGTCTGTCTGACATCAATACTGGGCCCAGACAGGCAGAAGTGATTGCAGCGGCTGAGTAAGTTCTGGGCAACTCAGAAACTGCACAAAACTTTTTTTGTAGTGCTCGGCTGCACATGCGATCGCACACTTGCAAAGCAAAAATACACTCCCCTATAGGCGGCGACTATCTGTTCGCAGCGCTGCAAAAAAATAGCTAGCGAGCGATCAGGTCTGAACTAGGCCCTATGTTGTAGTGTGCATTACTCAAAAAGGACAGTACAACACTATACCGATTCTATCAAAATAATATTGGATGTTTAAAAAATTTAGCAAATTGCCCTTATCAGCCTTTGGGGGTCATTCAGACCTGATCGCTGCTGTGCGTTTTCGCACAGTGTGCGATTAGGTCCTAACTGCGCATGCGTATGCACTGCAATGCGCAGGCACGACAGACGGCTGCAAAGGGGATCGCCGGTCAGCGACGGGATGGTGCGAAAAAAAATCCATTTGCACGGGTGATCGCAAGGAGATTGACAGGAAGAGGCCGTTTGTGGGTGACAACTGGCCGTTTTCTAGGAGTGTCAGGGAAAACGCAGGTGGGATCAAGCGTTTGAAGGGAGGGTGTCTGACGTCAACTCCAGCCCCGATCATCAGGATTCTATCGCACAGGAAGAGTAAGCCCTAGGCTGCACAGAGACTGCACAAAATCAGTTTGTGCAGTCTGCTACACATGCGTTTGCACACCTGCACAGCGAAAATACACTCCCCCTGTAGGTGGCGACTATCTGATCGCAGGTCAGCAAAAAGTTCCTCATGTTCTCCACTGATTTTTTTCCTGTTCTATGGGGGTTATTCCGAGTTGATTGCTTGCTGATGATTTTCACAGCGCAGCGATCAGGTAAAAAATGCCATTTCTGCGCATGCGTATGCCCCACAATGCGTACGCGCGACGTACGGGTACAAAGCTCTTTGTGGATGTGCTCAGGTTCTAGGGAAGTTTTCTTTCGCACTGGCGGCCGCAAGAAGATTGACAGGAAGGGGGCGTTTCTGGGTGTCAACTGACCGTTTTCAGGGAGTGTTTGCAAAAACGCAGGCGTGGCTGGGCGTTCCAGGGCGGGTGTATGACGTCAAATCCGGAAACGAATAGGCTGAAGAGATCGCAAGCGCTGAGTAGGTTCAGAGCTACTCAGAAACTGCACAAACTGTTTTTGTAGAGCTCGACTGCACAGGCATTTGCACTTCTGCTAAGCTAAAATACACTCTCCAGTGGGCGGCGGCATAACGTTTGCACGGCTGCTAAAAACTGCTAGCGAGCGATCAACTCGAAATGATCTCCAATTTCTTTACTACCCCACAGAATTTCACTTTTACTTGTTCTGACTTATGGTAAATTACTAGCTACTGTCTCATTTGTATATTTTCCATATGCACTCTCTGCGTCTTTCCTTTCGGTCCAGTGGTGAAGTTGGAGGAATATGCTATAGAATGTGGTGACTAATCCTGTCGGTAGTGGAGAGAATGTGAATGGAACACTAAGTTTATGTTGCGGAATCTGTAGGATTTATTGTGTTGGTATAATATGAACATAACATTATGACTTTTCCAAGCATTGGTTTTACAGAATACATGCAGGATTCTGTGCAAATACTGGCCTTGTAAATGTTCTAAAGTACTGAATTATCTATTGTGCGCAGAGAACAAAAGGCCACAATTGTACACAAGGACTCGGGCTGTTTGTGTGTGTCTCAGACTGAACAGCACAAGAGGACAAGTTCCTGCTGAACAGACCAGTTTTCATTGCTGGCAAAATATGTGCAATGTACAGTATGACAGTTTAGCCCACCGGGGGAACAGGAAAGCTGCAAATATAAACAGGATTTCCACTGTAGACACAGAAATATAACATAAAGGCTATTTATTTAGCATAGTGCATAGAACACAAATATGCTGAAACCCATATCAACTAATTAGACATTTATTTCATTAGTATAACTTGTGCTAAAGTGATCAAAGATAATATATGATGGCTATGCTATTTGACATCGAAGAATTTAGGGAATGATTTCAATGTTAAAGGACAGTTTTATTGCACGTATGAAAAGTCTGCAGATAAGATAAAATAATCCGATTTATGTTTGATGAAAGGTATCCTTTCTCCGACTAGGACACCCACTGTTTGTGAGAACCCCCTGCTGGTTGCAACAAGACAATAATTTCTGAATCAGCAGGAGAATAAACCGTTAGGAAAGCAGCAATGTGGTAAGTACCTTATAAAGGGATGAGGTCTCAGACAGCAGATCACCCCTATTCTGCTAATTAAAGGGGGATGGGGATGGAACAGGGAGAAAAGAATTTCTGTCACTGTGTTTTTTACCTTCTGTTCCAATATGTATTCAGTTTTATTAAAGCCAAATTCAAGATTTGTCTATTGTACACGACAGATAAATAAATAGATAGATAGATAGATAGATAGATAGATAGATAGATAGATAGATAGATAGATAGATAGATAGATAGATAGTATACCCAATGGTGAACTATCCTCTAAATTCACTAGCATTCGCACTCTTGATTTAAAAAGTGCAACATTGTCTTGTTACATTGTTTTAGTCCTTTTCATGGCCATACTGTCCACATAATGCTAATGGCGCCTATAAGCATATACACATTTTCTGTAAAGCAATTAAGACAGTTACTGAAGAATGGGATAAGAAATGCAGTCAATTCCAAGCAACCATTATCTTTTCAGTTGAAGACAGTGGTGGAACTGATGCATTGCACCGGATTTCCGCCGCTATGAAGGGGCTCAAAATTACTAATTATAAGCCGCCCGCTGCCGCGCCAGAGCATAGAAAGGAACTCATACATGTTAACATGAAAAGTAACACTTTAAACTTTAATAATGCTTGAAGCAAAGCTATTATATATACCATAGGGAGAAAAGTCCTACGTTTGGCAAAAACTGGTGTTTTGGATAGAGATAAGGATTCTTTCTATTTAACTACAGTATCTCCAGCAGCGATAAGGGTGAATCCTATTAGCTGCAATAACCCGTTTTTGAGCGAAAAACCAGACACCGCAAATGGCATAAAAACCCTATCCAATTAGCCGAGAAAACTTTTCCCACAATTTTAGCACAAATTTTACTTCACCTACTCTGAACAGGTGAAAACTGTTAAGGTAAAACTGTCAGAATTTTGTTCAGAGCCCCTGGGACACCCAGACCCACTCCCCAATGACTAATTGGGCACTTAGAAGTCTTTGATTACTTTTTAATTGGCCAATAATCAAATGTAAATTTTGGGGTGAAAAAGTGCAAAGAAATAGAATTTGGAGTTTAATGTATAGGATATTGCGGTGCTTTATGAGTGGCACAAGTGTTTTAGGCTTGCAGGTGGGAGTAGTCAGTCTGTTTATACTTTTTTTTTAAGTCCCATAAAATGTCCCAAATATATACTTAATCCATATTATGTACCCCGAATTCAATTTGTGCACTAATTTTGCTGAAAACAACTTGCTTTTATAATTTTTTCCATTTAAAACAAATTACCGGTAACAGCAATTTGACCCAATTTAAGTAACCCAAATATATTTAATATGACCTGTAATACACTTCTGTACTGTTGTCCTATTTTAATTTAAAATTTTTTGAAATACAGGCTGATTTCCCTATTTTCACCCTGATTTCTCACTATATTTTTTAAGTCCTGTTTTTTGCACGTTTGGAATAGGATATGGTGAAAAACAGGAGAGTGCATATCAGCGAAAAGCTTTTTTCACAGCAATTTTCACGCGATAGAGGTGGAAAAAAAAAACTTAAAAATTGCTGCGATTTCGCAGCTAATTGGACACCGCCCATGGGCCCTCATTACGAGTTGATCGCTCGCTAGCTGTGTTTAGCAGCCATGCAAACGCACAGTCGCCACCCACGGGGGAGTGTATTTTCGCTTTGCAAGTGTGCGAACGCTTGTGCAGCCGAGCCCTACAAAAACATTTTGTGCAGTTTCAGAGTAGGTCTGAACTTACTCAGCCCTTGCGATCACTTCAGTCTTTATGGTGCCGGAATTGACGTCACACACCCGTCCTACAAACGCCAGGACACGCCTGCGTTTTCCCTACCACTCCCAGAAAACGGTCAATTGACACCCATAAATGCTCTCTTCCTGTCAATCTCTTTGTGAACGGCTGTGCATATGGATTCTTCGTTAAATCCAACGCTCAGATACGATCCGCATTGTACCCGTACGATGAGGGTGCGCATTGCGGTGCATACGCATGCGCAGTAAAGACCTGATCGCAGCGTAGCAAAAATCGGCAGAGTGCGATCAACTCAGAATGACCCCCATAGCCTTCTCTGACTACTTCTGGTGATATTGTAATTTCTCCAAGCAAAGCAGTTATATACTGTAGCTTCAAGAGCAACAAATAACATGGCAAGTGATAGAAACTCAAATAGTGACTTTTACATGATTAGTGAAGATATATAAAGGTTACTTAAAAATAAAAAAGTGGTATAAAATATCTCCGCTTTTCACAGCATATAGCCTTGAAATTATCTTTTTTATCATTATTATTATTATTATTATTATTCTCCTTCTCTGGCATTTATGAAGCTGATGTTAGATTTAAGGTCTATGGAGTTAATAATTTGATAAGTTAAGGGTATGTATATAAACAGTAAATTTAGGTACTGTATGGGTAATAGGTTCAGGGTTGGACTGGCCCACAGGGGTACAGGGAAACCACCGGTGGGCCCTACTGCCTGGGGCCCCACCCCCTTCTCTAGGGATCAGGTTCAAGACTGTGCTGTTACTAATCTAGTACATTATCTTGCATGCACTACAGTATTTACTGTATATATTTATTTAGGGGACCAACACTTGCAAAATGGTTAGGCAAACCAATGTGGTAGCGGGCACACCCCCTCTAGAGACTGGCCACACCCCTAAACATGGGACCCTACCACTGCATCCCCCCCGGTGGGCCCTACATGCCCCAGTCCGACACTGAATGGGTTGTATATAAGTTTACACTTCAGAAAGGTATCAATATAGAAACTCAAATAGTGACTTTTACATATGATTAGTGAAGAGATATAGGGATGACTCTCGGAAAGCATCAGTGTTTGCGATCCCATGGAGATGGCCACCATCACATGCTTCTTTCTGAATGCTGTTATGATAGTTGCTGATGTCACTCGTGCTGTGTACACCAGGAAGGAGTGTCAGAAGCAGAACACCTTTATGCATGTGCAAAGTTCAGCTATTCGCTAAGTATGCCTATTAGCATGCCATCAATCTTAAAAATTGTTACCAGGCAATGCCTATATGCCATCGCAAGACATGTCCAAGATGTATTTTGCAATTTCGAAAGACATCTTCAACAGTAAAGCAAGTGTCATTTTTGTGCAGTGTGGCCGTGTGATGTCACACTCAGTTCAGGCCTGTAAATTATGGGAGAAAGTAATAATAATAATAATAATAATAATAATAATAATAATTTTATTTATATAGCACTCTTTCTCCAATAGGACTCAAGGCGCTTAACAAATACATAGCATAATATAGTACAGAAAATAATGAAGTACAGAACAGCTTTTCATAAAATACAGAAGCATGGAGATACTAAAGGGACAATTATGGGAATGCTTGAGTAAAAAGGAAAGTCTTGAGTCTACTTTTGAAGGATTCTATAGTTGGGGCCTCTCGCACTGTGCGGGGAAGTGAGTTCCATAGAGTCGGAGACACATGACTAAAAGCTCGACCCCCAGATGAATTATGGGAGATTCTAGGTACTGCTAAAATTCCTTCATCTACAGATCGCAGTAATCGATTGGGGTAGTATGGGATCAGTAGCTGCTTCAGGTACCTTGGGCCCTGGTCATGTAGTGCTTTGAAACTCAGTAAGCCAATCTTGAAGACGATTCGCCATCTTATAGGCAGCCAGTGAAGGGAGTAGAGTATGGGTGTTATGTGGCTAGAACGGGGCTGGTCGGTTAACAGCCTGGCAGCTGTGTTTTGCACCAGCTGTAAGCAGTGCAATTCTTTTGCTGGGGTAACTAGGCAGCAGCAGGCATGACGCTGAAAGCAGCTGCAACCAAAGACGCCAAAATGCTCACACAGGCCATACTCAGTCAGAAAAACTGCACCCACCAGAAAAACTGCAAACTGTCTGATGGTGCACCAATAATACATCTAAAGACACTCCCAGACAGAAATGTGCCTTCTCACAACCCTGCAAGTGGGCATCTCAGTCTGCAGAAAATTGGCAATATTGCAGCAAAAGATGCAGATGTCACTGCATCGAAAGTCCCAGGCACAGCCATGTCTACCTCCAACTCAGAACCAGGCACATACAATGAATACCTGCTTCTTCTTGGAAGATGATTATATGTACCAAGAGCCACCGCATTGCAATAAACTCAACCTTTGTGCGATTCACACTGGAATGCACCCGCATCACATATGGGTTTAGTAACTGCAAGTGAAAAACTCCTATTATTCTCCTCCAGCCTTACGTTGCTATACAAATTTTTTGGATCCTACCACCTAAGTTTCTATATTGATTCTGAAGTGTAAACTTATATTCAACCCATTACCCATACAGTACCTACATTTACTATTTATACTGAATACATACCCTTTACTTATCAAATTATTAACCCCATAGACCATAAATCTAAAATCAACTTCATAAATGCCAGAGTAGGAGAATAATAATAATAATAATAATAATAATAATAATAATTATAATAATAATAATAATAATAATAATAATAAAAAAAGATAATAATTTCAAGGCTATATGCTGTGAAAAGCGGAGATATTTTATACCACTTTTTTTTTTTTAAAGTAACCTCTGTATAGTATCACTTTGGTCACTCCAGGCAAATGATGAGTAAAAGGAAACCATGGTATGTAGTTTGGAAATCCATCAGTTAACTACATGGCAATGTAGTTAACTGGCAATGTAGTTATTAAACAATTTTTAGCAATTAGATGTGATTTCATTCATCTATATTGTGCTATACTGATTAAAGTCTGAGCGGTTGCTAGTTGTTAAATTTTAGTACCCTCTAAATAGGACTCATCATTGTCAGACTGAATCAAAAAGAAGACAGCATATCAATCCATAAGGAGCCAGTGACATCATTGAGTTATATGGCATTAGCCACAATTACAGGCAAAATCTTACCATAAGTTGACTCCTATTACAATTGATTATATAAGTTCATGATTTTTAGAACTCTCAGTGCTCTGTTTTGCAAAGTCTCAACATATTTTGAATTATGCAGAGGCGTCTCAAGGGGTGTGTGGGGGTTACTAAAATGCTGACAAGAGCTGGGAGCTGCAGTGTTACATTATCCTGCAGCATTTGGCTCCTGTCACTGAGAAGAAGCCAGCAGTGTTGGAAGAGTCTCTGGGGGCAGCCCGAATGCTCCCAGCATGAGTTAATCGAGGGCTTCCCCATGAGGCCACACCCCCTTTGATTATGTAATCTGAGGTCCTGCAGGCTGGTAATCATTTGGATGGTCGACCATGTTAAGGTCGACAGTCATTAGGTCGACTACTATTGGTCGACACTGACATGGTCGACATGGACAAATGGTCGACACGTGAAACGTTCGACATAGATTTAAAAAATGTTTTGATATTTTACTTTTTCATACTTTACCATCCACATGGACTACGATTGGGAACGGTAACCTCTGCCGAGCACAGTGGTAGTGGAGCGAGGCACCTTGTATGCAGCATAGCGAACAAAATGAGCCATGCAACGGGACGTAATACACTAATTGGGGTTCCTGGTCATGTTACGTAAAAAATGACACCACAAACAGATAAAAAAAACATGTCGATCTTTTTCATGTGTCGACCTGTCCAGTGTCGACCATTTTCATGTGTCAACTATTAGTCCATATCAACCATGTCTATGTCTACCAATAGTGGTCGACCTAATGAATGTGGATCTTAACATGGTTGACCATTCATACCTCAACCTTGCAGGCTACACCCTATCTGCAAAGCCACAACCTCTTTTCGCACAGGGTCTCTTGGATGCACCAGGTGTTACTGACCCTGGTGCTGCCACTAAATTACCCAGGCAAAGCAGTAAGCACTAGCACCAAGATATATTAACATCTTGGCTGCCAGAGAAGGGGAATGAAAACTCTCCCCTCTGGCGATACCTGTCAGCGGCCACAGCGCATCTGCCTAGTGCTGATGTGCTGTGTCTCTTCTGCGGCTAGCTCACTGAGCATGTGTAAGATCTCGTAAGTCTTCTGAGATTTCAGATGCAGCCTGGAGATGTCATTCACAACAGCCAGGAACAGGTATGTCCCTGGCTGTAGTGTATGGGTAATGACAACGGTAGCTGTCGAAATCAATAGCTGCAAGTGTTGGAACAGTCAGTGCAACTGACCATTTATACTAATAAAGTTGGGAGCCATGTTTTAACTACATGACTCCATTTTGTGTGTTCAATTTCTAGGAAGAAGAAAAAGGCATATACATTTTTTCGTTATAAAGGGGGTTAGATTTCAGTCAGGAATGTGCCTATGCAGTATAATTTACTTATAACTAAGATAAGAAATATGTAGAAGTGTATAGACCAATGATATCCATTGCGATTTACTTATAATAGATAAGAATATGTAGAAGAATGTAGACCAATTATATCTAACAGGTGCGTATTGCTACAAATTATACTGAAGGCCACAGTAGCATATGTCTATGAACAATAGACTCCTTGCTAATGACTCCTTACTAATTAACATGATATATTGTTTTTAGAAGTATGTAGTTATTTGCCTTATAATTTAGACAATACTGCCCTCTATTACCATAATTGTTTAATGCATATGTAAAATTTGGAACCAATTAACGCATGTGCAGGGTAAAACCAGATAACAAATGTGGAGACTAAGTAATCCTTTTCACACAATTAAGCACTCCAGATTGAGTCTGAAAACACGCAAAGCCTGTTGTGTTAATTCACTCTCTATTGCCAAATCTGTATGCTGATCTGAATGACAGACTGCTTACTGTAATTCGGTCGAGGGGTGATAGAAGCGCCACCTTTATCAGACTTGGAGGTCCCACCAAGATCCTAAGTTCCTGCTACACAGCGGACGCCTGGACCAGGAGGACACAGGAATGTAGACTCATTTAAAAAATAGACGGTGAGTCGTTTTCTGCTCTGGCTCTCTCTCCCTATGTCTTCCAGTTTGTTCTGCTGCCAGGTAGGACTCAGGGGGTTGTAAATCCTCCAGATACATTTGCTTTCTCTTATTTGCATCCAGGTTTTTATGTGTCTCCAAGGCATATTAATATGTAAATGGAGTTATGATTGGATATTGAGTTATTAGAGCATGTCAGTAATTCAACGGACAAGGTAAAGACTAACCTAGTACTGTAATGGCTGGCTGAGATGGCTGGATTTGTGCTGGGTGTCCTTGACCTTTTCTCTCCTTGATGTTTCTGACCTCAATACTATTTGGATCAAGTGATGATGTATAAAGCCGCCCCATGAGTCTGGACAGGTCTCCTGCAGTTCCCTGTTGTGACCCATGTGAGGCACTCAGGGTCTAGGACATTGTCTTGTCTTGTATTCTACTGAATGTTAAAAAGTAAGATAGATTTATGTCCCCATAGTGCATTTGTATAAAATAAAGTGCAGGACAGTCTTGTGATCAAATATAAGACCTTTTATAAAGGATTTTAAGGGATGAAAGATACCTTCCCCTTATGTCAGTGTATTGTATTCATTGTTAAACCAACTGACATCTCCAAATACTATTTAATTTACTTATACTCACCAGAAAAGCCTCCACCATTTTTAGAACCATGGGAAGAGGGTGTGACACCTTCATACCAATAAGTGGTCACTTTGTACCAAAACATACAGACATAGGAAGAGATTGTTTGAAGACAGATCAGTCAGGACAAGACCGGGTGGTAAAATCTGAAAAATTTTGTAATGACTTGGTGGAAAGGACACCTTCAGCCCAGAAACATATACACAAAGGGAGAGTCTGTTCAGCAATATTATGACATAATTTGAGGTGCCATACAAATCAAGGATTTGATCTAGAAATGCAAGTTTAAAACTGCACTCCTAAATGGTCTATTGCCCAGACTCAAGGAAGAACTAGATTGTAACAGACCAGAAACTGGTTCCTTGAGTCCAAATGTGCTTTAAACTATATAATGGGCTATAGAACTTAACCAACAGGAAAGGACAGAAAAAGGAAAGGCAACAATGTGCAACCCATTGGTGTTGTACATCCTGGTCAGAGTAATTACAAAAATAAACAGAGACTGGGATATGGTAAAAAGAACAAAGGTAGTTCAGACAAAGCCATAAAAAAGGGCTCGTGTTTTTATGTGGTCAAATAGGACACTTAAAAAGAAACTGTTTAAATTACGTCAGCAGCCTATTTGCCCAAAATGATGGAAATCCCCACAAAAGGGAAAACCAAGACAACCAGACCCAGCCCAAACCCAGTCAGAATAGAAAAACTGCCCTCAAGTGTCCAATTTCCCAATTAAAACTTTTGAGGCGGGACTCCAATGCACTCCTCTATTAACTCTAGAAGGGGGTTTGGTGGACAATGGTGCTGCCAGAACTGGTTTAAAAAGGGATCAGATCCTGCCTTGTATAATATCAAAACTAAAATTCCAGCAACAGGATTGGATGGTCAGACTTAATATCTCCAACAATCTAATATAGTAAAAAGTTCTGGACCCGATGATAAACATGTTGTTACACTGTTTTTAATATCTGATAATTGTCCAGTTAAGGAGCAGATCTCCTGTCTGTCTTGGAAGCCTGTATAATGTTTAAAAATTATCAGGTAACACTCACAATAAGTGCCAGTGATAGACAACAAATAGCCTTCAATACATTAATGTTTGTATCTACACAAGACATATACTCTGACCAGCCTCTTAGCATTGAACTACCAGTAGATCTATGGGCTACCACAAAAGTAGATGTGGAAATTCTCCCAGTAACTCCAGAGGCTATCAAACTAAAGCCTAATGTACAGTCCATAAAAATAAAACACTATCCCTTGAACTCAGAACAAATATAGGCAATTGGAAAATAGATTTCAGATTATTAAATAAAGTTTTGAAACCAGGTCACCTTGGAATACTCCTTTGTTCCCTGTTAAAAAGAAACCCAAAACTCTCCCAGTTACCGAATAGTACATGACCTTAGTGAGGTTAAAAAAACCAATGGTAATAGATAGCCCAATTGTTCCTAACACACATACACTTCTCAACCACATACCTCCAGCTGCCACTGTCTTCACAGTCACAGATTTGGCAAATGTTTTCTTTTCGGTACCACTGACGAAAGCAAACCAACAGATTCTAGCATTTACTTTACTTTAAAAAACTAACAGTATTGCTAGACCAGGTTACCACAATGGTAAGCTACCAGTCTATCAGCATTTAGTGAAGCTACGGCCCTAGTGCTGCAGCATTGGGCCTCCACTAATCCATTTACAATCCTCATACAATATGTGTATGATCAGCTTTGGAAGACAGCATCTGAGCTGAGAGCTAAGTGCTGCCAAGGAGAGAGAGGCTTCCAGTGGGGAGAGAGGTGAGGAACTGCGCATGCACAATGTTTTCCCATAGAACCTGGGATAGGAAGTGCCAATCCTGAGGTTCAAATCTCTGTGTTTTTGGGCCAGAATCCTGGGATCCCATTGATCCCGATCTTGAGACTAGCTTCTCTATTTCTGATACTATGTAAATGGTGGAAAATGCAGTTACCACTGAAACAGATATTCTGATAAAAGAACCATCATCACCAGCTTATTCAGCTCAAAAAGCAGAGCTCAGGGCATTAGCAGCATATATATATATATATATATATATATACTAAGGAACAAACTGTAAATATTTACACAGATTCTAGATATGCATCTGGAATTGCACGATTACAGGCCTGTATGGAAAAAGTTGAGATTTTGAAGGCTCTGCAGGCAAGTAAATCAAGCATGCAGATTGTACAAGATCACTGTTGCTGTCTTTAAATTGTCTTAAAATGTAATTTAATTGTCTTAAAATTAAGGTCATAGCACACACTAGAGAAAATACTCCAGAGGTAAAAGGAAAGGCCTTTGTAGACTTGGCCACAGTAAAACCCCTACCTGATCATTGGAAACTGGTGGAGAGAACACCACGGACATTGGACCTGGACTTCCTTAAAATGTTGCAGGCCCAAGCTCCACAGACAGAAGTATAAATTTGGAAAAGACTAGGTGCATGACCTGAAGGTGATGGATGGATGGTTAAGCACCATCTCTGTCTACCACTTGTAATGTTCCCAGTCTTAGCTCAGATACTTTATGGAAATACCATTCACAAAATGCTTTATGGTGAGGATGCTAAATCAACATTGGATAGTACCAGTCTTTACTCAGGTCGATCAGGCCTGTGTAGCAGGATGTGTAATTTGTGTTCTGCACAATCCAGGAGAAATGTTTATGGTACCAGCAAAAAGTACCCCACAGATGTTTTACCCATTCAGAGACTACAAATAGATTTTATCCAGTTACCTAAATGTTCTGGTTATGAGTATGCCTTGGTGTGTACAAACCTATTTTCAAATTGGTCAGAAGCATGGCCTTGCAGGGCAACAATCACAAAGCCAGTTGCTAAGAAGCTACTACAGGAAATGTTAAGCAGATATGTAGAACCAGAAGTTATTGAAAGCGACAGAGGAACACACTTCACAGGAGAATTCCTAGGATGTATATTATCAGGAATCACAGAAGCCTTTCACACCCCCCTATCATCCGCAGAGGACTGGGCATGTTGAGAGACTTAACTACACATTAAAATTAAAGTGCAAAAATTAATGGCAGAAACAAATAAATCATTTTAGACTGACTATCCATAGCTTTATTTTCAGTCAGAAACACAGTGGCAAACACAAATTGACACCTTATGAAATATTGTTTGGTACAGCTGCTAGAATATGATGCTACTTCCCACAACAGTTACAACATGTCATGGTCATTTGATTCAATATGTAGTGCATATACAACAAGAACTAACTAAAATGCACCACCAAGTATTTGCTTCTATTCCAGACCCCAACAGCACTGAAGGATCTAATGAACTGCAACCTAGAGACTGGATAGTGGTAAAAAAATCACATCAGGAAGTCCCTTCACGCCAGATTCAAGGGTCTTTACCAAATCTTGTTCACCACACCGACCTCAGTAAAATTAGCTGGCAAGGATATGTGGACACACAAATTGCTACTGTAAGAAAGTCATAAAGGAAGTATTATCCAGTCATCATACTGTACCATGCACAGATACAGTTTAACAACTTCAGTGGTGGCTTGCTTTTTAAAACATACCTCCCTTGGTGTGTTTATAAATTGGGGGAGTGCAGGTGCAAGAGTTCAGGTGGGGGAGTGCAGGGGGGGTGTAGGGAGGTTGTGCAGAGAGGGTCTGCCAGCAGGGATCGCCAGTGTCAGCACGTGCCCGGGAATCAGCATAAACCATTACTCAGTTAAGCCCGCCCTCCGGCTAATAGGAGTCCAGGTGGGGGGGCTTAACACTGTAATGGTTTATGCTGATTCCCGGGCACCATGCAATCAGTGCTGGTGGTCCCCAGGGAATTTAGAAGTGATGTAGCCCGGAACTTTTCCGTGGTGGCCAGTGCCACCAGTGCAGCTGGCCCCAGAAGATTTCCGGCCATGCCACTTAAGTGGTTAATTGGTCTAAAGTGCGACAAAGGTCTTTGGGGATGCATAATTTGTTCTGCTACTTTTGTAGTTGTCACTGTATTCCTTATTTGGTCACTGATAATTGTTCCTATGATGTATTATGATTGCCTAAACTGTACACACAAGGCAAATACAAGTACTGACAGTTGAAATAAAAGGGAGCTTACTGAACCTTGGTTAAATTCTTATGTATAGTCACATTACAAAGCAGCCCAGAGTTCCCATACACATTACAAAGCAGCCCAGAGTTCTGGACTAAAGGACTGCTAGATTTGCACACATTCACCAATAGCAACTAGATCCATGAACAGTCCCCCTTAATATGACTGAACTATTACTTCTGACTTCGACCCACCAAAAACCTTCAATGAAACTTTTATCCAAAGGTCTGTGCCCCTCATGATGACTGTTATGGCACAAGACCCAGACTTTTGTTTTGAATTACCCACAACCATAAAAAGTATCATCCTTAAAGGGTGTGGTGATACAGGTAGGAGACTGTAAGTTTAAAAGCAACTCCTAGACAACTGGGACAATTAAATTTTGCCTACACCAAGGTACATTTTACTCAGACCCATGGCTATAATGGTTTTGAATGTGTAATAGTTAGTAATAATGGCAAAAGTAAAAAACAGAACAATAACTGGGATCCAAATACAAATAGCAAAGACAGCACAGGAATGGTGGAGTTGGCTAGATATTACTCACAAATGTGAACAGACCCAAGACCAAGCAGGTATAACCCCAGACCCACAAGTAGGGAAAAATGCATTGATGAACTTACAAACAATAGTACAGTAAATAACATCATATACATGTTACCAGGAAGTATATATTATCTGTGTAGACTAAAGCCATACAAATGGCTGCCATAAGGTGGGCATAGTAATTGTACTTTAGGCCAGCAAATACCTACCTGTCTTACCTAATGATATGCAAAAGCTACAACTAAGGAAAAACAGAGCTGTCCCAAGGGACCTAACAGGTGTTGCATCATACCATCGGTCAACACCTGTTGCATAAAGAAATCATTCTCATTTATTATATATTTGGCCAAACTGTTAGATAATATTACTAAATTATATGATTAAACATTTGAGCTTGTTTTTCAAGAAATAAAAATGATAAATTGGGAAGTGCAGTCCCAATAGGTGGCACAGCGGCGCTACGGTTGCTTCCTGTATGCTGCTCACAGTTCCAGGCAGCGACAGTAATGTTGCTATGGGAACCGCCCGGGGGAGAGCGATGACTCCGCATTACCGCCTGCCGGAGGGAGAGGTGGCATGGTGAGCGCACCCAGCGTCACTCCCACCAAAGTGAGTGCTGTCCATGGCCAGACTTCTGCAGCCTGCCCCAGCCCCACATACAGGACCAGCCTGTCCATTTAATGACTAAATAAATAATCAGCCGACTGCCACATCTCTAACATCCAAAGTTGTGTCCAGCCTGCAGCACTAGACAACCTCCCCTAGCCCTGCCTCCCTCAGTCCTCCTCTAGGCATTGGCGGTGCTGATGCAGTGACATCAACGCCGAGCCTCTATCAGTGCTGCTGTGGGGAGAGGAGCCACCAAGGTCCAGAGAGGAGTGCAAAATCATGGGGGACCCACGCAAACGCCATAAAGGGGCAACAGTGACCGTGCGGAAGTGAAGGGGAACTAAAGAGGACAGCACAAGGCACACAAAAGTAAGGTAAGAAAGAGCTGCATCGGGGGAGCTACATGATTGAAGGGGTTGGGTATGAAATGGTGGCTGTCAGGATGCCGATGGACAGGAGACTGACAGCAGCATCCCGACAGTCAGAATACCATCAGGGGTTGGTAAGTGCTATTACCATCCCTGTACCCTACCCTAACCCTCCTTATTAGGTGACCTTCCCCTATCCCTCCCCCTCCAGCAGCCTAACCCTACCACCCGGGTAGCGCTTAAACCTGCCCCCCCTCCCACACCCTAAACCTTACCCTACTCCTCCTGCAGCCTAACCCTAAATCCCCCTGGTGGTGAATAAGCCTAACTCGCCCTCCCCTCACCCTAAACCTTCACACACACACACACACACAACACACGCACACAACACACACACACACACACACACACACACACACACACACACACACAAACACACACCAACCCACCCTGCAGCCTATCCCCATGTCCCCTGGGGGTGTCCTAAACCTAGTCCTCTGGGAGTGTCCTAAACCTTACACTGGATAATGTGTGTACCTGGCAATATCATTAGCAATGGAACCCGGCGGTGGGCAGGCATCAGCAAGAGCATATATACTTATCAATGCCACTAGCGACAGTCGACAGTGGGGGAGCGGGGGCCCTCGCTGGCTATGTCATCTGTTGGACCTGCATGCACGGCCGACAGACAATTTAGCTGACAACGTGCGCATCAGATGATATTATGAATGTGTCAGAATCAGGCACATCCTCCATGATATTGTCCAGTAAGAAAGCGTAAGTAAGTAGCTTAAGGGGGGAGAGCTGTATGAGGGGAGAAATCTGTGTGAGGGATAAGACGTGTCAGGGGAAAGAGCTGGGTGAAAGATAAGACGTGTCAGGGGGAAGAGATGGGTGAGAGATAAGACGTGTCAGGGGGAAGAGATGGGTGAGAGATAAGACGTGTCATGGAGAAGAGCAGGGTGAAAGATAAGACGTGTCAGGGGGAAGAGCTAGGTGAGAGATAAGACGTGTCAAGGGGAAGAGCTGTGTGAGGGGTAAGACATGTCAGGGGGAAGAGCTGTGTGAGGGGTAAGACATGTCAGGGGGAAGAGCTATGTGAGGGGTAAGATGTTGGTTGGTTCTAAATCGGAGTGGGAGAAGGGACCTTCTGACGCCACTAGGGGAGGAGACACGTCACCAGGGGGAGGAGCTACGGCCGAACAGGGTACCCGAAAAGTACCCTCGCGGGCTCGCTTCGCTCGCCATGCTTTGGGCTCAGTGGCTCGCTACGCTTCGCTCGCCACCTGATTACTTAAAGTAATAGTTGGAGGCGTGGATAGTAGAGGAACTATCCCACTGGCCTAGATCCTCCCCCTTGTGTTGTGGCTCCTCCCCCTGACGTAAAAGGTCCCTTAGGCCACTTGAATCTAGCATCAACCGTAAGATGTTGGAGGAAGAGAGATGCAGATGGACACTCCAAGCACTAAGAACACTGATAGTATTTTTTTTTAAATAAACCCTCACAATTAACATGTAGTATAATTGAAGTTCTTAGCACACATTTGCGCAATATACGGGCCCGTATACTGCGACCAGGTGACTTCATTACATAGGTCCCTTACATTCCTAATACTGTCACATTATATAAATTTATCCAGGGGTTAGATTTGTCAGGGGGAAGAGCTGCCAGAGCTGGATTAACGGGGGGGGGGGGGGGCTGGGGATAAGTACGCCGGGCTCCCCTTTCTAAAGGGGCCCCCTGCCGCCTGCCACAGATCATATCTCTCCGATATGCACGCTGTTTTCCCGGACCCTACATCTCCCCATTGGTTGCCGTAACAGCCGCAGCGCGGCGTTGCACGAAGTACAGGATGGCTCAGCTGTCCAATGGTGTGCAGTAGCAGCCTGCGGCTCAGTCAATGGCTGGGCACGCAGGCTGCACAAAAGAAGTGTGGAGTCGACTCGGAGCCAGCAGAGGTTGTGCGGGGGAACAAGCTGTTGCTCTCCTGGGTCACCAGCAGCCTGCCAGCAGCCGAGCAAAAAGTACAGTAAGCTGGCTGTATGGTTTTTGGGGTTTTTATCCTGCTGTATGCTAAATTGGAATTTTTGGCTCTGTGTCGTGTGTGTGTGTGTATTTATGTGTGATGTGTGTGTTTTTTCTGTGTAATGTGTGTGTGTGTGTGTGTATATATATATATATATATATATATATATGGTGATGGATAGATAGAGCCATATATATACTGTATGTATATAGATAGATATATAGCTATATATACATATATATATATATATATATATATATAAAGTTTGGCAACATTTCAAGACCTGATGAAAGTGCCACACTAATAAAGGGAAATGAAACATTGCCAAACTTATGCCTAAGCCAGTGGTATTACTTAGATGCTAGGAGTGCTGCACCACTGGGACTGTTGTGGACTTATTTGTGCAGCCACTCAGCGCAACACCCAGCGGGCACCCGGCGCAGCACTGTTCATGCAGTGGGAGAGCCAGACATTATGCCTTCCCAACGTTTAGATGCCTGGCAGAGGGGCGTGTGTAACAATGCTCTGTTGCTCGCCACAGGTTGTATTCCCACTCTATGGGTGTCGTGGACACCCACGAGTGGGAATAGTCCCTGTTAGTCAGCATGCCGACTGTCGGGATTGTGAGGGGGTGCGGGATGTAGCTGTTGGTATTGTGACCGGCACTCTTCTGACCGCCGGTCACATAACTACATCCCATATACTGTATATATTTATATATATAATTGATCTCCCTGCCTCTATGTTAGGGGCCCCCGTTTGAAGGGCCCTGGGCCATTCATAGCCTTAATCCGGCTCCGGCAGCTGCATGAGGGATAAGTGGATGCAGGAAGTAGTTACAATATGGACAGTGAATATGACAATCCCATAATGTAGGTGCCGGCATGTTGTCAACATGCTGCTTACAGCATGTTAACCAGATCAAGAGCACAACTTTAAACATACTGCCTACCCAGCATATTTACAGTTGTAACGCCGATCCAGTTAAAATGCTCTATGTAACGTTAACCTTGTTCACATGCCAATGCCTGCATCCTGGGATTAGATCCCACATACCTATACCATTCAGAGCTCCCACCTTGTTTTTGCATTTTTATGCTCTCCCGCTTACACTAATTGCAAAATAGTGCTAGCCACGCACAGTAGCTGGTGCTAGCCATTCCCAGTAGGCAGTGCTAGACACGCCCCTCCATCGGTGCACATCCTAATAAAATGTGCTGCGCACGCCTATGGAGGTATGTGTGCAATTGTGGGTGCAGCCTGAGACAATTATATTAATGAAACATATAATGTGGATGAGGCCATTGAGAATAATATATTCCAAATTGAAAAAATAAAGGACCAGTTTTGGAAAGCTCTTTATGAGGATGCATGGTTTTTTGGATGGTTTTCATGGTTGAATCCAGCTAATTGGTTTAAAGGTATTGATGGATGTGTTGAGGGCATACTGCAGTTATTTGGGAAAGGATTGTTATTGCTGTTAGCCATTTATTTATGTTAAAAATTGTAATTTGGATAATACCAAAAATATTCACTCTTAAATGTTACGGATAAAAATAAGTCTCTTAAGGAACCTGCAATAATTGGACTGGCCTTTGACTCTGCTGCATCTCTTTACCAAACAATGGCATTTTACTGTGAAAAATGCCATACAAGACAACAAGAGGGAATAACCTCATGTCCTGATTATGACTAATCAGTATTGGACTTTTAACATAAACTTTGAAAATGTCTTTTGCTTTATTATTATTATTCTTGCTTCATATACATTGTTTTTCTTCATATTTTTTTTTATATAGTACAGTAATAGGGAAGTTTTTTTCAAATAGAGGTTTTGTAAGGTAACCATAGTCCTCAATTCCATCTATTGTGACTCTTACAGTGCAATGGGGGTAATTCAGAGTTGATCGCAGCAGCAAATTTGTGCACTGCAGGGGGGGCAGATATAATATGTGCAGAGGAGAGTTAGATTTGGGTGGGGTATATTGTTTCTGTGCAGGGTAAATACTGGCTGCTTTATTTTTACACTGCAATTTAGATTTCAGTTTGAACACACCCCACCCAAATCTAATCTCTCTGCACATGTTATATCTGCCCCCCCTGCAGTGCTTATGGTTATGCCCAACTGCTAACAAATTTGCTGCTGCGATCAACTCTGAATTACCCCCAATATGTGAAGTAATGTCTTTGTTGAGAATCAATGGCAAGCTAAAGGAAGGGAACAGGATGTAGAATTGTACAACAGAGGGGACTAATAAAGTTGGGAGCCATGTTTAAACTACATGACTTTATTTTGTGTGTTCAGTTGCTAATATTTTGTATAATATTTGGAACCAATTGAAGCATTGTGCAGTGTAAAACAGATAACAAATCTGCAGACTATATAATCCATTACACACAATAAAGCACCCCAGAGTGAGTCTGAAAATACACAAAACCTGTCATGTTAATTCAATCTCTGTGGCCACATCTGTATGTTGATCTGAATGACTGGCTGCTTACTGTAATTTGGAAGATCGAGGGTTGACAGAAGAACCCCCTTTATCAATACATTGCCCTGCATATCAGCGTGCTATCTTTTAGATAACAGCAACGATACAGACAGGGGTGCTTAGTTCCCCTGTAATGTAGTGCATACCACCGATGCAACACATGGGGGATAAGCAGTATCTGTGCACATAACGAATGCTGATACCATTTCTCCCCGATATCGATGCTTCTTTCATCTACTCCTGAATGTCTGGACAAATTCATATAGGCTACACTTTCGTCTGAGCACTAGGTAGGTAAAATTTGTTTTCTTTGATCCGTGTTAAGATACCCATGCATGCAAAGATCAGAGCCGGTCTTAGGCATAGGCAAACTAGGCAATTGCCTAGGGCATCTGGTATGCCTAGGGGCACAAGCAGCTTCTGCTGATTAAAATGATATGCAGCATGCCTATATTTTGTGTGTAGCATTTCGTATGCAGATACAGCCACAGTCGTACACAGTATATAGGCATGCTGCATATCATTTTAATCAGCAGAAGCTGCTTGTGCATTCTAGCTGCATAGCAATGCAAATAAGATGCATTTTCATAAAAAATAGGCACCCAATGTTAGCAGAGCTGCCAGTTGACTCACGTCAGGAACTATGGAATGTGTCATTATTTGTATAAGGGCATTAATAATGTGTAACATATGTGTAAGGGACACTATGTGTATCATTATGTGTTTAAGGGCACTAATAATGTGCGGCATATGTGTAAGGGACATTTTGTGTGTCATATGTATAAGGGCATTAACAATGTGCGGCATATGTGTAAGGGAAATTATATGTATAAGGGCATTAATAAGGGTTGGCATAATGTGTAAAGCGCATTATGTTTATAAGGACATTAATAATGTGTGTCATATGTGTAAGGGGCATTACTGTGTGGTATTATGTGTATAAATGCATTACCAATGTGTGGCATTATGTGTATAAGGTGCACTACTGTGTGGCGTAATGTACAGAAAGGGCACTACTGTGTGGTCTAATGTGAATAAAGAGCAATATGGTGTGGTGTAATGTGAATAAGGAGCAATATGGTGTGGTGTAATGAGAATAAAGAGCAATATGGTGTGGTGTAATGTGAATAAGGAGCAATTCAGTATGATGTTATGTGAATGAGGGGCACTACTGTGAGAAGTAACGTATATAAGGTAAATTGGTACTACTGTGTGATGTTATGTGAATAAGGGACACTATCGTATGATAAAGTTGCACTACTGTGAGGCAAAATTTGAATTGGGGGTACTATTGTGTGGCCATGCCCCTTGCCAGCAAAAACACATACCTTTTTGGGCTGTGCGCCGAATGTGCACACTGTTCTTATTTAAATTACAGGGGGTAGGAAATAAAAAAAAGGACTGCTATGGGTGGGGGGTGATGGTGCTGGGAAAGGGGTGCAGGGTCAGAGGTGGAACTAGCGGTGGTGCTAGGGGGCACCAGCCAAAATCTTGCCTAGGGCATCATATTGGTTAGGGCCGGCTTTGGCAAAGATTATAGCGATTTATCAATAGAGACCAAACTTGTTTCAAGTCACTGAGTATGTGAGCTCAAGTTAACCACCAACCATGATCAACATCTGACTAGGGTATGATGAAAGTAATATTCTCCATTCTGCATACAAAGGGACTGATTCTTACTTGGGAGCAAAGCAAAAAAGAAACTTTGCACCTTTGCAAATCCCTGTTGCACTGCAGGTGGGGGCAGATAAAAACTGTGTTGAGAGATTTAGACTTGGGAAACTCAAATCTAAATTGCAGTGTAAAGATAAAGCTATCCATCCTTTCCTAATATAGCAGGCAGGATCAGGAGATTGTCATGGGAATCATGGTAAGAGAAGGATGGGTTGGGGCTAAGGCTGCCCAGAACTTATGGGGCCTGGGACTGACAAAATAGACAGGGCCCCTTCATCACCACACACTGCCCCATAGCCACACACCCACTGTCCCATAGCAAGACAAGCAAACACACACACACACACACACACACACACACACACACACACACACACACACACACACACACACACACTGCCCCATAGACACACACACACTGCCCCATAGACACACACATTGCCCCATAGACACACACACACACACACACACACACACACACACACACACACACACACACACACACCTGCCTGCACCACACCCTAGCAGCTCCAGCCTCTCATTACGCCTCCTCCCTACAGCCCCCACATCATACCATTGATAGGGGACCTGGGTGGCTGCATTGTGAATCAGGGCCGGGCCAGCTGGGCACTGGCAGTCAGCCATAAAGGGACAGAGCTGCTGCGGTAATACGAATTTAGTGCCAGCCATGAGCCAATCAGGAGCTGCTGAGTGGCGCTTGGGCCCAGGACTGACGTACCAACCATCCTCCCCAATGGAGGCCCTGGGTGGGGCTAAATAATGCAAATAGCATCACTTTAGCCACTCCACTTACGACTTTGCGGATCCATGCTGGGGGCGGAGGCAAATGACAGCAGCATCTCCTCTCCTGGCTTTTCCTGGAGAGGATACAACAACAATAAGCAAGTATGTGTACAATTCTTTATATATGGCCTTGAGTGTATGCAGGCAGACCTCACTTAACTAAATTACATTTTTTCTTAGTGTAAAATTAAAAACTCATGCAGGCTCCCAATTATCATAATTAATGTAATCACTGCTCATGATAAAACAATAATTCACAACTAATACCATATGCCTCAAACATCTGACCTTTTAGAGAGTATGTAATTAGCACATAGACAATAATTACTAAACTTGAATCAAAATGAACTTGTTATAATGCACATCAGGAACTATATGAAAGAATTACTGTGGTGCCAGTCAACAGTACTGACCCATACATATAAACAGCAATACAGAGTAGCTTTAGTGGTGTATTTTAAAGGAGTAAATGGGTGGTAGGATGACCCCTAGATAAAGGAAAACTCAATAATTAGATGGAATGTACAGTGGGATATGTTTTGATAAATATTCATAGTGTAGAGGCAAATATTATAAACTGTTGTACCCAGGCATTCAGGACTAGTACTGTATATATCAATACTGAGTCTAGCTGACTGTTAGATGTGGGGATGAACTTTGAACTATAGATGATGCACTGGACATGACTAGAGCACAGAGGGAGCATGTCAGGTTCATTTCAAACTGCAGGGAAAGGTCAAGGATATTTTGTGTATTATTATTATTATCCTTTATTTATATGGTGCCACAAAGGATCCGCAGCGCCCATTACACAGTACATAATCAAATAAGCAAACAAGAAAACAGCACTTACCGTTCAAGATAATATAGGACAGGTATAGAAAACCTGGGGTTAGGTGCCATCAAAGGGAGTAAGGAGTATAAGATAGTGTAAGTAAGAAAAGGAAAGGCACATGAGGAAAGAAGGCCCTGCTCTTGCAAGCTTACAATCTAAAAATAATTGGTTCTCTTTGATGTCATAACATAATTTTTATACAAACACTTTTAGAGCAATAGTTAGAGATAAGGTCAATTGAATGACAATTCTGACCATCATTATGGCTATATAAAAGTACATATAAAACCACTGATAGGAATGGCTAAATGTTCTCTGCAAAGCACTGTGGAATATGTACAGTATGTGCTATAAAAATAACTGGAAATAAATAATAAATAAATAATGTATCACATTGGTTAATTGATTAAAAAAAGTGAGTTTGTGAACATAAAAAAATAATCATTCTACCCATGGAATCTGTTACTCAGAATTAGTGATGTGCACCGGAAATTTTTCGAGTTTTGTGTTTTGGTTTTGGATTCGGTTCCACGGCCGTGTTTTGGATTCGGACGCGTTTTGGCAAAACCTCCCTGAAATTTTTTTGTCGGATTCGGGTGTGTTTTGGATTCGGTTGTTTTTTTACAAAAAACCCTCAAAAACAGCTTAAATCATAGAATTTGGGGGTCATTTTTTTATCCCATAGTATTATTAACCTCAATAACCATAGTTTACACTCATTTCTAGTCTATTCTGAACACCTCACACCTCACAATATTATTTTTAGTCCTAAAATTTGCACCGAGGTCGCTGGATGACTAAGCTAAGCGACCCAAGTGGCCGACACAAACACCTGGCCCATCTAGGAGTGGCACTGCAGTGTCAGACAGGATGGCAGATAAAAAAATAGTCCCCAAACAGCACATGATGCAAAGAAAAAAAAAGGCGCAATGAGGTAGCTGTGTGACTAAGCTAAGCGACCCAAGTGGCAGACACAAACACCTGGCCCATCTAGGAGTGGCACTGCAGTGTCAGACAGGATGGCAGATTAAAAAAATAGTCCCCAAACAGCACATGATGCAAAGAAAAAAAGAGGCGCAATGAGGTAGCTGTGTGACTAAGCTAAGCGACCCAAGTGGCCGACACAAACACCTGGCCCATCTAGGAGTGGCACTGCAGTGTCAGACAGGATGGCAGATTAAAAAAATAGTCCCCAAACAGCACATGATGCAAAGAAAAAAAGAGGCGCAATGAGGTAGCTGTGTGACTAAGCTAAGCGACCCAAGTGGCCGACACAAACACCTGGCCCATCTAGGAGTGGCACTGCAGTGTCAGACAGGATGGCACTTCAAAAAATAGTCCCCAAACAGCACATGATGCAAAGAAAAATGAAAGAAAAAAGAGGTGCAAGATGGAATTGTCCTTGGGCCCTCCCACCCACCCTTATGTTGTATAAACAGGACATGCAAACTTTAACAAACCCATCATTTCAGCGACAGGGTCTGCCACACAACTGTGACTGAAATGACTGGTTGGTTTGGGCCCCCACCAAAAAAGAAGCAATCAATCTCTCCTTGCACAAACTGGCTCTACAGAGGCAAGATGTCCACCTCCTCCTCATCGTCCGATTCCTCACCCCTTTCACTGTGTACATCACCCTCCTCACAGATTATTAATTCGTCCCCACTGGAATCCACCATCTCAGGTCCCTGTGTACTTTCTGGAGGCAATTGCTGGTGAATGTCTACACGGAGAAATTGATTATAATTCATTTTGATGAACATCATCTTCTCCACATATTCTGGAAGTAACCTCGTACGCTGATTGCTGACAAGGTGAGTGGCTGCACTAAACACTCTTTAGGAGTACACACTGGAGGGAGGGCAACTTAGGTAAAATAAAGCCAGTTTCTGCAAGGGCCTCCAAATTGCCTCTTTTTCCTGCCAGTATACGTACGGACTGTCTGACGTGCCTACTTGGATGCGGTCACTCATATAATCCTCCACCATTCTTTCAATGGTGACAGAATCATATGCAGTGACAGTAGACGACATGTCAGTAATCGTTGGCAGGTCCTTCAGTCCGGACCAGATGTCAGCACTCGCTCCAGACTGCCCTGCATCACCGCCAGCGGGTGGGCTCGGAATTCTTAGCCTTTTCCTCGCAGCCCCAGTTGCAGGAGAATGTGAAGGAGGAGTTGTTGACGGGTCACGTTCCGCTTGACTTGACAATTTTCTCACCAGCAGGTCTTTGAACCTCTGCAGACTTGTGTCTGCCGGAAAGAGAGATACAACATAGGTTTTAAATCTAGGATCGAGCACGGTGGCCAAAACGTAGTGCTCTGATTTCAACAGATTGACCACCCATGAATCCTGGTTAAGCGAATTAAGGGCTCCATCCACAAGTCCCACATGCCTAGCGGAATCGCTCTGTTTTAGCGCCTCCTTCAATCTCTCCAGCTGCTTCTGCAAAAGCCTGATGAGGGGAATGACCTGACTCAGGCTGGCAGTGTCTGAACTGACTTCACGTGTGGCAAGTTCAAAGGGTTGCAGAACCTTGCACAACGTTGAAATCATTCTCCACTGCGCTTGAGTCAGGTGCATTCCCCCTCCTTTGCCTATATCGTAGGTAGCTGTATAGGCTTGAATGGCCTTTTGCTGCTCCTCCATCCTCTGAAGCATATAGAGGGTTGAATTCCACCTCGTTAACACATCTTGCTTCAGATGATGGCAGGGCAGGTTCAGGAGTGTTTGCTGGTGCTCCAGTCTTCGGCACGCGGTGGCTGATTGCCGAAAGTGGCCCGCAATTCTTCGGGCCACCGACAGCGTCTCTTGCACGCCCCTGACGTTTTTTAAATAATTTTGTACCACCAAATTCAATGTATGTGCAAAACATGGGACGTGCTGGAATTTGCCCAGATGTAATGCACGCACAATATTGCTGGCGTTGTCCGATGTCACAAATCCCCAGGAGAGTCCAATTGGGGTAAGCCATTCTGCGATGATGTTCCTCAGTTTCCGTAAGAGGTTGTCAGCTGTGTGCCTTTTATGGAAAGCGGTGATACAAAGCGTAGCCTGCCTAGGAACGAGTTGGCGTTTGCTGCTACTGGTGCCGCCGCTGCTGTTCTTGCTGCGGAAGGCAATACATCTACCCAGTGGGCTGTCACAGTCATATAGTCCTGAGTCTGCCCTGCTCCACTTGTCCACATGTCCGTGGTTAAGTGGATATTGGCTACAACTGCATTTTTTAGGACACTGGTGACTCTTTTTCTGACGTCTGTGTACATTCTCGGTATCGCCTGCCTAGAGAAGTGGAACCTAGATGGTATTTGGTACCGGGGACACAGTACCTCAAGCAATTCTCTAGTTCCCTGTGAATTAACGGTGATTACCGGAAACACGTTTGACACCACCCAGGCTGCCAAGGCCTGAGTTATCCGCTTTGCAGGATGACTGCTGTGATATTTCATCTTCCTCGCAAAGGACTGTTGGACAGTCAATTGCTTACTGGAAGTAGTACAAGTGGTCTTTCTACTTCCCCTCTGGGATGACGATTGACTCCCAGCAGCACCAGCAGCAGTAGGCGTTACACTCAAGGATGCATTGGAGGAATCCCAGGCAGGAGAGTACTCGTCAGACTTGACATTGACATGGCCTGCAGGACTATTGGCTTTCCTGTGTAAGGAGGAAATTGACACAGAGGGAGTTGGTGGTGTGGCTTGCAGGAGCTTGGTTACAAGAGGAAGGGATTTAGTGGTCAGTGGACTGCTTCCGCTGTCACCCAAAGTTTTTGAACTTGTCACTGACTTCTGATGAATGCGGTCCAGGTGACGTATAAGGGAGGATGTTCCTAGGTGGTTAACGTCCTTACCCCTACTTATTACAGCTTGACAAAGGCAACACACGGCTTGACACCAGTTGTCCGCATTTCTGTTGAAATAATTCCACACCGAAGAGGTGATTTTTTTTCTATTTTGACCAGGCATGTCAATGGCCATATTCGTCCCACGGACAACAGGTGTCTCCCCGGGTGCCTGACTTAAACAAACCACCTCACCATTAGAATCCTCCTTGTCAATTTCCTCCCCAGCGCCAGCAACACCCATATCCTCATCCTGGTGTACTTCAACAGTGACATCTTCAATTTGACTATCAGGAACTGGACTGCGGGTGCTCCTTCCAGCACTTGCAGGGGGCGTGCAAATGGTGGAAGGCGCCACCTCTTCCCGTCCAGTGTTGGGAAGGTCAGGCATCGCAACCGACACAATTGGACTCTCCTTGGGGATTTGTGATTTAGAAGAACGCACAGTTCTTAGCTGTGCTTTTGCCATCTTAAGTCTTTTAAGTTTTCTAGCAGGAGGATGAGTGCTTCCATCCTCATGTGAAGCTGACCCACTAGTCATGAGGAACATAGGAGAGGGCCTCAGCCGTTTCTTGCCACTCCGTGTCGTAAATGGCATATTGGCAAGTTTACGCTTCTCCTCAGACGATTTTAATTTTAATTTTTGGGTCATTTTACTGAACTTTTTTTGGATTTTACATGCTCTCTACTATGGCATTGGGCATCGGCCTTGGCAGACGACGTTGATGGCATTGCATCGACTCGGCCATGACTAGTGGCAGCAGCTTCAGCATGAGGTAGAAGTGGATCTTGATCTTTCCCTATTTTACCCTCCACATTTTTGTTCTCCATTTTTTAATGTGTAGAATTATATGCCAGTAATATATTTATCAATAGCAATGGCCTACTACTATATATACTGCGCACAAAAACTGTAATGCACCACAGGTATGGATGGATAGTATACTTGACGACACAGAGGTAGGTAGAGCAGTGGCCTACTGTACCGTACTGATATATATTATATATAATGGTGGTCAGCAAACTGTGCAAAACTGAAATGCACCACAGGTATGTATGGATAGTATACTTGACGACACAGAGGTAGGTAGAGCAGTG
The DNA here is from genome assembly GCF_028390025.1 of Pseudophryne corroboree. Classification (NCBI taxonomy): domain Eukaryota; kingdom Metazoa; phylum Chordata; class Amphibia; order Anura; family Myobatrachidae; genus Pseudophryne; species Pseudophryne corroboree. The sequence goes on from NC_086446.1 coordinate 288,615,497, forward strand.
GCCTACTGTACCGTACTGCTATATATTATATATACTGGTGGTCAGCAAACTGTGCAAAACTGAAATGCATCACAGGTATGGATGGATAGTATACTTGACGACACAGAGGTAGATAGAGCAGTGGCCTACTGTACCGTACTGCTATATATTATATATATTGGTGGTCAGCAAACTGTGCAAAACTGAAATGCACCACAGGTATGGATGGATAGTATAATTGACGACACAGAGGTAGGTAGAGCAGTGGCCTACTTTACCGTACTGCTATATATTATATATACTGGTGGTCAGCAAACTGTGCAAAACTTAAATTCACCACAGGTATGGATGGATAGTATACTTGACGACACAGAGGTAGGTAGAGCAGTGGCCTACTGTACCGTACTGCTATATATTATATATACACTTTCTCCCTCTGAGGAAACGACCAGTGCACATAGGTCGAGAAACGCGTCAGGGTCTTTTTGGACTTGGGATCCCGGCACTCTCCATTTATGCTGTTGACATCCATCATCTCCTACAATTTCTGCACCGCACCAGTGGATCCATTTTCATCACAGCCACCTGCATTGGTCCGCCTTGCTAAACGGGGACCGTGGCCGTCGTTCATTCCACTTGGGAGGTTGCGGTACAGCCGCTTGGTGTATGGTGGTTTCCAGTGCCGTGAAGCTGAATTCATCCGGGTGTGGTAAGCGGCTATCTCATTGAAAGATTCCCCAGTGTGTTTCAGGGAGAGCAGTAGACGGAGCCGCTGTAAAGCACATTGGAAGACTGTTTTCTACATATAAAGCTGCTATCCATTTGGAATTTAAAGTGCTGGAGCAAGCAGCACATTTGTTATTTAATAAAAGTGACCTTCCGGAATAAATAACTTTTTAGAGAAGTGAATGATCTGCAAAATTATTTAAATACAAATTGATGAATTCATTGCTCTGAATAGAAGGAGCTTTTGACTGCATAATTCGGAATTCATTATTGCATCTAATGGACTGTAAGCTGGAGGATCCCATTTGTTCATAATTTTATGTTTTATGTTTTATCAATTGCACTTAATATACTGTTTCTTCTGTGCAGTTTTAATTAAATATTGTTAATTTAGTCTGCTTGCGCTCTCTATTTTCTTGTTTTCTGTTGTCTTTGTAGGGTTGCTAATACCCTATATCTTTGAGAGCAGCGAGCAGCATGTCAGCTTAGGCTCTTAGAGGCGCTTTTTCTTTTTTGGATATATTATATATACTGGTGGTCAGCAAACTGTGCAAAACTGAAATGCATCACAGGTATGGATGGATAGTATACTTGACGACACAGAGGTAGGTACAGCAGTGGCCTACTGTACCGTACTGCTATATATTATATATACTGGTGGTCAGCAAACTGTACAAAACTGAAATGCACCACAGGTATGGATGGATAGTATACTTGACGACACAGAGGTAGGTAGAGCAGTGGCCTACTGTACCGTACTGATATATATTATATATCTGGTGGTCAGTAAACTGTGCAAAACTGAAATGCACCACAGGTATGGATGGATAGTATACTTGATGACACAGAGGTAGGTAGAGCAGTGGCCTACTGTACCGTACTGCTATATATTATATATACTGGTGGTCAGCAAACTGTGCAAAACTGAAATGCATCACAGGTATGGATGGATAGTATACTTGACGACACAGAGGTAGATAGAGCAGTGGCCTACTGTACCGTACTGCTATATATTATATATACTGGTGGTCAGCAAACTGTGCAAAACTGAAATGCACCACAGGTATGGATGGATAGTATAATTGACGACACAGAGGTAGGTAGAGCAGTGGCCTACTTTACCGTACTGCTATATATTATATATACTGGTGGTCAGCAAACTGTGCAAAACTGAAATGCACCACAGGTATGGATGGATAGTATACTTGACGACACAGAGGTAGGTAGAGCAGTGGCCTACTGTACCGTACTGCTATATATTATATATACTGGTGGTCAGCAAACTGTGCAAAACTGAAATGCACCACAGGTATGGATGGATAGTATACTTGACGACACAAAGGTAGGTAGAGCAGTGGCCTACTGTACCGTACTGCTATATATTATATATACTTGTGGTCAGCAAACTGTGCAAAACTGAAATGCACCACAGGTATGGATGGATAGTATACTTGACGACACAGAGGTAGGTAGAGCAGTGGCCTACTGTACCGTACTGCTATATATTATATATACTGGTGGTCAGCATCCATCTATACCTGTGGTGCATTTCAAAACTGAAATGCACCACAGGTATGGATGGATAGTATACTTGACGACATTGAGGTAGGTAGAGCAGTGGCCTACTGTAACGTACTGCTCTATATTATATATACTGGTGGTCAGCAAAATGTGCAAAACTGAAATGCACCACAGGTATGGATGGGATAGTATACTTGACGACACAGAGGTAGAGCAGTGGACTACTGTACCGTACTGCTATATATTTTATATACTGGTCAGCAAACTGTGCAAAACTGAAATGCACCACAGGTATGGATGGATAGTATACTTGACGACACAGAGGTAGGTAGAGCAGTGGCCTACTGTACCGTACTGCTATATATTATATATACCGGTGGTCAGCAAACTGTGCAAAACTGAAATACACCACAGGTATGTATGGATAGTATACTTGACGACACAGAGGTAGGTAGAGCAGTGGCCTACTGTACCGTACTGCTATATATTATATATCTGGTGGTCAGCAAACTGTGCAAAACTGAAATGCACCACAGGTATGGATGGATAGTATACTTGATGACACAGAGGTAGATAGAGCAGTGGCCTACTGTACCGTACTGCTATATATTATATATACTGGTGGTCAGCAAACTGTGCAAAACTGAAATGCACCACAGGTATGGATGGATAGTATAATTGACGACACAGAGGTAGGTAGAGCAGTGGCCTACTTTACCGTACTACTATATATTATATATACTGGTGGTCAGCAAACTGTGCAAAACTGAAATGCACCACAGGTATGGATGGATAGTATACTTGACGACACAGAGGTAGGTAGAGCAGTGACCTACTGTACCGTACTGCTATATATTATATATACTGGTGGTCAGCAAACTGTGCAAAACTGAAATGCACCACAGGTATGGGTGGATAGTATACTTGATGACACAGAGGTAGGTAGAGCAGTGGCCTTCTGTACCGTACTGCTATATATTATATATACTGGTGGTCAGCAAACTGTGCAAAACTGAAATGCACCACAGGTATGGATGGGATAGTATACTTGACGACACAGAGGTAGAGCAGTGGACTACTGTACCGTACTGCTATATATTGTATATACTGGTGGTCAGCAAACTGTGCAAAACTGAAATGCACCACAGGTATGAATGGATAGTATACTTGACGACACAGAGGTAGGTAGAGCAGTGGCCTACTGTACCGTACTGCTATATATTATATATACTAGTGGTCAGCAAACTGTGCAAAACTGAAATGCACCACAGGGATGGATGGATAGTATACTTGACGACACAGAGGTAGGTAGAGCAGTGGCCTTCTGTACCGTACTGCTATATATTATATATACTGGTGGTCAGCAAACTGTGCAAAACTGAAATGCACCACAGGTATGGATGGATAGTATACTTGATGACACAGAGGTAGGTAGAGCAGTGGACTACTGTACCGTACTGCTATATATTATATATACTGGTGGTCAGCAAACTGTGCAAAACTGAAATGCACCACAGGTATGGATGGATAGTATACTTGACGACACAGAGGTAGGTAGAGCAGTGGCCTACTGTACCGTACTGCTATATATTATATATACTGGTGGTCAGCACACTGTGCAAAACTGAAATGCACCACAGGTATGGATGGGTAGTATACTTGATGACACAGAGGTAGGTAGAGCAGTGGCCTACTGTACCGTACTGCTATATATTATATATACTGGTGGTCAGCAAACTGTGCAAAACTTAAATTCACCACAGGTATGGATGGATAGTATACTTGACGACACAGAGGTAGGTAGAGCAGTGGCCTACTGTACCGTACTGCTATATATTATATATACACTTTCTCCCTCTGAGGAAACGACCAGTGCACATAGGTCAAGAAACGCGTCAGGGTCTTTTTGGACTTGGGATCCCGGCACTCTCCATTTATGCTGTTGACATCCATCATCTCCTACAATTTCTGCACCGCACCAGTGGATCCATTTTCATCACAGCCACCTGCATTGGTCTGCCTTGCTAAACGGGGACCGTGGCCGTCGTTCATTCCACTTGGGAGGTTGCGGTACAGCCGCTTGGTGTATGGTGGTTTCCAGTGCCGTGAAGCTGAATTCATCCGGGTGTGGTAAGCGGCTATCTCATTGAAAGATTCCCCAGTGTGTTTCAGGGAGAGCAGTAGACGGAGCCGCTGTAAAGCACATTGGAAGACTGTTTTCTACATATAAAGCTGCTATCCATTTGGAATTTAAAGTGCTGGAGCAAGCAGCACATTTGTTATTTAATAAAAGTGACCTTCCGGAATAAATAACTTTTTAGAGAAGTGAATGATCTGCAAAATTATTTAAATACAAATTGATGAATTCATTGCTCTGAATAGAAGGAGCTTTTGACTGCATAATTCGGAATTCATTATTGCATCTAATGGACTGTAAGCTGGAGGATCCCATTTGTTCATAATTTTATGTTTTATGTTTTATCAATTGCACTTAATATACTGTTTCTTCTGTGCAGTTTTAATTAAATATTGTTAATTTAGTCTGCTTGCGCTCTCTATTTTCTTGTTTTCTGTTGTCTTTGTAGGGTTGCTAATACCCTATATCTTTGAGAGCAGCGAGCAGCATGTCAGCTTAGGCTCTTAGAGGCGCTTTTTCTTTTTTGGATATATTATATATACTGGTGGTCAGCAAACTGTGCAAAACTGAAATGCATCACAGGTATGGATGGATAGTATACTTGACGACACAGAGGTAGGTACAGCAGTGGCCTACTGTACCGTACTGCTATATATTATATATACTGGTGGTCAGCAAACTGTACAAAACTGAAATGCACCACAGGTATGGATGGATAGTATACTTGACGACACAGAGGTAGGTAGAGCAGTGGCCTACTGTACCGTACTGATATATATTATATATCTGGTGGTCAGTAAACTGTGCAAAACTGAAATGCACCACAGGTATGGATGGATAGTATACTTGATGACACAGAGGTAGGTAGAGCAGTGGCCTACTGTACCGTACTGCTATATATTATATATACTGGTGGTCAGCAAACTGTGCAAAACTGAAATGCACCACAGGGATGGATGGATAGTATACTTGACGACACAGAGGTAGGTAGAGCAGTGGCCTTCTGTACCGTACTGCTATATATTATATATACTGGTGGTCAGCAAACTGTGCAAAACTGAAATGCACCACAGGTATGGATGGATAGTATACTTGATGACACAGAGGTAGGTAGAGCAGTGGACTACTGTACCGTACTGCTATATATTATATATACTGGTGGTCAGCAAACTGTGCAAAACTGAAATGCACCACAGGTATGGATGGATAGTATACTTGACGACACAGAGGTAGGTAGAGCAGTGGCCTACTGTACCGTACTGCTATATATTATATATACTGGTGGTCAGCACACTGTGCAAAACTGAAATGCACCACAGGTATGGATGGGTAGTATACTTGATGACACAGAGGTAGGTAGAGCAGTGGCCTACTGTACCGTACTGCTATATATTATATATACTGGTGGTCAGCAAACTGTGCAAAACTTAAATTCACCACAGGTATGGATGGATAGTATACTTGACGACACAGAGGTAGGTAGAGCAGTGGCCTACTGTACCGTACTGCTATATATTATATATACTAGTGGTCAGCAAACTGTGCAAAACTGAAATGCACCACAGGGATGGATGGATAGTATACTTGACGACACAGAGGTAGGTAGAGCAGTGGCCTTCTGTACCGTACTGCTATATATTATATATACTGGTGGTCAGCAAACTGTGCAAAACTGAAATGCACCACAGGTATGGATGGATAGTATACTTGATGACACAGAGGTAGGTAGAGCAGTGGACTACTGTACCGTACTGCTATATATTATATATACTGGTGGTCAGCAAACTGTGCAAAACTGAAATGCACCACAGGTATGGATGGATAGTATACTTGACGACACAGAGGTAGGTAGAGCAGTGGCCTACTGTACCGTACTGCTATATATTATATATACTGGTGGTCAGCACACTGTGCAAAACTGAAATGCACCACAGGTATGGATGGGTAGTATACTTGATGACACAGAGGTAGGTAGAGCAGTGGCCTACTGTACCGTACTGCTATATATTATATATACTGGTGGTCAGCAAACTGTGCAAAACTGAAATGCACCACAGGTATGGATGGATAGTATACTTGACGACACAGAGGTAGGTAGAGCAGTGGCCTTCTGTACCGTACTGCTATATATTATATATACTGGTGGTCAGCAAACTGTGCAAAACTGAAATGCACCACAGGTATGGATGGGATAGTATACTTGACGACACAGAGTTAGAGCAGTGGCCTACTGTACCGTACTGCTATATATATAGTTATACTGGTGGTCAGTAAAATTCTGCACTGTCCTCCTACTATATACTACAATGCAGCACAGATATGGAGCGTATAATACTGGTGGTCCCTGGTCAGCAAAACTCTGCACTGTAATCCTACTATATAATACTGCTGGTCCCCAGTCCCCGCAATAAAGCAATTAGAACACTGAGCACAGATATTTGCAGCACACTGAGCACAGATATGGAGCGTTTTTCAGGCAGAGAACGTAGATATCTGCACTTGCAGCACACTGAACACAGATATTTGCAGCACACTGAGCACAGATATTTGCAGCCCACTGAACATAGAAACTGAGAGGACGCCAGCCACGTCCTCTCACGATCATCCCCAATGCACGAGTGAAAAATGGCGGCGACGCGCGGCTCCTTATATAGAATACGAATCTCGCGAGAATCCGACCGCGGGATGATGACGTTCGGGCGCGCTCGGGCTAACCGAGCAAGGCAGGAGGATCCGAGTCTGCTCGGACCCGTGCAAAAAAGGGTGAAGTTCGGGGGGGTTCGGATCCCGAGGATCCGAACCCGCTCATCACTACTCAGAATACAACACTACTTATAATAGTAATAATTTCCATTTATATGTAACTACTGTTTAGTTGGGTTGGGTATTATATGTCATAATGTTGACATTCATCATATAGACAGTGATAAAATGTTGACGTGATAGATTGTCGACATATTGTCCCGTGTGGCCCAGAGGTGACTTACCTTCCCCTTGCAGTTGCAGTGGCTCCAGTGGTGTCTTCTGGGTCCTGTCGGCCATGTGACTGTTACTTCTGGGTCAGACCTAATCTCAGTGGCATAGTAATACCCCTGCATACCCCGAGGTGGATCGGAGGTACTGGATGGCTTTGGTCACTGGGAGCCTGCAGAAACTATTGCTACACCACTGCCTGGACCTGGAGATACTTGTTTGCGGTAGTGTCGCGCATACCCCCACTGAAAATGTCACTCGCAAAATGTTGGCCGCCGCCTCAGAGGAGACAGTTATTAAGGATGCTGTGGAGGTGGTGGCCATTTTGGGAGGGACATTTTTAATGGGGGAAGGTGCAAAAGGACTGCAGTTCCATGGCAGTTGCAGCTGGAGGGGGGGGAAATCCCTTGACAATGAGCAGAACCCCTGACTATGAGCAGGTACCATGGGGGGTGGCTGAAATATTTTGGATGAGGGGGTCACCTAATTTATATATACGCCACTGAATACTCTGGCATTTCAGTAGGTATTTCTCAGCTATCCCGAAACCTAATCTTTACCCCTAACCCTTCCTCTAGTGCATAAGACTAACCCCCCGTACATACAGCCTAACCCAAACCCTCTCACTAACAGCCAAACCCTAACAACATCGATGCCATAACTGTCAACATTGTGATATGATATTACGAATATCAAAATTGTTATTGTCAAACTTTTGACTACAGTACATCCTGTGTAGACACTTGCTGTCTGGCTGCAGTAGGTTTCCACTGGGCCCATGGCTTTGTTACATAGTTACATAGTTAGTGAGGTTGAAAAGAGGCAAAATGCCCATCGTGTTCAACCTGTATCCATATTAAGCAGTGCATATTATAATGCACCAGCCAAAATAATGGTTTCGTACCTATTGACAACTATATTTTGTATCACTCCCATATACATAATGTCAATATATTAAATGCTATAGCCTTGGATACCTTTTTTAGCTAGAAAAATGTCCAATCTGTTTTTAAATGCATTTACAGAGTCTGCCATCATTATCTTCTCTGGCAGGGAATTCCAAATCCTTATTACCCTTACGGTGAAGAACCCTTTCCTACTTTATGTACGGAATCTTCTCTCCTCTAGTCTCAGTGAGTGCCCACGTGTCCTATACAGAGTTTTATTAATAAACAAATCCCCTGCTAACTCTTTGTATTGACCCTTTACATATCTGAAGATATTTATAACGTCTCCTCTTAGACACCTCTTTTCAAGGGAATACAAATTTAACCTAGTGAGCCTTTCCTCGTACTCCAGTGTCTCTAACCCTTTAATCAGTTTAGTAGCGCACCTTTGAACTCTTTTGAGCTCCCCGATATCTTTTTTGGAATATGGTGCCCAAAACTGAACACAGTATTCCAGATGCGGACATACCAATGATTTATACAGAGGCAGGATTATATCCTCGTTCCTTGATTCACTACCCCGTTTTATGCACGCAAGGACTTTACTTGCCTTCTTTGCTGCATTTTGACATTGTGCACTGTTATTAAGCCTATTATCTATGAGCAGAGACATCGTTTTTTCTTCTCCACCTTTTAATGATGATCATGTAATCCGATAAAAACCAGCATTGTAGGACCATGGCTGTGACTGACTGACTGATTTCTAGCACATTGCTGTATGTTCAAAGTTAATACAGTACTATATATTGAGTGCTACTGTGCAGGAGAAAGCTAGATAACCTGTCGATGTCATGGTTACATTGCTAAGAATTGTTGGGAGCCCTTAAGTCAGTATATCAGATCTCATTTGCAACCAAAAGTATTTCATCCAGTATTACATGTATGTATCTGGGGCAAATGTATCTGATGTATGGCTGATGTATCCTGGCACACATGCTACAGGTACAGGCTGGCACACATATTGCATTTGTTTGGAACTTTGCATATGCATGCATTTGTCTGTGTAATTACGTCTGCAAATGTAAAATCAATAGCATTTAAAATAAACAATTACGGAACGAGGCGGTCTCTCCAAAACACCCATAAATTATTCCTGACTCCAAAATGTGTCTTCCTAACTAGAGATGAGCGGGTTCGGTTTCTCTGAATCCGAACCCGCCAGAACTTCATGTTTTTTTTCACGGGTCCGAGCGACTCGGATCTTCCCGCCTTGCTCGGTTAACCCGAGCGCGCCCGAACGTCATCATGACGCTGTCGGATTCTCGCGAGGCTCGGATTCTATCGCGAGACTCGGATTCTATATAAGGAGCCGCGCGTCGCCGCCATTTTCACACGTGCATTGAGATTGATAGGGAGAGGACGTGGCTGGCGTCCTCTCCGTTTAGACACTTGATTTACTAATTTTGGGGAGCATTAGGAGTATTCAGTAGTGTACAGTGCAGAGTTTTGCTGATAGTGACCAGTGACTGACCACCACTTTTATTTATAATCCGTTCTCTGCCTGAAAAAAGCGATACACAGCACACAGTGACTCAGTCACATACCATATCTGTGTGCACTGCTCAGGCTCAGGCCAGTGTGCTGCATCATCTATATATATTATATATCTGTCTGACTGCTCAGCTCACACAGCTTATAATTGTGGGGGAGACTGGGGAGCACTACTGCAGTGCCAGTTATAGGTTATAGCAGGAGCCAGGAGTACATAATATTATATTAAAATTAAACAGTGCACACTTTTGCTGCAGGAGTGCCACTGCCAGTGTGACTAGTGACCATTGACCTGACCACCAGTATATAATATTAGTAGTATACTATCTCTTTATCAACCAGTCTATATTAGCAGCAGACACAGTACAGTGCGGTAGTTCACGGCTGTGGCTACCTCTGTGTCGGCACTCGGCAGCCCGTCCATAATTGTATATACCACCTAACCGTGGTTTTTTTTTCTTTCTTTATACATACATACTAGTTACGAGTATACTATCTCTTTATCAACCAGTCTATATATTAGCAGCAGACACAGTACAGTGCGGTAGTTCACGGCTGTGGCTACCTCTGTGTCGGCACTCGGCAGCCCGTCCATAATTGTATATACCACCTAACCGTGGTTTTTTTTTCTTTCTTTATACATACATACTAGTTACGAGTATACTATCTCTTTATCAACCAGTCTATATATTAGCAGCAGACACAGTACAGTGCGGTAGTTCACGGCTGTGGCTACCTCTGTGTCGGCACTCGGCAGCCCGTCCATAATTGTATATACCACCTAACCGTGGTTTTTTTTTCTTTCTTTATACATACATACTAGTTACGAGTATACTATCTCTTTATCAACCAGTCTATATATTAGCAGCAGACACAGTACAGTGCGGTAGTTCACGGCTGTGGCTACCTCTGTGTCGGCACTCGGCAGCCCGTCCATAATTGTATATACCACCTAACCGTGTTTTTTTTTTCTTTCTTTATACATACATACTAGTTACGAGTATACTATCTCTTTATCAACCAGTCTATATATTAGCAGCAGACACAGTACAGTGCGGTAGTTCACGGCTGTGGCTACCTCTGTGTCGGCACTCGGCAGCCCGTCCATAATTGTATATACCACCTAACCGTGGTTTTTTTTTCTTTCTTTATACATACATACTAGTTACGAGTATACTATCTCTTTATCAACCAGTCTATATATTAGCAGCAGACACAGTACAGTGCGGTAGTTCACGGCTGTGGCTACCTCTGTGTCGGCACTCGGCAGCCCGTCCATAATTGTATGTACCACCTAACCGTGGTTTTTTTTTCTTTCTTTATACATACATACTAGTTACGAGTATACTATCTCTTTATCAACCAGTCTATATATTAGCAGCAGACACAGTACAGTGCGGTAGTTCACGGCTGTGGCTACCTCTGTGTCGGCACTCGGCAGCCCGTCCATAATTGTATATACCACCTAACCGTGGTTTTTTTTTCTTTCTTTATACATACATACTAGTTACGAGTATACTATCTCTTTATCAACCAGTCTATATATTAGCAGCAGACACAGTACAGTGCGGTAGTTCACGGCTGTGGCTACCTCTGTGTCGGCACTCGGCAGCCCGTCCATAATTGTATACTAGTATCCAATCCATCCATCTCCATTGTTTACCTGAGGTGCCTTTTAGTTGTGCCTATTAAAATATGGAGAACAAAAATGTTGAGGTTCCAAAATTAGGGAAAGATCAAGATCCACTTCCACCTCGTGCTGAAGCTGCTGCCACTAGTCATGGCCGAGACGATGAAATGCCAGCAACGTCGTCTGCCAAGGCCGATGCCCAATGGCATAGTACAGAGCATGTCAAAACCAAAACACCAAATATCAGTAAAAAAAGGACTCCAAAACCTAAAATAAAATTGTCGGAGGAGAAGCGTAAACTTGCCAATATGCCATTTACCACACGGAGTGGCAAGGAACGGCTGAGGCCCTGGCCTATGTTCATGGCTAGTGGTTCAGCTTCACATGAGGATGGAAGCACTCAGCCTCTCGCTAGAAAACTGAAAAGACTCAAGCTGGCAAAAGCACCGCAAAGAACTGTGCGTTCTTTGAAATCCCAAATCCACAAGGAGAGTCCAATTGTGTCGGTTGCGATGCCTGACCTTCCCAACACTGGACGTGAAGAGCATGCGCCTTCCACCATTTGCACGCCCCCTGCAAGTGCTGGAAGGAGCACCCGCAGTCCAGTTCCTGATAGTCAGATTGAAGATGTCAGTGTTGAAGTACACCAGGATGAGGAGGATATGGGTGTTGCTGGCGCTGGGGAGGAAATTGACCAGTAGGATTCTGATGGTGAGGTGGTTTGTTTAAGTCAGGCACCCGGGGAGACACCTGTTGTCCGTGGGAGGAATATGGCCGTTGACATGCCAGGTGAAAATACCAAAAAAATCAGCTCTTCGGTGTGGAGGTATTTCACCAGAAATGCGGACAACAGGTGTCAAGCCGTGTGTTCCCTTTGTCAAGCTGTAATAAGTAGGGGTAAGGACGTTAACCACCTCGGAACATCCTCCCTTATACGTCACCTGCAGCGCATTCATAATAAGTCAGTGACAAGTTCAAAAACTTTGGGTGACAGCGGAAGCAGTCCACTGACCAGTAAATCCCTTCCTCTTGTAACCAAGCTCACGCAAACCACCCCACCAACTCCCTCAGTGTCAATTTCCTCCTTCCCCAGGAATGCCAATAGTCCTGCAGGCCATGTCACTGGCAATTCTGACGAGTCCTCTCCTGCCTGGGATTCCTCCGATGCATCCTTGCGTGTAACGCCTACTGCTGCTGGCGCTGCTGTTGTTGCCGCTGGGAGTCGATGGTCATCCCAGAGGGGAAGTCGTAAGCCCACTTGTACTACTTCCAGTAAGCAATTGACTGTTCAACAGTCCTTTGCGAGGAAGATGAAATATCACAGCAGTCATCCTACTGCAAAGCGGATAACTGAGGCCTTGGCATCCTGGGTGGTGAGAAACGTGGTTCCGGTATCCATCATTACTGCAGAGCCAACTAGAGACTTGTTGGAGGTACTGTGTCCCCGGTACCAAATACCATCTAGGTTCCATTTCTCTAGGCAGGCGATACCGAAAATGTACACAGACCTCAGAAAAAGAGTCACCAGTGTCCTAAAAAATGCAGCTGTACCCAATGTCCACTTAACCACGGACATGTGGACAAGTGGAGCAGGGCAGGGTCAGGACTATATGACTGTGACAGCCCACTGGGTAGATGTATGGACTCCCGCCGCAAGAACAGCAGCAGCGGCACCAGTAGCAGCATCTCGCAAACGCCAACTCTTTCCTAGGCAGGCTACGCTTTGTATCACCGCTTTCCAGAATACGCACACAGCTGAAAACCTCTTACGGCAACTGAGGAAGATCATCGCGGAATGGCTTACCCCAATTGGACTCTCCTGTGGATTTGTGGCATCGGACAACGCCAGCAATATTGTGTGTGCATTAAATCTGGGCCAATTCCAGCACGTCCCATGTTTTGCACATACCTTGAATTTGGTGGTGCAGAATTTTTTAAAAAACGACAGGGGCGTGCAAGAGATGCTGTCGGTGGCCAGAAGAATTGCGGGACACTTTCGGCGTACAGGCACCACGTACAGAAAACTGGAGCACCACCAAAAACTACTGAACCTGCCCTGCCATCATCTGAAGCAAGAAGTGGTAACGAGGTGGAATTCAACCCTCTATATGCTTCAGAGGTTGGAGGAGCAGCAAAAGGCCATTCAAGCCTATACAATTGAGCACGATATAGTAGGTGGAATGCACCTGTCTCAAGTGCAGTGGAGAATGATTTCAACGTTGTGCAAGGTTCTGATGCCCTTTGAACTTGCCACACGTGAAGTCAGTTCAGACACTGCCAGCCTGAGTCAGGTCATTCCCCTCATCAGGCTTTTGCAGAAGAAGCTGGAGGCATTGAAGGAGGAGCTAACACGGAGCGATTCCGCTAGGCATGTGGGACTTGTGGATGCAGCCCTTAATTCGCTTAACAAGGATTCACGGGTGGTCAATCTGTTGAAATCAGAGCACTACATTTTGGCCACCGTGCTCGATCCTAGATTTAAAGCCTACCTTGGATCTCTCTTTCCAGCAGACACAGGTCTGCTGGGGTTGAAAGACCTGCTGGTGACAAAATTGTCAAGTCAAGCGGAACGCGACCTGTCAACATCTCCTCCTTCACATTCTCCCGCAACTGGGGGTGCGAGGAAAAGGCTCAGAATTCCGAGCCCACCCGCTGGCGGTGATGCAGGGCAGTCTGGAGCGACTGCTGATGCTGACATCTGGTCCGGACTGAAGGACCTGACAACGATTACGGACATGTCGTCTACTGTCACTGCATATGATTCTCTCAACATTGATAGAATGGTGGAGGATTATATGAGTGACCGCATCCAAGTAGGCACGTCACACAGTCCGTACTTATACTGGCAGGAAAAAGAGGCAATTTGGAGGCCCTTGCACAAACTGGCTTTATTCTACCTAAGTTGCCCTCCCACAAGTGTGTACTCCGAAAGAGTGTTTAGTGCCGCCGCTCACCTTGTCAGCAATCGGCGTACGAGGTTACATCCAGAAAATGTGGAGAAGATGATGTTCATTAAAATGAATTATAATCAATTCCTCCGCGGAGACATTGACCAGCAGCAATTGCCTCCACAAAGTACACAGGGAGCTGAGATGGTGGATTCCAGTGGGGACGAATTGATAATCTGTGAGGAGGGGGATGTACACGGTGATATATCGGAGGGTGAAGATGAGGTGGACATCTTGCCTCTGTAGAGCCAGTTTGTGCAAGGAGAGATTAATTGCTTCTTTTTTGGGGGGGGTCCAAACCAACCCGTCATATCAGTCACAGTCGTGTGGCAGACCCTGTCACTGAAATGATGGGTTGGTTAAAGTGTGCATGTCCTGTTTTGTTTATACAACATAAGGGTGGGTGGGAGGGCCCAAGGACAATTCCATCTTGCACCTCTTTTTTCTTTTCTTTTTCTTTGCATCATGTGCTGATTGGGGAGGGTTTTTTGGAAGGGCCATCCTGCGTGACACTGCAGTGCCACTCCTAGATGGGCCCGGTGTTTGTGTCGGCCACTAGGGTCGCTAATCTTACTCACACAGTCAGCTACCTCATTGCGCCTCTTTTTTTCTTTGCGTCATGTGCTGTTTGGGGAGGGTTTTTTGGAAGGGCCATCCTGCGTGACACTGCAGTGCCACTCCTAGATGGGCCCGGTGTTTGTGTCGGCCACTAGGGTCGCTAATCTTACTCACACAGCTACCTCATTGCGCCTCTTTTTTTCTTTGCGTCATGTGCTGTTTGGGGAGGGTTTTTTGGAAGGGACATCCTGCGTGACACTGCAGTGCCACTCCTAGATGGGCCCGGTGTTTGTGTCGGCCACTAGGGTCGCTAATCTTACTCACACAGCTACCTCATTGCGCCTCTTTTTTTCTTTGCGTCATGTGCTGTTTGGGGAGGGTTTTTTGGAAGGGACATCCTGCGTGACACTGCAGTGCCACTCCTAGATGGGCCCGGTGTTTGTGTCGGCCACTAGGGTCGCTAATCTTACTCACACAGCTACCTCATTGCGCCTCTTTTTTTCTTTGCGTCATGTGCTGTTTGGGGAGGGTTTTTTGGAAGGGACATCCTGCGTGACACTGCAGTGCCACTCCTAGATGGGCCCGGTGTTTGTGTCGGCCACTAGGGTCGCTAATCTTACTCACACAGTCAGCTACCTCATTGCGCCTCTTTTTTTCTTTGCGTCATGTGCTGTTTGGGGAGGGTTTTTTGGAAGGGCCATCCTGCGTGACACTGCAGTGCCACTCCTAGATGGGCCCGGTGTTTGTGTCGGCCACTAGGGTCGCTAATCTTACTCACACAGCTACCTCATTGCGCCTCTTTTTTTCTTTGCGTCATGTGCTGTTTGGGGAGGGTTTTTTGGAAGGGACATCCTGCGTGACACTGCAGTGCCACTCCTAGATGGGCCCGGTGTTTGTGTCGGCCACTAGGGTCGCTAATCTTACTCACACAGTCAGCTACCTCATTGCGCCTCTTTTTTTCTTTGCGTCATGTGCTGTTTGGGGAGGGTTTTTTGGAAGGGCCATCCTGCGTGACACTGCAGTGCCACTCCTAGATGGGCCCGGTGTTTGTGTCGGCCACTAGGGTCGCTAATCTTACTCACACAACTACCTCATTGCGCCTCTTTTTTTCTTTGCGTCATGTGCTGTTTGGGGAGGGTTTTTTGGAAGGGCCATCCTGCGTGACACTGCAGTGCCACTCCTAGATGGGCCCGGTGTTTGGGTCGGCCACTAGGGTCGCTAATCTTACTCACACAGCTACCTCATTGCGCCTCTTTTTTCTTTGCGTCATGTGCTGTTTGGGGAGGGTTTTTTGGAAGGGACATCCTGCGTGACACTGCAGTGCCACTCCTAGATGGGCCCGGTGTTTGTGTCGGCCACTAGGGTCGCTTATCTTACTCACACAGCGACCTCGGTGCAAATTTTAGGACTAAAAATAATATTGTGAGGTGTGAGGTATTCAGAATAGACTGAAAATGAGTGTAAATTATGGTTTTTGAGGTTAATAATACTTTGGGATCAAAATGACCCCCAAATTCTATGATTTAAGCGGTTTTTTAGTGTTTTTGGAAAAAAACACCCGAATCCAAAACACACCCGAATCCGACAAAAAAAATTCGGTGAGGTTTTGCCAAAACGCGGTCGAACCCAAAACACGGCCGCGGAACCGAACCCAAAACCAAAACACAAAACCCGAAAAATTTCAGGCGCTCATCTCTATTCCTAACACTAGCCTTAACACCCGTTTCAATCTTAAAATTATGCATATTTGTTTGTTGTACACTTGAGCAAACAGATAATATCTGGGGAAAATAAAACTTTAAACTCACATATTCACTTTTATACCGATAACAAACGTATGCCATTTGGTATTGTTATACTCAATTTATATTGAATTTCTAAATAATTAGAATGAAATGTAATTCTCTCTGACTAGGTACAGCTGCGATGTCTGTCTGTGCATGTTATTGTTTATTACGGGAAGCAATATTAGCCAATAGTTTACCTATACAGACGAAGAAAATATAAATTTTTATTAATGCTTAATTTGGCAGATCACTAAACTTTTAATTAATCTGGTCATAAAGATGTCAAATCTGTTCAAATATAAAAATACCAAATTATGAAAATTGTCTACGTGTTCATTGTCATACTATACTCAAGCTCAATACAACACACATAATATACAGAAGGATGCAACCAGTTTTCCTTATCACTGGTTTATCACTTCCTTATGCCTTCTCCAGGTTAATATATCTGCCCCTATATGTCATGGAAAAGGAGGGATAGGAAAGAGAGTAAGAGGGGTAATGAGCCCAGAGAAAATATTTGCTCTTCTTGGAAAATTCGATTCTGGGAGAAAACAAAGTCATTTAAATACCTCTTAGTTATAAGGTCAGAGATGTTTTTAAACTCTAAATGGACACTTTCATTAAAAGCTTTTTTTCTTTGTTTGTTGTTATCTGAAAGAAAATCTTTGGTGACTGATCAAATTAGCAGGGCTAACAATTTAATGAATAAAACATCACTCTTCTTAATGAAACCGGACAAGCTGTAGACCACAATTGTTGCTCAGCACAAGAGTAAATTCAGAGATGTATATTAATGCTTATTGTATTTATAAAGTGTATTTTAGGTGAGCCTGTGTCAGAAAAACACACACCAAATGTCACAATCTCCAGGTAGGCATGTTTGAACTGAGACACAGATTTAATACATTTGTCAACATTAAATACACTTACCAAAATGCAAATGTCTCTAAATCTGACTCTTGTGAACACCTGTTAGCTTCTACCAACGTAGGCAAAACAGAAAGGGTTTACTGTTGCCCAGAAACCCCATTCCTGCCCAACCAGTACCTGGAATTATGACCACAAGAGCAGTAGTATCCTATGTAATAAAAGTGTTTTACGTGCCGGCGACAACTAGATGGCACCCGATGGAGCAATTAAAGTATTGTTTTGTTTGGGTGCGCACAGCCATCTGCGCTGGGATTACTGTTATGTTGGTCCATCATTTTGATGGGATGGTAACTAGTATAATATAATTTTACTAGATATGCAGCGGTATAAGATATGCATGCCCAAATATGCTGTATGTGTGAATCTGACCGCTCAATCAGTGCAATGGGACCAGATATATCAGGGAGCAGCTACCAACAAGAAGAGACGGGTGTCTTTACATGAGGTGGGAGACTGTTTGATTGGAAAGCTCAGTTCTTCTGTCTCCTACTGGAAATGTTATGTACTAGGTGATTCATCTCGTCCCGCGGGCGCTCTTCACACCGTCGTAAGGGGCTACGCCCCCTTAACCCTTGCACGCCCTTGTGGCATGCAATAGTTATATTATATGGAGTATTACCTCCCATCATAATTGTGTGAATGGTTAAATATTGCATTAACAAAGGGCGTGCGATGGTTAAGTGGTCGTAGCCCTTTGCAACGGTGTGAACAGCGCACGCAGGGTCTAATGTGGTTGGTGCGGTGGTGCCACGGGTGGGGGAGGGGTGGGTGCGTGGGTGCCGTGGGTGGGGGTCCGGAGCCACCACAGGTGGAAGAGGGGCGGGTGTGGTGGTGCGGCAGGTGGGGAAGGGATGCCTGCGGGGGTGCTGCGGGTGGGGAAGGGGGTCTGGAGCCATCGTGGGTGGTGGAGGGGGGGTGTGCGGCAGATGGGGCCCGGAGGCACTGCGAGTGGGGGGGGGGAGGGTAATGCTTCTCCTCCTGGAAGCAGCTAAGTTGCTGTCCTCCCTTTGGCAGTGGCTCTCCCGGAGACTCACACAGCAGCCAAACAGCCAGTCACTATTGTTAGCGCTCGTGTCCCAACGCGCATTACAGGGAAGAAGATGCACTCATTAAACTACAGCTCCCAGCAGGCCTTAGCCCCGGGATGCTTTGGCGCTAAGGGATGCTGGGAGGTGTAGTTTATTTAGTGCGTCAACTTCTCTGTAATGCGGTGCGTTGGGACACCGGGGCTAACATTAGTGACTGGCTGGCAGAACTGACTGGCTGAATCAATGTAAAAGGTGAGAGTGCTGTGCAGTGTCAGTGACACTGCACACCCACTGCGCTGCACAGCACTGTCACCTTTTACATTGATTCAGCCATTATCCTCCGTGATATCACCCACTCTATCTGCTACATTAGCCATCTCGGAGCTTCCAGGCTGGCAGCCCAGGTGCTGTGTTGCAGAGTCAGGGCGTCTGGGGATCTGGACGCGGTTGTGGCGGGAGTCACTTCTGTGACATCACACGCACCGGGGCTCAGAGAGTATGCGTCGCAGGGAGGGCTATGAAAGCCTTCTGCTGTGCCACTTTCATACACATCTATGCCGGTGGCAGCAGCAGCTTTTGTTCCACCTGCACCGTGTCTAGGGAGTGGGGATTGTTGATGCCGGAGGGGGCAGGCGGACTGGCAGCAGGACATAGGACGCTGCAGTAAAAGGATATTTTCCCCTATCTACAGCGCAGAGACTTGCTTTATACCCTCCAGCTGTACCTTTTTGGCAGGTACAGGACTTTTTTTTATGGTCTGTACCGATTTCTGGCTCTCCAAACTTCCATTGAAAGTATAGGAAAGGGGCATGGCCACGCCTCCTTTACCGTGGCCATACCTCTGTATTAAATTTATAGCGATATTTATGTGTAAATTGTTGGAGGGTATGATGCTGCAGATGCAGTGGGACTAATTTGGGGTGTGCTCTGGGAACACACAGCAGACAAAGGGCAGAGCCTCCCATTGGATGTAACCTGTGTGGGAGGGCGTTCCTCACCCAATCAGCTGTAGACTGGGTGTGATAGACCTGCTTCTAACCCAATGAGAGCTCCTAGCCATGCCCATTGTTATCCACACAGTCACAGAGTGACAGATCTGGGCTATTATATAGGAGATTGATCATATTGACTGATTATGTAAGATCATATGTAGTGCACCGAGTCCTTGTTTAAACAGTAGTACCTTCTCTGCAGGAGCCAATTAATAGCACACCAGACAATGTTCTTTGTGCAAGTAGCCACAGCTAGTTTTATTGAGCAGAATAAAATAAATAAATAAATAAATAAATAAATAAATAAATCCATCCAAGGGTGGATGGACATAATATCTAACTCACAAAAACCCTAGAACTTAAACACATCTCTTACTGCAGCAGTAACAGTGTATATCACCAGGCCTTCCAGCCTGTTCCCCAGGTAGAGACAGACTAGCAAATTTACACACCCTTAATTAGCATCTCACATGTGATATAACAACCAAGGCTGCTCATTAACCTTGTAATTACCAGGCAGAAGTTAGAAACCTGGGGCATATATACCTCCCATGAATAAGTTTCCCAGTGCTGTTGTCACATATGCAACCCTCCTGTTCTGACCTGGGGGCAGAACACCTGTAGTCACTAAACAGAAACGTCTGCATTGGCCAGTTGGCTTCTTGTCCTATGTTCTAAGGAGAACATTTTGCATGCCAAGAAACATCTGGTAATTCTCTTATTGCTCGCTTTCCATTCCAAAGAAGCATAATCAGTTTTCAACCAATATGTTCTTCCTAAAAGGAAGTATGTGAGTGCTTCTAATGCCCACTTAATTGCCAATGCTTCTTTTTCAGCAGTCGCACAATTTCTATCATGAACATTCAGTTTCCTTCTTAAAAAAATAAGAGGATTCTCTTCACCACCTTTGTTTTGAGACAGAACAAAACCTATCCCTACATGCATCTATCTGCATAAGTTTCTTTATAAAGTTAGGTGTCATAAAGATTGTACAGCTCTACCTTTAATGACTAAAAAGCCTTATCTGCTATAGTATTCCACTTAATTATAACAGTTTACTGCGATCCCTATGAAAGCTATTACCTGTTTATTATTTAGGGGTCAGGGACAGTTTTGTTTTTTTCTCAAATGTATTAAGATGCGGCCTTGCCTATGGTGTATAAATATACTTCTCCTCTTCCATCCCTAAGCAGCAGTTTTGTGGGTTTGATGTCAATCCTGTCTCATTGATGGAGTCCAGTACTGCTTATACCCTAAGTGAGACTCCCATCAGAAAAACAGATTACTACTGTACATCATTATGATAATCAGCAGCATACTGACTTTGAATTGTATCTCTCATCCTCTGAAAGGAGGTGGGTTCTCCATGTAACCTAAATGGCATCATTATGTATTGAAACAGCCCCTCTGATGTATTAAAAGCTGTCTTTCTTTTGTCTTTTCAATGGCACCTGCCAATACCCATTTGTTAAGTCTAGAGTGGCTAAACACCATGGTATTTCCAGCATTCTAATTAGTTCTCCCACATGAGGCACTGGGTTGGTATCAAACTTATACACAATTCAATTTACAGAAATCATAGCAAAAGTGCAAGCTCCTGTTGGGTTTCAGATATAATTGGAATTACCCACACACTAGGTGACTTTTCAATTATATATAACTCAAACATTTTTTTAATTTCTGTAGACACTGCCTCCAATTGGGCTTCTGATATTTTATAGGGCTTTAGGTTAACTTCAACCCATTGTTCAGCGATTATGGGGTATATTCAGTAAAAGTCGGATCCATTCCGACATGCAGTTGTCGGAATGGATCTGACAACCCCTATTCAATGGACGGCCGCTGCTGTCAGCGGCTACGGATGCGCTGACAGCAGCGGCCAGGAGTGCAGACGGTGGCGGGCATGAGCGGGACGGCAGCGGGGGTAAGCTAGGCCGCAGGGGGGAGTAGAGAACGGCAGCTGGCGGGGGAACAGGCTGCGGGGGGGTGACATGTCTGCGGCGGCGGGGGGAGGTGCTGCAGGGAGAAAGGTCTCCCTGCAGCGCCTCCTCCGCCGCAGCAGACATGTCCCCCATGCAGCCAGCCGGCCGACGATCTCTGCTCCCACCGTGGCCCGCAGCACCGCTTATGTCCTCACCTCAGTCCGACTTGTCGGATTGAGTTTGTTGGAAAGGGGACCAAAACCTGTCGGATTTGGCCCCATTTCCGACAGAAGCACATGGATCGGCGGCTATTCCACCGATCCATGTGTTTTCCGACAAGTCGGGAATTCCAGACTGGTCGGAAAAAATCATCCCCTATTGAATAGGACGGAAGCTGCCGTCTTTCCTACAAGCTCTTTGTCATGCTTTATTACTGTTGTTTTACCAGGTATTTCAGATGCCTATTTCTTACAAGTAATTATCTTCATGCTGGTAAATAGTAAATATAATATGCACATTACAACAGGTGATGAGATCACTAGGTTGTAATTCAATCATAAATCGTTGGACATCATGATATTGGATTATAGTAACATTTATAATACGCGTGGACTATACTAGAAGTTCAGATTTGCTTGGGTACTCTTATGAAAGCACAATGTCATAACAATGTCACCTCCCGTGTTCCATTCTAACACCTCCTAACACTTAGTGTTGGAAGTACAATTTATAACTCCTATGAGATCCGTGCGTTATCATCTATGTGAAGTATTTAAATGTACCCGGATTTTTGTATCAATTTCGAGCATGAGTATACCTATACAGCAATATATCCACTAATCAGGATAGTGGACTCTATATTTAACACAGGAAAATTAGATCTTTCCTATATAATATACAAAATATATACATTTCCAATACTCACCTTCTGGTGGGCTCAGGAGCTGTAAATCCATCATTACAATACAAAGTTACATACATAATGACATAATTACTTTTTAGTTTTGTGTATTATGTACCTGAAATGGTAGAATTTAAACTCTTCTAATATGTTATGATTCATATATTAGAATTTTTCTGAATCATGTATTTAAAGGGGTAGAATTAGATCTCTCTAATATATTATATATAATCATACATCTGGAACAATTATCCATGTGGGAGCTGTAAGCTATGGTATACCACTATATCCTTTGTGAATAATTTAGTAAATAATCGGAGAATCGATATTAACCGATTGAATTATCTGACACTCTACTTGATGATGTTGTCATGATGGAGTGTGATCATGTGGAATTAAAATGAGGTTGCTACATATATTTATAATAAATCATATATGTTTACCATATGATATCCTTACCCTCGTGATTTGTTGTTTAGTTCTATATTTATTAGTAGATCATGAGCACATTATTGTTCTGTACATCTATAGTAGACCATGACCAATACAGTATCATATTTACTATTATCCTATTATACTTACCTGATGTAATGTAGAAATCTCAGATTTGTGTACAGAACCATATTCACTGCTACTTTATTAGACTTACTTGGTACAATGTATAAATTTTAGACTTGTGTATATCATATTCACCGAATAAGCACTAGATTCCTGATAAGTACCAAAGATTGAGAGCAATGACATTAATCCTGTATCATGATTATGATTGGGATGTATCTTTGGTAATATTTTAGTGTTTAGTTTTTATTTAGAGCAAGAAGATGGATATACAGGTTGAGTATCCCTTATCCAAAATGAAAAATCCCACCTGTACACTGTAAATATGGCCCACCATATTTAACATGGTATCAGGAAATGTAGGTTGATATTCACTTTCACGTTATTGAACACTTATACTGGAGTATATTATTTTATTATTTTGATGTGTGGATTTGGTGGGCATATTTGCACACACTAATTCACACTCTTATCACATG
The DNA here is from genome assembly GCF_028390025.1 of Pseudophryne corroboree. Lineage (NCBI taxonomy): Eukaryota > Metazoa > Chordata > Amphibia > Anura > Myobatrachidae > Pseudophryne > Pseudophryne corroboree. The sequence goes on from NC_086446.1 coordinate 288,639,007, forward strand.
TTAATAAAAAAATTTTTGATCACCAACACATGCTTAAATGGTACTTCCAGAACATAGCATGTTGTCACATTATGGACTCACTTTTCCTTATATATAATTTATTGACATCATTACGACTTTGTGGAACGTTTCTGAGCACTTTTATTAATCACAGATTAGAAATTATTTTTTATTCACGGTTATCACATTTGTTTTGTATGCACTAATTATCAACAATGTTTTAAAATTAGATTTCACCTAGGTGACTATGATACAGTCAACCTACACACTCAGCCTTTTTATGATAATATACGTACTGATTGTACCATTAGTCTATTTGACCATAAACTTTTTATAGTTGATACATTATTTATCATATAAAGGTTAAAAATCACTGAGATATGGATGCTGTGAGATCCTACATCATAGAGGTTATATATAGGATATGAATTGCATCACTGAAGGGTCCACATATATAATCCGATCCACTGTATTTTAATTTGTTTGCAAAGGATTAAGAGCACCTGATTTAGAGATTAAGGGCTCATTTAGTCTCTGCATAAAAACCAGCTTCATAATATGATATATATGGCAGCACATATATTCCCAAAGAGAAATGGATAGTTTATTGTATATAGAGCTGCATATCGACACTTTAAATTATTACATCCTGATATAGGAGCAGTTTAATTCATTTAAGCACGCATATCATAAAGTATTTGGTTATTATTGAAAGTTACGGATATATGTAACTCAAAAATTATAGGATTGATGCAAATAACCCGATCACTATGTCCTTTTCCTTTGGAAGGGAGGATATTTTCATTTAATGTAGGATTAGTATAGGATTCATGCTACAGTCCTATTACTGCGATTGACAATTAACAGGTGTATCAGGTTACTCTCACTACAAACAGAAGCCTATGCGGCTAATTAGAAGTAACGGTCCTCCTTTTCAAAAACCAATTGTATTGATAACAATTGGTTCATTCACGTCTACGGCTCCCTATAAATATGTCATGTCCGGCGGGCGCCGTTTACTATAGTGCCCTGAGGAAGCCTATGAGCGAAATGTGCATTGGCTACTAGCTAGTGTGTCTTATGTGTTAAATACAAATGTATCTGTCCGACGAATGTATGCAATGTACCGTATGATATAATGAATTACTATGCTGAGCGTTATAGCCAGTACATAGCACTGTACTAGACTAGCGGCTTAACGGCCCGTCTAGTTGCAGAGTACACGGCGACAGCTGAAGTGAGATATTAGTGGCGGCACTGTGGGTTACGCGGCAGTGGCTGCAATAATTTAATAACCCTATCATAGATGTGCCTTGCACAGCCGTAAATCATATGTTGGTATTTGAAAATATATATCTGTCACGGCACTTTGGATTGTACCACAGCAGCCATAATAATTGAATACTAATATACGTCCCGTGTAAGTGCAGGCTTTAGTATGACTCATAAATATCTGTCACGGTGGTGTAAATATGCTACCACGGCCTCAGTAACATAGCAAATTAATCATATCTGTGTCCCGCAGAGTTGCGGATTACACGGAAACACCCTATCATTAGGATTTGCTACGGCAGGGTGTTCTAGTTACAGCGGCTATGATTATCTAGATAACACCCTGACACATGTCTGTTTAACATGGTATTCCTGGCTATACCATATTTGATGTGACACTAGAATAATCATATTATATTAGCGGTCAGACGGCGTGAACCGCCCGTAATTACACAGTGATATTCTAACTCCTACATCTGCCACAGCATGACAGCTATGGCAGCCGTATCTATATAATATAGAAAACGGGCAGTCTCTTACAGAGTCATTATCAATACGAGACTGTATGACTGGTATTACAGGCAAGAGATGACAACTTATATTCACTGTAATTGCAAGTGACCAGTTATAAGAGTTCTAGTTGTCACATACTAGTGTTTGTTCGCTCACATCATATGTGATTAACTTATAGCAGCAAAACACATATGCTTATTTTAAGCACTATATAATGCAGGCATAGTATTGAACTTTCTATGGGTAGGATTACCTGAGATACCAGATAACGCTTTGGAATACAATAATCATCATTTGTTAAAACTATCAGAAAGATTATATAAAATATTAAACGTTTACATCTATTATTATAGCTATCATTCTATCATGCTGTATTCTTGGATTACATTTTCTGGAGTGTCTCATTCTTATTGAATTACCCATAGATCACTCTTAACGAACATTTATTTCTAGCATAGCATAGCATAGAGAGTGAATAACGGTCCATACATATTAGGACTATTTAATATCAACAACACATAATGAATATGACACATTAGCCTTGTTTTTCATCTTTATTCACTTTATTTTCATTCTTACTCACTTTCCTTACTATTTTTAATACTTAGCTTGACCTTGAATAAAGGACAATATAAGTCCGGTAAATTAATTTAAATACTATATACAAGATAAATCAACATTTATTGTGGCATTTTGCCTATATTTGAGAACATGACAGGGGTTTTAACTAATTCAGAATAAAGATTTTATTTTAAAATTGAATATATATTGGGTTGTGTGCACTGCATTGGTAGCTGATTTCTCTTTTCTTTCCCCTCTCTTTGGGGAATTGACCTTATACTTTAATTTAAATCAGTTGGTAGCACCTTTAATGACCTTGGTATTTCATTATGATTCATCCACTCATTGGTTAGAGTGGTATTCACAATTGAAAAGGTATCCCAAGTTTATAAAATATTTGGATTACTCATATCTTGGTGCGGGTTACCCTCCAACTTGGATGAGATTTGTACTCTCTCCATTGTTTGGAAATTTGCAAATAGTTCAGAGGGTTTTGGCGATTGTCACTTTGGGAGTCAAAGGTACTGATGTTACTGGGGGGACTGGGGTATCTACTCAATCTTTCCATGGTTTATCAATTTACATGGAAGATCTGTTCTGGCTTAATTTCTTCCTGAAGTAACTGTCAGTCTTACTGTGCAAATGTCTGGCTCCTTATGTGACTAACTTAGACAGGGAGGTAATATACTGCTCTTCCTTTTCTTACTAGTGTTTCACAGTATATGCACTCAGAGTTGTGCAGGGAATAATGTAAATGAGCAGCATAATAACTGAGCAGAGCTGCGTAAGTGAAGCTGGGTATTCTCGCTCACCCACCTCACGGCTGCTCTCTCTTTCACTCAGGTCCCTGGACAGCTTCTGCTTTACTCTGCGCCTCTGGCTGTTACTAACAGTATCATATTACATTGCTTGCTGGGGCCGGCCTCAAGGGTCTGGACCATCTGCTACAAGGAGCTCACTGTCTGTCACACAGCTGCTACCCCAGGCCTGCTTTCATGGGCTGTCAGTCACCGGGAAGGAGAACTTGAGGCTGTCTCTCCTCAGTGACAGCCACACAGGGCTCCAGCTCCCGCAGTCTCCTGCTTCCAGATCGTTAGTTCAACTCCCAACGGTCAGTCAGACCTCTTATTTATAGCCTCTGGCCAAGCTGCCAGATCTATCCTGTCCACAACTCTATCCAACTGTCCTCTGTGGTGTCCTCACGCTCTCTGAGTCACATCATTGACCACTTTACCCTGTAACTGCTGGGAGGGCTGTGATTCCGAGCTCTACCAGCAAAGAGGGATATTAAGGTGGTGCACAGTATAAGATAATATTCATTTTACATACAGTAGGACCCAACATGTGTAGATACACCCAGGGTCTGGGGTACCACAATTATACTACTTCTACACCACTGTGCCAATGATGTGCCATGTGTCATCATTATTTATCTGTCTGATACCTGCAGTAAAATACCAGCCCTATTTCCCTGTAGAATATACTAGCTCCATGCCTCCAATCAATATACAAGAACCCCTAACATACTATGGTCCCTTCAGAGGCTCTTTCTAAACTAGGGATAAGTGGTTGTGACTACATTAGCATTATCATAGTTGATGTTATGCACTTTCCCTATCAGCACTCCTTTAGCAACATATCCATGCACTACAATGACAGTGGGAAGAATATTTGTTTTCCGTTGTCCACCTGGCCTTTAATATCCAGGGGACAGCAGATGCTACAGTATATTCACACAGACCCCTCCAAAATGGCAATCTCCTTTATGGACTTTATAGACCACCATTGGATCAACAGAGGCCAGTAGCTCTGTCCTGGAGTGGTCTAGAAGAGGGTGTTGTAATCGGAGATGGGAGCATGCAGCGCAGGACCTGGCAGAATACAAAGAACCAGAAGACATAAAAGAGGTTGGTTTGGCCCCAAATGGCATTTATGCAGTAGCGCACAGGAAGTGGAGCTAGGATGCTGATTGTGCCATTGAAGCCAGACCTGCCTGGGCATGTGACTGCTGGAGAACAAACACTGAGGAGCCTGTGATGGCTGGAGAGTCAGCTGTAGTAGAGATTAGTACATGCTTTGAATATGTACAGAGCATGGAGCTGATGCTGACCCCTTGGGAGTGTCAGGCCAGTACACAGAGAATTGAGCATTTGTAAGCTTCTTCCTGAACTGAGGGAGAGACTCTGGCCATGGGGCTGAATAGCACAGAAGGTTTTCTTCAAGCAAGAAAGAGGTGACTACAGTTTAATTGCTTTACAAATAAATTACTAGACTATATTTGCATATCTCCGATGACAGTCATCAGCGGAGATGCATTCCCTATATTGACCCCCGCAGCTACCATTGTAGCCCATAGGCTACACATCGCATATGCAGCCGGCAGAGGATTCCCCCAGATCCCTCCATGGAAGTGGTCTATGTGCTTGTGTAGTCTTAGCTGCGCAGAACCCCCCGCTGCCATCACAGCACATTGCAGGGATGGGCACCTTTTCAGAGCCCCTGTCCCTGCATGTGCTGGATGATCCATCCTGCCAATAGGATTGCATATTACAAAGCGATCCAGGGTGGTAAGATCCCACCCAGATCACAATCAATATGCAATCCTTGATAAATGGGCCCCTAAGACAGCAGGAAGAGTGTTGATATGTGGACACTACCTGTACACAGCTTTACCCTCTGGAGTGTACAAAAGGGGTGTTAGATATTGTATGGCGGAGAATGCTAAATCACATTTATCAGCTGTGGTTGTTTCATCATGTCAAATCAGAGGTCAGGTCAAAGTACCCGATGCCATCAGGGATCATAAGGCGCCCAGATGTCCAATCTTACCAAACAAAAAATCTGATCCAGTCATACGCATCAATACACAATAATTTTGAGACAAATTAGATAAATTCAACCAAAACAGCCAATAGATAACCTTGTGCATGGGAAGCTTTAGTCATCAATATGAACCATGCATAAGATATACTGTGGAATAAATGTGGGTTTACGCTAATAGAATTTGTTGAAGTGTGAAATATTAAGAGCAAGAAAAACCTGGCCTTCACAGCCTAGTGGAGTTATGCTAAATTAAACTTGATGACCCAGCATTATGACCTAGGAATGGCAACATGCAACAGACAGCTGGAGTTCCAATTATATCTTATTTCTACTACAAGCTACAGTAGAAGGGCCTTCCTAGCATTGCCCTAGCAGAAAGTTATTATACCCCTTGCAAATGATTGTGCTGAATTATTGACAATATATATGCTTAAACTAGACCTGTAATTATATAATCAGACAGGAGCACACTGGCTGCCCCTGCTATACCAAGTAAAGATCAGTGAAAAAAATCATGGTACAGCAGTTTGTATATGAGTGAAGAATTAATTGAATTGTGAGATGTGGTTTATCCATTTTTTATCCGCTTTTCTGACAAGAAAATAACTTTTCAGGTCTCAGCTGGAATAAACACTGATTTTATTAAGTTGAAAAGTAATAACATGATCCTGTAATCTGATGCAGACCATAGAAAAAAAATAAACATAAAAAAGCAAATGATGCGCCGTGGGTGTTATAAAGAAAATCTGGGGAACTATTCATTAGCTACGTTCAATTTCTCTGTTAACCCTGAAAGTATTTCCGGCACTATCAGTGAAGGTCATTCATAAAGCACCACAAAAATAAAAATAAAAAAAAATCTGGGTTCTCTTTTCAATTAAATAACACTTTCAGTTATTGACCTAAATTATTGCTTGGCTTAACATTATTTATGGGTTCAATAATTCAGAAGAGTGACAGGACAATTGTTTTATCACATTGCTTAGAATGTGCTTCTCCAAAGAATGAGACGGCATACAGGTCTCATTCTGTACTTTTAATGAGATTGGTTCAGCAGAGAAACACAATTTCCAGATACAGTACAAGTAAAGAAAGCTTAGATTACGTGCTTATTTGTGTAGGGTCTTCCGTATTATGTAATTGTATCTAATTTGTTTGTGTCATGATCCTAATGTAAAAAAAAGGGAGACTGCCTGCCATAATATGTAAAATAGGGAACTCTGCCTGCCTAATGTGTCAAAAAGGGGACTCTGCCTGCCGTACTGTATAAAAGGGGGCTCTGCCTGCCGTACTGTATAAAAGGGGGCTCTGCCTGCCGTACTGTAATAAAAGGGAGCTACGTATGCCGTAATTTGTAAAAGGCAGCTCTACCTGCCTAATGTGTAAAAGGGAGAAAGGGAGCTCTGTGGCCATGCCCCTTCCCCATGAAGCCACGCCCCTACATTTTCAGCATAATTTCACAATCCTCATCCAATTCCAATGCTAGGCAGTCAATGCTGGCTTCCAATGCAACAGGGAGTTTACAAGTATTGGATCCCCTGCCACAGCATAAACTAGTCCCAGGCTGGTCAGTGCGGGCTGGTGACTCAATGGGAGTAAGGACCAAAGGCAGAGTGCCACCCCATCCCAGAGGCAGCCAGTACCACACTAAAAAGCAGTGGGGTTTTCCCATCATAATAAGTGGTAGGGGTAAATGATAATATTGGGACACCTGGAATGGTAACCATGCCACCACAGTGATCCCAGTGTATTGCAGAGGCATGAGTATTGCTGAGTACACACTAGACGATAAAGTGAACGATGTGGCCGATACTGACACGTCGTTCACAGTATCGCCTAGTGTGTATATACTATGTCACTGATGATGAGCGCTCCCGCATGTCATCAGCGACATCGCCTGTAACTGTAGTGCTGTCACTCTGTGCAACTCCTCCTTTCTGTCTGTGCAAACTGTTCCTCTCCATAGAAACCAACTTCACTCTGCAACTACAGTCACCTTACTCTGCAAAACTAAGCACCCAGGCAGAATGCTCTGAAAGCCCACCTCTTTATTTACAACTCTGGGATCTGCTGGCTGGATGTACAAGATAAGTCTCCCTGGTATCCGGGAGGACTATCCAAAAGCATTGCCTAGCAGATCATTATTCCATTCCAGGAGCGCAGGAACAATACTTCTGGAAGTCGCATGGATTTTGGGAATTTCTCCCTGACTGCACTCTTCTGGAGAAAATTTGGCGATTCCGCACCAGTCATAGACAATATATCCAGATGAATTTAAATATAAATATAAAGAAACCAGAAATATAGATTTAGGGATGTGATTCCCCAATTGTGTACTCTGGTGGTGCGCCCAGAGTCAGGGTTATATAAATTGCTACAATAGAAAGAGAGAAAGAAGACTCTTGGGTTGGCGCACTCTTAGTTTAAAATTAGCCTCCGGGCATTACCCGGAATACAATTGGAAGTGAACAAGCCCGTAGCATACGGGGGAAATGCGTCTTCCTGTTCATCTGGTTGTCCTTTATCCACAGCAGGATCTTTATCCGTCCACCAGCATGTCCAGGGACCTGGGCAGCAACCGGTACTGTCTTTTCATTCTAATGATCATAACTTAACATCCAAGGGGGACCTTTCACACTAGCTGACATTGAATCAATTCACCTTGTTAAAGTGCATGTTGGCTGTCATTAGCCATGTGTATCTATATATGTGTCCTCCTGGCCTCCCAGCCACAACAAGTATTAACCAGCACACTAATAACCTTTGAGTATTAGTGTCCAGTGGGGAAAACACCAAATATAATTTTGTATTTTTATATGTGATTTCACACTGTAGAGCTGCACTTTTGTGTCTGGTTTTCTGGTTATAATTTCTATATTTCTATAATACTAATTCTGGCAATGAGTCATGCCAGGATCAGTATTATGTTCATGATACCTTAACCAGCTCACTTATTTTTGTATCATCTGTATTTATATATAGTCACGGTTGGTATAACACAATACTATTGTTAATCACTTATTCTATCTGACTGCTACTTAATTTGACACTCTTTCTAACTTTTTCAGACTCTCAGGGAATACCCAGTGTCAGTAGAACGGCCATTGTGAGCACCGAACAATCACTAACAGCAGGATCACCATCTTCTATTCTTGTTCTTTTTCATTTTTGTAGCAGCCGGACACCATGCCAGCATCATTCTAGTCTCCTTATACTGGACGTACATAATAAATAAGATCAACATATAATCCTCAGTAACATACAAGGAAGCTTGTACTGGTGGGGCAGATCATTGATGTAGTACTGACAGTGTACACATCTTCCTGCCAAATCTATGTGGATATAGATTAACCTGAATACATTAAATATTTTATACATTTAATTTCTTTATATAGTCTACTCAGCATTACGCTAGATATATATACTGATCGTGTGAATCAACCTCTATTCTATCTTTCTTTTGGCACTTTAAGGGGGTACAGCCACTGTTATAACCAATAATAATAAAAGTTAAGTCTTATAATCTTATAACATATCTTCTTTACTTATTTTAAACTAAAAACTAAGAGTGCACCAACCCAAGAGTGTTCTTTCTCTCTTTCTATTGCACTCTTCTGGATCCAACCCACATTTCTAGTGAAGTGGGTAGAGGCTTATGTGCAATTGGTGGCATTACACCATAGGAGACAAGGTCAGGATGATGCAAATCACGTCACACCCTCTGCACTGGCCATTACGAGGAGTTTTTAAACCTGTTTTGTTCAGTTGTGTCTATATCTCCTGACGAAAGGGGTTCAGCCCCTGAAACGTAGAGAATAACTTTCTTTCATTTGCAAGACTCCGAGTGCCGCCTGCTCCTTTTGGACATTTGCACGTCTACACATTGATTTGGGAAGGCAACGGAGCGCATTACCTAAGAGAGTGCTGAATTATCTGCTGTATATATATATATATATATATATATAATATATATATATATGTATATATATACATAAGAGTTACAAGCCCGCCAATATGAAGGACAAACATAACTGTAATGGCAGTGCCAGGGGCTGTGCATACCCCGGATGGAGCAACACTTGAATTGCTCCTTTGGCGCTATCTAGTGGCTGCTGGTGTGCAAAACACTTGAATTCCCCCAATAGGGGTGAATTAACCTTTTATTATATAATATATATATATATATATATATATATATATATATATATAGATAGCAAACTATGGATCTGCTGGTTGGTGTTATCCATTTATCCATATGCAAAGCAATGGCTTAGAGAGGGGAGTTGCAGCATTGTGTTTCTGTCATTCCCTCATAGGGGGCCATTCAGACCCGATCGCATGCTAGCTTTTCTTGCAGCGGTGCGATCAGGTCTGAATCACCCCCATAGCCTGCAGAAAGTAAATCACCACATCAATACAGTCTTTTGTCATGTTGCACACTGTACATTGATTCTTTCTGAAATTGACATTGATAGAAAAAAATAATATTTGTGAGAGGCAAAAAAAAAAATATATAGATAATATATAACTTCCAAGAACAATAATTTTCATGGGAGTATAAAAGAATCAATAAAAATTGTAGATATTTACTATAAATACTGCATATTACAATTACACAGCAGCTTATGAGACATGGCTAAAGGGGAAAAATATATTGCCTACTGAAAGCTGTTTTCATGTAGCTTTCCCATACAAGAAGGCAACGGGGCACTGAGCAGGTCAACAACCCAGCAATCTCTTATTGTCAGGTACAAGCCTAGAATTGTCACACACTTTGCCATCATTGCAATTGCTTCTAAAGGGCACATTACAGTAAAGTATATCTTATTTTACAAAGAAATAAGTTGTACTTACTGAATAAAAGTGAGTATTTCCATGTATCAATTTTTTTCATTTTGAAAAGTGAAATAATGGTTCTGCCATTCTTTTCTAATTATTTAGACACTGTCCATGCTGTGGACATTCTTAGGGGCCTATTTATCACCAAGCCCATCTGATGATGCAGATTACAGGTGATAAACTCGACCCAACTCGCGCTGTGAAAATTGAGTACATTGCATGGATGTATCAATTATCGCATACAGGGACTGAGCTTGCGTTCAAGCTGTGTCCCTGCGATGCCTCTCCCATCACTACCGCTGCCGCCGGGTCCCGCCCCCGCGTCGAGACTACCCCAAAAGTGCCCGCCACCCCGGATTTTATACTTACCAGATTAGGATCCAGTGTCCGCTGCTTCAGGAGGCTATCGGGCGCCGAGTCCTTCTTCTGCACTGTGACCCCCCGATGCTGTAAAGTGCGCTGCTGCTTTGTAGCATCAATTTACTGTACTGGGGTCACAGCGCAGCATATGGGGGACCCGGCGCCTGACAGCGCTCGGCGCTCACCGGAGCAGCGGACACCGGCTCCTGGACAGGTGAGTATGTTTTGGGGGTTTTTTTTACTTTTTTTTCTTTTTTTTTAACCAGTGATCAGCACATACCTGATCACACTGCTGGGTCCCGCACAGATTTTTCTGCCAGGGGGCACAGAAAGCTGGCCTGTGATCTCACCAGTCTGAACTGGTGAGATTATCACAGGGCACACTGCTAAAAGTGAAGCCTAGCATCACAGGAGGCTAAAAGACTGCTGGGCAAGGGTAATTGCGTGAGCGTCACCAAGTACCACCTGGTAACCCTCTTAACTGAGTAGTCCACATAACATTTGCACTATGAGGCACCCCCTCTTCACTTTTCTTTAGTTATTTATATATAAATATAGTAATTTTGGACTAGAGGAGCATGCACATGACACGCTCTGAGTGTCAAGCACCTGTTTTTTCCTTTATTGCTCTTCTCCCTGATGTCACATCGAAATCATATATACCTCAGTTTAGTTCTAGGCAGTGGTGCAAGTGGGCGTGTACGGGTGGGTACGGCGTACCCGTAAGAATTTAGCCGTGGGTACGCCGTAACCACACCGACGGGCCGCCGCTCCTCTTTCCTCCCTCCCTCCCTCTGCTGCTCCACGCCGCACCCGCCGTCCCCGCCGCACCGCCGCTGATGTGAGGGGAGGAGAGCGCAGCCTGCGCCTCTCCTTCCCCTCAGTCTCCGGCGGGTGTCATAGTTTAATTCAGCGCCGATCCGTGAGCCAATCAGAGCTCGCGGTGCGAGCTCTGATTGGCTCACGGATCGGAGCTGAATTAAACTGTGAGACACCTGCCGGAGACTGAGGGGAAGGAGAGGCGCAGGCTGCGCTCTCCTCCCCTCACACGGACAGACGGCAGCGGCAGCAGTGAGCAGGGGGGAGGGAAACATGTATACCTGACACTGGGGGATATCTGGCACTGGGGGGGCATGTTATACCTGGCACTGGGGGATATCTGGCAGTTGGGGCATATGTGGCACAGGGGGGCATATATACCTGGCACTGGGGGATATCTGGCACAGGGGGGCATGTATACCTGGCACTGGGGGATATCTGGCACTGGGGGGGCATGTATACCTGGCACTGGGGGATATCTGGCACTGGGGGCATATCTGGCACAGGGGGGCATATATATACCTGGCACTGGGGGATATCTGGCACAGGGGGGCATGTATACCTGGCACTGGGGGATATCTGGCACTGGGGGGGCATGTATACCTGGCACTGGGGGATATGACACAGGGGGGCATATATACCTGGCACTGGGGGATATCTGGCACAGGGGGGCATGTATACCTGGCACTGGGGGATATCTGGCACTGGGGGGGCATGTATACCTGGCACTGGGGGATATCTGGCACTGGGGGCATATCTGGCACTGTAGGGGCATTTCTGTATCTGGCACGGGGGGCAATGTATATCTGACACAGTGGGGGCATTTGTGTATCTGGCACTGTGGGGCAATGTGTATCTGACACTGTGAGGCAATGTATATCTGGCACTCTGGGGGCATTTCTGTATCTGGCACTGTGAGGCAATGTGTATCTGGCAATGTGTATCTGACACTGTGGGGCAATGTGTATCTGGCACTGTGGGGCAATGTGTATCTGGCACTGTGGGGCAATGTGTATCTGGCACTGTGGGGCAACGTGTATCTGGCACTATTGGGGTCATACGTGTATCTGCCCCTCCCCCCATATGTGTATCGCGCCCCAATTTTCATTGGCCACGCCCCATGTGGCATTTGGCCACACCCATTTTTTTCGGCGCGCGCACACAGTACCCGTAAGACATTTTTTCTACTTGCACCACTGGTTCTAGGTCACTAAGATATACAATAGTGAAAATGCGATCCAAATTCATTCTGGGCGATTCTCCGTAGTGCATGGGACAGCTACACAAATTCAAATGACATACTTCTCCAAAATACCAAGAGTTTAGTGGGTCTTAAGTTATAGAGTAAGGCATTGCTACTAAGTAATTAAGTTTTCATATTACAACAATTTCTTAACAGACCAGTTTAAAAGGAAAAAAACAATTAAAAGTGTGCGTGTGATGCACTGGACTTTATGTTCACTTTCTGGAGAATCACCCCTCAGTGGTTTTTGCGTGATGCCAGACCGAACAGACAGACAGGCATACGGACAAAAATTCTGATGTATTTTTTTTTTTTTATCTCCATAGTTTATAAACAGTCCTTAGAAGTATGTTTCTATAAAATTGCTATGCACAGACGCAACCCTTACTGTTTTATCATATGTATAGATTTTGGCAATACTTGGCTACTCCCACAAAATGTCTGGAAAACTCATGAAGTTAGGCGTTCTCCATCACTCCCAGGAGGGCAAAGGACACTCTCAGATTCTGCCCAGTTTCCTAGTACAGTGGGTGCGATAGGATCTTGATGATGCAATTTGCTACGAATGTCGAGATTCATTACTTTGTGGGAGAGCATTGGCCTCCTGAGGTCTATTTACCAAGGCCTCTCGGTAACAATCATCAAATATCACTGCATAACACAGAAATACGTAATGTTCTACAACTGCAATCTACCTTTCCAGGCTTCCTGGAAAGGTAGATTGCAGTTGTAGAACATTATAAAAAGCAGTTTGTCTGTTGGCAAAGAAGCTGAGATAAACCCTCTCTCTTTTATAAACACAGGTGAAAAAGCTTTTCTAAGCTAATAAATTGACCCAAGAACTAAAAATGAGAATTGCATTAAATATGAAGTTTGTTAATATTTAAAAACAGGGACTGGAACTGTGTCTGGATACATACCAGGAGGACTTTGCACGTGCGTTTGTGTACGTATTTTCATAGCAGATCATCAGCTTGCGGGCAGGGCCTCCCTAGCTCTATAAATATTAAACCATGCATGTACCCTCGCAAACACACATATAGGTACGCATAAACATATCCATATACTTATCCTGTTAGCCAATAGCAATACCTTGGCTTCCATTGCCAGGCAAAACTCCATACTGACTTGAACCAAGCATTGCAGCCAGTGTCTGGGAACAGCAATGATGTATGGGTGTTCTTGGCTTGCTAACTCAATAACTACATCACAAAACTTACCCGGAAAGGCTAAAAGATCTTAACTTATATAGTTTGGAGTAGAGACGGGAAAGAGGGTACATGATAGAAACGTTCAAATACACCAAGGGTCTTAGTAAAGTTCAGAGGGGAAACATTCTTCATAGGAAGAGAAGTATTAGAACTCGAGGACATGCACTGAAACTGGGGGGGGGGGGGGCAGTTTCAGGGGAAATTTAAGGAAAAATCACTTCACAGAAAGGATAGAGGTGGTAGAGGTTAAGACTGTAGAGAAATTTAAACATGCTTGGGATAGGCATATGAATATCCTTACAAAGAACTTAGGTTCAAAAAGGGTTGAGATTACCTAAAGGATAAAAAAAGTGGCAGACTAGATGAGCCTAGTGGTTATTATCTGCCGTCAAATTCTATGTTTCTATATTAGAGACAAGTGGTAACAATGCTTTTACCAGTGTTAAGCTTACCCTTAACTACCATTTTTTATAAAATAAATAATAGCTCTATAATGGTAAATAAAAATGGCCATGGACATCTTGGATGCTCCAACACATTTGCTGCCTTATATTCAAATGAAGAACAGGATCATATAAAATATGCACAGATGTAATGAGATGAGGAAAAAGAGTGCAACCTGGCACAGCTTCAATTCTATTACCATATATATATGCACTCATCAGTCATAACATTATAACCATCTGCCTAATATTGTGTAGGTCCCCCTCATGTTGCCAAAATATCTCTTACCTATTGAAACATGGACTCTACAAGCCATCTGAAGGTGTCCAGTAGTATCTGGCACCTAGACGTTTGCAGCAGATCCTTTAGGTCCTGTAAGACGCAAGGTGGGGCCTTCTTAGCTCTGACATAAACCAATGTCAGCCTGAGTGTAGAAGTTAATCTTCTGTGTCTACAATCGGACTGTAGTAATGTTCTCAACACTTGTGCAGTATAGTTACACTGATCTCACCCTAATTTCATGTGTCTCAGCAGGAAGTTAGATTATTAAATCGGTGCCACAGGCTGAGTCATTTGCAGCCTTTTGTAATGAGCTGCGGCTCTATGGAAATGACAGATTACAGCTATTACATGATATTTAGAGCAAATATTTACCCATTAGGAATAAAAATGTTTAACTGCATAATTTAAAGTCCGCTGATAAAAATAAATTAATACAGCTACAGAGAAAACATGTTTTAATAGATGGACCTTTCATGTGCAGTACACATAAACCTGCATTAATCCATCACGTCACTGCCCCCTTTATTTGGGGGCCAGTATGAATGCCTCAAGATCGGCAAAGCAGCCCCAACCTCACACTACTACCATCTCCTCGACCACAGTTTGCTGTGTTGTCCCACTCCTATCAGTTGCAAAATCAAATATTAAAAAATAATAATAATACTGACAATAAAAATGAATCACCTAGCCTCATTAGGCTGGTTTGTCACCACCCAGCAAGTGCCGCCCCTAGGCACGTGCCTCGCGAAGGAGAGTATTGCTACAGCACAAATAACACAAAGGGGGTGATTCAATTTGTTTTTTATGTGGTATTAATTAATGTTAATGGGAGCATTCCAATTGTTTTGGTATACAGTGTATACGAAGCTGTTTTTTTATGCTCTATTCCCCACCAAAATGTCCTCTTCCATGGACAAAAAAGATGTTTTGGCGCCAAAAGTTGGTGTTTAGTAATCCGAATTTGTCAGGAAAATTCATCCTAAATCCAAACCGCACATCTCTACTTAAAACCTGGACAATTAGTGCTCCTTGAGGACTGAGTTTGTGAAATACTGCTCTACGTTGTGTGGTCCAGCGGATCGATAAAGGGGATCAGTATGATATCCTGGCTGTTGGGTTCCCGGCAGTCAGGAGACCGATGCCGAGAACCCAACAGCCGGGATCCTGGTCCGTGTCCCCTCATGGTAGAGCTGCCAGATGACAGCGAAACGCGTAAAGAAGCCAATCCTCTGACCAGGGCATTGTCCAGCTGCACAGTGGAATCACTCCAAATGCTGGGAGATCCAAGCACCCAACATTGTGGACAGCAATATAGGGAGAACCACCGTTTATTTTGCGAAGGAGAAAGAGAGCATCTGGAACCTCGCTAGGTGGAATACCCGGCCAATACCACAAGGGAGCTGGTAATTATCAATCTCCAAATTGGATGTCGCTATAACATATTAGAGTGAGGAGGACTGTTTGCTGATCAGCACAATGTGTATATGCTGGCATTTACATACACTAACTTGCCCTTTTTTCTGGAAAGTAAAGAAGGCGAAGGACTGGCTTTTTAGGCTCAATTTTTATACTGTTATTATGGTATTACCGATTTGTCGGACATTATATGTTTTATGAAATGAATGACATTTACATTTTTAACCACACCTGGTATTAAGATATTTTTTCTAGCGCTGATCTCTTATTTGCGTTTCCATTGTGTCCTCTCGTGGGGTCGCTGCACTCGCCACACTTCAGTCGCCACAGGGTTATATTCCCCCACGGGTGGTGGCATGGACCACCACTCGAGTTGGGACTGCAGCCGGTGGTCAGGATTCCGACTCTGGGTATTTCACCAATTTTCGGAATTCTGGCATCGGTATCTTGACAGCCAGGATTCCGACAGCCGACAAATTTAATGTCTCCCCTTATAAAGGTCTACATTTTATGTCCTGTTAATTCACCTCCATTGATATTTTTAATTTCGAGTGGATTTGCTGAAACTTGTTACTTGTCATTGTTACATAATCCTGTAATTTATTCAGTACTTCAAATTTATTTTTCATTAGATAAGTGACAGTAGATCTTGCATAGGCTTCTGTAAAATGTACTGTGGGTTGAGTGCACAACTAGAAAAGTGCAAAGACAAACTACTCTGGACAGTATAGCTGGCAACCTGTAAGTTCTACTGAAAGGTCCTCTAAAAACTTCTCAAACTGCATACAATTACCTCTGAGAGAAAGACAACTGCATCAGGCAATGAGCTTGTGTGTTTTCAAGCATCAACATTGGTAACTTATGACACAGTGCCACCTAAAGTCCTTTCAATATAGCTTCCATACTCCACTCAGCCTGTAGTTGTTGCCATATTCCAACAATGTGCATGTAAATTTGGATACAATTTTATTCACTGGACATGGGTCAATTGAGTTTACATACAAGTGCAGTACTACAACAGCATGCAGTTGAAAGTTAACCACACCCATCTAAAGTGCATCTTGTGTTCGGTTACACATATCTTTAGGTACGCCTTTAAAGCCCAATGTAAGGGGGGATACACACAGAGAGATCAGTGCTTAAATTCTAAGCAATCTGACTAGATTGCTTAGAACATAAGCACGGATCTCTCCGTGTGTATGCCCCACAGAGATAGGACAAAGCTTCGCAGATGCTAGATTGGCCTGCATGCAGACACAATGTAGCAGGTCGCTCATTTCACAGCTGGGTGAAATGAGTGCCCCCCTCCCCCCCGTCCGCCCCCTCACTCAGCACACATCGTGCTGTGCTGAGCGGGGGAAGAGATGTGTGCTGAGCGGTCACTGATAGATCGCTCAGCACACCTCTCTACGTGTGTACGGGGTTTAAGTTTTCAAGTTGTTGATGATGACTGTTCATTTTTGTTACAGATGCATCTATGTGGACTGTTTTAGGTTGCACATTTCTTTTTCTTTTCTTTTTTATTCTTTATTTTGTATGGTCAGAGAAAGTGGAAAAACAAAACAAAAAGGAGGAACAGTTGGGCAACCAAAGCCCAATAATGACCATGTTATTTTTAAGAAAAAATATAAACGAAAGAACAACATCAGTAAAGTGTCAAATGGATAAAGAAAGGGGAAGGGGGGAAAGAGGGAACGAGGTGGGGGGGACCACGATACAGTCTCACAATGACAAATATACAAAAAGTTTTCAAATGAGGAATAAGAAAAAAGAAGAGAAAAGATAAAAAGTAAAAAGAGGAGATAACAGTAAGGGATGCAGAAGCAAGAAGAAGTAGTGGTGATCAACAGCTGTAGTCCACAGGTCCGCGGAAAAAGCTGACAACAGGAATGGGGAGGTGAGGGCCTATGCTCTGCAAGTAGCCAAGGAGCCCAAACCTGCTCTAAAGTGTATCCTCAGTCATGGAGGTAATACGTAATTTTTTCCATTGCTGCAATGTGCCAGAGTCTGGTGTTGAGAGCAGAGAGAGGAAAGGGGGGGGGGGGGGGGGGGGGAGAAGTTTTTTTTCCAGTTTAGAGCAATCAGTGATTTTGCAACTGTTAAGATGTGTGTTTTCAGTTTTTTAGGAAATGTATCAAGGGTCGGGGGGAGGGGGGATAACACAGTAGAAAAATCCAGGGATATTTCAGCACAGAGGTTTCGAGAAGATAATTCAAGAGGGTATGGACCAAGTCCCAAAAGGAGTTAATGATTGAGTAGGTCCACCATATATGAACCATAGTACCAAGTACCACTGCAACCACAACCCCTCCAACAATTCAGGGAAGAAGACGGGAAGAGCTTATTGAGTTTATCAGGAGTATAATACCAGCGATAATAAATCTTGTATGCTGTCTCTTTGATAATGGTTGCAATAGAGCTCTTAGCTATCCCCAGTCTCATGTCGTCCCAGTCATCATCTCACGGGGGAGGTCCAAGATCTAGTTCGCTAGCAGTTTCATGGGGTTTGGAAGAGGGAAGGGTGGGATCTAGGAGGAGGAGGATGCCCATTTCTTAATGTAGATGCAACTCAAAATAATAGTATAAAAACACAACAGTGTGTGTGTACATTTTCTTATATGCAATAGGTGCATCTCGTGCAACTTTAAATGGCTGTCAAATAATAAACAATATGTCACACATGCAGCTAAATATAATATCCTACGAGATCCCGAGGTGTGGGACTTTTGTGTGAGTCTGCCCATTTTTTAAAGCAGCAATCATTTACCAGGCAAAACCAACCTGGTTTTGACTTGTAACTGATTGCTGCTTTAAAAAAAACAGACAGACTCACACAAAAGACCTGCACCTCCAGAACTTGGAGGCTATTACATTTAGCCACTGGTGTTATATAAACTATTGTTCCCTTTGAATTCAAGGTATGTGCAATTTATTAAAAACTAGAAATAAAAAAGTATGCACAATGGGGGTCATTCCGAGTTGATCGCATGTAGCAACTTTTTGCTGCCCGTGCGATCGCAAGGCTGCGAACGCTTGTGCAGCCGAGCTATGCAAATTTTTTTTTGCAGTTTCTGAGAAGCTCTGGAGTTACTTACCCGCTGCGATGTCTTCAGCCTGTCAGGTCCCGGAATTGACGTTAGTCACCCGCCCTGCAAACGCCTGGACACGCCTGCGTTGGACTCACCACTCCCAGAAAACGGTGAGTTGCCGCCCCGGAATGCCTTCCTGCTGTCAATCTTCTTGTGATTGCGGTAGCGATCTCTTTCTTCATTCTTCTTGTCATTGCCCAGCGATGGACGTCACTGGGCAACGACGCACCTGCGCATTGCGGCCGCTGCGCATGCGCAGAACCGACCCGTTCTCACCGCTGTGAAAAACAGCAGCGTGCGAACGGATCGGAATGACTCCCAATCTCTGTAATGTATTCAGAAATGTCACACAATAAAAATATAGTTTCTAATAGACACATCAGAGTGTAGGAGCTATTAAAGATAGCCCTTCAGTGGCAGAACTACTGGCATCATTTCCCTCTCTCTGTTACCCTCTCCCTGGCATCAATTTTATAAGTGGGCGCCCGCACAACTTAGTTGCCGCTACAAGCCTTAATCCATCCCTGGGTAGGGGCAAATTGTTTGTTTATCTGTGTAGTATTAAAGTCCAGTGAACTACTTTACATGTATAAAACACAAATGAGAAATTAGAAAGCCATAACTTTGAATTTAAAATATTGTAGGGTCTCATAAATGTCCCTAGTGGCTGATAATATCAGTCCCTAGTGGCTGATAATATCAGTGTTCACTATGGAATATGTTCTAGTAGGTTACGTCTAGGGCAGACAGATGTAACGCATCTTGTAAGTTTAACAACTTATCATTCCCTCAGCTCTCTGCTATTATTCATCTTCATGAAATATCATTATTTGAGGTGATTAATAAAAAGATTAAACAAACTAGTTTTCAGCCAGCAGAAGTTCACAAAAAGGACAGTGCAGATTATAAACTAAGCAATTAATCACCACAAAAAATGGTCTACTGTTAAAGACAATATTCTTTATTTGTACTGTAGGTAATTTATGACCATTATTCTACAAAAGTTCAGCTAAACTATTTATCATATGCAAAAAATACTGCCCTATGCTTCAGTGGGTTAACACAGCCAGGGCCATTTCTAGACAATATGACAATATGGCTCCCAGTGTGTACAGTAAATATGCAACACTCCCCCCGCCCCCCTCCCCGGATATAAAGAAAAAAAAGTAGGATATCGACAAACATTTGCGTGTGCTAAGAAGGGTGTGTGACCTCACTGCCCCTTGCACCATATTATGCCCCACACAGTAATGTCTCTTGCACCATATTATGCCCCACACAGTAATGCCCCTTGCACCATATTATGCCCCACACAGTAATGCCCATTGCTCCATATTATGCCCCACACAGTAATGCCCCTTGCATCATATTATGCCCCACACAGTAATGCTCCTGACAATATATTATGCCCCACAGTAATGCCCCTGACTCCATATTATGCCCCACACAGTAAATAACTGTGAGTTTATCAGAATTAATTTGACAATCTATATTCTTATTGCTTAGAGTGTGCACCTGCATTTATATTTTTCCTGAAAGATATGAGATTGCAGGCTCTGCTAGGGACTAACATTTATGCAGTCCTAACAAGCTGATTGTAAAGCACTGAATAAAACTACTACAAAATGTAAATATTGTAAGTACCCAAGATGCCCAAATTTAACATAGACAAGCAGAAAGAAAAGAAGCTCTGCTTGTTGAAACTATCAATAAAAAAATCAATACTTGTAATTTTCAAAATGTTTTAACTATCAACTGTAATAATAGATCTTTAGACATCTTAATCCCTACCAGGGGCCACCTGAGCACTCTAAATGCATGAAAAATATTTGTGCCTAATCACATTACTAGGGAATTGATAGGATACGTTCATATGAATATTGCTCCACCATGTCTCATTATTGTTAGCTGTGCCTCAGTCACGTCGCTGTCTCCTATGGAATTAATAAACTGCATTTTCATGCATTCTGCTTCACTTTTTACTCTTACTTTTGAGAAAGAATTATACAGTACAAGCCCCGACCCAATCGGTCCAAACCTCATTATTACAAAAAACTTATGTCTCGCACTTATGTCTCGAGGTTCAAGGCAGTCCCAACAAAAGTTCAGCTCATAAACTATGGATCCCGGCAGTTGGAATCCCGACACCAGAATACAGACACTGCTCAGAATGCCCATCCTGACATGGATCGAAATGCCGGTGCCAGGATCCCGGGAGTCCTCAGTGGTAAGCTGTGTGTGTGTGTGTGTGTGTGTGTGTGTGTGTGTGTGTGGAGGGGGAACGGGAAGTAAGCTTTAAGCTGGGGAGGAGAGTTAAGGTTAGGCTGTTCTCCAGGAGATCTGCAGGGTGCCATTCGAGATATCCAAATACAGGTGCCAATGGGCTGAAGCACTGTTGCCTTCTCAGCCTGCACCCTGGATATTTTTTAATGACTACGGTACATTGTACAGTATGTTTAAGTTTTTCATGCACACTTCAACCTTGGACACAGTGCTAGAAAAAACCCCAAACCCTTACATTGTTTTTTATTTTATTTCAGTATTAAAGACATTTTATAATGTACATTTAAGAACTGCTAATGAAAAACTTCAACTGGCATCTGCGAGTCTGATGGTTTCCATTCAAGGTTAGAATGTAAGTACTGGCCAATTGTACTGTAAACAAGTCTTGGACTGGCCACATGCAGCCAAACCAGTTAGGATTAATGGTATTAAGTATAATAAATCAGCTTTCCGGTCAATTTAATGCACTGTAATGTGCTATATGTGATAGTTCTAGTTTCTACATTTGAAGCATTATGAAATATGACATATTAATGTAGTAAAGAGGAAGGACATAGCAGATTCAGCACACCTCTCAATCAGCTCTGTATCAACAAATATATAAGAGAAGAGACATTTTAGATTGGACTAGTAGTAAGACTGTCTAATTAATTTTGATCAAGAGAGATAAGAAAGCCCAAAAGGGCAAAAAGGTTAGACTCTTAGGTGGTCAAGCACTCAAAGTGGTTAAGAATGTAGGGGAGTAATACAAGATTTAAGTTTTAATTATATTCATGTAAAAATCCCTGAAATAGGGTGTGTGTTTACACACACATAACTGAGGCAAAATATGGACAAATAAATACACATACATACAGTGCTTAAAGTGGTCCTGTAGAGGTGGTGGAACTCTGTACCCCCCCCCCCCATCCCCCCCGGTTTTGAAGGGATTTTGTTCGCCGCAAAAAGGGGCGTGGTCTCAAAAAAGAAAGGGCATGGTCACCCAGTAGAGTTGCCCCCAGTACAGATGTCCCCTGTAGAGATGCCCCACTGCCAGTACAGATGCCCCAGGTAGAGATGCCCCCTGTAGAGATGCCCCCAGTACAGATGCCCCAAGTAGAGATTTCCCCAGTACAGATGCCCCAGGTAGAGATGCCAGCAGTACATATGCCCCCTGTAGAGTTGCCCCAGTACAGATGCCCCCTGTAGAGCTGCCCCCAGTACATATGCACCCTGTAGAGCTGCCCCCATTACAGATGGCTCCTGTAGAGCTGTCCCCAGTACAGATGCCCCCCAGTATAGATGCCCAAGTAGAGATGCCTCCAGTACATATGCCCGCTGTAGAGATGCCCCAGGTAGAGATTTTCCCAGTACAAATGCCCCCAGTATAGATGCCTCCAGTATAGATGCCCCTGTAGAGCTGCCCCCAGTACAGATGCACCCTGTAGAGCTGCCCCCAGTACAGATGTCCCATGTAGAGCTGCCCCCAGTACAGATGCCCCCTGTAGAGCTGACTCCAGCAGAGCTGACGCCAGTACAGATGCCCCCAAGGTGCGCTGCTTCACACACACAAAAAATCTCCAAAACAACACAAAATACTCACAAGCCCCGCTCCTGCTTCCGGACCGCTGACCTCTACCTGGCCGCCCGCTCCTCGTATCTATGGGAGAGACATCATGACGTCTCTCCCATAGCGCCGCACAGCCGCACACACAGCCGGGAGCCGGAGCTCAGGAGTGAGCTCTGGCTGCCGATGACAGGAAGGTGCCGGCACCTTCATTCCCATGTGGCTTCAGGCTCACTTTCTGGGTTAGTTGAGCCGGAGGAAAATTCAGTCTCCAATTGGAACTGATGGAATGCAGTTCCACCCCGTTCCGGCTCACTTTAACCTTTGTATACACATAAACAGTAAAAAACTTATAATCATTAAAACACAAGCCGGTCCTTTCTTCATAAGATTGTCATAAACTCAGTGCTTCTCAAAGGAGGTAAGTATAAGAGATAGCATAGGCGGGACTATTGGGGTACGTTCAGAGTTCTGCTGCCCCCCATTTGCCTGGGCATTGGATGAGGGATGAGAGACTCCTACTAGAGCCAGTCACTGGAAGATAAGGTAGATGTGAGAGAGATGGGAACCTTTCCTTTCTGCTTTTGGCTGATGATTGTAATTACCAGCGCAGCCAATGAGAGAATGACTCAGTTACCCTCCTTCTCTCCCTGAAAAAAAGAGGAGTAAGATTTGGTGGCAATGCTGTTAGGTATACAAATAACAGTGGAAATTGTCTTTTCACATAAAAATATAAACATATAAACAATAAGTTAGATAGGCCCCTTTCTGTGGGTCTTTATACCTATGCAATATTCACTGAAATAGTATATCAAAGCGACACATCAGAATGTTCATAACAAACATGGACGGGTGGTCTTCAGTATGCCGACTGACGGGATCCCGGCGCACAGTATACCGGCGCCAGAATCCCGACAGCCGGCATACCGACACTTATTCTCCCTCGTGGGGGTCCACGACCCCCCTGGAGGGAGAATAAAGTAGCGTGGCGAGCGCAGCGAGCCCACAAGGGGCTCATTTGCGCTCACCGCACTGTCGGTAAGCCAACGGTCGGGCTCCCGGCGCCGGTATGCTGGTCGCCGGGAGCCCGGCCGCCGGATACCATACTAAACCCACATGGACACATAGTATACGGTATTATAAAGAGCAACAATATAGCTACTTATACCCAGTAATTCCTGTCCTGAAGATTTTGCAACATTAAACAACAAAGCATAATAAAAGACCGCTTTGTTTGTTGAAGGCAGGTGTCTATTAGAAAAAAGAGACAAATAGTATTTTTACAATGCAGACTGCATTCCGTACAGTATCTTTGTGCTGACTTGCTATGACTGGCTTACTATTGCCACACACTCCTTAGCAACAGATGTACAGTATTCAAAACCTGGATGCTGGGGTAGCCCGCTATGGGCAAGTCACGGACATTCCCTTCCTGGACATACGTTTCGCCGGGTGGGGAGGCTTTTTCGTCATGAAACAGCTCACGTGAGCATAAACCTAACCCACCACCCTGCAGCCTATCCCAACCCTCCCCTTGCAGCCTAAACCTAACCTCCACCCCACGGCTTACCTCTCCGCCATCCTGGCAAACACTCCTTCAGTTACCCGGCGGTTGGGATGCCACTGCTGGCATTCCAAGCAGTGTCGGGATTCCGATGACGGTATGTTGACTGCCGGGATCCCGACTGCCCTAGAAGCCAAGGAGTGTCATAATAAAGAAACTGAATAAAAACAAATGTTTTCTTCTCAAATAAAAAAAAAACCTGTTCATAAACCATACTAAAATGATATGTGAACAGTAGGCTTCTTTTAATTGAACCCTATAGTATATTTCTATACATTTCTAAAAATGCAAAACGCCACATTTCAACTGTTACAGTTTGTAAATAACAGCAGCCCAGGATATTAAATAACCAATAACTCCACACAGCACAGGAATGAATAACACTTGAGAGATCTTTGTAGGTTAAATCTCATTTAATAGTCATCACTATGTAAGAGATAGCCGTACCTCCACAGGGGGGAGTAAGGCAATTGGTACTAGAATTTTTATTCACTCTTTGTGGAACATTAAAATAAGATTAAAAAAAATAAAAAAAATCAGTCTTAAAGGTGTCACAATACAAAACAATAAATATAAAAGATTATCATGGGCAGACTACTGTATATGCTTACATTAGAGACTAGATGGGCCAAGTGGATCTTATCTGTCGTCAAATTCTATGGGTTTTTTTTTTTTATAGACAACTACACCAGTGAGTATTTAAATAAACTATGTCAGTTAGGATGGCTGAATAATTTATTTTTGCTGTGGACATCCCAACTCACATCAAGTTAGGTCATACTTGCCTACTTTTGAAAAAAAAAAAACATTTGAGGGAGATTGTGAAAGCAACACCTACAATCATGATGGTAAAGTGTACATGTACTGCTCGCCCTGAGTGGCATATAATAAAAACGACTTACATCCAAATGTAAATGAGCCCAGTTGTTGCTCAGTAAGATCTAGTTGACGAAAAACAGACTGTTAAGATTTAGGGCGGCTTGTTCATATATTGTGTATCAGTCACAAGTGGTTTCATATGATATAAGTGCCCACAAGAAACCTTGGAGCAGATGTATTAACCTGAGAAGGCATAAGGAAGTCATAAACCAGTGATATGTGCAAGGTGATAAAGGTAGCAGCCAATCAGATCCTAACTGTTAATTTACATATTGGAGCTGATTGGCTGGTGCCTTTATCACCTTGCACATATCACTAGTTTATCACTTCCTTATGCCTTCTCCAGGTTAATACATCTGCCCCCTTATTTGAAAATGTATGTAGTCATAGATATCACTGTGCCTTATGACCAATGCAGGGAAATGGCACTGATGATCCCATTTGAATGTATATATCTCTGACTATATAGTAGTTCCATAAAGGGGGTAAGGTGCAATCAAGGAGTTTACTAGACTCTTCAGGGAGTCAGGGAGATTGCTACTATTTCAGAGAGTCTCCCTGACATTCAGGGAGAGTTGGCAAGTATGAGTTAATTTAAGGTACAATTACATAGCACAATTTTGATAGCCATTTTTTTTATATTAATTGGTCTCAAATTATAGCATGAATGGGCACAAAAATCAGATATCAGTTAAGAGTCATGGCAAATTTTATTAGCCTATTGGTGTTAAGACGTGCAATTCAAATATTAAGCTACTGTGATTTAGGAGTATATTTAGGATTAGGCGTATCGATCTAAATAGATGATAATCGATGTTGTGTTTCTGGGGCTAAAACAAACGTACTAACATTTAAAAATTAATATAGAAAAACATCTGTTAGTACACGGGCCATCGTAATGTATGGACACACTGGTCTACTGCCCATGGCCCCACTTTTCTAGAGGCCCTGGAGCAGGGGCGGGCTGGGCCTTCCCCCCTAGGCTGGTGCCTCTGGAGCTTCTTGGTAGGTAGAGAATGCTGCCTGACTGCTCTGATTATGAATCAGATTGTGAATTGTAAACCAGAGCAGCCAGTAAGCATTCTCTACCTGCCTACAGCCTGCTGCCAGGCAGTGAATGACTGTCAGCATGTTGATTGGCTGGAGCTATCCACCAATCAGAGTGCAGACAACCATTCAATGCATAGAAGCATGTTTAGATATGGCCCAAGACCACAGGTGGGGTAAGTTATATTTTATTTATTCACGTGAATGGGTGAGTATAGGCCCAGTGCTTGCCTAGGGCCTACAATGCTGTTAAGACGGCCCTGGTTAGTGCGTGTGTGTTATAGCCCCTGAAACTTAATATTGATTTAGATCTATTTTCACCGATTTTAAATCAATAATGGATTTAAAACCAATAATTATCTATGAAAATTTACCTTTTAGTAAATATATCCCTTACAATGAACAAAAAAAACTTTCAGAAAAAATAATGTCTTTGGAAAAAAAACTGAGCGGTAGGTCATAAATGCAGACATTCAAGACAAATTATTGGTTTATCCCTAGCTGAGCTGTGTCCAAGTAGTGAAAGTGCTATGTAAGTATAACCTCTCCTTCTCAAACTAACAACTCCTTTTCCTACATCCATCCATGTTACTTTATGTTAATTTATTTGGAAAGTTTAAAACTTGAAAAATAACTTCGGATAAGTCTTTACTCTGCTGTCATCCCTATGTGTCAATAGGAAAACTGTTGTGAAGTATTTCAGGCATTACCATAAACACAGGTG
Source organism: Pseudophryne corroboree (assembly GCF_028390025.1). NCBI lineage: Eukaryota > Metazoa > Chordata > Amphibia > Anura > Myobatrachidae > Pseudophryne > Pseudophryne corroboree. The sequence goes on from NC_086446.1 coordinate 288,665,922, forward strand.
AGAAAAAAGAACAGTTTATCTCTCCAAGCATTCTCCGCACCCAATAACTAGCACATAAGTGAAGATTTGGCTTCTGCACATGTCTTTTTACTGTGATCGTTTATGCTTTGTTATTGAGACTTTGTTTTATTCAGTTGGTTCCTCTTGAGGGATAGAAACACAGACATTCATTACAGGGCCGGCTCCAGGCCTACTAGCACCCTGAGCGAGAAAATGTAAAAGCGCCCCCCCCCCCCCCCCATGCGCGCGCCGAAGGCGCGCGCGCTTCCGGAAAAGTGGGTGTGGCCTCTGGAAAAGTGGGCGTGGTCTCATAACTTCATATCATCAAACTATAAACATATTTTCACACAATTAGCAGCCTTACACATAGCCACAGTAGTGTTCCTTACACACAATGTCTCCAGTATAGTGCCAGATACACGACATGCCCCGCAGCAGTGCTAGCTACACATGACATGCCCCGCAGCAGTGCCAGCTACACATGACATGCCCCGCAGCAGTGCCAGCTACACATGATAGTGTTCACTTTTTAGGGCATGGTGCTGATCACAGGGAGGGCACATTTTTAAGTTAGGAGGGCAAAATGATGTACATACTGCTTGTTGTTCCCATACCTATATGTCAAAGAATGGACAGTGCGCGCCGAAGGCGCGCAGCAAAAATTAAGGGGAGTTACTTCGTGGGGAAGGTACGTGGCCACATAATAGTGGCAATTTGCATTACACCACACAGTAGTGCAGCTAATACACACTGCACCAGGTAGAACCTCCTATACACTTTGCGCCAGGCACAGCACTGAGACACATTGCCTAGCCACAGACGCCTAGCGGGAACACTACATGACACGGCCCCCAGCAGTGCCAGCTACACGCGACAAGCCCCCCAGCAGTGCCAGCTACACGCGACAAGCCCCCCAGCAGTGCCAGCTACACGCGACAAGCCCCCCAGCAGTGCCAGCTACACGCGACAAGCCCCCCAGCAGTGCCAGCTACACGCGACAAGCACCCCAGCAGTGCCAGCTACACGCGACATGCCCCCCAGCAGTGCCAGCTACACGCGACATGCCCCCCAGCAGTGCCAGCTACACGCGACATGCCCCCCAGCAGTGCCAGCTACACGCGACATGCCCCCCAGCAGTGCCAGCTACACGCGACATGCCCCCCAGCAGTGCCAGCTACACGCGACATGCCCCCCAGCAGTGCCAGCTACACGCGACATGCCCCCCAGCAGTGCCAGCTACACGCGACATGCCCCCCAGCAGTGCCAGCTACACGCGACATGCCCCCCAGCAGTGCCAGCTACACGCGACATGCCCCCCAGCAGTGCCAGCTACACGCGACATGCCCCCCCAGCAGTGCCAGCTACACGCGACATGCCCCCCAGCAGTGCCAGCTACACGCGACATGCCCCCCAGCAGTGCCAGCTACACGCGACATGCCCCCCAGCAGTGCCAGCTACACGCGACATGCCCCCCAGCAGTGCCAGCTACACGCGACATGCCCCCCCCAGCAGTGCCAGCTACATAAATGGCCACAGAGTGCCAGATACATAAGTGCCCACACAGTGCCAGATATAAAAATGCCCACACAGTGCCAGATATGTCCCCACAGTGCCATATATAAAATTGTCCCCACAGTGCCATATATAAAATTGCCCCCACAGTGCCAGATATGCCCCCACAGGGCCAGATACATAAATGCCCCCAGTGCCAGATACATAAATGCCCACACATTGCCAGATGCATAAATGCCCCCAGTGCCAGATGCATTATTTCCCCCCACAGTGTCAGATACATTAATGCCCCCAGTGCCAGATATGCCCCCACAGTGCCAGATATGCCCCCACAGTGCCAGATATGCCCCAGTGCCAGATATGCCCCAGTGCCAGATATGCCCCCACAGTGCCAGATAAATAAATGCCCCCCACAGTGCCAGATAAATAAGTGCCCCCACAGTGCAGATATACCCCCACAGTGCCAGATACATAAATACCCCCACAGTGCCAGATACATACATGCCCCCACAGTGCCAGATACATACATGCCCCCACAGTGCCAGATACATACATGCCCCCACAGTGCAGATACATACATGCCCCCACAGCGCAGATATGCCCCCACAGTGCCAGAAATGCCCCCACAGTGCCAGATACATTAATGCCCCCTCACAGTGCACAGATAAATGCCCCCCCCGCACTGCCAGATAAATGAATGCCCCCCACAGTGCCAGATAAATGCCCCCACAGTGCCAGATACATAAATGCCCCCACAGTGCAAGATTCATAAATGCCCCCACAGTGCAGATATGACCCCACAGCGACAGATATGCCCCCACACTGTGCCAGTGCCCCCACAGTGCAGATATGCCCCCACACAGTGCCAGTGCCCCCACAGTGCAGATATGCCCCCACACAGTGCCAGTGCCCCCACAGTGCAGATATGCCCCCACACAGTGCCAATGCCCCCACATAGTGCCAATGCCCCCACAGTGCAAGATTCATAAATGCCCCCACAGTGCAGATATGACCCCACAGCGACAGATATGCCCCCACACTGTGCCAGTGCCCCCACAGTGCAGATATGCCCCCACACAGTGCCAGTGCCCCCACAGTGCAGATATGCCCCCACACAGTGCCAATGCCCCCACATAGTGCCAGTGCCCCCACACACAGTGCCAGTGCCCGGCCCCGACGATCCCAACATACCTGCGGCGACGCTGGGAGGGGACGTGCTGCTGTTGAGCCTGAGGGCCACCGACTGTTCCCGGCTGCTTGGTGCGCGCTGCGCGGCGTCTGACGTCAGACGCCGGCGCCGCGCAGCGCACAGTTTTGAAAGGCCGGGGACGGTGGGGAGAGCTGCCAGCAGTGTACAGGGCCGGCTCCAGGTAAGACTATGGCGGCGCCAGCGCGCGGCGCCCATTAAGGGTGGCGCCCCGCGCGGCCGCTCTAGTCGAACGTGCCTAGAGCCGGCCCTGATTCATTACTTGCAGCCACAAGGGCTTGCAGAAAAATCTTTACGTTTATTGGATCATGTCCTCCGTGGAATAGAGGATGAATCTGAGCACTGACCATATTTGAGTTCTAACACTTAAAAGTCTCCATTTATTGCAGGCTCCTCCATTCTACAGGGACATCTGACACTTTAAATTAAGCTTTTCTCTAGTTCTTAGAAGATGTAGAAAATATCTTGTTTACAAAGTGGGAAATGAACAAACACAATGTTTAATATGTGTATATAGCCGCAGCTAGCAAATTTGAGTACAAATGTATTTCTCTGTTCAGTTACTGTGGTCAGGTGCGTTAGTAATTATAGAAGTACAATATATTACCCACCAATCACAAAAGAATCTGGTAGTAGGCATACTGTAAGAAGCCACTATTAACTCTCAGAACACTCCATGATCTGCAGGCTTCAATGCACAATTCAGTTGTAGATATCTAATGTACACTGAACATGATAAATATTTAATTCTTAAAATGAAAAAATAAGATACAGGATTTTTTGTATTACAATTTTTGAATTTATCTAAAAGTTACAGTAAAAGGGTTTTCTACCATCAAACTTACTGTAATGTACATAAATTGGTATCTACAGTATGAAATCATGTGCTTAAAACATTGACCAGAAGCAACATCTGTAGTGATTTAATTATTATTATGTTTCAGAAACTTTCTTATTTCCAGATTTCTTACACCCTCCCAGTATTGGGCCTAATTCAGACCTGATTGGTGCTGTGTGTTCGGTGATTGGTGTCGGCGCATGCCAGGCAGACGACGGCTGTCTCAGCCCTTCGATCGCCTCCGCCTGACTGACAGGCAGAGGCGGTCGTTGGAGCCGGAGGGAGCGGGCCGGCGGCAATTGGCCGCCGTTTAGGGGGCTCGGTCCGGGCAATGCAAGCGTGCCCGGACCGTTGAGGGGCGGGCCGCGGTGGCTGTGTGATGTCACACACAGCCACTGCGACCCTCACAGCGACGAGTAGCTCCTAACAGCGCGTAGGAGCTGCCCTGGCAGGGAGTTACTCCTAAAGTACAAAAGCATCGCCGCTGTGCAATGCTTTTGTACTTGTGCGGTCTGGTCAGGCCTGACATGTGGGGCGGACTAGCCCTGTGCTGGGCGTCCCCCCACATGTCTGTGTGACTGATCGTAGATGTGTTAAATTTAGCACATCTACGATCAGGTCTGAATTAGGCCCATTGTCCAGGTGCTGCGTGTATGTACACATGGTGCCAGTCCACCTTGTAGCATGCCGTATCCCCCATATCCCAAGCCGCAGACTGTCCTTTTCATTGCTCAGTACTACTGTCAAGATACACTTACCAAGCTTCTTCTTAAATCAGGACTATTCTAAGATAGTTGGGAATTACTGGTGTCTAGCCCAAATAATTTGGGAATCCAGAACAGCCTGTCCATAAGATAGTATGCTTCAAAGAGGGCCTGTTAAAGCCAATCCACTCTGAGATATATTTGTTAAAGCAATCTGAAAATATTTGCAGCAGTTCCTATCAAACCATCCAGCAGAAAATGACTATGCTATTCAGAAAAACAGGATTTATTTTATTAAACATGAGGTTCATACAAGTCATTCAGTATCAGCTTGGTGGTAACCTACTCCTGCTTACATTCACAGGGTATCTAGCTACTGTGCCCAGCATTGCAAGGGTTATTTTTCTACTCTCTCTCCCCTTCCTCCCCTGTGCCTCTCTCCCCCTCTTCCTTCTATCTCTCACAAATTAACAATGTTGATGATACCGTATATAGCAAAGTGTGGATGGCAGTAATAGGAAGTGGTAACCTGCAGGAAAGTGACTGGAATATGAAGTATCTGAGTAGTATTAACCCGTTCAGACCTACCCACATCAGATTTTTATGCTAATATAACGATTATTAATGAAACATATCAGTTTCTGCTACAATAATGGTTACGCTTCATTCATGTCTTAAATTAATCGCCAGAGTGTCTAGACATCGGGGGTTTGAAGGCTTTGACGACTTTTAACTTCACTGGTGAGATCAAACCCTAAATGCACCTTTATGTACCCTATTTAAGTAATCTTCTCCAACAAAATAAAATCTTATATTTGCAAACTGGTATAGAAGTAGAATCTTTCATGTACCTAATCTGTACTCAGAAAGAACATCTCCGACTGCACATCCAATTAGAATGTACAGCCCCCACAATCACTGCCATCTTAACAGGCAAATCCATGACATCATCTCCATGCATCCACTGTTAGGTGGAAAACCTGAGTGAATGGAAGACGTGGGTCAGGTGTGAACGGAAACAACACAGTAAAAACCCAGGTCCATCCGCTGGTGTGAAAAGGGTAAGTAATCTAAAACCGGCTTCAATCCCATATTCACTGTCCCAGGTTGGGCCGGGTTTAAGGTGTGAAAATGGTGTTACACTAACCTGTGAGGTTCCTACTGCATGTCAGCTGTACAAAAAGGAAAATGTGCTGCTGCGCTATATGGTGACAGTTAAAATCAATTTGTTCAGCCCCAAATCAAAAAAGCCTGCATAATAATAACAACCCATTTAGCTCCACCGTGGCTGCTTAGCTGTGATGTCAACTGATGCTTAATGCAAAAATCTCTCAAATTCAATTGTCTCAACTGTTGTGTATTAGAGCGCAGGATAATATTCTCTGTGACCAGGCATGGGATGTGGTTATTTAGAATATGGAGCAGCCATTTGTATGGAAATCAGTTTTTTTTAAGTCAGTGCAAAAATAATGTGTCGCTTACTTACCTCCACTAATGCAGTTTCATGGGAGGAAATTGAAAGAAGTTTTGTATAAGTTGACCTATTTGTTGTTTTTTAAAGGCATCTAGCAAATACACTGTGTACAGTATATTCAAATGGCTTGCAGGGTTTTGTTGTGTGACAGACATTTACTGTACATAGGTGGTTATTCTGGTCGCATTGCTAATCGATATGACCGCAATAACCCCATTGGTGGCGCTAGTGAGCATGTACATGTCCTGTCCTGCATGTGCGCTATCAGCCAATATGATCTGATTGCATTGGCTGCGAACGCCTCTGCCCGATGGACAAGCAGAGGCATTTGTGGGGTCGGGGGAGGGGGGGCGACGGAGCATTGCGAGGGCAGCGCGGGCAAAATGGGGACGGATCATCTGCATTTTTGGGGCCCTGCGTGATGTCACACGCAGCTGCTCTGATCAAGAAAATGGCAGCGGACCACCTGCATATGCAGCCTGGGGGTACGTGCTGCAGTGGGTCGTCCACAGTTGCTGCGACCGCCACTAGGCAGGCCATTTAGCATGCTGGATGGCCATGCCCTGCGATGAGCGGCCCCCAGCATGCGATAGAAAGGATTGCAGATTCTGCTTTTTAGCAGAATCTGCAATACTTACTCAATAACCCACTTATTCCACTACATTTTACAATGGAAATTTGCAAAACATCATGTTATTAAAAATATGTCGTTTAATACATATAATACATACACAGTGGAGGCAGACATGTTGGGGCCTGAACCAAAAATCATGAAAATGCAGTATATATGTATATACGTATATATATATATATATATACACACACACACACACACAGTATATATATATATAAAAATTAGCTTGAGATATTCAAATGAAGCTAGTCACGTAAGGGGGGTACTCACGGAGAGGTCCATGCTTAAAATCTAAGCAATTTGACTAGATTGCTTAGATTTTAAGAACAGATCACCAGTGTGTACTCCCCACAGCGATAGCGCGCATCGCTATCGCCGGTGCTAGATTGGCCTGCATGCAGGCTCAATCTAGCACATCGCGCATTTCACCCGCTGGGTGAAATGAGTGACCCCCCGTCCTCACCCCCGCATCGCTCAGCACACAACGCACTGTGCTGAGCGGCGGGAGAGATGTGTGCTGAGCGGTTCGCTCAGCACACATCTCTCCCGTGTATATGGCCCTTTATTTACAGAGCTGATTGTTTCCCTGTGCCAAAGGCAAGAAGTGACAAACAAGTAACAAATGAATTCAGATTTGTAGACCAGAACATGCAAAGATATATATCCTTTGAAATTCCCATGCACATTACTAGTGATTGTTTCCAAAGTAACAGCGTACCTTGATAAAACATTTTAAGAATACAAGTTGCATTGAATTATTAGTCCTTTGCTGCCACCATACAACAATGTGCAGATAATTAGTTAAACAAACTAGTATTAATCTGGAAAATTAGATATGTGTATGTCTGGTTAAGATTAATTGCAAAAAACAAACAAACCAGCAAACATTTTTCATGCGACCAAATCATTGGCAGATAAAGTTTTCTAGCAATTAGCCAGCAAATTAATTGTATGGACACAAATATTAGGATTTTGTCTTACAGTAATATATTCTACAGTAAGAGTTTAGAGAAAGACAAATATAAAAGTGATATATTTATTGGCCATTGCCATGAATAATAATAACAACCCAACAATAGTAACCTAATTGCAGGCTGTACAGAGAGAGTTTAGTGCAAATACAAATTGTTTATTTAGCCATCTATGGGGTATATTCAATTGAGGTCGAAAACTGCCGTCTGTCGAAAAGACGGCAGTTTTCAAATTTTTTTGGTCGAATCTAGATTCGACATATTCAATATTTTTCAAAATTTTTCGACAAGTCGATAAATTTGACTTGTCGAACAGCACATGGATCGACGGAATAGCCGATCCACGTGTTAATGTCGAAAACGGGGCCAAATCCGACAGGTTTTGGCCCCCTTTTCGACCATCTCAGTCTGACATCAAAATGATGTCGGACTGAAATGCGGACCCGGAGGAGGCGAGGGGGGGGGGGGGGGGGAAGCCGCAGGGAGATGGGGGGACAGCCGGTGGGCATACAGGAGACATCAGCGCTACAGTAGCATTGCAGCTGGATGTCACTCACCCGCCTGACCTCACGGCAGCTTCCACCCGGTTCCAGCACGCTGCTGGAGGCGGGTGGAAGATGCCGTGGGGTCGGGCGGCTGAGTGACATCCAGCTGCTGCGCTGCTGTATCGCTGATGTCTCCTGTATGCCCGCCGGCTGTCCCCCTGCGGCTCACCCCCCTCGCCTCCTCTGCGTCTCATCTTAAATTCGACTTGTAAAAGTCAAATTAAGATGGGGATTGAATAGGGGTTGTCGGATCCATTCCGACAAATACATGTCGGAATGGATCCGACTTTAATTGAATATACCCCTATGAGTTTTCAAAGCACCTTCTCCCATCATCTAATCTTATTGTTACAGGGTACTAATATATTTTATATTCTAGGGGGCATATTCATCATGAAAAAATTGTGCAATGACAATTTTTATTTTTCTATTCTCATTGTATTCTCTCACAATATTTTCAGTTTACATTAGGCCCCCATCATAAAGTTATCACTTCCAAAAAAGCTAGTCTTTTTGAGAAGACAATTTTTGGAAAGTGATAAAAGTGATAATTTCCCCCTCTGGTTTCTCATGTCTGAATTGTACATAGGAACTATTATTCTGTCCCTTTTCTAAGGTCATACTGGGTGACCACATAATGATACACTGTCTATAGCCATCCATCTTCCCTCCCTGTGCCATTCATCTCCCCCTTCTATCCTTTCTGCCAGCCATCCACCTTTTCCTCTGTCTTCCATCTTCTTGTTATCCTTACCTCCTGTGTGCCAACTGATACTCAACCCAGTCCCTTGCTTTACAGTACTTCTCATTTGTGCCCCCTGGCATCCCTCTCCGTCATCCTCTTTCACTAACCTTAGTCACACAGAAGTCATTAGAAAGGCCTTCTCTTGTTGGTGGTTGCATTTTCTTGTCCACTCCCAAGATGAGCTGCAGTAAAAGAACTGGAGTCCTGTGATGTGGCTGCTATCAGTCCCTGATTGGCTGGAAGAGCGACGCACCGTGTTACAACACAGTGCGCTGCCAGTCATCAGTGACTAAGAGCAACAGTATCATGACACTCCCATCTATTCTATGGGTAGTGGAAGAGCCTGAGAGGACCAGATAATGCGACCAGAACCAAAAAGGTAAGTATTATCCCATGGCGCAATACACAGTGTGTCTGAATCCCCTAATACACAGCATTTAATGATTATAACCTCTGTATTTTTGGGACTCAAAAACATCCAGGATCCTGGGATCCCAGTATTAGCTTCCCTTATCCAATTTCTATTCCTCTCCCGGTTACAACGGATTGACTGCCATGTCACTGGGCTCCTTTGAAGATCCAAAACTTTGTAACCATTGCAATCTAGAGTAGACCAGTCTAAATTAGTAACAACCAGAGTTTTGTTTCCTAGCTGGAGACCATATGGAGACAGCTGGATTATGTAAACAAGCACAGTTAATATTAATTAGCAAGAGGAAAGATACAGAGGTATTATTTCAGCTTTCAAGCAGATTTTTATGTCTTCAGATTCCTTAGAAATGCAAAATTACAGCCTGCTATCACACGATTAGAGAGGAGAAATGCAAGCGTTCTCCTTTGATTTGTGCTGGAAGAACATTTTTTGGGGTGGTGAGGAGGGCAGTACTGTGAATTGTATACTGATGTAAATCTCTTATGGTATGTGTGGGCTGACAATTGTCCCTGTTCTGCCAGCAAAAAAAGAGAAAAAAAAAATGTTTTGTTGTACTGTACTTAGTGTGCAAAATAAATGTATTGCAGTATTTTACCTCCTGGGAGATACAGGGATGCAACTGAGTACTTTATAAATGCTGGGTATTGTACCAACAAATGTGTTATATCCTCCAACAATACAGGAATGCTCAGTGGAACAGAGGTCATGGCCATGAAGTGGAAGGACCATGTATATGTAACAAGGGTTTTTTTTGTGTACTGAAAAATGCTAAGCTGCCCCTTATACTGTTTCTGTCCTCTTCTATAACCCTGTCACTGTCCTGTGCCTCAGTGGCAAGTGCATGTGGCACCCATTCAGTTCATATGCACAACTACCTTGCTGATCAGGGCAATGCAATCCTGCACAGGATGGCAAAACAGAGCCTGTGTGACTGTCTCATGAAAGTCAGGATGGTTGGAAGGTATGCTTTATTCATAACGGTATACCACTTAATTCATTGCACGCACATGCTTTAGCAAGTGCTATTGTCTAGACTAAGGAAGTGCTAATGTTAGCAAGTGAAGCTGCCACCCTGAAATGAAAAGAAACGCCCTCCAGCGCGATTGCAAAATCATTCGTAACTGGGTACACATTTGCAGCCTATACACAAGACGATGAACATCATCTCTAAGGGTAGCCCTATGGCTACGCAGACTGGCTGCGGCAGTAGCGACGCTGGCTCCATGTTTCTCTATATATATGATTGCAGCTGAAGCTCCCAAAATGGCCATGACACGCCTGCATTTTTGCTGCTACTCCCAGTCTACCCCCCAAACGGTCTCTCCCTGTCAATCGATGGAATACTTTCTGTGAGCACGATCTCAAAGACACCTTGGCGCATGTGTAAAGTGATCACGGCACACACACAGTCTGCAGGCACTTGCTTATTAAAGAAAATTATTAAAGAAGAAAATTGACAGGTGCTGACAAACAGTGCCCCCTTCCTTGCTGCGCTCTGCACTCTAGTTATAGCCTGGTCAGTGCAGCTTGTGATAGGTAGCAGCTCTGCATCATCTACCACGTGTACTGTGATGCCTGCAGTCTGGTACCATGGCTCTTGAGATGAAAAGACAATAGCAAAATGATGGATTAATAGCATACACTGAATCTCCGGCTGTAATATGAGTTGTCCTAACTTAAACTGAACTTTAGCCTCCCAGTATGCTACACCAGAGGTTCTCAAACATGGTCCTCAAAGCCCCCTTAACGGTCCAGGTTTTACGTTTATCCATGCTTGGTTACAGGTGACTTAATTAGCACCTCAGTCAATTTGATTTACCATCTTTGCTGAGCCATGGATATACCTAAAACCTGGACTGTTGCGGTGCCTTGAGGACCGCGTTTGAGAACCTCTGTGCTACACCCTGATCAATGCATATCACGCTTGCTATCCGCACTTTTTCAAAGATCAATTCACCTGTAATTAGTAACATCACTGAGGCGTGAGGCACTGACGCAATATAAATTAACTTCAGTGCTTATATGTCAGAGTCATGTTGCTACAGAGAGGACTTCCATTAATGACATTTAGGGACCTACTGTATTATCGCAGCAGTACCTTGATTATTAACAGTCCGTATGGTGGCAGACTTTTCTACACCTTCTATGTACTAAATGTAACTTGCAGGAACAGCGATTGCAAGAACCACTGTCTTCTTGTTATATCCCGGACATATCAAAGGAGTCTTTCACTTTTTCAGAAGACTTCTCTAGAGAATCTGGCACTGTGTATGTGCACAGTGTCAGTTCTCAGAGCATGACAGAGGGAATATAAAATCCCTCTTTTGCAAGAATGCCTCTATGGGCATAACGCAGTTTATGCCATCTGAGGATGGTGCGCAATGGGGCCAGTCTCCAACAAGCTTTGCTTTTTGGAGTTTGGTACATAGAGGTAGGACTGTAGTTCAATTATGTAGTTTCTACATCTTTTTAGAAAAATAAATCTTGATAAATAAGCCCCTTAACTTTATTTCTACATATAATGACATATTAGTAAACTTATATAAACACAAAATATAATCCAGGCGCAATGTATTCCACCGTCTTGTGGAAATAAACAAAACAGATCTTATTTATATTGCAGTACCCCAGCTAGCAAGCCTGTGTTTCCAAAAACTATATATATACTGTACCAATACTTTACATAGTAAATTCATTTACAAAGGGGGCACAAAAGAACAAATGCTTTAAATATGCATCTATACAAAATCTCAATTTATTCACTATACATAGGCACAAGTCATATTAATAAAACAATGTTTCACAATAAAAACAACAACATTATTGAATCAAATGCTCTACTATAGGAAGTTTCATCTGGTAATCACTGCTGCAGTATATACTTTCGTGATTCTGATAGCTGTGTGAGTCAGTGCTGTGAAGTGCGGTAATAATAGTAGTGTTCTGGTGCTCCAAGGTGGTGCTTTGCAAATAATGGATTACTTTAGTAGATCACTTTTGGCTGATGCAACGAGTGGTAATATGTACATTGCAAGAGATGCAGAGAAGAACACAGGACAACTTTGCATTTGGTTATACTGCGCTGATTGCTGATCACGAAAAACAGCTTGGGTGATTGGAAAACAGTCAGTATTGATCCTGTGTGAATTCAGTGTTGGTAAGAACAATACTGACTGTTTTCCAATCACCCATACTGTTTTTCGTGATCAACAATTACCATGGATATGAAGTTGAGCATTGCACTAAGCCACACAGCATCAGCGACTAGCACTCTCCCTCCGCCCCCACTCTACTGAATCTCAAGCATTGACAGGATCAAGCATAGCGCAGCACAACCGATCGGAAACCTGTCTTGCATTTTGCCCTGCAATTTGCATATTGCCACTCTTTGCATCACCCAAGAGTAATCTATTTTTTGCAAAGCACCACCTTGGAGCACCAGAACACCACTATTTATTATTACCGCATGCCAAAGTACTGGCTCACAGCTATCAGAATCATTAAAGTATTTACTGCAGCGTAGTGATTACCAGATGAACCTTCCTACATTAGTGCATATTACCACTCTTTGCATCACCCAAAAGGAATCTGAACAAGAGCAACATTGCTCCAATCTGTGGGATTATAAAATTAATGATATAAAGTACATCATATTTTGTGAAATAAAAATGTAGTCAAAAAAGTAGACTACAGCATATTAAAATGTAACAAAATATAGTGTATGCATTGCCAATACATACCTCTGTATAAAACAATTAATAGGATATGTTGCAAGGTATTTTCTTGTGCACCAGATTCAGTGCTCTATAAACAGCAGCTAAAGACTAAATTAAATTCTCCAGTTCACCTGTGCCTGTACATTCCCTAATTGGCAGTAATGTTATCACAAACACTGTAATTAATTTTTGTGCTGCTACTTGGTTGAAAAAACATTTACTCTCAACAGCATTTTATGGCTTCTTATTCAGTGTCATTACTTTTGTCTACTAATATAGGGTTTTCCAAACTATGGGGGTCATTGCGAGTTGATCGTAGCTGTGCTAAATTTAGCACAGCTACGATCAGGCACTCAGACATGCGGGGGGACGCCCAGTACAGGTCTAGTCTGCCCTGCATGTCAGTGCCGGCCCCCCCGCAGAAGTACAAAAGCGCTTTTGCATTTCAGGAGTACCTCCCGGCCAGCACAGCTCCTGCGGCTGGCCGGGAGAACCTCTTTGCTGCCCGGGTCACAGCGGCTGCGTGTCACATCATGCAGCCACCGCTGCCCGCCCCCCCAACAGTCCGGCCACGCCTGCGTTGGCCAGACTGCGCCCCCTAAATGGTGGCTTAACGCAGCCGTCCAGCCCCATCCCACTCAGCGACCGCCTCTGCCTGTCAATCAGGCAGAGGCGATCGCTAGGCAATGAAGGCCTTTGGCCATCTGGCATGCGCCAGCGCATACGCAGTTCTGACCCGATCGCACCACTGCGAACAACTGCAGCATGTGATCGGGTCAGAATGGCCCCCTATGTCCTTAAGACAGCCTTAAAGTCCAGGTTTAAAGATATCCTTTTTTGTGCACAGATGGTATAATCAAAGAGACTGATGCATACCTCCCAACTGTCCCAATTTTCGCAGGACAGTCCCGTTTTTTGGGACTGTCCCGCTGTCCCACCCGCAGGTCTCAGTGTCCCGCGGTGAGTGGGGGGGAGGGCAATTGGGAAGCCCCTGTCACTTGCTGCTTTGCTTCAGAATAGCAGTGAATAGAAGCTGTGCGCATGCATACACAGCGTCTATTCACAGAGACAAGAGGGACTGGGGACATGCCAGCAGCTCACAGAGCACTGGGCATGCCCCCACAGTGATGTAAAATGGGCGCATGGCTCTCAATTGCGACATTACCATGAAGCCATGCATCTTTGCTGAGTCCATGCCCCTTTCTGGACAGTGTGGCTTCGCCGCGCAGTGGTCCCGCATTTTTCTTCATTAAAGTTGGGAGGTATGCTGATGTACTAATTAAGGGGTACATTTACTAAGCAGTGATAAGAGCGGAAAAGTGAGCCAGTGGAGAAGCTGCCCATGGCAACCAATCAGCACTGAAGTAACATCTATAATTTGCATACTATAAAATGATACAGAGCTGCTGATTGGTTGATGGGGAAATTTCTCCACTGGCTCACTTCTCCGCTCTTATCACTGCTTAGTAAATGTTCCCCTAAGTCACTTGTGCTTAAGCATGTCTGTCCTTAAAACCTGAACTGTTAAGGTGTCTTGAGGACCAAGTTTGGGAACCACTGCACTGTTACAACAACCACAAGTTTAAGTGCTCGACAATCACTGCATGCCAAACGCAAGTATGTTGCATGCGGACTCACTGGCATCTAACGCTGTTTCAGTGACTAATCAGATTGTCATATGTTGGCTCAAAACTTCAACATATATATATATATATATATATATATATATACATATAAAACACAACCTCCCTTGTTGCGCTAAGTGTGAATATATAGATAGATGGTAGTGTTCTCTGTGGTCTGCTTTATTACACTGAGTTTTCTGTTAGTCAGAACCAGAATGTACAACATCATGTACAACAATAGTGGAATTGGCGCCCTAAGGGGAGTGCAATTCTAGCCCCTATTTTTTAATGACACTTTAAGTATACCTTGCTACACCCTTGATGAAGTCCCAACTCTCCTGGATGGAGATCGTGTCTGCTGAGGAAGTCTGCTTCCCAGTTGTCCACTCCCGGAATGAAGACTGCTGACAGAGCGCTTACGTGATTTTCCGCCCAGCGCAGAATCCTTGTGGCTTCCGCCATTGTCACTCTGCTCCTTGTCCCGCCTTGGCGGTTTACATGAGCCACGGCTGTGACGTTGTCTGAATCAGAACCGGTAGGTCGCGAAGAAGATTCCCCGCTTGTCGTAGGTCGTTGTATATGGCCCTTAATTCCAGTATGTTGATGTGTAGACAAGCCTCCTGGCTTGACCATGTTCCCTGAAAATGTCTTCCTTGTGTGATTGCTCCCCATCCTCGGAGGCTCGCGTCCGTGGTCATCAGAACCCAGTCTTGAATGCCAAACCTGCAACCCTCTAGAAGGTGAGCACTCTGCAGCCACCACAGGAGAGACACCCTGGCCCTGGGGGACAGGCGTATCTTCTGATGAATTTGAAGATGGGACCCGGACCACTTGTCCAGAAGGTCCCACTGAAATGTCCTCGCATGGAACCTGCCGAAGGGGATGGCCTCGTAGGTCGCCACCATTTTTCCCAGTACTCGAGTGCATTGATGGACTGACACTCTTTTCGGTTTTAATAGGGCTCTGACCATGTTCTGGAGTTCCTGGGTTTTTTCCATCGGGAGAAAAACCCTCTTCTGTTCCGTGTTCAGTATCATGCCTAAGAAGGATAGCCGAGTCGTTGGAACCAACTGTGCCTTTGGTAGATTCAGAATCCAGCCATGTTGCTGCAGCACTCTCAGGGAGAGCGACACGCTTTTCAACAACTGATCTCTCGATCTCGCTTTTATCAGGAAATTGTCCAAGTATGGAATAATTGTGACTCCCTGCCTGCGCAGGAGCACCATCATTTCTGCCATTACCTTGGTGAAAATCCTCGGGGCCGTGGTAAGCCCAAACGGCAACGTCTGAAACTGGTAATGACAGTCCTGTACAGCGAATCTCAGGTACGCCTGATGAGGGGGATATATGGGGACATGAAGGTATGCATCCTTTAGGTCTAGTGACACCATAAAATCCCCCCCTTCCAGGCTAGAGATAACCGCCCGGAGCGATTCCATCTTGAATTTGAACTTTTTCAAGTACAGGTTTAGGGATTTTAGATTTAGAATGGGCCTGACTGAGCCATCCGGTTTCGGAACCACAAACAGGGTTGAATAGTACCCCTTCCCCTGTTGAACTAGGGGAACCTTGACAATCACTTGCTGTTGATATAGCTTTTGAATTGCAGCTAAAACTACCTCCCTCTCTGGGGGAGAGGCTGATAAAGCCGATTTAAAAAATCGGCGCGGAGGTACGTCTTCGAATTCCAGCTTGTATCCTTGGGATACAATTTCCATCGCCCAAGGATCCACGTCTGAGAGAACCCAGACGTGGCTGAAGAGTCGAAGACGTGCCCCCACCGGCGCAAACTCCCTCAGTGGAGCCCCAGCGTCATGCGGTGGATTTAGTAGAAGCCGGGGAGGACTTCTGCTCCTGGGAACTAGCCGTAGGAGGCATTCTTTTCCCTCTACCCTCACCTCTGGCGAGGAAGGAAGATCCCCGACCTCTTCTGGACTTATGCGACCGAAAGGACTGCATCTGATATTGTGGTGTTTTCTTTTGCTGTGGGGGAACATAAGGTATAAAAATAGATTTATCCGCGGTAGCTGTGGAAACCAGGTCCGCGAGACCTTCCCCAAATAAAACCTCCCGCGAGACCTTCCCCAAATAAAACCTCACCCTTGTAAGGCAAAACTTCCATATGTCTCTTTGAGTCGGCATCACCCGTCCATTGGCGGGTCCACAGGGCTCGCCTAGCAGAAATCGCCATGGCGTTGGCTCTCGAACCTAGCAGCCCAACGTCTCTCTGAGCGTCTCTCATATATAGGACTGCGTCTTTAATGTGACCTAAGGTCAATAAAATGGTATCCCTATCTAGGGTATCAATGTCAGCTGACAAGGTATCTATCCACGCTGCTACAGCGCTACAAACCCAAGCCGACGCTATTGCCGGTCTGAGCAAGGCACCCGTATGTGTATAGATTGATTTTAAGGTAGTTTCCTGTCTGCGATCAGCAGGATCCTTGAGGGCTGCCGTGTCCGGAGACGGTAGTGCCACCTTTTTGGACAAGTGCGTTAAAGCCTTGTCCACCCTGGGCGAGGATTCCCACCGTAACCTGTCCTGCGTAGGGAAAGGATACGCCATAAGAATTCTCTTGGGAATCTGCAGTTTCTTGTCTGGAGTTTCCCAAGCTTTTTCAAATAACTCATTCAGCTCATGAGATGGGGGAAAGGTTACCTCAGGTTTCTTTCCCTTAAACATGCATACCCTCATGTCAGGGACAGAGGGGTCATCTGTGATATGCAAAACATCTTTTATTGCAATAATCATATAATGAATACTTTTGGCCACCCTTGGGTGTAACCTCGCCTCATCGTAGTTGACACTGGAGTCAGAATTCGTGTCGGTATCAGTGTCTGCTACTTGGGACAGTGGATGTTTCTGAGACCCTGCAGGGCCCTGTGACACATTCAAAGCCATGGATTGACTCCCTGTTCTATCCCTGGACTCTGCTTTGTCCAATCTCTTATGTAATAAAGACACATTTGCATTTAAAACATTCCACATATCCAACCAATCAGGTGTCGGCGTTGCCGACGGAGACACCACAATCTGCTCCACCTCCTCCTTAGACGAGCCTTCCACTTCAGACATGCCGACACACACGTACCGACACCCCCACACACTCAGGGATATATCTATATGGAGACAGTCCCCCAATAAGGCCCTTTGGAGAGACAGAGAGAGAGTATGCCAGCACACACCCAGCGCCACCGGACACTGGAATAAAATCCCAGTAGTACAGCGCTTTTATATAAACATATATAATTACACTCACTGCGCCAAATAAATGTGCCCCCCCCCTCTTTTTTGCCCTCTGTAACCATGTTCAGCAGGGGAGAGTCCGGGGAGCCAGCTTCTCTGCAGTGTGCTGTGGAGAAAATGGCGCTGGTTAGTGCTGGAGGATCAAGCTCCGCCCCCTCAGCGGCGGGCTTCGGTCCCGCTCAAATTGTTTATACTGGCGGGTTTTTTTTAATATACCGCCTCCGCTGTATATAATCTCTATGCCAGTGTCCCTTGAGGTTAATATTGCAGCCCAGGGCGCCCCCCCTGCACCCTGCACCCTTACAGTGCCCGCTGTGTGTGTATGTGTGGGAGCAATGGCGCGCAGCGTTACCGCTGTGCGTTACCTCGGTGAAGATCTGAAGTCTTCTGCCGCCTTTGAAGTCTTCTTTCTTCATAATACTCACCCGGCTTCAATCTTCCGGCTCTGTGAGGACGGCGGCGCGGCTCCGGGACGAACGGCGAGGGTGACACCTGCGTTCCGACCCTCTGGAGCCAATGGTGTCCAGTTGCCTAAGAAGCAGAGCCTATCATTTAAGTAGGTCTGCTTCTCTCCCCTCATTCCCACGATGCAGGGAGCCTGTTGCCAGCAGTGCTCCCTGAAAATAAAAAACCTAATAAAAGTCTTTTTCAGAGAAACTCAGGAGAGCTCCCCTGCAGTGCACCCAGTCTCCTCTGGGCACAGGATCTAACTGAGGTCTGGAGGAGGGGCATAGAGGGAGGAGCCAGTGCACACCCATTCTAAAGTCTTTAGAGTGCCCCTGTCTCCTGCGGAACCCGTCTATACCCCATGGTCCTTACGGAGTCCCCAGGATCCTCTAGGACGTAAGAGAAATAGGGGCTAGAATTGCACTCCCCTTAAGTCCCCAATTCCACTATTGTTGTACATATATATATATATATATATATATATATATATATAGTTTAGTCCAACTTTAATATATACTGAATATCTCTCCAATGGTTTGGGATTGAAATGCTGACGTTTGGGATGCCAGCGGTCAGAATACGAACTGCGGCATCCCGATGTCCAGAATTCCGACAGGGGAAGGTGAGTATACTGACCTTGGGCTAACATCATGTACAACAATAATGGAATTGGCGCCCTAAGGGGAGTGCAATTCTAGCCCCTATTTTTTAATGACACTTTAAGTATACCTTGCTACATGCCTGTAGCAAGATATACTTAAAGTGTCATTAAAAAATAGGGGCTAGAATTGCACTCCCCTTAGGGCGCCAATTCCACTATTGTTGTACATATATATATATATATATATATATATATATATATATAGTTTAGTCCAACTTTAATATATACTGAATATCTCTCCAATGGTTTGGGATTGAAATGCTGACGTTCGGGATGCCAGCGGTCAGTATACGAACTGCTGCATCCCGATGTCCAGAATTCCGACAGGGGAAGGTGAGTATACTGACCTTGGCCCAATGGTCCCCTCACCCTAACCCTCTTTTCTAATAGCCTAAACCTAACCTCCCTCCCCCAGCCTAATCCTAACCCTTCCCGGTGGTGCCTAAACCAAACCCCCCCTTCCCGCAGTCTAAGCCTAACATCTCCCCAAAAGCCTAACCCTCCCCTCGCTGGGGGTGCCTAAACCTAACACCCCTCCCCGCAGCCTAAACCTTTTCATCCTGCCCCGCAGCCTAACCCTCACCCTCCCCGGCAGCCTAAACCTAACCGTGGCTTACAGGTCGGGTTTCTGGCGCCACGGTTGTGACCCAATTTGGGATGCCGGTGTCGGCATTCTGTGTAGTAACGGGATGCCGGCGTCATTATTTCGACTGCCGGGACACCGACTCCAGCAGTTGACAGAGGAAACGCTGATCTGCAAATCACATTATTATTATTAATTAGACAACACTACTTTTTTTCGTGTGAGGATCTCCTTTACAGTTGACAAGTAGCTGTGCTCCCAATGCACACATCTACAAACAAAACCTCCTTCAGTTTATGGTCAACTCCTGTACCCTTAGGAGTAAAACAGGATTTCAGAAGTGAGTACAGGGCAAGAAATACATTTGTGGTAAATATTTTATCTGCTGTTACAGACAGCAGATAGGCTGCCACATTAAACACTGCCTGAGTGTTATTTGCCCAGGGCTGCGGAAGATAATCTTCACAGATGTTGGGCAGATGCCATGAAGAAGGAGGAAAGAACAACTAGGCAGATTCCTGGCAGGGATAAAAATAACGGGCATGTAGGGACATTAAATGTCAAGAAAATGGTAGTGTTTCCAGAAAGGGACTGAAATTAACCACTCATTGAAGCTTCTACTCTCTCATTAAAGTTGAACTAATAACATGTTTGTAAATCACACATTTTTACAGTGACATCAAACATGGAGCATTCAGAACGCTCATTCCAATGTGAGGTGAAGAGAGGTAATAAAAGGAACAATATACAAAACCACTGTCAAGGTAGATATGTGTTCTTGATTTGGTTAAATGCATTAATTTATATCGCTGGGACAGAGGCTCCGATAAGAGCCCATGCCGCTGATCAATAAGAACTAAGGGGAACATTTACTAAGCAGTGATAAGAGCGGAGAAGTGAGCCAGTGGAGAAATTTCCCCAACAACCAATCAGCAGCTCTGTATCATTTTATAGTATGCAAATTATAGATGTTACTTCAGTGCTTATTGGTTTCCAAGGGCAACTTCTCCACTGGCTCACTTCTCCGCTCTTATCACTGCTTAGTAAATGTACCCCTAAGGCCCTCATTCCGAGTTGTTCGCTCGCAAGCTGCTTTTAGCAGCATTGCACACGCTAAGCCGCCGCCTACTGGGAGTGAATCTTAGCTTAGCAAAATTGCGAACGAAAGATTCTCAAAATTGCGAATAGAAATTTCTAAGCAGTTTCTGAGTAGCTCGACACTTACTCTGCCACTGCGATCAGTTCAGTCAGTTTCGTTCCTGGTTTGACGTCACAAACACACCCAGCGTTCGCCCAGACACTCCCCCGTTTCTCCAGCCACTCCCGCGTTTTTCCCAGAAACGGCAGCGTTTTTTCACACACACCCATAAAACAGCCAGTTTCCGCCCAGAAACACCCACTTCCTGTCAATCACACTACGATCACCAGAACGAAGAAAAAACCTTGTAATGCCGTGAGTAAAATACCAAACTTCTTAGCAAATTTAGTTGGCGCAGTCGCAGTGCGAACATTGCGCATGCGCAATTAGCGGAAAATCGCTGCGATGCGAAGAAAATTACCGAGCGAACAACTCGGAATGAGGGCCTAAGTACAGTGATTACATAAGCAAGTTGTGGTTATTAGTGCACCGTGAGGAACATGGGCATCAGACCACCTTTTCCTTCTAGATGGGGGAGATGTACAGATTGGAAACAATTTACTTGTCTCCTACAGTGATACAGTAATGTCTAATTATAACATAGAGCATTAACATCTCCTTTTAGAATGAATTCTAGAGTCTAGATACACATGGAGAGTCCCACTGTGGATGAGATGGATGTATATGCTGAGATTAGAGGATGAGAGCACAGATCATCCACGCAGCTTGTAGATAAGAGTGTTCAAAGAGCAGCCAGCCTCTCTTCTCCAGCGCGTCGGTTGTTTACGCTTCTGCTGGAGATAATCTGTAGACCTCACTGGGTTTTCAGTCCTGGAACGCTTATCAAGCTCTCCCTTTCATGTCATAAAATGCTAACGCTAAGACACTGAAATACTGTGTACATCTCAAGAATCCTTTGTGGTAACATATTTGCTCTGATACTGTACACAGGATCAGAATTGAAGCGCTAGGCAAAGTATTACAAAAGGAAAATGAATCCTACATTCAAATTTCCAAATGCTAAATGTAGAAGAAAGTTTGTATACCTTTAAACCTTACAAAAGTGTTTCCCAACCTCGGTCCTCAAGGCACACTAACAGTCCAGGTTTTAGTGATATCCATGCTTGAGCACAGATGGTTAAATCAAAATAAGTGAGGTACAGTATTAATTAAGGTATTAATGAAGTCACTGGCACGTATGACTATCCTTAAAGTGTGTCTTAAGTACCGTGGTTGCGAACCCCGGCTCTACAAGGTACTCAGTCTGCTTGAGCCTTTCAGTGCCATCATCTCTACAATGTAGAGGAAGCCATTTTGTTGTTTAAACCAGTAGCTATGAGCAGGAAGTATATCAATCTCACAGGAACTAGTGAATTGACAGGCTGCATGCCAATGAATATTGGGACTACAAAATGTCCACATACACTGTGTGCAGGTGATAAGTATACATTTTAGACACATAACCAGTGGCAACTGCTGCCCATGGGCTGCAGCGCACACCACACTTTGCATGGGGGGGGGGGGGGGGGGGGGGGGGGGGGCTGGTAGTTAGCACATATAAACATACATGCAGTGTTGTATGTAATATACGTATCACCTGGCTGCCTTACCCTGGGGATCAGCAGCATTGTTTGTTTTGCAGTTGCCACTACAGATGGGCCACTACACTTTACCTTCTAAGCCTGCCCCCAAACTCCTGTGCATCTAGCCAATGGGAGCCTGTGCTTAGAAGAAGTGAAGCTGCTACTGCACATAACTCATGTCAGATGGGAGGTGCTGGCAGTGCTTAAAGTGGTCCTAGAAAGGTGGTGGAACGCGCCCCCCCCCCCCCACACGCCTGTGCAATAAAGGGATTGCATGTGCCACAGGCGAACACTGCAAAAAAAAGGGCATGGCCTCAAAAAGAAAGGGGCATGTTCACCCAATAGTATCACCAATTAAAATTATGCCGCACAGTAGCAATCTTATTCACATTACACCAGATAGCAGTGTCCCTTATTCATGTTATGACACACATTAGTGCCCTTATACACAAAGCCCACTGTACTAGCACCCCAAATACACATAATGCCCACAGCAGTAGTGCCCTTTATACAGTACACTCAGTAATAGTGCCCCTTATGCAATGCCCACTGTAGTGGTAGTACCCACGGTTGTAGTGCCCCTAATGTAGAGCCCATAGTATTGGTGCCCTTTATGTCCCCAGGAGAGATGCCCCTTATTAAGTGCCCACTATGCAATGCCTTTATTAGTATTGCCCTAGTAGTTATGCCCCCAGTAGATATGCCCCCAGGAGATAAGCCCTCTGTAGTTATGCCCCCAGTAGATAAGCCCCCAGTAGTTTTGCCCCCAGTACTTATGCCAACAGTAGTTATGCCACCAGTAGATATGTCCCCTGTAGTTATGCCCCCAGTAGATATGCCCCCAGTAGTTATACCCCCCAGTAGATATGCCCCTAGTCAGTAGTTATGCTCCCAGTAGATATGCCCCCAGTAGATATGCTCCCAGTAGATATGCCCCCTGTAGATATGCCCCTTGTAGATATGCCCCCATTAGATATGCCCCAAGTAGATATGCCCCGGTAGATATGCCCCCGGTAGGTATGCCCCCAGTAGATATGCCCCCTGTAGAAATGCCACTGTAGATATGCCCCCTCTGGTAATGCCCCCTCTAGTAGCGCCGCTTGCACACACACACACACACACACACACACACACACACACACAAAAAAAACAAAAATAAACCACAATACTCACCAACCCCTCTCCAGCTTCCGGACCGCTGCCTTCCGCCTGGCCGCCCGCTCCACAGAACTATGGGAGAGACTATGCGGTGAGCTCCTGCCTCCTGCTGCTGCTGAGAAGGAGTCGGGTGGCTGCTGGTAACAAAATCTCAGTGGGCGCCCGACATAACTCTGCTGCTTCGCGGTCACATTCTGGGATAGGTGAGCCGGAGGAGGCGGAACTGGTTCCGTCTCCAAATGGAACTGATGGAATGCAGTTCCGTCCTGTTCCGGCTCACTTTAACCTCTGAGTGCGTGGTTCCACTGCAAATTAATCTTCACTGCTGTGTCCACATAATGTAATATCACAATTTGCTGCGAAGGGCAGGATGAGGCAATTCACTATAGCAGTGGGCAGGATGCAGCAGCATTGACTTCTCCCCCAAATTCTTTAGTCTCTCAATAATTCAGAGAATAGGCAAGTATGACACAACCAATATTACACCAAAAAATTCAAGTTGTTGTGACCAGGGGTGTATCTACCTATTGGCCAGGATCAGGGGTGTATCTACCTATTGGACAGGATGGCACTCGCCAGGGGCGCCAGGCAAGGAGGGGGCGCTGCCTAGCGGTGCCACCCACGCCCAAAGGGTAGAAGAGTAGTACTGTCAGACTGTACCTGGTGAGAGTCTGTTACTGCCGGCGCGGCACTGACTGGTGTCCGTCAGCACCGCACTGCACTGGGAGCTCCCAGCAGCAAGGGCTGCTGGGAGCTGTAGTTTATTTTGAGTCTGATTACAAGTGCAGTGCTGCCGGACACTAGTCTGATCACTAATGCAGTGCGGTGCTGACGGACACCGGCAGTGACAGACTCTCATCCAGAGCCGGCCCTAGCCAATAGGCATTATAGGCAAATGCCTAGGGCATCTAGAATACCCAGGGGCATCCATTCCCAATGCTAGGGCCAGCTCTGTTATTGCAGCCAGCCAGGAGGAGAGAGGAGAGTTAGGACGGAGGCTGCAGCAGCACACAGAGCCGTATTTCTGCTCACACAGGTAAGAAGTGACTTTACTTTCACTTTCTGCCTGCCCTGTGGCTGAGCACAGACGGCAGCTGCAGAGGAAGCCAGGCACTGAGCCTACAGAGCCAGGACCCTGCCCCAGCACTGCAGCATCACAGCACAAAGGTAAGATATGGATGGGTTAACGGGGGAGAGGAAGGTGGCTAATAACACTGCTATGGGTGGGGGGAGACCTATGAGGATTGGGGGATGGGGGGTAATGACACTGCTATGTGGGAGTGGGAGACCTATGGGGAGTGGGGGAAGGGGGGTAATGACACTGCTATGTGGGAGTGGGGGACCTATGGGGAGTGGGGGAAGGGGGGTAATGACACTGCTATGTGAGAGTGGGAGACCTATGGGGAGTGGGGGAAGGGGGGTAATGACACTGCTATGGGGGGGAGACCTATGAGGAGTGGGGGAAGGGGGGTAATGACACTGCTATGTGGTAGTGGGAGACCTATGGGGAGTGGGGGAAGGGGGGTAATGACACTGCTATGTGGGAGTGGGAGACCTATGGGGAGTGGGGGAAGGGGGGTAATGACACTGCTATGTGGGAGTGGGAGACCTATGGGGAGTGGGGGAAGGGGGGTAATGACACTGCTATGTGGGAGTGGGAGACCTATGGGGAGTGGGGGAAGGGGGGTAATGACACTGTTTTGGGGGGGGGGAGACCTATGGGCAGTGGGGGAAGGGGGGTAATGACACTGCTATGTGGGAGACCTATGGGGAGTGGGGGAAGGGGGGTAATGACACTGCTATGTGGGAGACCTATGGGGAGTGGGGGAAGGGGGGTAATGACACTGCTATGTGGGAGTGGGAGACCTATGGGGAGTGGGGGAAGGGGGGTAATGACACTGCTATGTGGGAGACCTATGGGGAGTGGGGGAAGGGGGGTAATGACACTGCTATGTGGGAGTGGGAGACCTATGGGGAGTGGAGTAAGGTGGGTAATGACACTGCTATGGGGAGAGACTTGTAAGGAGTGGGGGAAGGGGAGTAATGACACTGCTATGTGGGAGCGGGAGACCTATGGGGAGTGGGGTAAAGGGGGTAATTACACCTCTATAAGGGGGAGAACTATGGAAAGTGGGGGCACAGGGGAATATGACTGCTATTGGGAGGATACAAGGGGGTGTAGGAGCAGCTGATAGCACTGCTATTAGTGGGTAGGACATGAGGCAGAGACACATGGGGAGTGGGGGCTTGGGGGGGATAATTGCTCTGCTATGGGGGAGGGGGCATAGGCATGCACACGGTGGGTGGCATGTGTGCACAGGCACACCCTGATGTTGGGCACCCCCCACATGCCCAGTCAGAATATTTAATATAGAACCAGCCCTGGCCAGCACTTGGTGACTAATTAGACATAATACACACTATGCAGTCACAATGTGCGGGTATCATCTCTTCCCGACCCCCACTATGACACTGTCCTCCGTGATTCCTAACCTGCCAATGGAGCGGACACCGCATACCAGGAGAAGGTTCTGTGTTTGAGCTGTACTGGCTGATAGGGGGAGATCTGTCTCAAGGGGATGGGGGGATCTTCTATATTGGGAGGAGGGGGGCTAGTCTGTGCTAAGGGAGATAATGTGTCAGAGAGGAAGGGGGATCCCTGTACTAGGGGCAAATAATCTGTCTGAGGGAGCAAGGTGCAGGTGTGAGAGATGGAAAGTGGGAGTGAGGTACAGGGAAGATGGAAGCTGGTACCAACGTACAGGTGGGAGACATGGAAGGTGGGAGCGAGGTGTAGGGGAGATAGAAGGTGGGACCAAGGTACAGGTGTGGGGGATGGAAGGTGGGAGTGAAGAAGAGGTGTGAGAGATGGAAGTTGGAAGTGAGGTACAGGTGTGATGTGAGGGATGGAAGGAGGGAGTGAGGTACATGGGTGATAGAGGGAGGAAGTGAGAGGTGCAGGGGTGAGACTGAGAGATGGAATGAGGGAGTGAAAACTACAGGGCTAAAGAGGAACAGAGGGCATGAGAGGTGCAAGGGGGTAAGTAAGGAAGGAGGAAGTTCAGGCAGGGGTGACTTATGAGACATTAAGGCATTTGGTATCCCGGCGGTCGGAAGCTGACGCCAGCATCCCGAAACTGCTCGGAATTCTGATGCTGGCATCCCAACATAGATAGCGATGCAGAATGCCAAAATCCGGATCGAGTTGTTGCCAAAGTCTCCACTGGCAAGCCGCGTGGGAGGGTTAGGGTAAGGATGCGAGGGTGGGAGGGTTAGGGTTAGGCTGCAGGGAGGAAGATTAGGAAGGGTGGGTTAGGGTCAGGCACCACTGAAGAGGCTGGGGGGGGCGGGTTAGGGTCAGGCTGTGGGAAAGGTGGGTTAGGGGGGAGGGATGGTGTAACGTGAATACGAGACACTACTGTGCAGTGTAATGTGAATAAGGGACACTATTGTGTGTCATAATATGAATTGGAAGTACTATTGTGTTCACACCCTTCCCCCACAAGACAATGCCCCATTTCCAATACTCGCACCTTATTTCAAATATGTGTAGGGGATGGGGGGCGCCAGCCCCTTACTTTGCCAGGGGTGCTCGGACCCCTAGATACACCCCTGGCCAGGATGGCACTCGCCAGGGGCGCCAGGCAAGGAGGGGGCGCCGCCTAGCGGTGCCACCCACGGCCAAAGGGTAGAAGAGTAGTACTGTCAGACTGTACCTGGTGAGAGTCTGTTACTGCCGGCGCGGCACTGACTGGTGTCCGTCAGCACCGCACTGCACTGGGAGCTCCCAGCAGCAAGGGCTGCTGGGAGCTGTAGTTTATTTTGAGTCTGATTACAAGTGCGGTGCTGCCGGACACTAGTCTGATCACTAATGCAGTGCGGTGCTGACGGACACCGGCAGTGACAGACTCTCATCCAGAGCCGGCCCTAGCCAATAGGCATTATAGGCAAATGCCTAGGGCATCTAGAATACCCAGGGGCATCCATTCCCAATGCTAGGGCCAGCTCTGTTATTGCAGCCAGCCAGGAGGAGAGAGGAGAGTTAGGACGGAGGCTGCAGCAGCACACAGAGCCGTATTTCTGCTCACACAGGTAAGAAGTGACTTTACTTTCACTTTCTGCCTGCCCTGTGGCTGAGCACAGACGGCAGCTGCAGAGGAAGCCAGGCACTGAGCCTACAGAGCCAGGACCCTGCCCCAGCACTGCAGCATCACAGCACAAAGGTAAGATATGGATGGGTTAACGGGGGAGAGGAAGGTGGCTAATAACACTGCTATGGGTGGGGGGAGACCTATGAGGAGTGGGGGATGGGGGGTAATGACACTGCTATGTGGGAGTGGGAGACCTATGGGGAGTGGGGAAAGGGGGGTAATGACACTGCTATGTGGGAGTGGGGGACCTATGGGGAGTGGGGGAAGGGGGGTAATGACACTGCTATGTGAGAGTGGGAGACCTATGGGGAGTGGGGGAAGGGGGGTAATGACACTGCTATGGGGGGGAGACCTATGAGGAGTGGGGGAAGGGGGGTAATGACACTGCTATGTGGGAGTGGGAGACCTATGGGGAGTGGGGGAAGGGGGGTAATGACACTGCTATGTGGGAGTGGGAGACCTATGGGGAGTGGGGGAAGGGGGGTAATGACACTGTTTTGGGGGGGGAGACCTATGGGCAGTGGGGGAAGGGGGGTAATGACACTGCTATGTGGGAGACCTATGGGGAGTGGGGGAAGGGGGGTAATGACACTGCTATGTGGGAGACCTATGGGGAGTGGGGGAAGGGGGGTAATGACACTGCTATGTGGGAGACCTATGGGGAGTGGGGGAAGGGGGGTAATGACACTGCTATGTGGGAGACCTATGGGGAGTGGGGGAAGGGGGGTAATGACACTGCTATGTGGGAGTGGGAGACCTATGGGGAGGGGAGTAAGGTGGGTAATGACACTGCTATGGGGGGAGACTTGTAAGGAGTGGGGGAAGGGGAGTAATGACACTGCTATGTGGGAGCGGGAGACCTATGGGGAGTGGGGTAAAGGGGGTAATTACACCTCTATAAGGGGGAGAACTATGGAAAGTGGGGGCACAGGGGAATATGACTGCTATTGGGAGGATACAAGGGGGTGTAGGAGCAGCTGATAGCACTGCTATTAGTGGGTAGGACATGAGGCAGAGACACATGGGGAGTGGGGGCTTGGGGGGGATAATTGCTCTGCTATGGGGGAGGGGGCATAGGCATGCACACGGTGGGTGGCATGTGTGCACAGGCACACCCTGATGTTGGGCACCCCCCACATGCCCAGTCAGAATATTTAATATAGAACCAGCCCTGGCCAGCACTTGGTGACTAATTAGACATAATACACACTATGCAGTCACAATGTGCGGGTATCATCTCTTCCCGACCCCCACTATGACACTGTCCTCCGTGATTCCTAACCTGCCAATGGAGCGGACACCGCATACCAGGAGAAGGTTCTGTGTTTGAGCTGTACTGGCTGATAGGGGGAGATCTGTCTCAAGGGGATGGGGGGATCTTCTATATTGGGAGGAGGGGGGCTAGTCTGTGCTAAGGGAGATAATGTGTCAGAGAGGAAGGGGGATCCCTGTACTAGGGGCAAATAATCTGTCTGAGGGAGCAAGGTGCAGGTGTGAGAGATGGAAAGTGGGAGTGAGGTACAGGGAAGATGGAAGCTGGTACCAACGTACAGGTGGGAGACATGGAAGGTGGGAGCGAGGTGTAGGGGAGATAGAAGGTGGGACCAAGGTACAGGTGTGGGGGATGGAAGGTGGGAGTGAAGAAGAGGGTGAGAGATGGAAGTTGGAAGTGAGGTACAGGTGTGATGTGAGGGATGGAAGGAGGGAGTGAGGTACATGGGTGATAGAGGGAGGAAGTGAGAGGTGCAGGGGTGAGACTGAGAGATGGAATGAGGGAGTGAAAACTACAGGGCTAAAGAGGAACAGAGGGCATGAGAGGTGCAAGGGGGTAAGTAAGGGAAGGAGGAAGTTCAGGCAGGGGTGACTTATGAGACATTAAGGCATTTGGTATCCCGGCGGTCGGAAGCTGACGCCAGCATCCCGAAACTGCTCGGAATTCTGATGCTGGCATCCCAACATAGATAGCGATGCAGAATGCCAAAATCCGGATCGAGTTGTTGCCAAAGTCTCCACTGGCAAGCCGCGTGGGAGGGTTAGGGTAAGGATGCGAGGGTGGGAGGGTTAGGGTTAGGCTGCAGGGAGGAAGATTAGGAAGGGTGGGTTAGGGTCAGGCACCACTGAAGAGGCTGGGGGGGGCGGGTTAGGGTCAGGCTGTGGGAAAGGTGGGTTAGGGGGGAGGGATGGTGTAACGTGAATACGAGACACTACTGTGCAGTGTAATGTGAATAAGGGACACTATTGTGTGTCATAATATGAATTGGAAGTACTATTGTGTTCACACCCTTCCCCCACAAGACAATGCCCCATTTCCAATACTCGCACCTTATTTCAAATATGTGTAGGGGATGGGGGGCGCCAGCCCCTTACTTTGCCAGGGGTGCTCGGACCCCTAGATACACCCCTGGTTGTGACTTAACTAAGGCACTTGGCACTACAGATGAGCGCTCTGGATTCCTTGGAATTCAGACAGCTCTGAACATTGAGGATACGAGTCCCGCCAGACTCAGGTCCCACCAGACTCAGATGCCACGTCAAGGAGTCGCATTCTCGTGGGACTTGGATTCTATATAAGGTGCCGCAGCCTACTGTAGTGGGTATACTGTGTCTAGGGTCTCACAAGTGGCTGTGCTGGATAGTGACTGTGTATGGGAGCACACTGCACGCTGATGTATGCTGCGTTATACTCTGCTGTATTGGCTGTGCTGTGTCCAGACTCACAAGTGGCTGTGCTCTGATTAGTGACTGTGTATGAGGGCACACTGTAAGCTGCTGAATGCTGTGCTATACTCTGCTGTATTGGCTGTGCTGTGTCCAGACTCACAAGTGGCTGTGCTCTGTATAGAGGGGAGCATGCTGTTTGTACTGTTTGGCGCGCTTTGTTCACGTGCATCTATAAGCCCTGCGACTCCAAGCAGTTTTAACCGAGCTGCAAGTTCAAAACAAAAAATATACATTGTTTGCACTGTTCTGTGCACTGTTCCCCAGTACGCTGTGGCAAGGTACAGGTATCAGAGATGTGCTATAAACTGCCGCGTGCTTGTGCCGATGCTCTGATGCTTAGAAAGCAACCAGCTCGCTGCAGCCTTTGGCCAATTTTGGTGAAAACAAGATTGTGAGGTGGGCAAATTTGACTGGAAATTACTTGAAATTAATGTTATTGAGCTTAATAACAATCTAGAAACAGAAAAGGCCCAAATTATGTGATTTTAGCTTTTCTGACAATTTAAAAAAACAAAACAAATGCAAATCCAAATCATGGCGGTTTGGCAAGCACAAAGCTAGACGACGAATCAGAGCCAAATCCAAATCAAGCAAAAATGATTTGGTGCACAAAGGTGTATTTATAATGGGTGCAGGGTGTTTGCTGCACCCATGCGCCTGGGTCCACGGGACACCCTGCACCGCACACCCTGCACCCATACCCTGCACTTGTCTCATACCGGTCTTTGTTCTCTTGTGCGCATGCACCATCTTGCATAAGTGAAGAATGCATTTTATTATGATCATGAAATTACACCCAGTGGCTGAATGTGGCATACATTTTAACATGCATTGATTACAGAGATGCTGGTCTGCCCAGAGGAATTTCAGGCCCGGTTGCAACAGAAACCATTGCTGCATACTTAGTCTATAGCTGGTCAATATTAAACTGCTGGTCTGCACAGCAGTACACTGCTTATAGACTAGTTTGGATGGGGCTCTTATTGGCTAACGGAGTCATTGGCTGGGTGTGGCCTGAATGTGGTGGTGAGATGCAGCATGTGTACATGAAAGTCTGCACCCACTATGTGTTTGAGGGGGGGTGGGGGGTGGAACTGTATGTCTCGGGGATTGCGGCGCAGGGAGGGTTATGTCCCTCAGGCTGATGGGGCAGATATTGTATGTCTATAGGGTTTGAGCAGGCAGTGTTTGTCACTGGGGCTGGGCGGGGGAGGGGGGGGGGGGGTTGGTTGGTAGGGTGGATAGTGTATGTGCCTGATTGGGGATGGGAATATTTTGTCTAGGGGCTAGGTTGGCAGTGTATGTCTCTGGGTCCGGGGAGTAGTTTAGATCTATGGTTCTGGGGACCAGTGTATGTCCCTGGGGCCAGAGGTAGAGGCGGGAGGGTGGTAGAGTAGGTAGAAAATGTCCCTAGGCTTGGAGACACTGTATGTCTGGGAGGCCGGAGGTATGGTGGGGAGTGTATGTCCCTGGGCCAGAGGGGTACAGGGTGTGGAGTGTATGTCCCTGGGGCCAGAGGGGTACAGGGTGCGGAGTGTATGTCCCTGGGGCCAGGGGTAGTTTAGGACTATGGTGCCAGGCAGGTAGTGTATGTCCCTGGGGCTGTGGGGGCAGGTAGTGTCCCTGGGCTGGGGATTGCTGTATGTCTAGGGGATACATATGCAAAAGAAAAGAAAGACAATACCCTTGTTTGGCGCACTCATTATAAAACCAAGAAGGTTTATTTTAGGAAAGTCAATGAATTTATTAAAACATAACTTTTATTTTTTGTCCAAATTAAAATATATTATCCCTCGATCAAAAGATAATAAAGTGAACAAATCCGAGTCACATATATTTGTGACAGTAAAAATTATAATTTGTTAAGGCTGTATTGCCTATTATGCAGCAGAAGCGATCAGATTTTTCAAAATGGCACAATCAAGAAAGCTTGTATTGATGTTTATCTTAATCCTATATTGGATTTATAGCACCTGGTATATGCACTGGCTTGCACACACTAGTAGGAAACAGTTTTTTTGTATATAGAGAACACACTCTAAATTTACTATGCCCTTGTTCTTACTGGCAGAGAAATTGATAACAGAGGAAAGATATAAAAATGTGAATCTGCTTTCTACGTTAGACTGGATTGGTTACCTTTGACTTACTACACCGGGTATTCTCTGGGGGTCCCCCTCCAGATACTGGCTCGGCCCACACTTTATCGCTTCCAAGATCGGGCGAGATTGGGCATTCTAAGTGTGGTTTGATAGTAAATTAGGATTGCCAATGCTCCTGAATCATAGATGAGAGTTCACAGATATATTGAAAAAATTTGAGATTAAGGAATGATGAGTAAGAAAAAAGACGGATCTGCTGTTGACGTTAGGCAGCCGCCCTGTCAGTTGGAAAACTGCCCCAGGGATAACATGTTAGGCTGGATCGTCAATGAGAGTCCGGAAAAAGGCAGAGTGGAGGCATAGATACTGACAGTATTAATTCTGTAATAAGACAGATCAATTAGGTGTATTAATCAGATACCAGTTGTACAATTGGTATATAGTTAATTATAACTCTTGGTATTTATTACACCAAGCAGTAACTTCTGCTTATTTTAAGATAGCCAGTGCCAGCAGGTATATCCCTCTAGGACTAGTGTTATTTTTGATAATACACTTATCCTTGTGCCATTAATTTGACACTATTATTTAATATTCTCAAATAGTCTGAATCCCAAATGAAAGGAGGGGGGGGGGGGGGGGATTTAATTCAGTGCCAACGTATGTGTATGGGTGTAACCCTGTTGTTGCAATTTATAAGAGTTGTCACGGTTATACCTAAAAATGAGTTTCAGAGTAGCAGAACCTGGAAAAGGAGAAAGTGCCTAATTTCCTTGTCATCCAATATCAGATGTTTATATGCAAGTGTAACTGTTCTGTAACAAAGTATAACATTGTCACAATTGTTGCCACATGATTTTCATAATGACATAATGAAAATAAGATTTTACTCACCGGTAAATCTATTTCTCGTAGTCCGTAGTGGATGCTGGGACTCCGTAAGGACCATGGGGATTAGCGGCTCCGCAGGAGACTGGGCACAACTAAAGAAAGCTTTAGGACTACC
The DNA here is from genome assembly GCF_028390025.1 of Pseudophryne corroboree. Classification (NCBI taxonomy): domain Eukaryota; kingdom Metazoa; phylum Chordata; class Amphibia; order Anura; family Myobatrachidae; genus Pseudophryne; species Pseudophryne corroboree. The sequence goes on from NC_086446.1 coordinate 288,699,123, forward strand.
TGGTGTGCACTGGCTCCTCCCACTAAGACCCTCCTCCAGACCTCAGTTAGGATACTGTGCCCGGAAGAGCTGACACAATAAGGAAGGATTTTGAATCCCGGGTAAGACTCATACCAGCCACACCAATCACACCGTATAACTCGTGATACTATACCCAGTTAACAGTATGAAATATAACTGAGCCTCTCAACAGATGGCTCAACAATAACCCTTTAGTTAGGCAATAACTATAAACAAGTATTGCAGACAATCCGCACTTGGGATGGGCGCCCAGCATCCACTACGGACTACGAGAAATAGATTTACCGGTGAGTAAAATCTTATTTTCTCTGACGTCCTAAGTGGATGCTGGGACTCCGTAAGGACCATGGGGATTATACCAAAGCTCCCAAACGGGCGGGAGAGTGCGGATGACTCTGCAGCACCGAATGAGCAAACTCCAGGTCCTCCTCAGCCAGGGTATCAAACTTGTAGACTCTTACAAAAATGTTTTAACCCGACCAAGTAACAGCTCGGCAAAGTTGTAAAGCCGAGACCCCTCGGGCAGCCGCCCAAGAAGAGCCCACTTTCCTCGTGGAATGGGCTTATACAGATTTAGGGTGCGGCAGTCCAGCCGCAGAATGTGCAAGTTGAATCGTGCTACAGATCCAGCGAGCAATCGTCTGCTTAGAAGCAGGAGCACCCAGCTTGTTGGGTGCATACAGGAGAAATAGCGAGTCAGTCTTCCTGACTCCAGCTGTCCTGGAAACATATACTTTTCAGGGCCCTGACTACGTCCAGTAACTTGGAATCCTCCAAGTCCCAAGTAGCCGCAGGCACCACAATAGGTTGGTTCACATGAAAAACTGATACCACCTTAGGAAGGAATTGGGAACGAGTCCTCAATTCCGCCTTATCCATAAAAAATACAGATAAGGGCTTTTGTATGACAAAGCCGCCAATTCTGATACACGCCTGGCCGACGCCAAGGCCCACAGAATGACCACTTTCCACGTGAGGTATTATAGCTCCACGGATTTAAGTGGCTCAACCCAATGCGACTTCAGGAAATCCAACACCACGTTGAGATCCCACGGTGCCACTGGAGGCACAAACGGGGGCTGACTATGCAGCACTCCCTTAACAAAAGTCTGAACTTCAGGCAGTGAAGCCAGTTCAATTTTGGAAGAAAATCGATAGAGCCGAAATCTGGACCTTAATGGAACCCAATTTTAGGCCCATAGTCACCTCTAATTCTTGTGATAAATATATCATAAAATGCATGCAACATAAATGAAATTTAATAAAAACATACAATAAGAGTATGAGAAAGGGTTACCCAATTAGCCAGCAATGAAGGAAATTTGTGAATGGAAGAGTCCGTTCCAAATTATTCCCCCAGATCAATCTGAGTCCAGTATATGTGGGCGTTTAGTAGGTAAGCAGTGTCCCATATAATATCAAATTACCGCTAGAGGAATTGGTGCTCCTGGATTTTAGATGGTGAGCTCCTCATGCAATGCGGAATGTGGAGATGTCAGTCCAGTCTGCTATTTGAGTCCTCCAATTACATATGATGATCCGGTTTTTGGATGGGATGGTTCGGTCTTCCAATTGATAGTGTCTGGCTTTGGGTCCCTTGTGCACCTGACGCGTTTCGCTGCGTTCAACTAGCAGCTTTTTCAAAGGTATCAATAGCTAGAATGTGAGGGGTTTATATACCCCTTCCAATATGGTGGCTAATTAACACCTGGTCCCAATGTTGCATAGTAATTGGACAATAAACAATTGGAAGACCGAATCATCCCATCCAAAAACCGGATCATCATATGTAATTGGAGGACTCAAATAGCAGACTGGACTGACATCTCCACATTCCGCATTGCATGAGGAGCTCACCATCTAAAATCCAGGAGCACCAATTCCTCTAGCGGTAATTTGCTATTATATGGGACACTGCTTACCTCCTAAACGCCCACATATACTGGACTCAGATTGATCTGGGGGAATAATTTGGAACGGACTCTTCCATTCACAAATTTCCTTCATTGCTGGCTAATTGGGTAACCCTTTCTCATACTCTTATTGTATGTTTTTATTAAATTTCATTTATGTTGCATGCATTTTATGATATATTTATCACAAGAATTAGTGATATTATCTTTTATTAATAAATTGTACAATCAATAGATCAAGTATTACTGCTGTCATATCATATTCATTTAGCGCAGCCTTCCACCTTTTTCTTGTTTACCTACTTTGTAGGGGTGACTCCCCTTAATCTAAGGCAGCAGCTCGGTGAAACACCTTATACCTAAAGCGCCTGAGCACCCTCGGGTAACCAAATTTCTATACATTCCCATAGTCACCTCTGACTGTAGGAAGTGCAGAGATCGACCTAGCTGAAATTTCTCCTTTGGGGCCTTCCTGGCCTCACAGTACGCAACATATTTCCGCCATATGCGGTGATAATGGTTTTCGTTCACTTCTTTCCTAGCTTTAAATAGCGTAGGGATAACTTCCTCCGGAATTCCCTTTTCCTTCAGGATCCGGCGTTCAACCGCCATGCCGTCAAACGCAGCCGCGGTACGTTTTGGAACAGACAGGCCCCCTGCTGCAGCAGGTCCTGTCTGAGCAGCAGAGGCCATGGGTCCTCTGAGATCATTTCTTGGAGTTCTGGTTACCAAGCTCTTCTTAGCCAACCCGGAACAATGAGTATAGTTCTTACTCCTCTCCTTCTTATTATTCTCATTACCCTGGGTAAGAGAGGCAGAGAAGAGAACACATACACCGACTGGTACACCCACGGTGTTACCAGAGCGTCCCCAGCTATCGCCTGAGGGTCCTTGACCTGGCGCAATATCTTTGTAACTTTTAGTTGAGGCGGGACGCCATCATGTCCACCTGTGGCCTTTCCCCACGGTGTACAAGCATTTGGAAGACTTCTGGATGAAGTCCCCACTCTCCCGGGTGGAGGTCGTGTCTTCTGAGAAAGTCTGCTTCTCAGTTGTCCACTCCGGGAATGAACACTGCTGACAGTGCTAACACATGATTTTCCGCCCATCGGAGAATCCTTGTGGCTTCTGCCATCGCCATCCTGCTTCTTGTGCCGCCCTGTCGGTTTACATGAGCGACCGCCGTGATGTTGTCTGACTGGATCAGCACCGGTCGGTGTTGAATCAGGGGTCTAGCCTGACTTAGGGCATTGTAAATGGCCCTTAGTTCCAGAATATTTATGTGTAGGGAAGTCTCCTGACTTTTCCATAGCCTTGGAAGTTTCTTCCCTGTGTGAATGCCCCCCAGCCTTGAAGGCTGGCATCCGTGGTCACCAGGACCCAGTCCTGCATGCCGAATCTGCGGCCCCCTAGAAGATGAGCACTCTGCAGCCACCACAACAGCGACACCCTGGCCCTTGGAGACAGGGTTATCCGCCGATGCATCTGAAGATGCGACCCGGACCACTTGTCCAACAGATCCCACTGGAAAATCCTTGCATGGGACCTGGTGAATGGAATTTCTTCGTAAGAAGCTACCATCATTCCCAGGGCTCGCGTGCATTGATGCACCGACACCTGTATACGTATTAGGAGGTCTCTGTCTAGAGACGACAACTCCTTGGACTTCTCCTCCGGGAGAAACCCTTTTTATCCTGTTCTGTGTCCAGAACCATACCCAGGAACAGTAGACGCGTCGTAGGAACCAGCTGCGACTTTGGAATATTCAGAATCCAGCCGTGCTGTTGTAGCACTTCCCGAGATAGTGCTACTCCGACGAACAACTGCTCCCTGGACCTCGCCTTTACAAGGAGATCGTCCAAGTATGGGATAATTATTTCGGCCATTACCTTGGTAAATACCTCGGTGCCGGGGACAGACCAACGGCAACATCTTGAATTGGTAATGACAATCCTGTACCACAATTTTGAGGTACTCCTGGTGAAGAGGGCAAATAGGGACATGCAGGTAAGCATCCTTGATGTCCAGTGATACCATGAAATTCTCCAGGCTTGCAATAATCGCCCTGAGAGATTCCATTTTGAATTTGAACCTTCGTATATAAGTGTTCAAGGCTTTCAATTTTAGAATGGGTCTCACCGAACCGTCTGGTTTCGGTACCACAACATTTTGGAATAGTAACCCCGGCCTTGTTGAAGGAGGGGTACCTTGATTTCACCTGCTGGAAGTACAGCTTGTGAATTGCAGCCAGTACTACCTTTCTCCGAGAGCAGCAGGCAAGGCTGATGTGAGGTAACGGCGAGGGGGAGTCGCCTCGAACTCCAGCCTGTATCCCTGTGATACTATTTGCAGAACCTAGGGATCCACCTGTGGGCAAACCCACTGGTCCCTGAAGTTCCCGAGACACGCCCCTACCGCACCTGTCTCCACCTGTGGAGCCCCAGCGTCATGCGGTGGACTCAGAGGAAGCGGGGGAAGATTTTTGATCCTGGGAACTGGCTGCTGGTGCAGCTTTTTCCTTCTTCCCTTGTCTCTGTGCAGAAAGGAAGCGTCCTTGACCCGCTTGCTTTTCTGAAGCCGAAAGGACTGTACCTGAAAATACGGTGCTTTCTTAGGCTGTGAGGAAACCTGAGGTAAAATTTTTTTCTTCCCAGCTGTTGCTGTGGATACGAGGTCCCAGAGACCATCCCCAAACAATTCCTCACCCTTATAAGGCAGAATCTCCATGTGCCTTTTACAGGCAGCATCACCTGTCCACTGCCGGGTTTCTAATACCCTCCTGGCAGAATGGACATTGCATTAATTCTGGATGCCAGCCGGCAAATATCCCTCTGTGCATCCTTTATATATAAGACGACGTCTTTAATATGCTCTATGTTAGCAAAATATTATGCCTGTCTTAGAGTATTAATATTATCTGACAGGGTATCAGACCACGCTGCAGCAGCACTATTTATGCTGAGGCAATTACAGGTTTCAGTATATAACCTGAGTGTGTATATACAGACTTCAGGATAGCCTCCTGCTTTTTATCAGCAGGCTCCTTCAAGGTGACCGTATCCTAAGACGGCAGTGCCACCTTTTTTGACAAACGTGTGAGCGCCTTATCCACCCTAAGGGATATCTCCCAACGTGACCTATCCTCTGGCGGGAAAGGGTACGCCATCAGTAACTTTTTAGAAATGACCAGTTTCTTATCGGGGGAACCCACGCTTCTTTACACACTTCATTCATTCATCTGATGGGAGAACAAAACACTGGCTGCTTTTTCTCCCCAAAAATAAAACCCCTTTTATGTGGTACTTGGGTTCATGTCAGAAATGCGTAACACATTTTTCATTGCCGAGATCATGTAACGGATGTTCCTAGTGGATTGTGTATATGTCTCAACCTTGTCGACACTGGAGTCAGACTCCGTGTCGACATCTGTGTCTGCCATCTGAGGTAACGGGCGTTTTTCTGAGCCCCTGATGGCCTTTGAGACGCCTGGGCAGGCGCGGGCTGAGAAGCCGTCTGTCCCACAGCTGTTACGTCATCCAGCCTTTTATGTAAGGAGTTGACATTGTCGGTTAATACCTTCCACCTATCCATCCACTCTGGTGTCGGCCCCACAGGGGGCGACATCCCATTTATCGGCCTCTGCTCCGCCTCCACGTAACCTTCCTCATCCAACATGTCGACACAGCCGTACCGACACACCGCACACACACAGGGAATGCTCTGACTGAGGACAGGACCCCACAAAGTCCTTTGGGGAGACAGAGAGAGAGTATGCCAGCACACACCAGAGCGCTATATAATGCAGGGATTAACACTATAACTGAGTGAATTTTCCCCAATAGCTGCTTGTATAAACAATATTGCGCCTAAATTTAGTGCCCCCCCTCTCTTTTTAACCCTTTGAGCCTGAAAACAACAGGGGAGAGCCTGGGGAGCTGTCTTCCAGCTGCACTGTGAAGAGAAAATGGCGCCAGTGTGCTGAGGGAGATAGCTCCGCCCTTTTTCGCTGACTTTTCTCCCGCTTTTTAATGGATTCTGGCAGGGGTATTTATCACATATATAGCCTCTGGGGCTATATATTGTGATATATTTGCCAGCCAAGGTGTTTTTATTGCTGCTCAGGGCGCCCCCCCCCCCCAGCGCCCTGCACCCTCAGTGACCGGAGTGTGAAGTGTGTATGAGGAGCAATGGCACACAGCTGCAGTGCTGTGCGCTACCTTGGTGAAGACTGATGTCTTCTGCCGCCGATTTTCCGGACTCTTCTTGCTTCTGGCTCTGTAAGGGGGCCGGCGGCGCGGCTCCGGGACCGAACATCAATGGCCGGTTCCATGCGGTCGATCCCTCTGGAGCTAATGGTGGCCAGTAGCCTAAGAAGCCCAAGCTACCACCAGTTAGGTAGGTTCGCTTCTTCTCCCCTTAGTCCCTCGCTGCAGTGAGTCTGTTGCCAGCAGATCTCACTGTAAAATAAAAAACCTAAAATATACTTTCTTTTCAAGGAGCTCAGGAGAGCCCCTAGTGTGCATCCAGCTCAGCCGGGCACAAGAATCTGACTGAGGTCTGGAGGAGGGTCTTAGTGGGAGGAGCCAGTGCACACCAGGTAGTCCTAAAGCTTTCTTTAGTTGTGCCCAGTCTCCTGCGGAGCCGCTAATCCCCATGGTCCTTACGGAGTCCCAGCATCCACTTAGGACGTCAGAGAAACAGAGCATATGAAACTGGTTATATTCCTCAGCAAAGTAATAACACATATATTGTTACATAATGTCTGTCACGCCCCTTGGTTTTTATGCGCTAAATAAACGTTATTGTGGGTATGGTAAACACAAATTTAACACACAGGGAAAAGAACACACTGGCCCTTATTCTGCATAGGCATGCAATGTCTTGTAATTATTAAATTTTGAGCAGGAAGTATATTCTATAGATTTTTCTAAGGTTAAATTCCTTTTGGGTTTAAAAACATTGATGAGCTGGGAAAACAGCTAGAACCTTGGGAAAAAGATTCCAACTTTCAGCTCACTTTTGAGAAATACAAAAAGGAATTGGAACAACACGAGCAATTACTCATTGATCGGAAGCGCAACAAATTCAATAGAGACCGGAGAGATTTCTCCTCAGGAAAAATCTTCCAGTGGAGTAGCCTTCCTAAAACTAGAACCACGAGAGAACAACCAGGTGACTACAGTTCATCTGAGTTTGAGACATCTGCAGGAGAAGATTCCCCTAATGAGCATAGTGGCCCATTAGAAACAACAGCTAGAGGTGATAACACCTATAGAGATACTTCCTCTTTTTTAGGAAGAGGTCAAAGAACACGAGGGAGATACAAGGCAAGAGAAAGAGGAGAGGGGGGAAGAAGCATAAGAAAATGGGATACTCTAAGGACATCTCAATACCCCATGAGGACAAACCGGAAATAACAGCTACATCCTCCCCCAACAGCCTTCAAGTGATTAACCTGACCGATAGTCTTATCTCCCGCTCAAATTTGTATCCTACAGAAGGGCCTCTCTTTCTCACCATCACAGTCTCTCAATAGGTTCATGTGGGAGAAGAATCTTCGATTATTTGGGAGAAAATTACTGCTCAAAAAGTTCTTTTCTAAAAACAAAGCAGAGATGCTGGACACTTCCACTATGGAAGAGGCTAAAGAATTATCAGAGGAAGAACAACAAGCCCTACTTGATTTATTGGAATTACAGGATTCCACTGACCCTGCACAACTACCGGCTGCATCTAGTAGACCCACTTGCAATATTAAATCTCAATTTTTCCCTCAGGACAATCTCAGCCCTGAGGTTCAGGTGTTTATGAACATGGTATCTAAGGAATTTGACACCATTCATCAGAGAAACAAGATCAGATCTAGGTATAGACAGAACAATGTTACCAGAAGAGAACAACAAGCCCTGAGAGAAATACAATCTTGGCATGACACAGTAGTCAAACCTTCAGATAAAGGAGGTAATATTGTTCTGTGGCCGGTTGAAATGTATATCAGAGAAGCTCGTAGGCAACTCAACAGCACCAGATGCTATCGACAGTTGATATTCAATCCAACTGAAGACTTTTTGCAGTCATACTCCTCTTTAATAAATGAAGCAGTGACACAGGGCATTATCACCAAACATGAACATCAATACCTATCAGTATCTAATCCGAAAATTCCAACCTTTTATCTACTCCCCAAAATTCATAAAAATCCCAAAAACCCACCAGGGAGACCCATAGTCTCGGGTATAGGAGGTCTCTTAGAACAACCTAGTAGATTTTTAGACCTTCACTTGAGGCAATATGTATTAACACTTTCATCATACCTGCAAGATACATCTGATGTGCTCAGAAAATTCCATGATGTGAAATTAGAGGCCAATTATTTGTTAGCTACACTTGACGTTGAGGCTTTGTATACTAGCATAGACCACGCAAGTGGTATCAGGGCAACTAAGTATTTCCTGTCGTCCAATGAAAATAAAGCCTTTGCAGAGTTTCTACTTGATCTCTTAGCCTTTGTTCTACACAAGAACTATTTCACATTCTCAGACCAGTTCTTTCTTCAAACAAGGGGTACCGCTATGGGGGCGGCTTGCGCCCCAACATATGCAAACCTCTTTCTAGGGTGGTGGGAGATTGAACAAGTTTTCACTTCCGAGAATGAGACAACAACGTCACACGTGATCAATTGGCTTCGTTATATCGACGATATCATCATACTATGGGACGGTAGTGAAGAACTGCTCTTGGAGTTTATATCCAAATTAAACAACAATGATCTTAACATCAAATTGACCCACACCATTAGCGCACATTCAATATCCTTCCTAGACCTGAACATATATAGAGCATCGGATGGAAGCCTGGCAACAGAGCTCTTCCGCAAGGAGACTGCTACCAATAGCATTCTCTTACAGACGAGCTCTCACTTTCCTTCAACCGTAGAGAACATCCCCAAAGGGGAATTCCTACGGTTGAGACGCAATTGTACAGAAGATCAGGTGTATCTATCTCAAAGTAAGGATTTGATGTCGCGCCTGCTGGAAAGAGGATATAGTAAAAGGTCCTTAAAAAAGGCACAAAAATCTGTCCTAAAAATGAAAAGAGAATCATTGATTTTCAGATCAAAAAAGGACAAAGCAAAGGAAAACCCCAAACTGAGATTCGTGGGCACCTACTGTAATGAATGGAGAGAATTAACTGATGCCATCCAAAAACATCTCCCCATCCTACAATTGGACCAAGACTTAGCTGCACATTTGGATACAAAAATCAACATGAGTTGGCGAAGGTCACGTAACCTTAAGGACCGACTGGTTAAAAGTCACTTTGTTAGAATCCCCCGAAAAAAAACAGGAATCACGGGGACATATCCATGTGGCTCATGCAGGGCATGTACCTTCATCTCTAAGACCAACAGCGTACAAGATCAATACGGACAAGAGATGAAGGTCAAACAATATATCAACTGCAACACCAATGGCGTGATATACTGTCTGACATGTCCCTGCGGCCTTAAATATGTAGGCATGACCACAAGATCTTTAAAAGTTAGAATTCTAGAATATGCCGGAAATATCCGAAATGTAGCAGCAGACTTGGAGAGGATGCGGAAATTGACGTCAGTCGCAAGGCATTTTCACAAAGAACATCATAGCTCAAACAAAGATCTGAAATGCTTTGGTTTAGAACACATTCAGATGGGCATCAGAGGTGGCAATCTTATGCAAGAACTCCTAAAGAAGGAGAGTGAGTGGACTTTCCGCCTTGGAGCACTCAAACCCTCAGGTCTCAACGAATATATAAATTACAGTGTATTTCTGTGACTCTACCCCCCCTCCCCTTTTTTTTATTTTTATAAATACCTTTTTTTACAGTCTCTCAATAAACACTTATGGTTTTCACACAATTTTTCCTTTCACTATTACTCACATAATAGTTTATCAACTAGAGTGAATTTATACTCCCCAGTCCTCTTGCTTCCTTTTTCAGGTAATTCTGGGCCTCACCTTTCACTAAATCCACACATAATACCCCTACTTGTCATGTTTCATATTCCTCTCCCATATACACTCACATGCACATCTATGTTCACATACAGACCTAACGCTCATGGTCTCCTTTCTTTCACTCCTTCAATACACCATGCAATTACGTGCATGTGTGTGTGTGTGTGGGTAGGTGCCTACACAATAAATGTGTGGGTATATATACACATATATATGCAACAGGTGCATGGATTTATACATCTGACAGCACCATAAGGTTAGTGTTCAAAATCTATCTCACAATTTATTAACACCCAAACAAACCCCCCCCCCCTTTTTCTTAATAACAAACCCCCCCCCTTCCCCCCTCCCCATATGGTACTCTATTACCAATTTAATGTTCTCACCTGTTACGCACACCAGTGCTAACAGGAGTATACCGGTGTATGAACAGAGAGGGAAGCGAAGCAAACGAACTCACAGACAGTATAACATAACATACACAGGAGGTGATGGAATAACTAATAAACACAAAGTGAACGGAGAAGCCCAAAGGCTCAGGAATTGGGTGTCTCCCTAGTGTCAGGAATGCTCAGATGGACTAGAGCGGACAATGAAGCGATGTGTAGTGATTTAACATGTGGAACACCTGAAATGATGTTGCTAAGAGCAACAGAAAAAAACCCCAAGGGTTACCAACGGGTGTGGGAATAAACTCCTTGGTCAGAGATAGAAATATAGACACAAGGAGAGTATCCACAATCCTAACCCCCACTTGCAGGGCACAGGTTCAGTTTACTGCCACTAAACTGACACTTGGACGCCCTGCACAGTGAGGGAGGATTAAGCAAGCAGGTCTGAGAGTACAGCCGCAAACCTGCTGGGTTCACAGAATAGCAAAAGAACCCCAGCAGGTCAAACAACTGACTCCAGTCTTACTGCTAGGTCTGGATTGGCAGAATGAAGTACCGAATCCCAAGGCCTATTCGCAGTAAGCAACAAGTAAATACAAAGTCACACAGTACTAGCTAACTCTCTGGAACTGACTAACAAACAAAGATTCAGCAGCATTTGCCTAGCCTGAGAGGATGGTTTATATAGCAGGTGCTGTCCACGCCCCACTCAGACCTCACAGACTGTGAGCACAAAACCAGCGCCGGATTCCCTGCCATGCACAGAGCCTGTAACCACTACACAGTAAAAACCCGGACCGGAGTATCAGCTGCGCTCAGGTTACTTCGCTAACACTTGCCTCCCGGTTGCCATGGCGACGTGGCAGCACAGAGCAGGAGATCCTAACATCACCCTTATCAATTGTTAGCACCACACAATGTATATATGTGCACTAATGATTCATAATCCATCACTGCTCATCTGCCCCTCTTTCTACTTTTTTCAATATAGTGCAATATAGCTTTATCATAAATAGGTTCATCTATCTCACAAATTCTGTACATAGCAAAAAATATGAATGTAATTTTTTGTAATAATATATAATTTTCTCTACTAATTTTTCTGGTGGAATCTTTTCAAATATTATATTTTTCTTAATATATATATATATTTATATACTTCTATACTTATATACTTTCGTTTTGGTCTTCTCTCTCCCCTCCTCTTTTCTTTGCCCCTGAATGAGTCCAATTACCGGTATATTAATTACGTCTGGGGCTCTTAATGTATGGACCAACGTTCTACTTAATTGGGATAGCAGGCACTAAATAAACTGATAAGCCCTGCCCCATAATTCTACTAATTCAGCCCCTATAGTTTAGACACTGAGCACGGACACTTTCCAACTCATTAACCTCTCCATCTATGTTAATTCAGGTAAATGACGTAATGCCCTATTCCCTCCCGTATATGCTGTACTGGACGGACGGGGGTTCACTGACCAATCATTAGAACGAGGGAATCCCGGTGACGTAATAAATAGCGCAGCCGGGTTAGCTAGCCTTGAGAAGTGAACAAGCCCGCTAGTCGGGTGAAACGTTTTCTCAAGGCACCGCAGCAGAGCGCACGGCAACTCTGCACCTGGACTGTCCTGGCTTGCCATACCCACCTGGCTCCCCCCACGCTTGGACGTATCTGATAAACCTCCCGGAACACTGCACTAACCCGGGACCTTTCACACAGTGGGACGCACAGGCAATCCTGCACCTAAAGCTGCCCGTCACACCCGTTTTTCCCTGGCTCTCTCCATGGTCGGAATCCTAGTGATCAACGGAAGCGGTAATAGGGTTTTTAAACCCAAAAGGAATTTAACCTTAGAAAAAATAAGATTTTACTCACCGGTAAATCTATTTCTCGTAGTCCGTAGTGGATGCTGGGGACTCCGTAAGGACCATGGGGAATAGACGGCTCCGCAGGAGACTGGGCACATCTAAGAAAGATTTAGGACTATCTGGTGTGCACTGGCTCCTCCCCCTATGACCCTCCTCCAAGCCTCAGTTAGGAACTGTGCCCGGAAGAGCTGACACAATAAGGAAGGATTTTTGAATCCCGGTAAGACTCATACCAGCCACACCAATCACACCATATAACACGTGATAGGAACCCCGGTTAACAGTATGATAACAAATGGAGCCTCTGAAGAGATGGCTCACAACAAAACCCGATTTTTGTAACAATAACTATGTACACAGGTATTGCAGACAATCCGCACTTGGGATGGGCGCCCAGCATCCACTACGGACTACGAGAAATAGATTTACCGGTGAGTAAAATCTTATTTTCTCTGACGTCCTAGTGGATGCTGGGGACTCCGTAAGGACCATGGGGATTATACCAAAGCTCCCAAATGGGCGGGAGAGTGCGGATGACTCTGCAGCACCAAATGAGAGAATTCCAGGTCCTCCTCAGCCAGGGTATCAAATTTGTAGAATTTTGCAAACGTGTTTGCCCCCGACCAAGTAGCTGCTCGGCAAAGTTGTAAAGCCAAGACCCCTCGGGCAGCCGCCCAAGATGAGCCCACCTTCCGTGTGGAATGGGCTTTTACAGATTTAGGCTGCGGTAAGCCTACCGCAGAATGCGCCAGCTGAATAGTGCTACAAATCCAGCGCGCAATAGACTGCTTAGAAGCAGGAGCACCCAGCTTGGTGGGTGCATACAGGATAAACAGCGAGTCAGTCTTTCTGACTCCAGCCGTCCTGGAAATATAAATTTTTAGGGCCCTGACTACGTCCAGCAACTTGGACTCCTCCAAGTCCCTAGTAGCCGCAGGCACCACAATAGGTTGGTTCAAGTGAAAAGCTGAGACCACCTTTGGGAGAAACTGAGGACGAGTCCTCAATTCTGCCCTATCCATATGGAAAATCAGATAAGGGCTTTTACAAGACAAAGCCGCCAATTCTGAAACCCGCCTGACCGACGCCAAGGCCAACAGCATGACCACTTTCCACGTGAGATATTTTAAATCCACAGTCTTAAGTGGTTCGAACCAATGTGATTTCAGGAATGCCAAAACCACATTGAGATCCCAAGGTGCCACTGGGGGCACAAAAGGAGGCTGAATATGCAGTACTCCTTTGACAAAAGTCTGAACTTCGGGCAGTGAAGCCAGTTCTTTTTTGAAGAAAATTGACAGAGCCGAAATCTGGACCTTTATGGACCCCAATTTGAGGCCCAACGTCACCCCTGCTTGCAGGAAGTGCAGGAATCGACCCAGTTGAAATTCCTCCGTCGGGGCCTTCATGGCCTCACACCAAGCAACATATTTTCGCCAAATGCGGTGATAATGTCTTGCGGTGACATCCTTCCTGGCTTTGATCAGGGTAGGGATGACTTCCTCCGGAATACCCTTTTCCTTCAGGATCCGGTGTTCAACCGCCATGCCGTCAAACGCAGCAGCGGTAAGTCTTGGAACAGACAGGGTCCCTGCTGCAGCAGGTCTTGTCTGAGCGGCAGAGGCCAAGGGTCCTCTGTAAGCATCTCTTGAAGTTCCGGGTACCAAGCTCTTCTTGGCCAATCCGGAACCACGAGTATGGTTTTCACTCCTCGCCTTCTTATTATTCTCAGTACCTTGGGTATGAGAGGTAGAGGAGGAAACACATAAACCGACTGGTACACCCATGGTGTCACTAGAGCGTCCACCGCTATCGCCTGAGGGTCTCTTGACCGGGCGCAATATCTTTTCAACTTCTTGTTGAGGCGGGACGCCATCATGTCTACCTGTGGTTTTTCCCACCGGTTGACCAGCATTTGGAAGACTTCTGGATGAAGTCCCCATTCTCCCGGGTGGAGGTCGTGCCTGCTGAGGAAGTCTGCTTCCCAGTTGTCCACTCCCGGAATGAACACTGCCGTCAGTGCTAACACATGATTCTCTGCCCATCTGAGAATCCTTGTGGCTTCTGCCATCGCCATCCTGCTTCTCGTGCCGCCCTGTCTGTTTACATGGGTGACCGCCGTGATGTTGTCTGACTGGATCAGTACCGGCTGGTTTTGAAGCAGGGGTCTTGCCTGGCTTAGGGCATTGTAAATGGCCCTTAGCTCCAGGATATTTATGTGAAGAGAAATCTCCTGATTTGACCACAGTCCTTGGAAATGTCTTCCCTTTGTGACTGCTCCCCAGCCCCGAAGGCTGGCATCCGTGGTCACCAGGACCCAGTCCTGTATTCCGAATCTGCGGCCCTCTAGTAGATGAGCCCTCTGCAGCCACCACAGCAGCGACACCCTGGTTCTGGCCGATAGGGTTATCCGCTGTTGCATCTGGAGATGGGACCCGGACCATTTGTCCAACAGGTCCCACTGGAACGTCCTTGCGTGGAACCTTCCGAATGGAATTGCTTCGTACGAAGCTACCATTTTCCCCAGGACTCGGGTGCATTGATGTACCGACACTTTTCCTGGTTTTAGAATGTCTCTGACCAGAGATGACAATTCCTCTGCTTTTTCCAGTGGAAGAAACACTCTTTTCTGGTCTGTGTCCAGAATCATTCCCAGGAACAGAAGACGTGTCGTCGGGACCAGCTGTGACTTTGGAATGTTTAGAATCCAGCCGTGCTGTTGTAGCACTTCCTGAGAAAGTGCCACCCCCACTATCAACTGTTCTTTGGACCTCGCCTTTATCAGGAGATCGTCCAAGTACGAGATAATTAAAACTCCCTTCTTGCGAAGGAGTATCATCATTTCGGCCATTACCTTGGTAAAGACCCTCGGTGCCGTGGATAACCCGAACGGCAGCGTCTGGAACTGATAGTGACAGTCCTGTACCACAAATCTGAGGTACTCCTGGTGCGGAGGGTAAATGGGGACATGCAGGTACGCATCCTTGATGTCCAGGGATACCATGTAATCCCCCTCCTCCAGGCTCGCAATAACCGCCCTGAGCGATTCCATCTTGAACTTGAACCTTTTGATATAAGTGTTCAAGGTTTTTAAATTTAAGATGGGTCTCACCGAACCGTCCGGTTTCGGTACCACAAACATTGTGGAGTAGTAACCCTTTCCTTGCTGAAGGAGGGGTACCTTGACGATCACTTTCTGTGAATACAGTTTTTGAATAGCCACCAACACTGCCTCCCTGGCAGAGGGAGTTGCCGGCAAGGCAGATTTTAGGAAACGGCGGGGGGGAGACGTCTCGAATTCCAGCCTGTGCCCCTGAGATACTACTTGAAGGACCCAGGGATCCACTTGTGAGAGAGCCCACTGTGTGCTGAAAAACCTGAGACGTGCCCCCACCGTTCCCGATTCCGCCTGAGCAGCCCCAGCGTCATGCTGTGGACTTACCGGACGCAGGGGAGGACTTCTGCTCCTGGGAACTAGCTGTGTGCTGCAGCTTTTTCCCCCTTCCTCTGCCTCTCGGCAGAAAGGATGAGCCTCTAGCCCGCTTATTTTTCTGGGGCCGAAAGGACTGTACCTGATAATACGGTGCTTTCTTTTGCTGTGGGGTAGCCTGTGGCAAAAAAGTCGATTTCCCAGCAGTAGCTGTGGAAACGAGGTCTGAAAGACCTTCCCCAAAAAGTTCCGCCCCTTTATAGGGTAAAACTTCCATGTGCCGCTTGGAGTCGGCATCACCTGACCATTGCCTAGTCCATAACCCCCGTCTGGCGGCAATGGACATAGCGCTTATTTTTGATGCCAGCCGGCAAATATCCCTCTGTGCATCACGCATGTATAAGACCGCGTCTTTTATATGGTCAATCGTTAGCAAAATATTGTCCCTATCCATGGTATCAATGTTTTCCGACAGGGAGTCTGACCACGCAGCAGCAGCACTGCACATCCAAGCTGATGCAATAGCGGGTCTCAATATAATGCCAGTGTGTGTGTATATAGCTTTTAGGGTACTTTCCAGCTTTCTATCAGCAGGTTCTTTTAGGGCGGCCGTATCCGGAGACGGTAGTGCCACCTTCTTTGATAAGCGTGTCAATGCTTTATCTACCCTAGGGGGTGTTTCCCAGCGTGACCTATCCTCTGGCGGGAAAGGGTACGCAGCCATTAACCGTTTAGAAATGATCAATTTCTTATCTGGGGAAGTCCACGCTTCCTCACACACCTCATTTAATTCGTCAGATGCAGGAAAAACTACTGGTAGTTTTTTCTCACCAAACATAATACCCTTTTTTGTGGTACCTGGGGTATCATCAGAAATGTGTAAAACATTTTTCATAGCCTCAATCATATGACGGGTGGATCTATTGGAGGGTACACTGGTCTCATCATCGTCGACACTGGAGTCGGTATCCGTGTCGACATCTGTATCTGTCATCTGAGGTAGCGGGCGTTTTATAGCCCCTGATGACATTTGAGACGCTTGGACAGGCACAAGCTGAGTAGCCGGCTGTCCTATGTCGTCAAACCTTTTATGTAAGGAGCTGACACTGTCACGTAATTCCTTCCATAAGTCCATCCACACTGGTGTCGACCCCGCAGGGGGTGACATCACATTCACAGGCATTTGCTCCGCCTCCACATCATTATCCTCATCATACATGTCGACACAGCAGTACCGACACACAGCAGACACACAGGGAATGCTCTTACAGAGGACAGGACCCCACAAAGCCCTTTGGGGAGACAGAGGGAGAGTATGCCAGCACACACCAGGGCGCTATATAACACAGGGATATCACTATACAGAGTGTTTTCCCCTATAGCTGCCTATAATATATATATACTGCGCCTAAATTGTGCCCCCCCTCTCTTTTTTACCCTTTCTGTAGTACAGGACTGCAGGGGAGAGCCAGGGAGCTTCCTTCCAGCGAAGCTGTGAGGGAATAATGGTGCCAGTGTGCTGAGGGAGTTGGCTCCGCCCCTTTTTCGGCGGGCTTTCTCCCGCTATTTTATCGTTTCTGGCAGGGGTTAATATACACCTATATAGCCTCTGGGGCTATATATGGTGTTAGTTTTGCCAGCCAAGGTGTTATTATTGCTGCTCAGGGCGCCCCCCCCCCAGCGCCCTGCACCCATCAGTGACCGCATTGTGTGGTGTGCATGAGGAGCAATGGCGCACAGCTGCAGTGCTGTGCGCTACCTTGGAGAAGACAGAAGTCTTCAGCCGCCGATTTTCCGGACCACCTTCTTGTTTCTGGCTCTGTAAGGGGGACGGCGGCGCAGTTCCGGGAACGGACGACGAGGTCGGGTCCTGTGTTCGATCCCTCTGGAGCTAATGGTGTCCAGTAGCCTAAGAAGCCCAAGCTACCACCACTTAGGTAGGTTCGCTTCTTCTCCCCTTAGTCCCTCGTTGCAGTGAGCCTGTTGCCAGCAGGTCTCACTGAAAATAAAAAACCTAAACTATACTTTCTTCTAGGAGCTCAGGAGAGCCCCTAGTGTGCATCCAGCTCAGCCGGGCACAGAAATCTAACTGAGGCTTGGAGGAGGGTCATAGGGGGAGGAGCCAGTGCACACCAGATAGTCCTAAATCTTTCTTAGATGTGCCCAGTCTCCTGCGGAGCCATCTATTCCCCATGGTCCTTACGGAGTCCCCAGCATCCACTAGGACATCAGAGAAATCTATAGAATATACTTCCTGCTCAAAATGTAATAATTACAAGACATTGCATGCCTATGCAGAATAAGGGCCAGTGTGTTCTTTTCCCTGTGTGTTAAATTTGTGTTTACCATACCCACAATAACGTTTATTTAGCGCATAAAAACCAAGGGGCGTGACAGAAATTATGTAACAATATATGTGTTATTACTTTGCTGAGGAATATAACCAGTTTCATATGCTCTGTTTCATTATGTCATTATGAAAATCATGTGGCAACAATTGTGACAATGTTATACTTTGTTACAGAACAGTTACACTTGCATATAAACATCTGATATTGGATGACAAGGAAATTAGGCACTTTCTCCTTTTCCAGGTTCTGCTACTCTGAAACTCATTTTTAGGTATAACCGTGACAACTCTTATAAATTGCAATAACAGGGTTACACCCATACACATACGTTGGCACTGAATGAAATCCCCCCCCCCCCTCCTTTCATTTGGGATTCAGCTAGCATTGTTAGGCTATATGGTCACCACTACTCCCAACTGACAACACCCAGAAGTGCCCGCTAGCCAGAGCAGATGACAGCTTCCAATTTGCGGGATTTGAGATGTGTTGATTTGCAGGACCACAGGTGGTGGCAGGGAGGTGGTATGCTTGAATAGTGTTCTGAATATTGTTCTATGACCTACTCCTGTGTAACTGCAGGTGTCCTATACTAGGGTGGTCTCCACTCTCTGCTCTATAAGCAGGCTACATCCACCCATTGGAAGTGATAAACCAGTGATAAATGAAAGGTGATAAACGCACCAGCCAATCAGCTCCTAAGTGCTAAGTTACATATTGGAGCTTATTGGCTAATACTTTTATCACCTTGCACTTATCATTGGTTTATCACTTCCTTATGCCTTCTCCAGGTTAATACATCTGTGTATGGTAAATTCAGAAGCTTCCTGCAAACCACACTTGCCTACTCTCCCGGAAAATCCGTGAGGCTCCCAAAAATCAGGTGAAGCTCTCGGTCCCCCGGGAAAGTGGGCAAGCCTCCTGGATCTACCAGCACCCCAGCCAGAAGGTTGGCAACCATGCTGCAGACTCTGTCCAGCAGGAAACAAGTGAGAGCTGCGTTGGGAGGGGAGTGTGCATGTGCTAGATACATGCCTTGCAGCAATATATAATGGGGGTAATTCCAAGATGATCGCAGCAGGATTTTTGTTAGCAGTTGGGCAAAACCATGGCCCTCATTCCGAGTTGTTCGCTTGGTAAAAATCTTCGCATCGCAGCGATTTTCCGCTTAATGCGCATGCGCAATGTCCGCACTGCGACTGCGCCAAGTAAATTTGCTATGCAGTTAGGAATTTTACTCACGGCTTTTTCATCGTTCTGGCGATCGTAATGTGATTGACAGGAAATGGGTGTTACTGGGCGGAAACAGGCCGTTTTATGGGCGTGTGGGAAAAAACGCTACCGTTTCCGTAAAAAACGCAGGAGTGGCTGGAGAAACGGGGGAGTGTCTGGGCGAACGCTGGGTGTGTTTGTGACGTCAAACCAGGAACGACAAGCACTGAAATGATCGCAGATGCCGAGTAAGTCTGAAGCTACTCAGAAACTGCTACGAGGTGTGTAATCGCAATATTGCGAATACATCGTTCGCAATTTTAAGATGCTAAGATTCACTCCCAGTAGGCGGCGGCTTAGCATGAGCAAATCTGCTAAAATTCACTTGCGAGCGAACAACTCGGTATGAGGGCCCATGTGCACTGCAGGGGGGGCAGATATAACATGTGCAGAGAGAGTTAGATTGGGTGTGGTGTGTTCAATCTGCAATCTAATTTGCAGTGTAAAAATAAAGCAGCCAGTATTCACCCTGCACAGAAACAAAATAACCCACCCAAATCTAACTCTTTCTGCACATGTTATATCTGCCTCCCCTGCAGTGCACATGGTTTTGCCCAACTGCTGACAAAATTCCTGCTGCGATCAACTTGGAATTACCCCAATATACACATACCTTCACAGATTTGGAAATGTGTGACTCTACACTGTATGGGGCATATTTATTAACCTTTTTTTTACTAAAATAATGTAGAAAAGGGTGTTTTCACATGCTTTTCACATTATTTTACAATCACCTTAATAGATTAAAAGACTTTTAGAGCAGTTATCATGGAAAACTGCTCCAAACCCTATACTTCACTTTTTTTTAAGTAACCCAAACTTATAATGGGAGATGCGATCTTACCGAATGTACTAATTTTTTTTTTTTAAACACTGCAGTGAGCTCTGTGATAATTACGTCAGTTTCAGCTTCTGTAATCACAGGGCTCAATGTGGATTGTGTACTTCTGCACAGCTGTTTCTGCCCCTAGGCCCCTAGGCAGGGAAAGCTGTGCAAGGAGCCGGCAGTGTGATCAGCTCTGTGTGTCCGATGGACACAAGCTGATCACTGTTTAAAAAAAAAAATACAAAAGTAAAAAAAAAATTAAAAAAATATTTACCTCCCCAAGGTCCGGTGATCGGTGCTCCAGTGCAGACTGTCGGTCATCGGGGCTCGCTGCTGCTCATGTGACCTCCAGTGCAGTAAAGTGATGCTGCAAAGCGACAGCTTACTTTACAGCACCGGAGGTCACAGCAGCAGGGAGCCCCGACGACTAGCAGCCCTCCAGTAGCTCCGGCCACCAATTACCGGGTTTGGTGAGTATGATCACCGGTGGGGAGGGAGGGCTCCGCAGAGCGATGGCGGCGCATGCGCAGCAGGACATTGGGGTGTGTTTAACGAAAAATACCCTGATAATGCTGCGGAGTGGCATCGCAGGGACAGTTCTGTGATGCCACTCCGCAGCATTATCAGGGTATTTTTCGTTAAACACACCCCAATGTCCTGCTGCGCATGCACCGCCATGGCTCTGCGTAGCCATCCCTCCCCACCGCACTGCTATAATTGATTACATCACATCTGTGTGATGTAATCAATTATAGCAGTGCGGATTGGGTCGATTTTATCATCTCCCATTCACATCCAGTGATAAATCAGCCCCTATATGATTTGTTATATTGCTGATTACTTATTGGGTTATATAATATTATACAGTTAGCTGTGCTGGACGCCAAGTCCCTCTATTGGGGGTAGAGGGACTTCGAGGCCAAATCTTACATGTTTTATTTTATTCAACAATGCAACGGACATTGGCCCTCATTCCGAGTTGTTCGCTCGTTCTTTTTCATCGCATCGATTTTCCGCAAACTGCGCATGCGCAATGTTCGCACTGCGACTGCGCCAAGTAAATTTGCTAAGAAGTTTGCTATTTTACTCACGGCATTACGAGGTTTTTTCTTCGTTCTGGTGATCGTAGTGTGATTGACAGGAAGTGGGAGTTTCTGGGCGGAAACTGGCCGTTTTATGGGAGTGTGTGAAAAAACGCTGCCGTTTCTGGGAAAAACGCGGGAGTGGCTGGAGAAACGGGGGAGTGTCTGGGCGAACGCTGGGTGTGTTTGTGACGTCAAACCAGGAACGAAACTGACTGAACTGATCGCAGTGGCAGAGTAAGTGTCGAGCTACTCAGAAACTGCTTAGAAATTTCTATTCGCAATTTTGAGAATCTTTCGTTCGCAATTTTGCTAAGCTAAGATTCACTCCCAGTAGGCGGCGGCTTAGCGTGTGCAATGCTGCTAAAAGCAGCTTGCGAGCAAACAACTCGGAATGAGGGCCATTGTTCATGTTGACACACACATCTATGGGTGTGGCATCCCTCATTTCCTCTACCTAGTATTTTCTAAAGCAAATTATTGGTAAGAATTTGTGAGCATTTTTTTTTTAGAATCACATTCAAATGAAGTGGGAACCATTTAGGAGCACGTTATACAGCATTTTGCCTGAAGCACTAAAGGACTTCATATGCCCCATACAGCAGCCTGTCTGGTCATAGGGGGTAATTCAGAGTTGATTGCAGCAGCAAATTTGTAAGCAGTTGGGCAAAACCATGTGCACTGCATGGGGGCAGATATATAACATTTGCAGAGAGATTTAGAATTGGGTGGGTTATATTGTTTCTGTGCAGGGTAAATATTGGCTGCTTTATTTTTAAACTGCAATTTAGATTTCAGTTTGAACACACCCCACCCAAATCTAACTCTCTCTGCACATGTTATATCTGCCCCCCTCCCCTCCTGCAGTGCACATAGGGGGTCATTCCGAGTTGTTCGCTCTGTAAATTTTTTCGCATCGCAGCGATTTTCCGCTTAGTGCGCAAGCGCAATGTCCGCAGTGCGACTGCGCCAAGTAAATTTGCTATGCAAGAATTTTACTCACGGCTTTTTCATCGTTCTGTTGATCGTAGTGTGATTGACAGGAAGTGGGTGTTTCTGGGCAGAAACTCGCCGTTTTATGGGTGTGTGTGAAAAAACGCTACCGTTTCTGGGAAAAACGCGGGAGTGGCTGGAGAAACGGGGGAGTGTCTGGGTGAACGCTGGGTGTGTTTATGACGTCAAACCAGGAACGACAAGCACTGAACTGATCGCAGATGCCGAGTAAGTCTGGAGCTACTCAGAAACTGCTAAGAGAGGTGTAATCGCAATATTGCGAATACGTCGTTCGCAATTTTAAGAAGCTAAGATTCACTCCCAGTAGGCGGCGGCTTAGCGTGAGTAAATCTGCTAAAAGCAGCTTGCGAGCGAACAACTCGGAATGAGGGCCATGGTTTTGCTCAACTGCTAATAAATTTGCTGCTGCGATCAACTCTGAATTAGGCCCATAGTCTAAGTAATAACTCTTCTGCTTGTTGTTTTGTTCTACAGGTACTGAGCTACATACTGTAGTATAATCCTCTGTTACATGTTAATTGCTCTATCAAACTCTCTCACACACAAATGTATAATTAAATGCTTTAGAAGTACCTGTATTCCTGTGGTAGTTTAATGCTAAGATAAACAAAAAAGCATCAAGTGGACTATATTATGATATACGTAATTCCCCCACATAATTAACAGCTGGCTTACTGATAGATACCCTTTCATTGAGCTGATACTGGCATCTTCTATAACTCTGTCCTCCCTATAATAAAATTCCTGTGACCCAGAGCAATGCCAGTATCTCTTACAGAACCCTCTCCCCCCACACACCATCCCTGTTCTCCTGTCATCAGATGGAAACCTCTCCCGGGTTAATTTCTTATGTTGGCACTTAATCATGGTGTAAATCTGTCTCTTTGATCATGGATTTAGGAAACAGAAACCAATTAACACAGATATGTCTATTAGATATAGAATCCCCGCGCTGAGCCAGATTACAAGATGGCAAAGTGTAGAAGCTTAAGAGAGAGACGTTACAGAAATGAAACAGTCGTTACTCTATCTCCCAGTATTATTGTGTGATATGGAGTTTAACAGTATCGCTAGCAAATGTGTTGGAGCTGTTTTAGGTAGTCTACAACTCACAGGGGGGGTATTCAGTTAGCGGCGGTAATGTCAAGGATGCGAAAAACAGGGTGTTTTCGCTATTTTTTTTTACATTTTATCACCAATGTTTTTTTCACCAGTATCCAAATACATTGCCCTGTGTTTCTTGCAGAAATACATAGGGTCTACGAAAAGCCGCGGAACTATTTATTTTTGAGACACTCATCGCGGAAAAAATAGTCTCCTATCTGAAATTTGGCTTTGCCTGCCTGAAGCAGGTGAAACCAATCCCTGATAAGTGCCGGCTATCAGGGCTAACCAATTAGGTGCTTCCGGCAAACCAATTAGGCGCAGTAAATTATGTGACTAATTGGAAGTCCCCCACAGTAGGATTTGCTTGACAAAGTGTGATTATAATGACAACAGAATATGCAAGTAAAAAGGAACTGGCGCTATGTTGTGTCTCCAATAATCAAGAATGCATGGATAAATAAAAAATAACAGTTTATTCAGCATACAACAATATAAATTGATTATAAAAAATTACCCTACTAGGTCACTGTTTTAAAACAATAGATATGGTACTGAGAAGCAAAGGTTTATATACAGTAGAACTGCCCAAATAGTAGTTCCACAGTTGGATCATGGACAAATGGCATATACTCCCAATGGGGCACCAAATAATTCAGCTGGTATTACCCGTGGTGATGATTATCCAAGCACACTTTGAATCCTCAGCAAGCAAGCTGTCTGTGTGTCATCCACTGGGGTTTCCAAATAGTGCTGGAAGCAATGTGGTCCCAATTAGCAATTTAGAAATCAAGGGAGTTCTTTAAAAGTCCATATCTGGATCCATTGATGCAGGTGGAGATATACAGCGGCAGTTTCTCATTCTTAAAGCGTTTCCCTAGGTACGGTCACCTACTGTAGCTTCATCAGTAGGACTTCTGATGAAGCTAGGTGACCGTGCCTAGGGAAACGCCGGCTGCTCTTTCCCTCCGCCCTTCAACTCACTACCACCATCCCTACTATACTCGCTGCATGACCCATAGTTTCTAGCTAAACCCTCCCCCAGGCACCTAGTTTAAAAGCTCCACCAACCTACTAACCATCCTTCCCACCAGCACCACAGCACCATCCTCATTCAGGTGCAATCCATCGCGACAAAAAAGATGGCGCCTGTCTGAGAAGTTTGCCCAGTGTTCCAAGAACACAAACCCCTCTTTCCTACACCAGTCTGTAAGCCACACATTTACTTCCCTGATCTCCCTCTGCCTCCCTGAGCTAGCGCGTGGCACTGGTAATATTTCGGAGAATATTACCTTAGATGTCCTTATTTTTAATTTCTGGCCTAAATCCCTATAATCTTTCTTAAGGACGCCAGTTCCTTTTTACGTGCATATTCTTTTATTTAGTGGGACTGACAACACCATTACTGGCAGCTTTGACAGCGCATTTGGGTTACCTATCTAATTTTCTTATCTATAATGCCAACAGAATCTGGAATACAGTATCTTGTTTAGATGCATTTACATACATGAAAATAAGAACTGCATACTCCTTAATGTTTGCTTTAAATGGTGATTATGCATTTAAAAAAGATGCAGCACATGTTGATGAGGTTATATTTTAGGCTCTTTGTATTGGGGTCCAGTACCTATGATATCTGCGTACATGCACGCAGTTGATGCGTTAATCAGGATTCCGTTTAATTCAGTGGCTTGAGCCGATCTAGGAAGCATCATCAAAGTGCCATTTTACTATTTTTGTGCATGTTGCGTTGGACTGAATTTTTATTTCTTAACAATAATAGGTATATTTACTAAAGGTCGATTTTCATTGATGTTGTGCTTCTGGGACTAAAACACACATGTCCTGACATTTAAAAATTGATATTTAAAAAAAATCATCTGTTAGCCCTATAAACGCAATATTGATTAAAATCGATCAAAAATGATAAAAATCGACCTTTAGTAGTGATATAGCCGTTCCAAATAATTGAAGAACAATGAAGTCTCTTTGGTAGATTTATTGCATTGTGAAATTCACAGGGCTCACGATAAAAGAATATCATGAACTGAACATTGACACATTGATCTCATCTTATATACTTGTCATTACAGCATTACATGATCCAATCAAATTTGCAGACCAATCATATACATAAACCAATCACAATTCATTTATCAGAATATATTATTAATTCATATACTCCCCTTATGGGGGATTTCCGATTAATTAGCTCAACATCTTGTGATTATGACTGTTTAATATCAAAATACATTTTACCTTTCACCTACAGTACTTTAAATTATCTTTATTCTGCAAAACACAATTCCTTATTTTGCAAAACACTAGCTAACCGCAGTCTTATGATACAATGCGCAGCTGGCCTTAACTTCTTGTTTTGCCTAAAAATCAAAGTTTCTGCAAACATATAAAAATCACATTTAAAACAACAGTTTCTTTTAAAGCAATAGACAAACTGACATCCAGCTTCCATTTTGTATTCACTTATCCATATCAGTAGTTATACCCTTAAGTGTAAATTATATTATTAATAGAAAGATACAACTTGTGAGCCAAGTCACAAGTTGCGTTCTGTCTCCAAGTGGAACTGACGGAACGCAGTCCCGCCCCGTTCCGGCTCACTTTAACCCCTGATTATAGACAATAAAGTACACAAAACCTACTGTGTGCATAAAAACACACCAAATCCATGCATATGTTATTTGAAACATTTCTATGCACTTTTAAGGCCTCGTTCATTTATAAGCGCTGTGTGCTGTTTGATTACAGCACTTTCTGCACTGCGCAATTCAGTACTGTTCTGAGAGCGAACCCTAATTAACTTTTAATATGCTTTGCAGGCTCTGAACAGGACTCTTTTCATTGAATTAAATGGAGTACTCCAAGTGCTTGTCTGCCTCACTTCACTTGGCAGAAGAATTTCATTTCATATAGTGGAATATGCATTTGTCCTGCCTCTATATGAATTGAAGCGAAATGCTTCTCTTTATTTAGATGATTGATCCTATGAGTGCTGCATTGCCCTCGTATGTGCTCAATTCAAAGGAAAAAATCTACATGCCTGTTTAAAACACTAAGGCCCTCATTCCGAGTTGATCGGTCGCAAGGCGAATTTAGCAGAGTTACACACGCTAAGCCTACGCCTACTGGGAGTGAATCTTAGCTTCTTAAAATTGCGACCGATGTATTCGCAATATTGCGATTACAAACTACTTTGCAGTTTCTGAGTAACTTCAACCTTACTCTGCCTGTGCGATCAGTTCAGTGCTTGTCGTTCCTGGTTTGACGTCACAAACACACCCAGCGTTCGCCCAGACACTCCTCCGTTTCTCCAGCCACTCCTGCGTTTTTTCCGGAAACGGTAGCGTTTTCATCCACACGCCCATAAAACGCCGTGTTTCCGCCCAGTAACACCCATTTCCTGTCAATCACATTACGATCGCCGGAGCGATGAAAAAGCCGTGAGTAAAAATACTATCTTCATTGTTAAATTACTTGGCGCAGTCGCAGTGCGAATATTGCGCATGCGTACTAAGCGGATTTTCATTGCGATGCGATGAAAAATACCGACCGATCAACTCGGAATGAGGGCCTAAGTTATTATAACACAAACAGAGTTTGTGGGTCCTCCAGCAGGCAACTTTGTTTTATACTGTACTGCACCCCATATTGTAAATCTGTCTGTAGCAATTGAGTCAAGGGCTCATCGACATGCAGCGATTTCACCAACAGCAGATTATATCACTTAGAATTTTAAAAACAAAATATTATGTATGTGGGCCTGCCCACAAAAGCCATCATGGCTGTAAAGAGCAGATTAGTTGAAGCTTATGCATAAAGATATAACCTTTACATTTTTATAGATTATTCATGATGCTATTTAAAGAAGCGTGGCTGACAATATGCACCTCCAAAATATTGATGGAACTTTGCAAATATACAGTAACTCTTTCTCACCTACTGCGCTAACTCCATGTACTGCTCACACTTACAGTAAAGAAGGTTTTCACTTTCAGATTATTCTATTTCATCGGGTTTTACTGTGTATACACTCTACTGTGACATTTATTAATTATGACGCCAGAGCTATAATTAGATATTTTGGTGCCCTGTGTCAGAAAAAGCATTGGTGCCCCTGCCCCCACAATTTAGATAGGGACAGAACATGCTCATAAAAATGGATGTGGTCTCATGGTGAAGTGGTGTGGTCTTGCAGAACGCCTCCTTAATGCATACCGAGAGGCAGTGGGTGACTATGGAGAGGAAGTGGGTGACTAGGGAGAGTCAGTGGGTGACTAGGGAGACCAGGGAGAGGCAGTGGGTGGCAAGGGAAGGCATAAGGAGAAACGGAGAGCTCAAGGGAAACAAGGAGAGCCCAAGGATGAAAGGGGAAGGCAGAGGGTGACTAGGGAAAGGCAGAGGGTAACATGTGGAGGCAGAGTGTGACAGGCTAAGGCAGAGGGTTACAGAAAGAGGCAAAGGGTTACTAGGGAGGGGCACTGGGTGTTTTATTAATGTGGGAGACATGGGGTGGCAGTTAGAGAGAGAGGGTGACAGGGAAAGGAAGTGCAGAGGGTGACAGGGAGAGGCACAGGGCCATCTTTTCGCATGGGCTCAATGGGCACTTGCCCAAGGGCCCCAGGAGTATAAGGGCTCCAGTCTGATAGCTGAGGGTCCCCTCTTTCCAGGGGTACCAGATTTTTGAAAATCGGCCCTAGGTAACCGGAGATATCCGACTTCAAAGCAGTGGTCCCCATGAGAGCCTGTTAATTGCTATTCCCAGGCAGATCTCTTGGGATCTTTCTGACTTAGAGTTTTTCTGAGGGTATGCTCCAAAAGCTTGGACTCTCTACTTTCTGTGGACACTGGCAGCTTGTCTCTACTATGCGCAGAACCAGAGATATCAGCTTCCAAGTATCTGGTCCCTGCTCCAGCTCCACAAGCCTAATATGCAGTTTTATATATTCATTAGGGGACTGCTCTGGCTCTTGAACTTTGATCCCCGAGTCCCCAGTACCTCCTGATAGGTTGGACTCTCTCATTTTTCATCCCATTCAAAACCAAGAAATCTTTTTCCAGGAACTTGAGATATCTGCAGTCAAGCAAGCTGCCCTCTCACCAGAAAATGATTAATATTAAGCCCACTCCACTATCGACCCCTCCCCTTCCGTATTAAACACCCCCTACCACCCTAGATGTCATGTACTGTGGCCCCTTCATTCAGTCCAATGCCCCATCTACAGTTTAGTGTTTCCCTCCCACCCCATATGTGCAGTAAAAGAGTGATTAGCAGAAATTACTGCTCCAGGTCCTACATGCGGAGTGGAAGATAGAACACTCCCTACCACCCACGGAACATTTAAGTTGCCACTGATAGCACCCCCCACCCTTACTGCTGGAGGAAGGGTAGGGGCCCAAGTGCAATACTGTGCCCAGGGGCCCACACTGCTGTTAAGACGGCCCTGGAGAGGCAGTGGGTGACAGGAAGGCAGAGAGTGACTAGGGAGAGAAAGTAGGTGACTAGGAAGAGGTATAGGTTGGCAGTGAGAGACAGAGGGTGACAGGGGAAGACAGATGGTAACAGAGAGAGCCTGAGGGTGACAAGGAGAGCGTGAGAGTGATAGGGCAAAGGGAGGAAAGGCAAAGGGTGACAGATGGAGGCAGTAGCTGACAGGGAGAGCCAGAGGGTGAGAAGGTAAGGAAGAGGGAGGCAAGTGGAAGGCAAAGGGTGACAGATGGAGGCAGTGTCTGACAGGGAGAGCCAGAGGGTGAGAAGGTAAGGAAGAGGGAGGCAAGTGAAAGGCAAAGGGTGACAGATGGAGGCAGTGGCTGACAGGGAGAGCCAGAGGGTGAGAAGGTAAGGAAGAGGGAGGCAAGTGAAAGGCAAAGGGTGACGGATGGAGGCAGTGGGTGACACGGAGAGCCAGAGGGTGAGAGGTTACGGCAAAGGTTGACAGCGAGAGGCAGAGGGTTACTATGGAGAGGCAATGGGTGTTTAATGTGTTCACCTGTTCACTCTCCACATCCGACACTATGTGCTCTCCTGTTCCTCCATCCATAGATACATCCTATAGGGTCTGTGCTCAGTCATCCCCTCCTTCCCCCTCATGATCCCCTGCTGCTGTTTTTCCCACCTCCTTCCCATCTATCATCTCGCATTCTGTGCTCCTCCCCCTTCCACCACTGTGGGCATTTCTTCCTTAAGCCCCCATCCACCAAGACTACTTACTAGATTACTTTCACAGACTTCAAGCAAGGAATTAAAATCTTTTAGACGCTGGCAGCCACTACATGGTGCCCAACAGAGATATTCAAACATAGCTCTGTTTGGGAGCGGACGTCTGCCGGCGCACCCACGCACGCACGCACCTACCGGAGATGGCAAGCTGAAATGTGTGAAAAGTGAACAACTTGGGCGCCCAAATGGCACTTTTCCTGAACGCGCCTATTAATTTACTTGACACTAATGGACACGATCAGCGCGATAGGGAGCATCAAATGAATATCGCCCACTGCAATCTTCCATCACTTTAGAGGGGAGATCGGGGGCGATAACATTTAAATCCCCCCCCCCCCCCCCCAAGAGTTCTGCAGGCTATCAGCTGGCTCCTCTGAGTCTAGCTCTCTATTTGTCTGCTGCTGATGGTCAGAGATGGAGAGGCAGAGCACTGGTGTGAGGGCGGAGCTGCCTAATGACTTCTCAGGTCTCTCAGCCAGTGATCTGAGCAGAGTTCAGTAACAGACAATTCAACTGATTTCAGACTCCTCGAATAACTGACTGAGATATACAAGGAGTCATTAGCCTGACCACATGCGACTCGCAACCCCAAACTTTTAAGTAAGCAATGGCATGTAGGTTAATGAGGGAAGGAAAGTTTAGGAGGGGAGAGGTGAAGGGGAAGTGAGAGGGATGGGGTGGGGGCATTTGGAGACAGGGAGGAGTAGAAGGAACTGAATACAGGAGGAGGGAGATGGAATAATAATGTCTAGAGAGCCCCAATTGTGGTACAGGAAAAATGGTATTAGATTTTTTTACTGATCCGGGAGGGACCAGCAGCAGCTGCCAAATGCATAGCGCTGTGCAGGGAAACAAATGGAACGTGCCTCCTGACAGTGCCCTTGCTTTTCTATAAACAGGAGCACTGATCTCAGAAGGGAGCTGCTCTGTTATGCCTGCCTTGCGCTTTGTGCAGCTGCACATGCTGCACCACTCTAGTGACGGCCCTGTATGAAACAATACTAATTTTGGTTGCCAAAAAGATAAAGCAGTGTATTTAGTAAAAAAAAATCCAGAAAGGCATATACAAGAAGACTAAATTATTTTTTAATTAGCCAGTATATTCCATTTCATAATGCTTTATGGCACATATCTTTGGATTTTTGTTATTTGAATACTCTTTTGGGGTATCAAATTCAGCAAATCAGTGAGAGAAATCTATTCCCACATATCCAATTATTTTTCCATGCTTCATAAACCTAAATTCTAGTCTAGGAATTAGTGATGAGCGGGTTCGGTTCCTCGGAAACAGAACCCCCCCGAACTTCACCCATTTTACACGGGTCCGAGGCATACTCGGATTCTCCCGTATGGCTCTGTTAACCCAAGCGTGCCCGAACGTCATCATCCCGCGGTCGGATTCTCGCGAGATTCGTATTCTATATAAGGAGCCGCGCGTCGCCGCCATTTTCACTCGTGCATTGGAAATGTTAGGGAGAGGACGTGGCTGGCGTCCTCTCCGTTTATTAATGTTGCTGCAAATATTTGTGCTTATTGCTTAATTGTGGGGACTGGGGAGCAGCTGTATTATATAGGAGGAGTACAGTGCAGAGTTTTGCTGATCAGTGACCACCAGTTTTATCCGTTCTCTGCCTGAAAAACACTCCATATCTGTGCTCAGTGTGCTGCATCTATCTGTGCTCACACTGCTTTATTGTGGGGACTGGGGACCAGCAGTATTATATAGGAGGAGTACAGTGCAGAGGTTTGCTGACAGTGACCACCAGTATAT
Organism: Pseudophryne corroboree; assembly: GCF_028390025.1. Classification (NCBI taxonomy): domain Eukaryota; kingdom Metazoa; phylum Chordata; class Amphibia; order Anura; family Myobatrachidae; genus Pseudophryne; species Pseudophryne corroboree. The sequence goes on from NC_086446.1 coordinate 288,730,406, forward strand.
ATAGCAGTACGGTACGGAAGGCCACTGCTCTACCTACCTCTGTGTTGTCAAGTATACTATCCATCTAGATTCTATACCTGTGGTGCATTTTAGTTTTGCAGTTTGCTGACAGTGACCACCAGTATATATAGCAGTACGGTACGGAAGGCCACTGCTCTACCTACCTCTGTGTCATCAAGTATACTATCCATCTAGATTCTATACCTGTGGTGCATTTTAGTTTTGCAGTTTGCTGACAGTGACCACCAGTATATATAGCAGTACGGTACGGAAGGCCACTGCTCTACCTACCTCTGTGTCGTCAAGTATACTATCCATCTAGATTCTATACCTGTGGTGCATTTTAGTTTTGCAGTTTGCTGACAGTGACCACCAGTATATATAGCAGTACGGTATGGAAGGCCACTGCTCTACCTACCTCTGTGTCGTCAAGTATACTATCCATCTAGATTCTATACCTGTGGTGCATTTTAGTTTTGCAGTTTGCTGACATTGACCAACAGTATATATAGCAGTACGGTACGGAAGGCCACTGCTCTACCTACCTCTGTGTCGTCAAGTATACTATCCATCTAGATTCTATACCTGTGGTGCATTTTAGTTTTGCAGTTTGCTGACAGTGACCACCAGTATATATAGCAGTACGGTATGGAAGGCCACTGCTCTACCTACCTCTGTGTCGTCAAGTATACTATCCATCCATACCTGTGGTGCATTTCAGTTGTGCGCAGTATATATAGTAGTAGGCCATTGCTATTGATACTGGCATATAATTCCACACATTAAAAAATGGAGAACAAAAATGTGGAAGTTAAAATAGGGAAAGATCAAGGTCCACTTCCACCTCGTGCTGAAGCTGCTGCCACTAGTCATGGCCAAGACGATGAAATGCCATCAACGTCGTCTGCCAAGGCCGATGCCCAATGTCATAGTAGAGAGCATGTAAAATCCAAAAAACAAAAGTTCAGTAAAATGACCCAAAAATCAAAATTGAAAGCGTCTCATGAGAAGCGTAAACTTGCCAATATGCCATTTACGACACGGAGTGGCAAGGAACGGCTGAGGCCCTGGCCTATGTTCATGGCTAGTGGTTCAGATTCACATGAGGATGGAAGCACTCATCCTCTCGCTAGAAAAATGAAAAGACTTAAGCTGGCAAAAGCACAGCAAAGAACTGTGCGTTCTTCTAAATCACAAATCCCCAAGGAGAGTCCAATTGTGTCGGTTGCGATGACTGACCTTCCCAACACTGGACGGGAAGAGCTTGCGCCTTCCACCATTTGCTGGAAGGAGCACCCGCAGTCCACTTCCTGATAGTCAAATTGAAGATGTCACTGTTGAAGTACACCAGGATGAGGATATGGGTGTTGCTGGCGCTGGGGAGGAAATTGACAAGGAGGATTCTGATGGTAAGGTGGTTTGTTTAAGTCAGGCACCCGGGGAGACACCTGTTGTCCATGGGACGAATATGGCCATTGACATGCCTGGTCAAAATACAAAAAAAAATCACCTCTTCGGTGTGGAATTATTTCAACACAAATGCGGACAACAGGTATCAAGCCATGTGTTGCCTTTGTCAAGCTGTAATAAGTAGGGGTAAGGACGTTAACCACCTAGGAACATCCTCCCTTATACGTCACCTGGACCGCATTCATCAGAAGTCAGTGACAAGTTCAAAAACTTTGGATGACAGCGGAAGCAGTCCACTGACCACTAAATCCCTTCCTCTTGTAACCAAGCTCCTGCAAACCACACCACCAACTTCCTCAGTGTCAATTTCCACCTTACACAGGAAAGCCAATAGTCCTGCAGGCCATGTCACTGGCAAGTCTGACGAGTCCTCTCCTGCCTGCATCCTTGAGTGTAACGCCTACTGCTGCTGGTGCTGCTGTTGTTGCTGCTGGGAGTCGATCGTCATCCCAGAGGGGAAGTCGGAAGACCACTTGTACTACTTCCAGTAAGCAATTGACTGTCCAACAGTCCTTTGCGAGGAAGATGAAATATCACAGCAGTCATCCTGCTGCAAAGCGGATAACTCAGGTCTTGTCAGCCTGGGTGGTGAGAAACGTGTGTCCCGTATCCACCGTTGATTCACAGGCAACTAGAGACTTGATTGAGGTACTGTGTCCCCGGTACCAAATACCATCTAGGTTCCATTTCTCTAGGCAGGTGATACCGAAAATGTACACAGACGTCAGAAAAAGAGTCACCAGTGTCCTAAAAATGCAGTTGTACCCAATGTTAACTTAACCACGGACATGTGGACAAGTGGAGCAGGGCAGACTCAGGACTATATGACTGTGACAGCCCACTGGGTAGATGTATTGCCTCTCGCAGCAAGAACAGCAGCGGCGGCACCAGTAGCAGCATCTCGCAAACGCCAACTCGTTCCTAGGCAGGCTACGCTTTGTATTACCGCTTTCCATAAGAGGCACACAGCTGACAACCTCTTACGGAAACTGAGGAACATCATCGCAGAATGGCTTACCCCAATTGGACTCTCCTGGGGATTTGTGACATCGGACAACACCACCAATATTGTGCGTGCATTACATCTGGGCAAATTCCAGCACGTCCCATGTTTTGCACATACATTGAATTTGGTGGTGCAGAATTATTTAAAAAACGACAGGGGCGTGCAAGAGATGCTGTCGGTGGCCCGAAGAATTGCGGGCCACTTTCGGTATTCAGCCACCGCGTGCCGAAGACTGGAACACCAGCAAACAGTCCTGAACCTGCCCTGCCATCATCTGAAGCAAGAGGTGGTAACGAGGTGGAATTCAACCCTCTATATGCTTCAGAGGATGGAGGAGCAGCAAAAGGCCATTCAAGCCTATACATCTGCCCACGATATAGGCAAAGGACGTGGAATGCACCTGACTCAAGCGCAGTGGAGAATGATTTCAACGTTGTGCAAGGTTCTGCAACCCTTTGAACTTGCCACACGTGAAGTCAGTTCAGACACTGCCAGCCTGAGTCAGGTCATTCCCCTCATCAGGCTTTTGCAGAAGAAGCTGGACACATTGAAGGAGGAGCTAAAACAGAGCGATTCCGCTAGGCATGTGGGACTTGTGGATGGAGCCCTTAATTCGCTTAACCAGGATTCACGGGTGGTCAATCTGTTGAAATCAGAGCACTACATTTTGGCCACCGTGCTCGATCCTAGATTTAAAACCTACGTTGTATCTCTCTTTCCAGCAGACACAAGTCTGCAGAGGTTCAAAGACCTGCTGGTGAGAAAATTGTCAAGTCAAGCGGAACGTGACCCGTCAACAGCTCCTCCTTCACATTCTCCCGCAACTGGGGGTGCGAGGAAAAGGCTAAGAATTCCGAGCCCACCCGCTGGCGGTGATGCAGAGCAGTCTGGAGCGAGTGCTGACATCTGGTCCGGACTGAAGGACCTGCCAACGATTACTGACATGTCGTCTACTGTCACTGCATATGATTCTGTCACCATTGAAAGAATGGTGGAGGATTATATGAGTGACCGCATCCAAGTAAGCACGTCAGACAGTCCGTACGTATACTGGCAGGAAAAAGAGGCAATTTGGAGGCCCTTGCACAAACTGGCTTTATTCTACCTAAGTTGCCCTCCCTCCAGTGTGTACTCCGAAAGAGTGTTTAGTGCAGCCGCTCACCTTGTCAGCAATCGGCATACGAGTTTACTTCCAGAAAATGTGGAGAAGATGATGTTCATCAAAATGAATTATAATCAATTCCTCCGTGGAGACATTCACCAGCAATTGCCTCCAGAAAGTACACAGGGATCTGAGATGGTGGATTCCAGTGGGGACGAATTAATAATCTGTGAGGAGGGGGATGTACACAGTGAAAGGGGTGAGGAATCGGAGGATGATGATGAGGTGGACATCTTGCCTCTGTAGAGCCAGTTTGTGCAAGGAGAGATTGATTGCTTCTTATTTGGTGGGGGCCCAAACCAACCAGTCATTTCAGTCACAGTCGTGTGGCAGACCCTGTCGCTGAAATGATGGGTTCGTTAAAGTTTGCATGTCCTGTTTATACAACATAAGGGTGGGTGGGAGGGCCCAAGGACAATTCCATCTTGCACCTCTTTTTTCTTTCATTTTTCTTTGCATCATGTGCTGTTTGGGGACTATTTTTTTTAAGTGCCATCCTGTCTGACAATGCAGTGCCACTCCTAGATGGGCCAGGTGTTTGTGTCGGCCACTTGTGTCGCTTAGCTTAGCCATCCAGCGACCTCGGTGGACTAAAAATAATATTGTGAGGTGTGAGGTGTTCAGAATAGACTGAAAATGAGTGTAGATTATGGTTATTGAGGTTAATACTGACCCCCAAATTCTATGATTTAAGCTGTTTTTGAGTGTTTTTTGTAAAAAATCACCCGAATCCAAAACACACCCGAATCCGACAAAAAATTTTCAGGGAGGTTTTGGCAAAACGCGTCCGAATCCAAAACACGGCCGCGGAACCGAATCCAAAACCAAAACACAAAACCCGAAAAAATAAGATTTTAAACCTACCGGTAAATCTATTTCTCCTAGTCCATAGAGGATGCTGGGGACTCCGTAAGGACCATGGGGTATAGGCGGGCTCTGCAGGAGATAGGGCACCTAAAAAGAACTTTAACTATGGGTGTGCACTGGCTCCTTCCTCTATGCCCCTCCTCCAGACCTCAGTTAGAGAACTGTGCCCAGAAGAGATGGACAATACAAGGCAGGATTTAGCAATCCAAGGGCAAGATTCATACCAGCCCACACCAATCATACCATGTAACCTGGAACATACATAACCAGTTAACAGTATGAACAAAAAACAACAGTAACGGTCCAAGACCGATGTCAACTGTAACATAACCCTTATGTAAGCAACAACTATATACAAGTCTTGCAGAGTTTCCGCACTGGGACGGGCGCCCAGCATCCTCTACGGACTAGGAGAAATAGATTTACCGGTAGGTTTAAAATCTTATTTTCTCTTACGTCCTAGAGGATGCTGGGGACTCCGTAAGGACCATGGGGTTTATACCAAAGCATCCAATCGGGCGGGAGAGTGCGGACGACTCTGCAGCACCGACTGAGCAAACGCTAGGTCCTCATCAGCCAGAGTATCAAACTTGTAGAATTTAGCAAAAGTGTTTGACCCCGACCACGTCGCCGCTCGGCAAAGTTGTAAAGCCGAGACGCCTCGGGCAGCCGCCCAAGAAGAGCCCACCTTCCTAGTGGAATGGGCCTTAACCGAATTTGGTATCGGCAATCCAGCCGTAGAGTGAGCCTGCTGAATCGTATGACAGATCCAACGAGCAATAGTCTGTTTTGAAGCAGGAGCACCAATCTTATTGGCCGCATACAGGACAAACAGAGCCTATGTTTTCCTAATTCTAGCCGTCCTGGCTACATAAATTTTTAAGGCCCTGACTACGTCCAGGGATCTGGAATCCTCCAGGTCACCAGTAGCCACAGGCACCACTATAGGTTAATTCATATGGAACGACAAAACCACTTTAGGCAAAATTTGCGGACGTGTCCTCAATTCAGCTCGATCCACATGAAAAATCAAGTAGGGGCTCTTGTGTGATAGAGCCGCCAATTCTGACACTCGCCTTGCTGATGCTAAGGCCAACAACATTACCACCTTCCAGGTAAGAAATTTCAACTCAACCTTGTTAAGCGGTTCAAACCAGTGTGATTTTAGGAACTGCAACACCACGTTCAGGTCCCATGGTGCCACTGGAGGCACAAAAGGGGGCTGGATGTGCAGCACTCACTTTACGAACGTCTGAACTTCTGGAAGAGAAGCCAATTCCTTCTGAAAGAAAATCGAGAGGGCCGGAATCTGTACCTTAACCGAGCCTAATTTCAGGCCCATATCCACTCCTGTCTGTAGGAAGTGGAGAAGACGACCCAAATGAAAATCTTCCGTAGGTGCATTCTTGGTCTCACACCAAGACACATACTTTCGCCAGATACGGTGATAATGTTTTATCGTCACCTCCTTCCTAGCCTTTATTAAAGTAGGGATGACCTCTTGTGGAATCCCCTTTTTTGCTAGGATTCGTCGTTCAACCGCCATGCCGTCAAACGTAACCGCGGTAAGTCTTGAAATACACAGGGCACCTGCTGCAACATGTCTTCCCTCAGAGGAAGAGGCCAGGGGTCTCCTGTGAGCATCTCTTGTAGTTCCGAGTACCAAGCCCTTCGAGGCCAGTCTGGGACAACGAGTATCGTCTGTACTCTTCTTCGTCTTATGATCCTCAACACTTTCGTGATGAGAGGAAGAGGAGGGAACACGTAGACCGATTCGAACACCCACGGTGTTACCAGTGCGTCTACTGCTACTGCCTGAGGGTCCCGAGACCTGGCGCAATACCTCCGAAGTTTTTTGTTGAGGCGTTACGCCATCATGTCTATTTGAGGAGTTCCCCAAAGACGTGTTACGTCTGCAAAGACTTCTTGATGAAGTCCCCACTCTCCTGGATGGAGATCGTGTCTGCTGAGGAAGTCGGCTTCCCAGTTGTCCACTCCCGGAATGAAGACAGCCGACAGAGCGCTTACATGATTTTCCGCCCAGCGAAGGGTCCTTGTGGATTCCGCCATCGTGACTCTGCTTCTTGTCCCGCCTTGGCGGTTCACATGAGCCACTGCTGTGACATTGTCTGATTGAATCAGAACCGGAAGGTTTCAAAGAAAACTCTCCGCTTGTCGAAGGCCGTTGTAAATGGCCCTGAGTTCCAACACATTGATGTGTAGACAGGACTCCTGGTCTGACCAAAGACCCTGAAAAGTCTTTCCCTGTGTGACCGCTCCCCATCCTCGGAGGCTCGCGTCCGTGGTAACCAGGATCCAGTCCTGAATCCTGAACCGGCGACCCTCCAGGAGGTGAGCACTTTGCAACCACCACAGGAGAGACACTCTGGTTCCTGGGGACAGAGTTATTTTCCGATGTAAATGCAGAATGCAGATGGGACCCGGACCACTTGTCCAGAAGGTCCCATTGAAAAGTCCTTGCATGGAACCTTCCGAAGGGAATGGCCTCGTAGGCCGCCACCATTTTCCCCAGAACTCGAGTGCATTGGTGAACTGACACCCTTTTCGGTTTTAGCAGGTCTCTGACCATATTCTGGATGTCTTGGGCTTTCTCTATTGGGAGGAAGACCTTCATTTGTTCCGTATCCAGTATCATACCTAGGAACGGTAGTCGAGTTGTCGGGATCAACTGTGACTTCGGTAAATTTAGAATCCAACCGTGTTGCTGGAGCACTCTCAGAGAGAGCGCCACATTGCTCAGCAATTTCTCTCTTGACCTCGCTTTTATCAGGAGATCGTCCAAGTATGGGATAATTGTGACTCCATGCTTGTGCAGGACCACCATCATTTCCGCCATTATCTTGTTGAAAATCCTCGGGACCGTGGAAAGTCCAAATGGCAACTTCTGAAATTGGTAATGACAATCCTGTACAGCGAATCTCAGGTATTCCTGATGGGGGGCATATATGGAGACATGAAGGTACGCATCCTTTATGTCCAGAGACACCATAAACTCCCCCTCCTCCAAGTTGGCTATTATTGCTCTGAGAGATTCCATTTTGAATTTGAATCTTTTTATGTACAGGTTTAGGGATTTCAGATTCAAAATCGGTATGACCGTCCCGTCCGGTTTCTGGACCACAAATAGGGTTGAATAGTAACCTCTTCCCCGCTGGTGCAGGGGAACCTTGATTATCACTTGCTGTATACACAGCGTTTGAATTGCAGCTAACACTACATCCCTTTCCGATGTGGAAGCTGGTGGGGCCGATTTGAAAAATCGGCGCGGGGGCACCTCTTCGAATTCCAATTTGTAACCCTGGGAAACTATTTCCAACACCCAGGGATTCAGGTCCGAACTGACCCAGGCCTGACTGAAAATTCGAAGATGTGCCCCCATCGGTGCGGACTCCCTCATGGGAGTCCCAGCGTCATGCTGTTGGTTTTGGAGCAGCCGGGAAGGACTTTTGTTCCTGGGCACCTGACGAAGCAGGTGCTCTCTTGCCTCTGCCCTTACCTCTGGCGAGGAAAGAGGATCCCCGACCTCTTTTGGACTTGTGCGACCGAAAGGACTGCATCTGATAGGGTGTTGCTTTCTTTTGCTGTTGGGGAATATATGGTAAAAAATTTGATTTACCTGCTGTAGCTGTGGAAACCAGGTCCGTCAGCGCATCCCCAAACAATACATCACCCTTATAGGGTAGTACTTCCATATGTTTTTTGGAATCCGCATCACCCGTCCATTGGCGAGTCCATAAGGATCTTCTCGCTGAGATAGACATGGCATTGGCCCTAGACGCTAGCAAACCAATGTCCCTTTGAGCATCCTTCATAAATAAGACTGCGTCTTTTATATGGCTAGAGTTAGGAATATAGTATCCTTATCCATAGTATCAAATTGATCTGTCAGCTCATCTGTCCAAGCTGCAATTGCGCTACACACACATGCCGACGCAATCGTCGGTCTTAACACAGCACCCGTATGAGAATAAATACCCTTTAAGGTAGTTTCTTGGCTGCGATCTGCAGGGTCCTTAAGGGCCACTGTGTCAGGAGACGGTAGCGCCACTTTCTTGGACAAGCGCGTCAGGGCCTTGTCCACAGTGTAAGGTGATTCCCAAATCTCCCTGTCCTGCCTAGGGAAAGGATATGCCATAAAAATTATTTTGGGGATCTGCGGTCTCTTATCCGGAGTCTCCCAAGCTTTTGCAAAGAACTCATTTAATTCATGAGATTTGGGAAAATTAATAATCTGTGTCTTTTCCTTAAACATGTGTACCCTTGTGTCGGGGACCGAGGGTTCATCCACAATATGCAACACATCCCCTATTGCCACAATCATACACTGAATGGTTTTAGTCACCCTAGGGTGCAATTTTACTTCGTCATAGTCGACACTGGAATCAGAATCCATGTCGGTAGTAGCGTCTTGTGCTAAGGGACGCTTTTGAGACCCCGACGGGCCCTGTGAGTCGGTCCAATCTGAGGATTGACCGCCTGATGTCCCCCCTAAACCAGCCTTATCAAGCCTTTTATGTAAAGATGCCACACTTGCATGCAACGTATGCCACATGTCCATCCAATCTGGAGTCGGCACAACCGACGGGGACACACCACTCATTTGCTCCACCTCCTCCTTGGAGAAGCCTTCCGCCTCAGACATGTCGACACACACGTACCAACACCCCATACACACAGGGAGTTACCTATAAGGGGACAAAACCCCAACCAGGCCCTTAGGAGAGACAGAGAGATAGAGTATGCCAGCACACACCCAGCGCTTAAAAACACTGGAATATATGACCAGATAGCGCTGTTATATGTATATAATTGTAATCTCCACTCACTGCGTTGCCAAAGTGCCCCCCTCCTCTTTTTTCCAGCCTGCGAAGCTCAGCAGGGGAGAGAACAGGGAGCCAGCGTTTTCTCATGCAGTCTCTGTGGAGAAAATGGCGCTGGTTAGTGCTGAGGATCAAGCCCCGCCCACCCGACGGCGGGCTTCGGTCCCATCAACTTTCTATAGAAAAATGGCGGGGGTTACCGGATTTACTGTGCCACAGCCTAATCCATGCTTATCAATGCCAAATATGAGGAATATTGCTGCCCAGGGCGCCCCCCCCTGCGCCCTGCACCCTTCAGTGCCTGCTTGTGTATGTGACTGGGAGCAATGGCGCGCAGCTTACCACTGCGCGCTTACCTCATGAAGATCTGATGTCTTCTGCCGCCTGATGTCTTCTTTGCCTTCTCATACTCACCCGGCTTCTATCTTCGGCATCTGTGAGGAGGACGGCGGCGCGGCTCCGGGACGAACCCCAGGTGAGACCTGTGTTCCGACTCCCTCTGGAGCTAATGGTGTCCAGTAGCCTTAGAAGCAGTGCCCAACTTAACAAGCCAGCTCTGCTTCTCTCTCCTCGGTCCCACGATGCAGGGAGCCTGTTGCCAACAGGACTCCCTGAAAATAAAAAACCTAACAAAATTCTTTTTCCACAGAAAACTCTGGAGAGCTCTCTGCAGTGCACCCATTCTCCTCTGGGCACAAGATCTAACTGAGGTCTGGAGGAGGGGCATAGAGGGAGGAGCCAGTGCACACCCATAGTCAAAGTTCTTTTTAGGTGCCCTATCTCCTGCGGAGCCCGTCTTTACCCCATGGTCCTTACGGAGTCCCCAGCATCCTCTAGGACGTAAGAGAAATTTCCGGTGTACATCTCTACTAGGAATTAAGTAATTTCAAGCATTTCCTTGTGGAATCTGGGTCACCAGGATAATACTACCTTGTGGTGTTTTTTTGCCAGCGTTAGCACTGTTAAATGAGAGACTGCTCATAATCCCCAGTTGTATCTATAAGGGGAAGTTTGTCACATTTCTGTCTTTAGCAACTCTCAATACAGTATATAATTATTTATGAGGATACGTAGAAGGCAGAGGACACCTGGTTGTAACAACCAAGGTCAGGGTTTGTAGATTTGAAGGGAATAAAATCTTTATGACACATAAAAAAATCCCTGTTCCACCTTGTTATTCCTCATATTTTAATTTATTAAAAGAGAATATTCTGCTGCATAGCACATTATTTGGATCTCATATTTTACATCTAAATTACCTTATATTGTATATGTGTCTCAATGACTTTTGTTGGAAGAGTAAGCACTATATTCTCATTTAATTACATCCAGCAGCCACGTAAGGAAGTGAGCTGCATAAATGACCATCCAAGTGAGGTGGCTAACTATGTTGGTATTTCACACTAATCTGTTTCCCATAGCAAAATACATGGTCAAGTCACAATTTTATGACCACCTCCTACATTTGACAACGGCAGCGTGTAGTCCATGAAGTACGTCATGTGTCATGTGCTGGCTCGGTGGGTATATAAGGTATGCGACCGGCCGTCTTATCAGTCGTTGCTGACGTGGGTAAAATGGGCGATTTATCCGAGTTGGAAAAAGGGATGATTATCAGCTTTCAGGCCAAGGGTGGAAATATTTTTTAAACAGCGCAGTTTGTAAACTGTTTGTGTGCAGCTGTGGTGAAGGTGTATCGTGACTGGACAAATGTCACTATTGCAAATAACTGACGTGGAAACTGTGGAGCACCACGTGCCATTGATGTGAGAGGTGAACGTCAACTACGAAGGTGCGTGAGGGACAACCGACATGCTACAGTGGAGCAGCTCACCATCAAAATGAACCTGGAGGCTACCAGACGTGTGTCTAAAATGACAGTTCAGCCCTTCTAGTGCTGTCCGAGCTGCACACGGTGGTTACTTTGGTGGCTAGAAGCTGGTTGTCAAAATAATGTGACTCAACCGTGTATTTAATCTACTACAGTTTCTTTCTAAGTTTACCATCAAAATTATAAGTACTTCCTACTATTCATGGACAATGAGCTATTATAATATCTGCATTTCACCTCCAATCCCTCTGCCACATTATCCATGATCAGTAAATTCCAAGCAGTTTTCACAATAGGGGGCATATTTATTAGAAAGTGCAGTCTGCCTCCAAAATTAAGATTCCTTAATGAGGCTATAAGGAATCTTGTTATTGGGGGAAAGTATTAGTCTACAGTTGCTGGGACATGTGTTTCGATAAAGGACCGTTGCAGCAATTGGTAAGATCATGATCACGCTACTGTGCATGTGCGGCCATCCAGTATGCGCAAGCGCAGTACAAACAATTCAAGATGGCCATTGGGTTCATTTACAGTCTCCCCTTACCATCACCAGCATCTTTTTTATGTGTACAGTTATATAAATGTCACAGGTCTCTTCGGGTGTACAGCTGTATATAATCTCATCATACTTCATGTTTACAGAAATATATAAACCTCACAAATCTCTTCATTATGTTTGCAAAGATATATCTAACAGGTCTCCGCTTCATTTTTCATTGGTATGCTAAGATTAATGGTCTCTTTTTTATGCTCACATATATTTTCACTTACCCCCGTGATTTCAGCACAAAACATCTTGTGTTAAAAATTAAGTAATCATAATCACTAAAGATTATATTACAAAGTAGTGCTAACCATGTTTCTGCTAGGCTTTTCAGTTACCCCCCCACCCCAAAAAAAAAAAAAAAATTACAATAAATGACGCCAGCATATTTTCTATACTGTACTAGATAAATGATAGCTATAAGCTGATTGGCTGCTATGGGCAACTTCACCTTATCTCTCTCAAAATGTACATCTCCCCTACAGTGTCTCCAGTACAGCCTGTGGGCTTAGTCGGCTGTGGAACAAAATGTCTCACGCAACATGTGCCAGTTTGTGTCACGTCAACTGATTTGATACTATACCTACTTACCTTGCTATTCTCCAGCACACCCCAGTGACAACCCTCTATTATGTAAGACTCTGGCAAGTAGAGCAGGATAGGACTTGTACTTCCACAGTAGCTGGAGGTCCAAAATCTGCCTGATCCATATTTATCCTGTTGCTAGGACATTAGACAACACTTGAATTGGGTTCCCAGCTGGAGAGGGCTCAGAGCTTGCCTTACTTCTAATGTAAATTCCATGTTCCATGTTTCATGCAACATGTTGATGGGAAGGTTTCTAGATTCTGTGAAAACAAGGACTACAGAGAGTGTGATGACACACCGGAATATGAGTGGTGGGAGTGCATCTCTATAGGGCTTTTTTTGCTGTAATTGGAACTTAAATATACTGAGTCACACCTCTCATGGGAGGATGGTGGTCCCTGTGAGCTGTGTGAGGACTGACGCTAAACTCAACATCCGAGTCTGAGCCCCACTAAAATAATAGGCCAGAGGCAGCGGTCACTCCGAGCATCTTTCGCTCTCAAAATGTGCATCTTATTTGCATATATAAAATAACGAAGTGACAGAACTACTATGCTAGATTATGATGATCAACATTTGTGCATCTGTGTGAAACAGTCTGAGCCTGCATACAAAGCGCTACGAGGCAATGACCATGACTTTTTCTCACGCCGAGTTGTAGTGTGTTCTATGGTGGTCATTCCAAATTGATCGCATTTAGCAACTTTTTGCTGCTGCTGCGATTAACTAGTCCACGCCTATGGGAGAGTGTATTTTAGCTTAGCAGAGCTGCGATCGCTTGTGCAGTCCTGCTAAGCTAAACATTTTTCAAGCAGAACAAGACTAGCCCTATACCTACTTACCCTGTGCGACGATCTCTGCGATGCTGGAGCCGGCTTTGACGTCAGACATCCGCCCTCGGTTCTCCTGGAAATGCCTGCGTTTTCTTCACCACTCCCCGAAAACGGAAGGCAACGGTCTGGTGACGCCCAGGAACGCCTTCTTCCGCGACTGCTTTCTTCATTGGCCGCGACCCCTGACGCTGGGCAATGATGCGGGTGCGCAGTGCGTCCACCGCGCATGCGCATTTCAGACCCGACATACCGCTGCGTGCGAACGGGTCAGAATGACCCCCAATGTGCGTGTTTAACACTAATTCCTGCCGCAAACCAGCATTTCTAGTAGTATACTACGAGTAGTGTTTTACTGCATAATTTAAAGAAAAAGACTGCACACTACACCTCTTGTACTGGGCATCTTGTGCCATATGGCGTATAGACACTAGGTATACAGTAGGATGACATAGCTGTTAGCTGCAGTACATGACTTAGGTTTCCTCTTCCCTTAAATATTCTATGGTAATTTACCTCTAAATTACAGATATCATCTGGGTTAAGATGTTCTTAGCACAACAATTATGTTAATGTCTCAGGCACTAACAGATTTATATTCACATTAACCCATTAACAGAGGGAAAGGACCCAGACACTGGTTGTTCATCTCACCATGCGATTTTCTAACATGGTAACATAGTGACATGCTGACTCTGAGATGTGTTGCCATGGGGAATGCCTATCATAAAGACTCACAATATGAAAGTGGCAAGCTATCATCTGAGGGATGGTAACAGTGGAAGGAGAGGTCTACAGAAAGCAGGGCAGTGACAGAGCTACAGTAGAACATCTGAACATAGATAGCCATTTATTTTTTAATATAACTTTCAAATTAGACATAGGAGCGGTAATTGGGTACTTACTGAACATTGTATGTAATTTAATAGAGATGCCTACTTTCTATTTTTTACATACAAGTTGTTCAATTAATAATGTTTGCACATTTAGATAACTGTTCTTTTGTTCTATGATTGAAAAACCAGATGTGACTTCATTAGTTTAGTGTTAACAGTTTAGCACATAACTGCAACAATGTTAAATGAAAACTTGTCCAGCATCTTAGTGAAAAGTGGAGGGAGGGGTGGGGGGGCGGGATAAGATTACTATCTATGATTTTCCTGAATTCATACATGTAAACTGAATTCTCCAGTTCATAAAGAGATACTGCAGGTTACAATTAATATTTAATATAAGCTTATGTTTCTTCCAGATGACAGCAGAAAACATTAAAACAACTTATTATTAATTGGTGGACATTATATTTAATAACTACAAGAAGTTACAGTGCAGCGTCTTGACCGGATTTTAGCAGACACTTGGTTAAACAGATGTTGGCTGTAACTCAGTTTCTCATGTGTCACTGCATATTGCCAGCAGAAGCGTATACAGAACCTGAAGCTTGACTAACACAGTGAATTTTTGTGCACGTTTCTTTAGATTTTATTCCAATTAAGAGGTTGGTTGTTTCACTTTTCTATTTATGCATATCACACTGGCATTCCATACAGTACTGTACATATATTATGATATTATTAACCATATACAATATGTATACTAATTGTACAAAAACAAAATGTATCTGCGGCAGAATTTCCTTAAAGACAGAACTGTCAATCAACCTTGTTGCTCTCTAATGCAGAAACAGGAGATATATTTTCCACATTCCAATTATCTATTGTTTTTAACACGTTTTGGGTATATTGTTAAATAATGTGTTAATACTGTATCTGACCTGACAGATGAAATGATTGCATCAAAAAAATCTGATACTTAGGTCATCTTTCACAGTGTATTCTGCAGAGCCGTAACAACATGTGTGCCAGGTGTGCCTGGCACACAGCGCAGTTGCCCTGAGGGCGCAACAGCCAGCGGCTTGTAATGAGTCAAATTGACTCATTACAAGCCCCCTCTGCTGTGTGCGCCGCGCTGGAGAAGCTGATCCGGAGGCAGGGGAGGAGAGCAGCAGCTCCAGAGGCAGCGGAGGAGGATGGAGGGGGACTGGAGCCACAGCAGCGTAATGTAATTGGTAGAGGCGCCGCTGCAGCAGTCCCCTCTCCTTCCGTATTGGCTGCCCGGCGCTGCTGTGAATGCTGGGATGCGGTTCCTTTATCCCAGCATTCACAGCGGCGGTGGGCAGCCAATACGGAAAGAGAGGGGACTGCTGCAGCGGCGCCTCTACCAATTACATAGCGCTGCTGCAACTCCAGCCCCCCTCCCTCCTCCTCCTCCTCCTCCCCTGCCCGGGATCTGCCAGCACCGAGGAGCCTGACTGCCAGCGGGGAGAGATGGTAAGTATCTCTCTCCCTCTCTCTATTTCTCTATCTATTCTGTCTGCCGTAATGTGTAAAAAGGGACGCTGTCTGCCGTAATGTGTAAAAAGGGACGCTGTCTGCCGTAATGTGAAAAAAGGGGGACGCTGTCTGCCGTAATGTGTAAAAAAGGGGACGCTGTCTGCTGTAATGTGTAAAAAGGGGACGCTGTCTGCCGTAATGTGTAAAAAGGGGGACGCTGTCTGCCGTAATGTGTAAAAAAGGGGACGCTGTCTGCTGTAATGTGTAAAAAGGGGGACGCTGTCTGCCGTAATGTGTAAAAAGGGACGCTGTCTGCCGTAATGTGTAAAAAGGGAGACGCTGTCTGCCGTAATGTGTAAAAAGGGGACGCTGTCTGCCGTAATGTTAAAAAGGGGGACGCTGTCTGCCGTAATGTGTAAACAGGGGACGCTGTCTGCCGTAATGTGTAAAAAGGGGGACGCTGTCTGCCGTAATGTGTAAAAGGGGTACGCTGTCTGCAGTAATGTGTAAAAAGGGGGACTGTCTGCTGTAATGTGTAAAAGGGGCTCTACCTGGTGTAGTTGCGCTACTGTGCAGAGTCATTTGAATAATGGAGACTACTGTGCACCATAGTATGAATTGGTATTATTTTGTGGCCACGCCCCTTCCCATGAAGCCATGCCCCTATATATTTTAAACCCGCCTACGGTGCGCACGGCCCCTATCTTGCATGGGGGGGGGGCGCCAATGCCGTTTTTTGCACACAGCGCTAAAATGCCTAGTTACGGCACTGGTATTCTGCATACCTAAAACTGTGATATTCTAATAAAATCTGATTAATGTTATGTAACTGATGTACTGTACAGCAACTTGAAATTCCAATTGATACTAAACTTATGGGAATATTAAAGTGTCCAGATTAAGACGAAAAGGATAATATGTAGTGAGAAAATTGTGCAGCAATGCCCTTACTTTTAGCTCAGATAAAACTGGAATATACTTGCACAATGATATTCTCGCCAAATGTATGTAAGAAACATAGATGTACTGTATAACCCGTAATGTCCTAATCAGCGTTTTTGACCAGGCATTATAGTAAATCCAATACTAATAACATACTATAGTTCATATAAACTTTAAATATAAAATGCAGAAAGTAGTTAAAACAACTGGGAAAGATGTAATTAAGTGCCTACTTGTAGTCTGTCTGGGTCTAGGTGAACAAGAAAGAGTCATGTTCAGGGGAAGTACATGATACACACGGCAAGCCCATACTGCAAGTACAGAAAACCTCATACTGTAGGTATATCTCCCCAGGTAGCCTGGACTCACCTGGATGACAGTTTTGAAGGTGGACATGTCCACAATTCTGGTGCAGACGAGGTCATCTGGGTCCTTTACCACTGAGAAATTGATTTCCCCCATGGTGAATATCATCGGAGTTGCCAGCAGAAAAGAAGCCACCCAGATAAACGTGATGAGTTTCTTAGTCCTGCTCCTGGACATGATACTCTTAGCCTTGAAGGGATGGCACATTGCCATGTATCTCTCCACACTGAGGCTGGCAATGTTGAGGGCAGTGGCATAGGTGCAGGCATCTCTCAGGAAGTAATAGCCCTTGCACACCGCATTCCCGAATGCCCAAGGGTGGTGGACCCAGATGAAGTTGTACAGCTCTATGGGCATGCTGAGGAGGAGTATGAGCAGGTCGGAGAGGGCCAGACTGGCCAGGTGGTAGTGGACGGTGCTCTGTAGGTTCTGCAGAGACTTCTTCCTCACCAGAGTGTATGCGGTGATGGAGTTCCCGGTGCAGCCCACGACAAAGAGGAACAGGTAGATGATGGTGACTAAGATTTTGGAGTAGATGTCCGTGTTGACATCCAGGTCGCTCTCGGACATAATATGCCTAATTGAGATGTTGGACAGGTTCATACCCGCGGTAGTTGGGAGCACAGAGTCCTGCTCCTCGTGGTAAAGCGCACCTTCCGACAGAGGAACCTGGGCAGTTGCGTTAAAGTGCATGGTCCGCAGGTAGGGATGGCGCAGAAGCTGCGCGGCGGCAGGTGAAAGAGTTCAACCTCTATCTCTGTGACTTATTAGATACAGAGATGTCTGTAGAGCTGAGTAGGAACAGTAATATAAGTGGGACCACCACGCACGGAGCAGACATGAATCACTAGGCTTTGGTCAGGGCAAACTGCCCATAGTTTAAAAAAAAAAAAAAAAATCACCTGCAACTGTTTTAGAGCCTCAAGATTTGTTGGTATGTAGAGACCCTGATTGTTTTACTTTCTCCTTGTCTCCTGCCTGCCTCTGTCTCTCCCTGCTCCATAGTCGTCTTATCTTTTCATTCACAGAACCTGCCTCCTTTAGCCCACTCACTTATTCCTCCCCCGCCCCACCCCTTACTGCATATTTTCTCTCCCAGCTCTTTCCCGTTGTGATGCGCTGGGGCTCTCTTCTATTTTCTACAATAGCTATTATTTGTCTGCTCCTCTCTCCACTGATTGATTCATTCATGTTCGCTCTCCTTTTCTTTCACTATGTGTAACCTTGTTCCAATGCATGAATCCAGAAACAGGTGAGTTGAGCAGGATATGAAGCTTAATGGTACATAACTTAGTCTGTGCCTTGGTTTTAGCTGTATGCTACAGTACATTTACTTTTATATGGTCAGGGATCTTCAAGGTGACTTTTAAAGTCCTGATATTTTACTGTAGAAACATTATTCCATTATGTCATATTTTTATTATTTTGTTATAATGTGATAATAAAAAATGCAATCATAACAAAAGCTGTTACTTGTATTTACTATTAAATTGTATTTTAAATACCATCCTCAATGCATATCTTTTATTTTTCATTTAATTGTTATAACCACCTGGCACAACCAGTCTACAACTATGGCACACAGAGTTTGTATATACATCCATACAAACCTAGGGACAGTATAGATTATATACAGTATGTGTACCTTTCATATACAGTGTGTAGTCTTTTTTTAAATATATGTACAATAATAATCTTACATTCCTATGCAGTGTGTTGCAGCAGAGGGTTAATCTTTTGTGGAGAACCCTGCAGTCCAGGTCAGGTGGAGTGAATACAGAAATGATAATGGGTATTGTCAGTGTCATTGGCAGAAAACAATTGTGAATGAGTGAGACACCAAGGTGTGCCCTCTCCCCTTCTCTAGAACAGACAGAAGTCTCACTGACAATAGATTGTATATTTATAAACAGTGTAAACAGTCTTTCATACCTTCAAATATCTTGCAAGTGCCCAGTGGTTAATGGTCAATACAGTCCCGGCATGAGGATTATCTCTGGGTTGGTATATAAAACCCATTTTATGTTATTACTGATAAATAAGGTTATAGTGCACATTTGCATCAAGATCACAGAAAAGGATCTGACATATGGGAAAATGAGAGAAACCAAGGCTACGGATGCTGCAGCTGCTTGAGAAAGAAAATCAGTGTGAGAAGTGTGACTCAGTTGGTTGGAAAACAGCTATGCGGTATGAGTGAAAGTAAACAGACAAGTGACAGCTACTGTATGTAACCAGGAACAACCCAAGAAAAGTCAGTGTTAATGACAGAAAATTGAGTAGGCAGTAGTATCAATTAGCATAAGAGCTGACACTCTTGCACAGTGGGATTGTCACTCTGTATCTCTCACGCCTCTGCATCTACACACATGCAGTCTCATTAGTGTACTCGTCTCACATACAGTACCTCCTGGTACCTGTTGTCTTCACTGAATGTATAACTTCATGCTGGGGATAAGCAAGTGCATTCTTAAACTTTCCAGGTGCCTTTTGAGCAAGTATCCATGCTCGTGGCATATTACTAACATTAAGGGCAGGTTAGCAGTATCCTACCCCTCGTGTGCACTCAGTATTAACACTCTTTCCACTGCATCATCAGTCTCCAGAGCCAGACCTAACCAATTGTTGGCCTAGGCTAGATTTTGGGTGGTGCCCCATCAGATAATCTCAGCCTCTTCCCTCACAGCACCCTGCTGTAACTAAAGAAAAAAGGGATAGGTTTTAAGAGAAAGCCCCTTATACCCCCACCTCAGAAGGCATTCTATAGAGCACATTCTCCTCTCATAGCACAACACCCCAGGCTCTCCCCTCACAGCACCACTCACCCATCACAGCACCCCTATCCCAGCACAGCCCCCTTCACAGCACAGATTACAGCACAGCAGCCTTCACCCAAGACAGCACCCTCACCCAGTACAGCACCCCTCTCCCAGCTCAGATCACAGCACAGTAGCCATCACCCCTCACCCAAAATACCTCTCCCAGCACAGCACCCCTTCAACAGAACCCCTCTCCCAGCACAGCACCACTCACAGCACAGATTACAGCACAGCAGCCTTCACCCAGCACAGCACCCATCTCCCAGCACAACACCCTTTTCCCAGGACTGTACAGATTACAGCACCCTGAGCCCTCAATCCCCACTTGTCTCTGCCAGAGAGGAAAGAAAAAAAAACTACAGCTGGACCTCAGCTTGGGATGCCTCTAGACCAGGGCTGGCCAAACCGGTCCTCGAGATCTACCAACAGTGCATGTTTTCCAGGCCTCCTGGAGATCTGTAGAATTGTCAGTTAGGAATGAATGCAGCACATCTTAATTAGTAATGACTACTCCTGTGCACCAGCTAGGTAGTCTGGAAAATGTGAACTGTTGGTAGATCTCGAGGACCGGTTTAGCCAGCCCTGCTCTAGACATTCCAAATGCCCTAAGTATTTGCCTGGTCTGCCTAAGCGTAGGGCCGACTCTGTCAGTCTCTAGACATTAAAGAGCTTTGGTCTGAGTACTCAGACACACTTGTGTATCAGCCTCTCAGCATACATGGCACCCTGGTGAATTTAACATCATTTAGCAGATGAGCCATAAGACTACAGCTCCAATTGCCATTATTCCAAGTTAAATTGGAATTGATGCAAAAACGAAAAAGTTTGCTTGTCACGCACATGTCACAGTGAGTGAGACATATCGTTATACTGAGATTGACAGGTGTCCTCTAGCAATAGATGTAATTAACTGATCAATGTAGAATCACTGTTTATATTCATGGCTTTGGTGCATATTTACAACCACATAGCAGGTTTCATAATTGGGCATTTAGAAAAGGATAGGATTTTGACTGACGTGCATACCTCAGCACCAATGTGTGACTCTGCTCTATCGTTTTATGTGCCTCTGTCCTGTTCATAATGTGTGCCTCTGCACCCCTCGTCACATGTGCCTCTGACCTACATGTGTGCCTCTGACCCCCACATCAGATGTACCTCTGCCCGTCCCCTTTCTTTATGTTGCAGGAGGGCCCAACAGCTGCACCATTGTGTCTTCTTACCTCTGTATTCATTATTGTAATAGTGTCCTCTTGCAAACCTGTAGATGCTGATGCTGTATCATGAGCCCTTCCCTTCTATTTATTCTCTGGGCCTAAAGTTTCTGACAGAAACAAGTACAGGATATAAGATGGAATCTCTAAAATGCTTCAGTTACAATTTCTGCCATCAGGATGGTATGGTAGGTGGTTGGATGATTGTGCGGTTGTAAGGGGCCCAGACTGACAGGACCCACCAAAGCTGCTGATCCCGACCACAAACTGCTTCTGATTCAGAGAGTCTGCCCATTAATAATAGGCAGTTTGCATTCTGAATAATTTAAGCAAGCATAGCTAGATTAAGGAGAAACACAGTGGGCATGTGCCCTGGGCCCCTCTCTCATAGGGGCCCCCAAGTGTGCTGTGTGCCTGCCAACATCTCAGCTTTCACCACTCTTCTCTTCTCCTTGCTACCTCTAATGGCCCACCTGCCCAGATTGACTTTTCCTTTCCTCCTTGAATACCCTGACTCAGTTTCCTCCTACATGTTATTCTCATCCTCTGTCTCTGCTCTCTGCCTATCCAGTATATGTGTGTCTGTCTTCCACTTTGTGTTTGTCTCTTTGTTTGAATGTGCACCTCTTTCTATCTGTGTCCGATTCTGTGCCTCTGCCCCCTTCCCCATCTGTGTTTCCGCCCCTTCTCTATGTGTGCTTTGCCTGCCTCCTCGTGCTTGCCTCTGCCTCCCATGTACTGTGTGCCTCAGTCTTTCTTGTCAGGTGTACGTCTGCCTGCCCCTTTTGTCTATGTTGTAGAAGGATCCAGCTTCTGCACCATAGAAACTACTTACTACTGCATACAGTACCTTGCAGTTACATGTTCTCTTATAAACCTGTAGTTGCAGGATCGAGATACCGGCAGTTGAAATACTGAAGAATCGGGATACCAGCAGTTGAAATACTGACACCGGAATCTTGAAACTACTCTGAATCCTGACCGCCAGAATCCCGCCGAACATGTGCTGGCATGTCTGAGAGGAAAGCCACAGGGGAATGGTGTGTGTGTGTGTGTCAGGTTTAAACTGCGGGGTAAGGGGTAGGGTTATGGCTGCAGGGAGTGGGGGCTAGGTTTAGAGGTTTAGGCAGTGGGGTGGAGGGTTAGGTTTAGGTACCCCTGGGGAGGGTTAAGGTTATGCTCCGGAGGAGGGGGAGGGGGGGTGGGTTAGGCTTTTAAAGGGGGGTTAGGTTTTAGCACCACTGGGGAGGGTTAGGCTGTGTGTGTGGGAGGGGAGGGTTAGGTTTAGGCTGCTAGAAGGGAGATTTGGAGACAGGGGGCCATTGGAGGAAGGTAACTATACTTACCTTTACCCTGTTTTGATTCTCAACATTGGGATGCCGTGGTCGGTAATCTGACCGCTTGCATCCCAGCTGCCGGCATTTCAGTCCCAACCCGTAGTTGCTGCTACTGGTACTGGATCTCTGTGACAAAGTTGGAGAATGAAAATTAAGATGTGTGAAAGCATATCATAGGAAAATTTGGATTCCTGGTGAGTGACAGTAACAAGAAGAAAGTACAGCAGGAATGGATGAAAAGGAGAATCTACATGAGTAGAGAAAGATAAGGAGCACTCTTTGGCAAATGTGTAAGATTCCAGTGTGGCTGAATCGGAGTCGCAGCTGCTGCGATCGGTTTATGTCTTTTGCTGTAGTTGCATCTGCGGCTTTATGCTAATTCTAGTGTCAGCCCTTTCCCTGGTGTACAAGTGTGCATCTGTATATGCAAGGACTCAGGTGCCTCTGGATGCTGTAATATCACCTGGTGCATCTTTAGATGTAACCATCATTCGCACCATCAAAACTTGCACCAGTCCCATGTTAGTTGGCCAATATAAGCGATTAAGCATCTGAGTTCACAACCAGTTCAGCATCATGCCCTAGACGCATGTACACTTGGAAAACAATGGCCATTTGCCCAAATATCATCATTGCATGAGGCTCAGAATCAGGCCCAAAATGAGGAATTCACAACTCATTCAGGACAGCATTTTGGGAAACAGATGCATATGAAGAGAAGTGACTTTAAATTACAGGAGTGACATTAAATTACAAAACAGTCATGTAATCAGTATGAAAGACAGTTAATCAAGGTGATGGGCAGAGTATCAAGCTCTAATGTGCAGTTCTGTTCATTGATATAGAATAATAATGTGAGTAAGAGTGTAATGTCAGGAATAAATTAATGTATTCACACACTGCACATTTTAAATGTTTATTGATGCTGTAGAAATGGTCACCATAGATCATGCAGGGTGTAAAGTAAGACTGAGGGTCTGACTCAGAGGAGGAAGCATTTGCATTTGCAGCTGAGTTTTCACACACAGCGGATCTACCAAAATATGGTAATGCAGCAGCCATTGTTATTTGTACAGAAAACCCACCGGTGGCATCTCTGATCTGCCACTTATGTGCAAAGACGCACCATCAGTTGCACATTGGTATCACTATCGGACCTCTAAGAAACCTTGGGGTGCTCAGAATGTTCATTGTAACTAAGCCGCTGGAGCTCTTACAACTGCGTACGATGATGCAGTCGCAGGTTAAGCTGCATTCAAAATAGTTGTGACATGCCTGCATTTGACTCGCCACGCCCCTGTTACCACCCACAAATGCTCACTGGGGGTCATTCTGATGTGGACGAAAATCGTCTACTGTACGTATATCAATATCAATATTCGCCCGATGTGCAACTATGTAAGCAATGTTTCTGTAATCATGCTGTGCCGTATACAAATGATGCAATCGCAGGGGATGTTCTTTTGGTTAGCTACTTCCCATATTAGCATATTGCAATTGCATACAGCAAAGCATTGCAACAGGAATAGGAAGAACAGCCGCACCTAAATGACGTCCACTGACTTTAAATCAAACTACATCCAAATTCGCTCTGCGACCACCACTTCAAAACCAGCGGAACGCATGTACAGAACAACAATAACCACTCAACTGCACACACATTGGCATTGTCAAAGCTTTGCGTCCACCTCTGAATCAAGCCTGAATACACAGAGAAGTGAACATAAAGTGACAGGAAATGGCACTGATTAATGTAACTGGTGGAATACATTAAAACGTCTGCTGAGCTCTGAAATAAACACAGGACATACACTCAAGTTTCTAAAACACTTAAGTTACCCAGAGGGTTGTGGGAAAGTTTTGGGGTACAGTACTAAAAGGCATGAACTGGCAGGGGGCACGCTGGTGCCAATTATCCTGTCCTCAAGCTGCTTATTATTCACTTACAGTTTGCCTGCAAATAAGTCAGTTTTCAGATGGAAACAGGGGTGTCTTAAGAGAGGAGGAGGCCCGTGTGCAGTCTGCTTCTGGGCCCCCTCCTCTCTAGTCAGCAGCGCTGTAGACTCTGGGCATTTTGGTCACTGGGGGACCCTAGCGCTGTCCCAGAGTCTAGTTCTCATGTGCATGCGTGAAGCGCCGGGAAAATGGCCCCATGCCATAGTCTACTGTGCATGGGCAGGTCTCCGGAAACATGGTGCCCGCCATGTTTCAGAGACAAAAACCCTAATGCGTATGTGCGGCAACCAATTTGTCGCCAAATTTTATACTGCGACTGGTGCTCTGACGCGTGACTACGGATAGGTAAGTAAAAAAACATGGCTGCCTGCAGAGTGTGTGGTGTTGGCCTTCCTGGATCAAGGGGCCCGTGTGCACCGCACACATTGCACCCATTATAGAAATGCCTATGGTGCCAGATGTCAATCAGACATACAGTACTTATCCTAAATCAACCTATAATGTACAGATCCATATAGTGTATAGTACCCACATTATTTTGCGTCACATTTTCCATGAATACGGCAATGCTATATTATCATTTCATATGTCTTGTGTACTACGACATACCCATTATCATTTTTTTTTTACCTTCACTATTACCACCTAATTATATATGTATTGATGTCTTGATGTAATGGGCATCAAGAGTGTTCTGCGACTGTCCTGTTTAATACTAATTCATTCACTTCATTAGTTGAAATCCATCTAATCTATATGCAATGAAACAACAACAACTTGGATGCTCTCCAGGTATGTCTGGACCTGATCCATGCGCTGCTCCAAAAAAGACTTGTTCCTCACGTACCACAGCTCTGGAGGAGAAAAGTTATAATTAGTGCGGCAATATTAAATTTTTTAAAGTCAAATTATACCCTAAATACTGTACAGAGTTTATCCATAATTGTTGATAATTGGGATTTGGACAAAGGCTGTTTTGCTTTTATTATGTTTCCATTATATGAAATATTGACTTTGTTAGGGGAATTCAATTGCCGACAGGAAATGTAAAAACCCCTGCTGCACCGGGCTTTTCCCGCAGCCGCAGGGATTAGCTACTCAATTAAATGAGAGAAAAAGTGACGCAGTGATTTCTATAGTATTTTTTCTCACATTTCCAGATTTGGGAAAAATCACCAGGACTTGCTCTGGCACCCCGGTGGCACGCCCCCTGAGGTCTAATTAAGTAATTTGAAGTCTCCGCCGGAAACTGGGTTTTCTGCAGCAGGGTGAGTATGTGAGTGTGTATGGGTGTTTGTAAATGTGTGAGTGTGTGTAAGTGCGTGTGCGTGCATGGGTTGGGATTGAAATGCCAGCTGACGGAATGCCGGTGGTCAGAATACCGACCACAGCATCCTGATGATCAGAATCCCTACGGGGAAGGTTAGTATTGTAAGTATACCTTCCCCCAATGGCCCCCTAACACTCACTCCCCCCCTCCTCTTCCTCCCCGCAGCCTAACCCTCCTTGTAGTGCCTAAACCTAACCTCAGGGCCAGTGCTACCATTAGGCAGCCTTAGGTAGCTGCCTAAGGCGCCAGCATCCGGGGGGTGAGGCAGAGTCCACCTAGCACAACCATGTTGGACAAACAACATATGGGAGCATATTAGCAATATATCAAATACATTTCCTTTTAGATTAAAACAAGCTGGAATAATAAGTATGAGGTTAATGAAGGGATACATTATCTGCAGGGATCACACACACAAAGATGGAGATGAGCTTTTGCCAGGGAGGGGGGAGTCCAGTGCTTTTGCTTAGGGTGCCAAGAAGTCTTCCACCGGCCCTGCCTCACCTTCCTCCACCCTGCTGCCTAACCCTCCCAGGGGGTGCCTGAACCTAACCCACCCTCCCTGCAGCCTAACCCTAACCACGCCCCCTCCCCCTCCGGTCCCACAGCCTAACACTAACCATCCTACAGCAGCCTAAATCTAACACCGCACCCGTGGCTTACCTCTCAGGCGGGCTCTCGAGTGACGGAACATTCCGATCAGAGTCGGGATTCCGGCATTGGTATTTTGACAGCCAGGATCCTGACCGCAGGGATTATGACGGCATCCCATGTGCATGAGTGTCTGTATGTGCGTGAACCGACATCCCCCGCAGTGCAGTGTAATCCCATCCCATGGAACCGGCTGCTGGGAGAAGCACATCTCTCAGCAGCCCCAGAGCCTCCCAGATGCCCCCGTGACTCCCTGCAGCCCCCTCCCCATTGTAAAGATGGAGGGGAGACTACCAGGAGCCGCAGAGAATACTTGAGATCACCAGGCAGGTGAGTATCTTTTATTTTACTTTTTACATACCGCAGTGTTTCAGCTCTGAAAACCCTGTGACCATATTTTGTAACTGCTTTGCTAAACCTCGTTCCCAATTAAATAGCCCTATTAAATAATGCATTCTTATTTTAAATGCTTATGGACAAAAGTAACAATTATACATAGCTCTACTTTATACAACAGAATTCAACAGGTGGGTCTGTTCCCACAGCTAAAATATGCTGACACGTCTTTGGATTTCACTACCTTTACATATTTGGTTTGTATTGTCTCTTGCTGAGTACCATCATTTAACTGGTAAAATATTCCATTTGTGGCTGTCTTGTTTATGTAAGCTTATACAACTTTTGGATTTATTTTTTGCTAAAATCTGACTGCATTGAAGTCACCCCCAATAGGAAATTGATTTGGTTCGTGTTTCCTGCGTATTGGGTGGAGATTGTAACATCAATGTGGCCTGATTTGCCTACCAAGACGACAAAGTTTCCATCTTTGTTGGAGGTGGCAGAGGAAAGGGTAAAAGGGAGAGAGTTATGCAGCAGGGTAGCGACCTCATTGTGCTTTGTGGGGCTGCCTGAGAAGTATACATTGGGGTAGTGCTTGGAAGCTATAGATGGGTGGTCCATATCCCAACGGTGAGTCTCCTGCACAAATACTACTTCTACCTTAAGAACAAAGAGCGTACGGTGCAGGAGAGCACTTGTCAGCTTGGTAACTATATGGTATACCATCCTAAGAATGCACCCATTATGGTGGGACCATCAAAAGTATTTGCCGTATAGGGTGGGTGGGTTGCTGGGACCACCATTTCCGGCACTCTACTGCTACACTGCACCATACAACCAGCCAGCAGAGTGCATGACTGGTATGACCAAAGGACACGCCATCCAGCACTGAGCAGTGAAACTGCTAGCCAGATGCAGCAAGGGTGCTGCCCCCAGATCACTCCGCCCTGTGTGATACCACTGGCTGCACCTTTCAGTCCTGGCACTTTAATATTACATGCCTACGCCCCCTCACAATCCTGCATCACCGTCTTCTAAGAAACTCGGTCTAGAGCTACCTCCTCATGCCTTTGCAGCTGGTGGATGGACAGATTTGTGTTCAGTTCTCATTGCAGTTGCAAACAGTATTGTATGTTCTATCTTTCATTGCATATGTGACAGGTACTGTACATCATTGGCGAGGAACATTTCTATAGTAAATTAGGGAATGAAGCGAGAACATCAGTATAGCAATGAGCCCTGACTTCAAATCCTGAAAGTACTTGCTTTATTCCAACATGTCATTTGGATGATTCAGGAGTTGCCCATGCAGTAATTCGATAATCATTAAAATTGCAAATAATCTCAATTGCTATCCATCCTGAAATAGGCCCTTTACACCTTATTCAGCTTCAGTTGCAGATTTGCTTATTTAGCAAAACTGCAATTGCTAGCACTAACATACTGTGGGCTGTCCGGCACAGGGCAAGACCACCCAGCATGCTAATTGCCACCAGCAATGCGATCGCATTACAATTGTGATCACATCGCAGACCCGGCAAAATAAGGGTAAACCCTTGTCTGGGTAGCCTGACTGCAAAAGCAGTCGGACCACTGCCATCTTAACTGTGATGTTAGTGTATTAGAATGCTTAATATTTGTAGACACTCCCTTACTGATCTGTGTAAGCCTGAATCTTCAGTGATGGTCCCTGGGACCAGGTGGATGCTGGGAAGTGGGTGGTCCAGTGTGCAGTGTGCCTGGAGTTGGAGGGAATAAGCAGCACAGCAGTGAACTCACATGTCTCTGTGTCCTGATGACTGGATTTACAAACGTATGAACAAAACATGGTGTCAGAAGAAGTTTAACTTGGACTGCTAGTGCTCTCAGAGTGTGAAAGAATCTTGCAGAAGTCTGCGGCTGTGATACTCAGTGTCTGCAAGACCTGCCGTGTGCTCCTATCTTCAAACAGTGAGTAACCATGGATAAACTGGCTCCTCCAACCGGCATGCTGATGTCTGGTAACTTGTCTGAAAACTGGAAAATATTTAAGCAAAGGTTTAATATATATCTTACTGCATGTGGAGCTGATTCAGAGGCTGACAAAACTAAGGCATCCATTTTCCTCCATGTGATAGGAGAGGATGTGCTGGACATTTATAATAGTTTTCAGTTTAATGAGGGGCAGAATATGGTGCTATCTTCTATAATGCAAAAGTTTGAAGATAACTTTGTGCCAAGGAAAAATGTGACATATGAAAGATATAAGTTTTTCACATGTGATCAGAAGTCTGTAGATGGATTTGATCAGTATGTTACAGAGCTACAATCACTCAGTAAAACCTGTGAGTTTGGTGATTTAAAGGATTCACTGATTAGAGATCGTATTGTCTGTGGAATACCTGATAATGGACTCAGAGAGAGATTGCTGAGAGAGCAAGACCTAACACTAGAAAAGGCAGTGACTATGTGTAGATCTGCAGAAATAACTAGATTTCAAGCCAAAAAGTTACACAAGGAAGCTGATGTGCATGTAGTGCAGAAAACAGAGCCATGCAAACCTCCATTCTCAAGAATGAAGCAGTCTAAGCCACAGTGTAATAAGGAAATGTGTAGTAGATGTGGAAATGCTCACAATCCTAAAATGTGCCCTGCTTATGGTAAAACCTGCATGAAATATGGTAGACTTAATCACTTTGCCAAATGCTGTAAAATGAAAAGTAAAACAACCAAAGTGCATGCTGTTAAACAAACAGATGAATTCTTTGTGGATTGCATTGAACTTTGCAGTGCAGATAAGAAAGAATGGATTGTCCCTTTAACTGTGAACGAGATTGTCATTCCCTTTAAGCTTGATACTGGTGCGCAGGTGAATTTAATATCATTTCAAGACTATAAGACTTTTAGAGTAAAACCTAAAATTCACCCAGCCAAAGTGAAAGTTACAGGGTACACTGGGGAGGAAATTCCTGTGAAAGGTACATGCTTAGTGACACTGAAATATAAGGGACAACAGTTTAAAACATCTCTACTGATTGTGGATAAAAATGTGCAACCGATTCTTGGATTAAGTTCCTGTGAGAAACTAAGCTTGCTAAAGAAAGTTTTTATGGTGACATCACAAGTAGAAGATGACTGCAAATTGATGTTTACAGAATACAGAGACTTGTTTGAAGGTCTAGGTTGTTTGCCTGGAGAGCATAAAATAAATATAGACACGCAAGTTTCTTCAGTGATACACCCCTGTAGAAAAGTGCCGTTTGCGCTGAGAGAGAAACTGAAACAAGAGTTCAATCGCATAGAAGCCTTGGGTGTGATACAGAAAGTTGATGAGCCTACTGAATGGGTAAGCTCCTTAGTAATTGTTGAAAAGAAAAATGGACAACTCCGAATATGTCTAGACCCCAGAGATTTAAACAAAGCTATTAAACGAGAACATTTCAAACTACCAACCAGAGATGAAATCATGTCGCAATTTGTGGGAGCAAAATGGTTCAGTAAATTGGACGCATCTTCAGGATTCCGGCAAATGAAGCTAGATGAGGCCAGCTCAAAGCTTTGTACATTTAATACACCAGAAGGTCGATACAGATTTCTTCGACCACCATATGGAATATTGTCTGCTCCAGAAGTATATCACAAAAAGATACAAATGATTTTTGAACATATTCCAGGTGTTGAAACAATGATGGATGACATTATTGTCTGGGGATCTACAAAGGAAGAACATGATTCTAGATTGAGACAAGTAATGGAACTTGTCAAGAAAGTGAATCTAAAGCTAAACAAGGACAAATGTGAATTTGGCGTGAATACACTTACCTATATGGGTGACGTGGTCTCGGATCAAGGTGTAAAACCAGACCCAAGGAAAATATCAGCCATAGTGAACATGGAACGTCCTAACAACAAAGACGACGTCAGAAGATTCCTAGGAATGATTACTTACTTAGGAAAGTTTATTTCTCAACTCTCTGAACGGACAGCCTCTCTTAGATGGTTGTTGGACAAAGATAATGAGTGGATGTGGTCACATGAACAAGAAGAAAGTTGGCAGGTTTGTCATACATGCACGACTAAAAAAAATTATGCTGTGCAAGATACATGAAGGCCACTTATGAGAAGAAAAATGTAAGCGGAGAGCGCGTGAAGTTATGTATTGGCCAAGAATGAACCAAGACATAGCACAGACTACAGCTACATGTGAATTATGTCTTACATATAGACCGAAACAACAAGTCGAGCCACTGAGTCCTCACGCAGTGCCAGAGAGACCGTACCAGAAAGTTGGCACAGATTTGTTTGATTGTAATGGGAAAACGTATATTGTCGTGACTGATTATTACTCTAACTACCCTGAGGTGAAGACACTACATACAACTACTAGTAAAGCCGTAATCAATTGCATGAAGTCAATCTTTGCAAGGCATGGTGTTCCTATGGAAGTGTTCACTGACAATAGTCCTCAGTTTTCCAGTGCTGAATTTAGACAATTTGCTGATGAGTGGGAATTTGTCCATACTACGTCAAGTCCCCACTATCCACGCTCAAATGGGTTGGTGGAAAGTTCAGTAAAAACTGTAAACAGTCTCATGAAAAAAGCTCAAGAAGGTAAAGAAGATTTCTACAAAAGTCTTTTAATCTACCGCAGTACACCTTTACAGAATGGACTTTCTCCTGCACAAATGCTGATGGGAAGGAGGATTAGAGCAAATCTCCCGATACATGATGAACTGCTTAAAACACATAACTCAGCGTTGGTCAGACTGAGTAAGGAACGTCAACAGGCGAAACAAACTGTTCCATGACAGGCGAGCAAAAAGCTTATCTGATCTAAAATCGGATGACCAAGTCCGTCTCAGAGATCACGAGAAAGGTATTTGGGTGCAGAAAGGTATTGTGCAAGCACAAGTAGCACCAAGATCTTATACTATACGTACAGAGCATGGAACGGAAGTAAGAAGAAATCGGGTGGATTTAAAATCTCAACCTAACCATAATGAAGACAACATGACTGAAGAATACCCTTCATCTGACATGTATGATGATCCCCATAATGGTGAACAAACCACGATTCTAGAAAGGTCCAACATGGTAGATGAAACACAGACTGTGTATGAAAGACCCAAAAGGGAACTACGCAGACCCGAGAGACTCATTGAAACGTGTTAGATCATGATGATGTTCTTAATATGATGTTATTAATTGTTGCATTGAAGCGTACAGGGCTTATCTTTAAAGAAAAGAGGATGTGATGTTAGTGTATTAGAATGCTTAATATTTGTAGACACTCCCTTACTGATCTGTGTAAGCCTGAATCTTCAGTGATGGTCCCTGGGACCAGGGGGATGCTGGGAAGTGGGTGGTCCAGTGTGCAGTGTGCCTGGAGTTGGAGGGAATAAACAGCACAGCAGTGAACTCACATGTCTCTGTGTCCTGATGACTGGATTTACAAATGTATGAACAAAACATTACCCAGCTGCCATGCCCCTGCAATGCCACGCCCCTGCAATGCCACATTGCTTTGCCCTATCGCCCTGTGCACGACTCTGCCTATCAGTCAGGCAGAGGCTTTCACATCAATGTGATGCGATCGCATTACACAGCCTGTGCGCAGTGCCGGATTAACAATGGGGCGGGTAGAGCTGCAGTTACATGCCACCCCATGAAAATAGGCCCACAGACTTCACTGCAGTGTTGACAGGAAAAAAAATAATTTTCCTGTCACCACCAACAGACCAGCTCACTCACCTCCCCCGGGATGCCTGAAACATTACCCAATAACACCATAATCGGGTCCCGATCGCTCCTAAGCCCCGGCTACTCCCAGGGATGCCTGTAGCCCCGCCCCCGTGCCAGATGAGGCTCCACCCCTCGATGGATCAGGGACTGTGACACAAGAAGCTCCACCCATCGAGTTGCCAGAAGCCCCGTCCACTCAGTCCTAACCTTCCCTCAGCAACTGAGTGATGGTACTGGCAGCCAGGTATTGAAATAAGGAAAAAAGTAATCACAGAGGCTAATCTGCCTAGTACAGGAGGGAAGGCAGCTGGCACTGTCTGTGAGGAGGAACCAACATGCCAGGAGTACCTGCCCACAGGTCAATGTAATGTCTGACAGTTGTCTATTAATTTATGTAAATGTGTGTGTTTATAAACTTTATATGTATGTAAATGTATGTGTGTGTGTGTGTGTGTGTGTGTGTGTGTGTGTGTGTGTGTGTGTATGGGATTGTTTTGCCGGCTTTTGGGATCCCGACCTGACTCCAGGATCCTAGCGGGGAAATGAGTGCAACAGAGCCCCTTGTGTGCTCGCTGCACTCGCCACAGATTCTTTTCCCACTTTATGGGTGTCGTGGACACCCACGAGTGGAAATAGTCCCTGTGTGCCGGCATGCCGACCGTCAGCATTGCTAACAGTTGGCATTACGGCATCGGCATTCTGACCGTCGAGATCCCCACCGCCGGTCATGTGACCGCATCCCTGTGTATATATGTCCAGTCAGCGCGTGCTGTATCTTTGCTGTAAAAGCCTGGGTGTGCCGCTCATGTTGTTGACTATTGAGGAGACTGCTTGTGCAACTCATAGGAGGCACCCTGGTATTTGATTTTTTTAGATGGAGTGTCGGTCATGAACTTATATAAATATATGCTGTGCAAACATACAAGCGGCTTCCGGGTCTCAGCAGGGATTCAGTATAATATCCCAGCTGACGGGATATCGGCAGTCAGAATACCGACGCCGACATTCCGATTGTGTAAATCCCAACAGGGAGGAGGTAAGACTGTTCCCCCTCTCTCCCCTAAGCCTCCCTTTCTGCAGCCTAACCCTATCCTCCCCCCTTAGTGCCTGACCCTAACCTCCCCCCCTTGGTGCCTACACCTAACACCCCCCCAGTGGTGACTAACCCTAACCCACCCTCTCCACAGCCTAAGCCTAACCCTCCCTAGCAGCCTAACCCTAACCCCCATTAGTGGCGCCTAAACCTAAACCCCCCCTGCCCCTAACTTGGCCAGTATACTTCTGTTAGGGATGCCTGCTGTCGGGATTCCAGTGTCAGTCTCCTGAACCTGTTGGGATTCAGGCGTCGGCATTCTGAAGACTGTCGGGATTTCGGCATCAGCATTCCGACTGCCGGGATCCTGACAGCTTGCATCTTGACCACACCCCCCGCGGTCTTGACCTTTACTGCTCCAGTGTTCCGTTAAGTATTCCTATATATCGTTCTACAGTGGAAGAGAACCATATATCGGCCACATTGCTAAGTGTGTACGCACTATATGTGCGCCCCCGCAGTCGTTAGTGATATCTTCTGGTTGGCCCTGCTGCAGGGCTGACAGAAGACATTGCTAACAAGGGCCATGCTACAGCATGGCTGCTCCCGTCGCTGCCGGCAGCAGAAAGTGAGTATGCACTTGTCGATGCTGGGTCCCATAGCCCGTCGGATCCACTGGGTACCACATTGTTAAGTGTGTACCCAGCTTTACCCTCTCTCTAGTGCCTAACCCTAATTCCTCCTTCCCTGCAGCCTAACCTTATTCTCCCACCCACAGCCTAACACTAATTCCCCCTTCCCTACAGCCTAAAGGGACCCATACACTACTGCGACATGTCCGTCTGACATGCCGCAGGCGATCACCTCCGGCAGCCTCCCGGGGAGCAGGATCGCCCAAGATACATTGCATGCTGTCCTTTTGCATACAATGTATCTTGGGCGATCCTGGGGGATCCCAGCCATGCCTAACCCTAATTCCCCCTTCCCCGCAGCCTAAGCCTATCCTCCCACCCACAGCCTAAATCTATTGTTGACATTCTGACAATGTCAACATTCTCATGTCAACATGATTAATGTCTACATTATGACTGTCAACATAACATATACCACTTCGATCCCTTTAAGTGTGTCCAGTGTTGGACTGGGACATGTAGGGCCCACCGGAGGAATGCAGTGGTTGGGACCCATGTTTAGGGGTGTGGCCAGTCTGCACAGGGGGTGTGGCCTGCTACCACATTGGTTTGACTAACCATTAGAGAGTGCAAGGTCTGGGCCCCTTCATAAATATATACAGTAAATTCAGCTGCTGCATGCATGATAATGTACCAGATTAATAACAGATTAATAACAGCAATGCATTGTAGAAAATACACCATAGTCCAGTATAAGGTAAAATATGTATGATGTATAATTCAAGTGCACAGTCTGGATCCTGATCCTTAGAGGAGGATGAGGGCCCCCAGACAGTGGGGCCCACCGGTGGTTTCCCCTGTGAGCCAGTCCAAGCCTGAGTGTGCCTCAAGCTCTTGTACACTCGCAATTTAACAGACATCGCCTGATGACATTTTAATGTCGATATTGTCAGTGTCACCCTATTGACTAATTCCTGACTGAAGCTTGTCACAGAGTAGGGTACCTCTCACCTCCTCTTCACTGTGTCACGCCCCACCACACCCCAAGGGGGATCTGCTTTTTTTCAGAGGTCTGTGATCAGATCGCCGCCCATAGAGAGTGAAAACTAGAGATGAGCGCCGGAAATTTTTCGGGTTTTGTGTTTTGGTTTTGGGTTCGGTTCCGCGGCCGTGTTTTGGGTTCGACCGCGTTTTGGCAAAACCTCACCGAATTTTTTTTGTCGGATTCGGGTGTGTTTTGGATTCGGGTGTTTTTTTCAAAAAACCCTAAAAAACAGCTTAAATCATAGAATTTGGGGGTCATTTTGATCCCAAAGTATTATTAACCTCAAAAACCATAATTTCCACTCATTTTCAGTCTATTCTGAATACCTCACACCTCACAATATTATTTTTAGTCCTAAAATTTGCACCGAGGTCGCTGTGTGAGTAAGATAAGCGACCCTAGTGGCCGACACAAACACCGGGCCCATCTAGGAGTGGTACTGCAGTGTCACGCAGGATGTCCCTTCCAAAAAACCCTCCCCAAACAGCACATGAGGCAAAGAAAAAAAGAGGCGCAATGAGGTAGCTGACTGTGTGAGTAAGATAAGCGACCCTAGTGGCCGACACAAACACCGGGCCCATCTAGGAGTGGCACTGCAGTGTCACGCAGGATGTCCCTTCCAAAAAACCCTCCCCAAACAGCACATGACGCAAAGAAAAAAAGAGGCGCAATGAGGTAGCTGACTGTGTGAGTAAGATAAGCGACCCTAGTGGCCGACACAAACACCGGGCCCATCTAGGAGTGGCACTGCAGTGTCACGCAGGATGGCCCTTCCAAAAAACCCTCCCCAAACAGCACATGACGCAAAGAAAAAGAAAAGAAAAAAGAGGTGCAAGATGGAATTGTCCTTGGGCCCTCCCACCCACCCTTATGTTGTATAAACAAAACAGGACATGCACACTTTAACCAACCCATCATTTCAGTGACAGGGTCTGCCACACGACTGTGACTGATATGACGGGTTGGTTTGGACCCCCCCCAAAAAAGAAGCAATTAATCTCTCCTTGCACAAACTGGCTCTACAGAGGCAAGATGTCCACCTCATCATCATCCTCCGATATATCACCGTGTACATCCCCCTCCTCACAGATTATCAATTCGTCCCCACTGGAATCCACCATCTCAGCTCCCTGTGTACTTTGTGGAGGCAATTGCTGCTGGTCAATGTCTCCGCGGAGGAATTGATTATAATTCATTTTAATGAACATCATCTTCTCCACATTTTCTGGATGTAACCTCGTACGCCGATTGCTGACAAGGTGAGCGGCGGCACTAAACACTCTTTCGGAGTACACACTTGTGGGAGGGCAACTTAGGTAGAATAAAGCCAGTTTGTGCAAGGGCCTCCAAATTGCCTCTTTTTCCTGCCAGTATAAGTACGGACTGTGTGACGTGCCTACTTGGATGCGGTCACTCATATAATCCTCCACCATTCTTTCAATGTTGAGAGAATCATATGCAGTGACAGTAGACGACATGTCCGTAATCGTTGTCAGGTCCTTCAGTCCGGACCAGATGTCAGCATCAGCAGTCGCTCCAGACTGCCCTGCATCACCGCCAGCCGGTGGGCTCGGAATTCTGAGCCTTTTCCTCGCACCCCCAGTTGCGGGAGAATGTGAAGGAGGAGATGTTGACAGGTCGCGTTCCGCTTGACTTGACAATTTTCTCACCAGCAGGTCTTTTAACCCCAGCAGACTTGTGTCTGCCGGAAAGAGAGATCCAAGGTTGGCTTTAAATCTAGGATCGAGCATGGTGCCAAAATGTAGTGCTCTGATTTCAACAGATTGACCACCCGTGAATCCTTGTTAAGCGAATTAAGGGCTCCATCCACAAGTCCCACATGCCTAGCGGAATCGCTCCGTGTTAGCTCCTCCTTCAATGTCTCCAGCTTCTTCTGCAAAAGCCTGATGAGGGGAATGACCTGACTCAGGCTGGCAGTGTCTGAACTGACTTCACGTGTGGCAAGTTCAAAGGGCATCAGAACCTTGCACAACGTTGAAATCATTCTCCACTGCGCTTGAGACAGGTGCATTCCACCTCCTATATCGTGCTCAATTGTATAGGCTTGAATGGCCTTTTGCTGCTCCTCCAACCTCTGAAGCATATAGAGGGTTGAATTCCACCTCGTTACCACTCCTTGCTTCAGATGATGGCAGGGCAGGTTCAGTAGTTTTTGGTGGTGCTCCAGTCTTCTGTACGTGGTGCCTGTACGCCGAAAGTGTCCCGCAATTCTTCTGGCCACCGACAGCATCTCTTGCACGCCCCTGTCGTTTTTTAAAAAATTCTGCACCACCAAATTCAAGGTATGTGCAAAACATGGGACGTGCTGGAATTTGCCCATATTTAATGCACACACAATATTGCTGGCGTTGTGCGATGCCACAAATCCACAGGAGAGTCCAATTGGGGTAAGCCATTCCGCGATGATCTTCCTCAGTTGCCGTAATAGGTTTTCAGCTGTGTGCGTATTCTGGAAACCGGTGATACAAAGCGTAGCCTGCCTAGGAAAGAGTTGGCGTTTGCGAGATGCTGCTACTGGTGCCGCCGCTGCTGTTCTTGCGGCGGGAGTCCATACATCTACCCAGTGGGCTGTCACAGTCATATAGTCCTGACCCTGCCCTGCTCCACTTGTCCACATGTCCGTGGTTAAGTGGACATTGGGTACAGCTGCATTTCTTAGGACACTGGTGAGTCTTTTTCTGAGGTCTGTGTACATTTTCGGTATCGCCTGCCTAGAGAAATGGAACCTAGATGGTATTTGGTACCGGGGACACAGTACCTCCAACAAG
Source organism: Pseudophryne corroboree (assembly GCF_028390025.1). NCBI lineage: Eukaryota > Metazoa > Chordata > Amphibia > Anura > Myobatrachidae > Pseudophryne > Pseudophryne corroboree. The sequence goes on from NC_086446.1 coordinate 288,768,052, forward strand.
TCTCTAGTTGGCTCTGCAGTAATGATGGATACCGGAACCACGTTTCTCACCACCCAGGATGCCAAGGCCTCAGTTATCCGCTTTGCAGTAGGATGACTGCTGTGATATTTCATCTTCCTCGCAAAGGACTGTTGAACAGTCAATTGCTTACTGGAAGTAGTACAAGTGGGCTTACGACTTCCTCTCTGGGATGACCATCGACTCCCAGCAGCAACAACAGCAGCGCCAGCAGCAGTAGGCGTTACACGCAAGGATGCATCGGAGGAATCCCAGGCAGGAGAGGACTCGTCAGAATTGCCAGTGACATGGCCTGCAGGACTATTGGCATTCCTGGGGAAGGAGGAAATTGACACTGAGGGAGTTGGTGGGGTGGTTTGCGTGAGCTTGGTTACAAGAGGAAGGGATTTACTGGTCAGTGGACTGCTTCCGCTGTCGCCCAAAGTTTTTGAACTTGTCACTGACTTATTATGAATGCGCTGCAGGTGACGTATAAGGGAGGATGTTCCGAGGTGGTTAACGTCCTTACCCCTACTTATTACAGCTTGACAAAGGCAACACACGGCTTGACACCTGTTGTCCGCATTTCTGTTGAAATACTTCCACACCGAAGAGCTGATTTTTTTGGTATTTTCACCAGGCATGTCAGTGGCCATATTCCTCCCACGGACAACAGGTGTCTCCCCGGGTGCCTGACTTAAACAAACCACCTCACCATCAGAATCCTCCTTGTCAATTTCCTCCCCAGCGCCAGCAACACCCATATCCTCCTCATCCTGGTGTACTTCAACACTGACATCTTCAATCTGACTATCAGGAACTGGACTGCGGGTGCTCCTTCCAGCACTTGCAGGGGGCGTGCAAATGGTGGAAGGCGCATGCTCTTCACGTCCAGTGTTGGGAAGGTCAGGCATCGCAACCGACACAATTGGACTCTCCTTGTGGATTTGGGATTTCGAAGAACGCACAGTTCTTTGCGGTGCTTTTGCCAGCTTGAATCTTTTCATTTTTCTAGCGAGAGGCTGAGTGCTTCCATCCTCATGTGAAGCTGAACCACTAGCCATGAACATAGGCCAGGGCCTCAGCCGTTCCTTGCCACTCCGTGTGGTAAATGGCATATTGGCAAGTTTACGCTTCTCCTCCGACAATTTTATTTTAGGTTTTGGAGTCCTTTTTTTACTGATATTTGGTGTTTTGGATTTTACATGCTCTGTACTATGACATTGGGCATCGGCCTTGGCAGACGACGTTGCTGGCATTTCATCGTCTCGGCCATGACTAGTGGCAGCAGCTTCAGCACGAGGTGGAAGTGGATCTTGATCTTTCCCTAATTTTGGAACCTCAACATTTTTGTTCTCCATATTTTAATAGGCACAACTAAAAGGCACCTCAGGTAAACAATGGAGATGGATGGATACTAGTATACAATTATGGATGGACTGCCGAGTGCCGACACAGAGGTAGCTACAGCCGTGGACTACCGTACTGTACTGTGTCTGCTGCTAATATAGACTGGTTGATAATGAGATGTAGTATGTATAAAGAAGAAAGAAAAAAAAACCACGGGTAGGTGGTATACAATTATGGATGGACTGCCGAGTGCCGACACAGAGGTAGCTACAGCCGTGGACTACCGTACTGTACTGTGTCTGCTGCTAATATAGACTGGATGATAATGAGATGTAGTATGTATAAAGAAGAAAAAAAAAACACGGGTAGGTGGTATACAATTATGGACAGACTGCCGAGTGCCGACACAGAGGTAGCTACAGCCGTGGACTACCGTACTGTACTGTGTCTGCTGCTAATATAGACTGGATGATAATGAGATGTAGTATGTATAAAGAAGAAAGAAAAAAAAAACCACGGGTAGGTGGTATACAATTATGGATGGACTGCCGAGTGCCGACACAGAGGTAGCTACAGCCGTGAACTACCGTACTGTGTCTGCTGCGACTGGATGATAACTAATGATATAAAAAATATATATATATCACTACTGCAGCCGGACAGGTATATATTATATAATGACGGACCTGCTGGACACTGTCTGTCAGCAGAATGAGTTTTTTATAGAATAAAAAAACACCACACAAGTCACACGACGAGTGTTTAACTTTTTCAGGCAATCACAATATAGTATACTATACTGGTGGTCAGTGTGGTCAGGTCACTGGTCAGTCACACTGGCAGTGGCACTCCTGCAGCAAAAGTGTGCACTGTTTAATTTTAATAATATGTACTCCTGGCTCCTGCTATAACCTATAACTGCTCCCCAGTCTCCCCCACAATTAAGCTGTGTGAGCACAGTCAGATATTATACATAGATGATGCAGCACACTGGGCTGAGCACAGATATGGTATGTGACTGAGTCACTGTGTATCGTTTTTTTCAGGCAGAGAACGGATTATATTAAATAAAACTGCACTGGTGGTCACTGGTCAGTGGTCAGTCACTAGTAAACTCTGCACTCTCTAGTACTCCTAAACTCCAGTAAATCAAGTGTCTCTGTCTCAATCTCACTCTCTCTCTTCTAATCTAAATGGAGAGGACGCCAGCCACGTCCTCTCCCTATCAATCTCAATGCACGTGTGAAAATGGCGGCGACGCGCGGCTCCTTATATAGAATCCGAGTCTCGCGATAGAATCCGAGCCTCGCGAGAATCCGACAGCGTCATGATGACGTTCGGGCGCGCTCGGGTTAACCGAGCAAGGCGGGAAGATCCGAGTCGCTCGGATCCGTGTAAAAAAAGCTGAAGTTCGGGCGGGTTCGGATTCCGAGGAACCGAACCCGCTCATCTCTAGTGAAAACCAGCCCTGTGTAAGTGTGCGAATGCATGCGTACGCCGTGCGAAAACTTTGCCAGATAGCAGACAACTTTAAGGGGTACATTTACTAAGCAGTGATAAGAGCAGAGAAGTGAGCCAGTGGAGAAGTTGCCCATGGCAACCAATGAGCACTGAAGTAACATCTATAATTTGCATACTATAAAATGATACAGAGCTGCTGATTGGTTGATGGGGCAATTTCTCCACTGGCTCACTTCTCCGTTCTTATCACTGCTTAGTAAATGTACCCCTAAATCCGTTCGCAACTCACTCACCATCAAATGGTTTTTATGGTCTGTGCAGTCTGTGCATAGCCCAGGACCTACTCTTTAAGTGTGATTGAATCTGGCTGATCGGGGCCGGAGCGGACGTCACACACCCTCCCTGAAACTGCTTGGGAATGCCTGCGTTTTTCCTGACACTCCCAAAAAACGTCCAGTTACCACCCACAAATGCCCACTTCCTGTCAATCAACTTGCGAAAACACCCAGCGATCGAAATTTCACACCATTTTTTCTCTGGCCTTGCGCGTGCGCATTGTGATCCATACGATTGTATGGTCGCTCAATAATCGCCTGTCATGCGAAATTGCAAAACAGCGATCAGGTATGAATTAGGCCTAATGTCAGCACACAGGGGCAGGGCAGCTCCCTCCTTGACTGACTGACTGACTGAAAGACCTATCACCTGAGAGAGTTGAGAATAGATTGAGTTAGGTAATCTGAATTGTAGTCAGGTTTTTATAATTATAATATGTGACATCTGGAGGGGATATTTATGCATGTATGTAATGTATGTGAGTATATACATATACATATGCCCTGGGTGACAGATGGGGCCTCCCCGCACCGGCCGGGAGGGAGCTGCAGCAGTGTGATTAATGAAGGGTGATGATGATCAAGCATCATCGCCCTTCAGCGGCGCCGTGGACCGCAGCTGCGGCTGCCTCCTGCCTTGGCTCTGCTTCAATAAAGCGCAGCTGCAAACTCAAAGAGGTTCATATACTAAGATGGAAGTTCTATTTACGATGGGATGTTGTCCATAGCAACCAATCAGATTCTACTTCTCATTTATCTAGCAACTTCTAGAAGATAATACCTGGAATCTGATTGATTGATTAATATTGGCAACATTCTATCTTAAATAGAACTCCCATTTTAGTAAATTTATCCCAGTGTGTCTGTGTTGGCATACTGACTGCTGTGCACACCAGTGGCGTAAGTTCGCCCCAGTCGCCCGGAGGCATGATAAATGTTGGTGCCCCCCTACATACTGTATACACACACACCCTTCATATGTAGCTATCCAACACTCGTGTTGAACAGTAGTAGCATGCTCAGGTGCCTTTCCCAATAGTAATATAGATACACATACAAAGTGGACGGTACTCAAAGTCAGTCATCACAATAAAATAGACACCAGCATACCTTTATAGCACACCTACAGTACTCCCTCACCCAACAGCGTGTCACAATGTAGATGCTTTGGCACAGTGGTGTGCCGATATACAGTATATATATAAAAAACACACAAACGCCTCTTTCACTTAAACACACACACAAACACCTCTTTCACTTAAACACACACACGCCTCTCACTTACACTCACACCTCTTACTTACACACGCCTCCTTAGCTTAAACACATACATGCCTTCTTCACTTAAACACACGGTGTGTTTCCTTCGCTTAAAAACACACAATCCTCACACACATGCCTCTCACTTACACACACACCTCTGACACACACGCCTCTCACTTACACAAACGCCTCTCACTTACACATGCTTCCTTCACTTAAACTCACACACACGCCTCCTTCATTTAAACTCTCACACCAGAACCGGCCGTAGGCATAGGCAAACTAGGCAATTGCCTAGGGCATTTGATATTCCTAGGGGCATCAGCAGCTTCTGCTGATTAAAATTATATGCGGCATGCCTATATTGTGTGTAGCATTTCATATGCAGATACAGCCACAGTCTCACACAGTATATAGGCATGCTGCATATCATTTTAATCAGCAGAAGCTGCCTGTGCATCCTAGCCACGGGTGTGGTTCATCAAATCGACAGTATCTAGGTCGACAATGTTTAGGTCGACCACTATAGGTCGACATGGATGGAAGGTCGACAGGGTTTCTAGGTCGACATGTGCTAGGTCGACAGGTCTAAAGGTCGACATGAGTTTTTTTTTGTGTTTTTTGGTGTCGTTTTCTTCGTAGAGTGACCGGGATCCCAAATTAGTGCACCGCGTCCCCTCGCATGGCTCGCTTCGCTCGCCATGCTTCGAGCATGGTGCCTTCGCTCCGCTACCGCTTCGCTCGGCACACTTTACCGTTCCAATCGTAGTCCACGTGGATCGTTAAGTATGAAAGAATTTTAAAAAAGAAAAAAATGTGAAAAATTCATGTCGACCTTTAGACCTGTCGACCTAGCACATGTCGACCTAGAAACCCTGTCGACCTTCCATCCATGTCGACCTAGTGACTGTCGACCTATAGTGGTCAACCTAAGCATTGTCGACCTAGATACTGTCGATCTTCAGACCGGATCCCCCTAGCCACATACCAATGCAAATAAGATACATTTTCATTAAAAAAAGGTGCCCGACGTTAGCATTGAGGCAAGATTTATGAGGACACATCTGTATCCAAGCAGAGGCGGAGGTCACAGTGTTAGTGGCAGTGTGAGTGCTGTGTGCATGTGAGTGGGTTTGTTGTGCAGTAGTGTTCAGAATATGTGTAAGGAGCATTGTGTGTGTCATGTAAAAATGCATTAATAATGTGCAACATATGTGTAAGGGGCACTGTGTGTCATTATGTGTATAAGGGCATTAATAATGTGCAGCATATCTGTAACAGGGTACTACTGTATGTGTGTAATTATGTGTATAGGGGCACTAATAATGTGCAGCAAATGTGTAGGGGCACTATGCATGTCATGTGTATAAGGGCATTAATAATGTGTGGCATATGTGTAAGGGACATTATGTGTAAAAGGGCATTAATAAAGGTTTTCATAATGTGTAAGGCGCATTATGTTTATAAGGACATTAATAATGTGTCTCATATGTGTAAGGGGCATTACTGTGTGGCATTATGTGTATAAGGTGCTCTACTATGTGGCATTGCGTATAGAAAGGGCACTACTGCGTCGTCTAATGTGAATAAAGAGCAATAGGGTGTTGTGTAATGTGAATAAGGAGCAATTCAGTGTGATGTAATGTGAATAAGGAGCTCTACTGTGAGTAGTAACGTTTATAAGGTAAAGTGATACTACTGTGGGATGTAATATGAATTATGGACACTATTGCATGATCAAATGTGAATAAAGTTGCAGTACTGTGTGGCGTAATTGGAATTGGGGTTACTATTGTGTGGCCATGCCCCTTGCCAGCAAAAACACACTCCTTTTTGGGCTGTGCGCCAAATGTGCGAACTGTTCCTATTTAAAATATAGGGGGTACAAACCCCAAAATAAGGACTGCTATGGGTGAGGGGTGATGGTGCTGGGAAAGAGGTGCAAGGTCAGAGGCGGAACCAGCGGTGGTGCTAGGGGGCACCAGCCAAAATCTTGCCTAGGGCATCATATTGGTTAGGGCCGGCTCTGTCTCACACACACGCTTCCTTCACTTAAACACACAAACATGCCTCTTTCACTTATACACACACACATCTCCCTTACACGCACACATGCCTCTTTCATTAAAAAACACACACACACACACACACACACACACACAAACAAAAACAAACACATGCTTTCTTCACTTACACACACGCCTCCTTCATTTAAACTCACACACACACACACACACACACACACACACACACGTCCTTCACTTAAACACACAAACATTCCTCTTTCACTTACACACACACACACACACACACATGTCTCTCACACACTTACACACACACACGCGTCTCCTTTACATGCATACACGCCGCTTTCACTTAAAAACACACACACAAACAAAAACAAACACATGCTGCCTTCACTTACACACACACACACACACACACACACACACACACACACACACACACACACACACACACCTCACTTAAACATGCACACATAAAACACAGTGCTGCCAACATTCATTAAAGACCCCCCAGCACCCCTCCCCTTTCCAACTACACACACCCCCACAGTGCAGCTTGAGGCAAGTGCTGCCAGTGCCTACCTGCTGCTATCAGCCCAACGGAAGAACAGAGAGCATCACTTGGCCACCTCATCTGGAGGGGCCTGGCAGGAGCTGCATTCTGGAGCTCCCCCTAGCTGTAGCCACAGCCAGCTCTCTGTATATACTAGGACAGGGGTGGCCAACCAGTCAGAGGCAAAGAGCCAGAAAAGATCTGTAGTCACAGACAAGAGTCATTATCATGCGCGCGCCTAAGGCGCGCGTGCAAAAATGGTGTTGTGGCCTAGTTTTCACAAAGCCACACCCCATTTTGTGCACACACCTTTCGTTATGACGTTTGTAGGAGTATGACCTTGTGTCATAACTCAGTTTTTAGTCATGTTGTACAGTGCCAAATACATATAATGCCTCAGTACAGTGCCACATACATATAAAATTGTAAAAAAATGGGTGCCTCCACACTGCCAGAAACATATGTCCCCACAGTGCCACATACACATATGTCCCCACAGTGCCAGATACATATATGCCCCAAAGTGCCAGATACATATATGCCCCACAGTGCCAGATACATATATGCCTCACAGTGCCAGATACATATATGCCTCACAGGGGTGTAGTATGGTATGCCGGCGGTCGGGCTCCCGGCGACCAGCATACCAGCGCCGGGACCCCGACCGCCGGCATACCAACAGTGTGGCGAGCGCAAACGAGCCCCTTGCGGGCACGGTGGCGCGCTATGCGGGCACGGTGGCGCGCTATGCGCACCACGCTATTTTATTCTCCCTCCAGAGGGGTCGTGGACCCCCACGAGGGAAAATAAGTGTCTGTATGCCGGCTGTCGGGATTCCGGCGCCGGTATACTGTGCGCCGGGATCCCGACAGCTGGCATACTGAAGACCACCCGCCTCACAGTGCCAGATACACATGACCCCCCAGTGCCAGATATACATGTCCCCCCCAATGCCAGATATACATTTCCCGCCAGTGCCAGCTATGTCCCTAGTGCCAGATATATATGTCCCCAAAGTGCCAGCTATGCCCCCAATGCAGTGTCCCCACATTGCCAGATATGCCCCCTGTGCCAGATATACATGTCCCCACACAGTGCCAGATATACATGTCTCCCCAGTGCCAGCTGTGACCCGTGCTAGGTATACATGTCCCCACAGTGCCAGAAATGCCTCCAGTGCCAGATATACATGTCCCCACAGTGCCAGATATATATGTCCCCACAGTGCCAGCTATGCCCCCAATGCCAGTGTCCCCACAGTGCCAGCTATCCCCCCAGTACCAGATATATATGTCCCCCACAGTGCCAGCTATGCCCCCAATGTCAGTGTCCCCACAGTGCCAGATATGCCCCCCAGTGCCAGGTATTCATGTCTCCACAGTGCCAGCAATGCCCCCAGTGCCAGATATACATGACCTCCTCTTCCCCCGTGGTGCTCACCGCACTGCTGCTGCTGTCTGTGAGGAGAGGAGAGTGCAGCGTGCGCCTCCCCTGCCCCTCACTCTCCGGCGGCTGTGTATCTCTTCAATTAGGCGCCGGTCCATGAGCCAATCAAAGCTCGCGGACCAGCAGCCTTAGCTGCCGGTCCGCGAGCTCTGATTGGCTCACGGACCGGCGCTGAATTGAAGCGTGACGCCGCGGCCGGAGAGTGAGGGGCAGGGGAGGCGCACGCTGCGCTCTCCTCCCCTCACAGACAGCAGCAGCGCGGTGAGCGGTCAGGCAGTGGGAGACAGTGGAGGAGGTGTGCCCCCTTGAGGTCAGGAGCCCGGCGGCAGCCGACTCCACTGCCTCCCAGAGTTCCGCCCCTGGTGCACACAGTATAAAGGGAACTGGAAGGGCAGTGGAGGGAGTAAAGTACGGAGTCGGGGCTGTGCTTGGTGTGCTGTGTTTACCCAGGCATTTTTCCAGTGTGTTGCCTGCAAAGCTGGGTTAAGGCTATTCAAATGGTGGGGCCCCTAACAAGGAGGCAGGCAACAGAGACGTAACTAGGATTTTCGGAGCCCAGGGCAAGATGGAAAATGCCCCCCCCCCCCAAAAAAAAAAAATAATAATAAGATTTTACTTACCGGTAAATCTATTTCTCGTAGTCCGTAGAGGATGCTGTGACTCCGTAAGGACCATGGGGAATAGACGGCTCCGCAGGAGATAGGGCACTTTAAGAAAGCTTTGGATTCTGGGTGTGCACTGGCTCCTCCCTCTATGACCCTCCTCCAGACCTCAGTTTGGGAAACTGTGCCCAGAGGAGATGGACAGTACGAGGAAGGATTTTTGTAAATCTAAGGGCGAGATTCATACCAGCCACACCAATCACACCGTATAACTTGTGATAAACTTACCCAGTTAACAGTATGAACAACAACATAGCCACGGTATCACCGAAAACTATAACATAACCCTTATGTAAGCAACAACTATATACAAGTCTTGCAGAAGAAGTCAGCACTTGGGACGGGTGCCCAGCATCCTCTACGGACTACGAGAAATAGATTTACCGGTAAGTAAAATCTTATTTTCTCTAACGTCCTTGAGGATGCTGGGACTCCGTAAGGACCATGGGGATTATACCAAAGCTCCCAAACGGGCGGGAGAGTGCGGATGACTCTGCAGCACCGATTGAGCAAACAGGAGGTCCTCCTCAGCCAGGGTATCAAACTTATAGAACTTTGTAAAGGTGTTTGTCCCCGACCAAGTAGCTGCTCGGCACAACTGTAATGCCGAGACCCCTCGGGCAGCCGCCCAAGAAGAGCCCACTTTCCTAGTGGAGTGGGCCTTAACCGATTTCGGTAACGGCAATCCTGCCGTAGAATGCGCCTGCTGAATCGTGTTACAGATCCAGCGAGCAATAGTCTGCTTTGAAGCAGGGGCGCCAACCTTGTTAGCCGCATACAGAACAAACAAAGCTTCAGTCTTCCTGATCCGAGCCGTTCTGGTCACATAAATCTTCAAAGCCCTGATTACATCCAGGGACTCAGAATCCTCCAAGTCCCTTGTAGCCACAGGAACGACAATAGGTTGGTTCACATGAAAAGATGAGACCACTTTTGGCAGAAAGTGAGGACGAGTCCTCAACTCTGCCCTATCCACGTGAAAAACCAAGTATGGGCTTTTATGCGATAAAGCCGCCAATTCTGAAACACGTCTCGCCGAAGCTAACGCCAACAACATGACCACTTTCCACGTGAGGTATTTCAAATCCACAGTTTTAAGTGGTTCAAACCAAGGTGACTTGAGGAAACGTAACACCACGTTAAGATCCCAAGGCGCCACCGGAGGCACAAAGGGAGGCTGAATATGCAGCACCCCCTTCACAAAAGTCTGTACCTCAGGAAGAGAGGCTAATTCTCTTTGAAAGAAAATGGATAAGGCCGAAATCTGGACCTTTATGGACCCTAATTTTAGACCCAAGGTCACTCCTGTTTGAAGGAAGTGAAGTAGACGGCCCAAATGGAACTCCTCCGTAGGAGCAGCTCTGGCCTCACACCAAGAAACATATTTCCGCCATATACGGTGATAATGTTTCAACGTCATGTCTTTCCTAGCCTTGATCAGGGTAGGAATGACTTCCTCCGGAATTCCTTTTTCCGCTAGGATCCGGCGTTCAACCGCCATGCCGTCAAACGCAGCCGCGGTAAGTCTTGGAACAGACAGGGCCCCTGCTGCAGCAGGTCCTGCCTTAAAGGAAGAGGCCACGGATCTTCTGTGAGCAACTCTTGTAGTTCCGGATACCAAGTCCTCCGTGGCCAATCTGGAACAATGAGGATTGTTCTGACCCTGCTTCTTCGTATTATTCTCAACACCTTGGGTATGAGAGGAAGAGGAGGAAACACATAGACCGATCTGAACACCCATGTGTCACCAGAGCATCTACTGCTACCGCCTGAGGGTCCCTTGACCTGGCGCAATACCGCTTTAGCTTTTTGTTGAGACGGGACGCCATCATGTCTATTTGAGGCAGGCCCCACCGATCCGCGATCTGTGCAAAGACTTCTTGATGAAGTCCCCACTCCCCCGGATGCAGGTCGTGCCTGCTGAGGAAGTACGCCTCCCAGTTGTCCACCCCCGGGATGAACACCGCTGACAGCGTGCTTACATGGCCTTCCGCCCAGCGTAGAATCCTGGTCGCTTCTGCCATGGCCACTCTGCTCCTTGTTCCGCCTTGGCGGTTTATATGAGCCACTGCCGTGACATTGTCTGACTGAATCAGAACCGGTCTTCTCCGAAGAAAGTTCTCCGCTTGACGCAGGGCGTTGTATATGGCCCTCAACTCCAGGACGTTGATGTGGAGACAAGTCTCCAGGCTTGACCAGAGACCTTGGAAATTTCTTCCCAGTGCCACTGCTCCCCAGCCTCGGAGGCTTGCGTCTGTGGTTACCAGGACCCAGTCCTGAATGCCAAACCTGTGACCCTCTAGAAGGTGAGCACTGTTCAGCCATCACAGGAGAGATACCCTGGTCCTGGGAGACAGGGCAATCCTTTGATGCATTTGTAAATGGGACCTGGACCACTTGTCCAAGAAAAGTCCTCGCATGGAATCTGCCGAAAGGGATGGCCTAGTATGAAGCCACCATCTTCCCCAGTACCCGCGTGCACTGATGCACTGAAACCTTCTTTGGTTTCAATAGGTTCCTGACCATGGTCATGAGATCCTGAACCTTTTCGATCGGAAGAAAAACCTTTTTCTGGTCTGTGCCTAGGATCAGGCCCAGAAAGGTCAGACGCGTTGTAGGAACTAGCTGGGGCTTCGGTATATTGAGAATCCAGCCGTGTAGCTGCAACGTCTTCATGGACAGAGACACGCTGTCCAGCAACTTCTCCCGAGATCTCGCCTTTATTAGGAGATCGTCCAAGTATGGGATAACTGTGACCCCCTGCCTGCGCAGGAGCACCATCATTTCCTCCATTACCTTGGTGAAAATCCTCGGGGCCGTGGAAAGCCCAAACGGCAACATCTGAAATTGGTAGTGACAGTCCTGCACTGCAAATCTCAGGAATGCCTGATGAGGGGGGAATATTGGAACATGAAGGTATGCATCCTTTATGTCCAGGGACACCATCCAATCCCCCCCCTCCACGCTGGCGATGACCGCCCAGAGTGATACCATTTTGAACTTGAACCTTTTCAAGTACAAGTTCAGAGATTTCAGGTTTAAAATGGGCCTGACCGAACCGTCCGGTTTCGGGACCACAAACAGGGTTGAATAATATCCCTCTCCCTGCTGGAGATGAGGAACTGTGACAATCACCTGTTGAACATACAATTTTTGGATTGCTGTCAACACTGACTCCCTCTCTGACGGGGAAGTCGGCAGAGCCGATTTGAAAAACCGGCGAGGAGGCAAGTCTTCGATTCTAGCCTGTATCCCTGAGCAACAATCTCTTTTGCCCAGGGATCCACCTGCGATTGAACCCAGACGTGGCTGAAAAACCGAAGACGAGCCCCCACCAGATCTGCCTTCCCCCGGGAAGCCCCAGCATCATGCGGTGGACTTTGCAGACGCAGGGGAGGACTTCTGCTCTTGGGAACTAGCTGTGTGTAGCTTCTTTCCCCATGCCTTTTCCTCTGGTAACAAAGGACGATCCCCGCACCTTCTTGTTTTTATTGGAACGAAAGGACTGCATTTGATAATGAGGTGCCTTCTTAGTATGCTGCAGGGGGACATAAGGTAAGAAATTCGACTTACCAGCCGTAGCCGTAGAGACAAGGTCCGAGAGGCCGTCTCCAAACAACTCCTCCCCCTTGTACGGCAAGGACTCCATGTGCCGCTTAGAATCGGCATCCCCCGTCCACTGCCGGGTCCACAGGAGTCGCCTAGCAGAAATAGACATAGCATTTATTCTGGAGCTTAATAAACAAATGTCTCTCTGAGCATCTCTCATATACAAGGCAGCATCTCTGATATGCTCTATGGTCATTTGAATAGCATCCCTATCTAAGGTGTCAATCTCCGTAGATAAGGAATCTGCCCATGCCACAACTGCACTACAAACCCAGGCCGACGCCATAGCCGGTCTAGCAATAGTACCAGAGTGAGTGTAAATGTGCTTCAAGGTAATTTCCTGCCTGCCATCGGCCGGTTCCTTGAGGGAAGCCGTATCCTGAGAAGGCAGTGCCACCTTTTTGGACAATCGTGTCAGCGCCTTGTCCACTTTTGGTGAAGATTCCCAGCGTATCCTATCAGTTTGTGGAAAAGGATACGCCATAAGAATCCTTTTGGGAACTTGTGGTCTCCTATCTGGAGCGTCCCAAGCCTTTTCGCACAATTCACTTAACTCAAATGATGATGGAAAAGTGACTTCAGGCTTTTTCTATTTATACATGTGTACCCTCGTGTCAGGGTCAGGGGGTTCCTCAGTAATATGCAAAACCTCTTTAATGGCGATAATCATGTACCGAATACCTTTTGCCACCTTCGGCTGTAATTTTGCATCTTCATAGTCGACACTAGAGTCAGAATCTGTGTCGGTATCTGTGTCATCGATCTGGGATATGGTGCACTTCTGAGACCCCGACGGGCCTGGCGCCACAGGGACAGGCATGGACTGGGTACCTGACTGATCCCTAGCTTCTGCCTTGTCTAACCTTTTATGCAATAGATTGACATTTGCATTCAAGACATTCAGCATATCCACCCATTCCGGTGTCGGCGTTGCCGACGGCGACCTGACATTCAAACACTCCCCCTCCACAGTAAGCGAGCCTTCCTCGTCAAACATGTCGACACACGCGTGCTGACACACTTCACACACACAGGGAACCCCTTTTCTGAAGACAGTATCCCTATCAAGGCCCTTTGGAGAGACAGAGAGAGAGTATGCCAGCACACACCTCAGCGCAACAACCCTGGAGACCAACACAAAATGTTTTTCCCCAGCAGCGCTGTGTAATATGTAAACCGCCAATTATGTGCCCCCCCCTCTCTTTTAAGCACCCTTTCACCGTGTGTAAGCAGGGGAGAGTCCGGGGAGCTTCCTCTCAGCAGTGCTGTGGAGAGAAAATGGCACTGGTGAGTGCTGAGGGAGAAGCCCCGCCCCCTCGGCGGCGGGCTTCTGTCCCGCTCAAACTTTAGGAAAATATGGCGGGGGCTCTTTTATATACATGTACAGAGCCCACCTGTACATGTATATAGTCTTTTTGCAATGCAGAGGTTTATATTGCTTCCCAGGGCGCCCCCCCCCCCCTGCGCACTGCACCCTTACAGTGACCGGAGTGTGTGAGGTGTATGGGAGCAATGGCGCACAGCTGAAGGCTTCTGCCGCCTGAGACGTCTTCTGACTTCTGTACTTCTGGCTCTGTGAGGAGAACGGCGGCGCGGCTCCGGGGTTGAACGCCCAGTAAGAACCTGCGTTCACCCCCTCTGGAGCTAATGGTGTCCAGTAGCCGAGGAAGCAGAGCCTATCTTTGACAAGAAGGTCTGCTCCTCTCTCCTCAGTCCCTCGATGCAGGGAGCCTGTTGCCAGCAGTGCTCCCTGTGAAAAAGTAGTAAAAAGTAGAAAGAAAAATACAAACAAAAATGCTTTCAGGCAGAGAACTCTGGAGAGCCCTCTGTAGTGCACCCATCTTGCTCTGGGCACAGTGTAAAACTGAGGTCTGGAGGAGGGTCATAGAGGGAGGAGCCAGTGCACACCCAGAATCCAAAGCTTTCTTAAAGTGCCCTATCTCCTGCAGAGCCCGTCTATTCCCCATGGTCCTTACGGAGTCCCAGCATCCTCAAGGACGTTAGAGAAAAAAAACAGCGGAAGAAGCATGTGCGCAGCGGAAATATGGGCGTGGTCACACACCAGAAGGGGTGTGGTCATGCACCAGAAGGGGTGTGGCCACTGAAAATGGCCCACAGTGCCAGTTACATTGCCCCACAGTGCCAGATACAATGCCCCACAGTGCCGGATACATGCCCCACAGTGCCAGATACATGCCCCACAGTGCCAGTTACATGCCCCACAGTGCCAGTTACATTGCCCCACAGTGCCAGATACATGCCCCACAGTGCCAGTTACATTGCCCCACAGTGCCAGATACAATGCCCCACAGTGCCGGATACATGCCCCACAGTGCCAGATACATGCCCCACAGTGCCAGATACATGCCCCACAGTGCCAGTTACATTGCCTCACAGTGCCAGATACATTGCCCCACAGTGCTAGATACATGCCCCACAGTGCCAGTTACATGCCCCACAGTGCCAGTTACAATGCCCCATAGTGCCGGATACATGCCCCAAAGTGCCGGATACATGCCCCACTGTGCCAGATACATGCCCCATTGTGCCAGATACATGCCCCACTGTGCCAGTTACATGCCCCACTGTGCCAGATACATGCCCCACTGTGCCAGTTACATGCCCCACTGTGCTCGCCCCCCCGGTCACTCACCGCTTGTGGCTCCGGCTCGCCTCTGATATGTGAGGGGAGGAGAGCGCAGCGCAGCGCCTTTCCTTCCCCTCACCGCTCCAGTTCTCTGGCGGCTGTGTGGCGCCGGTTCGCTAGCCAATCAGATCTCGCGGACCGGCAGCCAATCAGGAGCTGGTCCGCAAGCTCTGATTGGCTAACGCCGCCGGAGACCGGACACAGCAGCACTGCTGGCAGCGGCGAGTGGGGCATGATGCCCTGGCTGCCGGCAGCGCCCTCCCTCTCCTGGGCCTGCCACGGCGCCCAGGGCACGTGCCCCACTCGCCCTACCCTAGTTACGCCTCTGGCAGGCAAATTTTATATATATTTATATATATATACAGGTTGAGAATCCCTTATCCAAAATGCTTGGGACCAGAAGTATTTTGGATATCGGATTTATCCGTATTTTGGAATAATTGCATACCATAATGAGATATCATGGTGATGGGACCTAAGTCTAAGCACAGAATGCATTTATGTTTCATATACACCTTATACACACAGCCTGAAGGTAATTTTAGCCAATGTTTTTAATAACTTTGTGCATTAAACAAAGTGTGTGTACATTCACACAAATCATTTATGTTTCATATACACCTTAAACACACAGCCTGAAGGTCATTTAATACAATATTTTTAATAACTTTGTCTATTAAACAAAGTTTGTGTACATTGAGCCATCAGAAAACAAAGGTTTCACTATTTCACTCTCACTCAAAAAATTCCGTATTTGGGATACTCAACCTGTATATATATGCACATGCATATACAGTATATATTTACATATACACACACATATATATGTATACCATAATGAGATATCATGGTGATGGGACCTAAATCTAAGCACAGAATGCATTTATGTTAGATATACACCTTATACACACAGCCTGAAGGTCATTTTAGCCAATATTTTTTATAACTTTGTGCATTAAGCAAAGTGTGTCTACATTCACACAATTCATTTATGTTTCATATACACCTTATAAAGGGATCAGTACTAAATGCCGCCGGCCAGAATCCCGGCGGTCGAAATACCAACGGCGGAATCCCGACCACACAATCCCGACAGGGGTGGCGAGCGGAACGCAGCCCCTTGCGGGCTCGTTTCGCTCGCCACGCTGCGGGCTCGGTGCCTCGCTACGCTCGGCACACTATTATATTCTCCCTCTATGGGTGTCGTGGACACCCACGGAGGGAGAATATGCCGGGATTGTGGCGGTCGGGATTCCGGCCGGCGGCATCTTGACCGCTTCCCCTTATAAACACAGTCTGGATGTCATTTAATTAGAGATGAGCGGGGTCGGTTCTCCAAGATCCGAACCCCCCCGAACTTCACCTATTTTACACCAGAAGGCGCCCGAACGTCCTCATCCCGCTGTCGGATTCTTGCGAGATTCGTATTCTATATAAAGAGCCGCGCGTCGCCGCCATTTTCATGCATTGGAGATTGAACGGAGAGGACGTGGCTGCGTTCTCTCCCTGAAAAACTCCGTAATCTGTGCTCAGTGTGCTGCAAATATCTGTGCTCAGTGTGCTGCAAATATCTGTGCTCAGTGTGCTGAAAATATCTATGTTCCCTGCCTGAAAATGCTCCATATCTGTGCTCAGTGTGCTGCAAATATCTGTGCTCAGTGTGCTGCATTGTGGGGACTGGGGACCACCAGTATATAATTATAGTAGTACAGTACAGTAGGCCATTGCTGTATCTTGCAGCTCTGTGTCAAGTATACTATCTCTGTGCTGCATTATTGTGAGCAGTATATAGTAGGACAGTGCAGCATTTTGGTGACCAGCAGTATACATATAGTACAGTACAGTAGGCCATTGCTGTATCTTGCAGCTTTGTGTCAAGTATACTATCTCTGTTCTGCATTATTGTGAGCAGTATATAGTAGGACAGTGCAGCATTTTGGTGACCAGCGGTATACATATAGTACAGTACAGTAGGCCATTGCTGTATCTTGCAGCTCTGTGTCAAGTATACTATCTCTGTGCTGCATTATTGTGAGCAGTATATAGTAGGACAGTGCAGCATTTTGGTAACCAGCAGTATACATATAGTACAGTACAGTAGGCCATTGCTGTATCTTGCAGCTCTGTGTCAAGTATACTATCTCTGAGCTGCATTATTGTGAGCAGTGTATAGTAGGACAGTGCAGCATTTTGGTAACCAGCAGTATACATATAGTACAGTACAGTAGGCCATTGCTGTATCTTGCAGCTCTGTGTCAAGTATACTATCTCTGTGCTGCATTATTGTGAGCAGTATATAGTAGGACAGTGCAGCATTTTGGTGACCAGTAGTATACATATAGTACAGTACAATAGGCCATTGCTGTATCTTGCAGCTTTGTGTCACTTCTAGTATCCTGATCACTGCGACGTGTGTTATACACCTGGTGATTTTATACATCCTGTAATCTGTACTGAGCGATGTGTGAGATACACCTGGGGATTATACACCCTGTATACTGTACTGTGCAACGTTTGTGATAAAACAGCGCTGTGATAAACAGCGCTGTTTTTTAATCATATGTGAATATATTGGTTTTATTACACCCACACACATTTTGAAGTTTACACAGTATCACCCTTGTTATTTCCGCCAGGACTAGCGGGATGACAGCGGCAGCCGGGACGCCCGCGGTTGACTAGTTACCAGTGACAGCACTTCCTGGTGACGCAATAGGCACACCTACCGGAAGCCCCGCTGGACGCCGGCTCCCGCAGTTCCATGGCGTGATCTGATGTGCACACATAAATAAGGTACATTTTCACTGTCATGTTTTTTGTTCTGTTTCACCAGCATATTGCCTTGAAAAAAGCGCCCTGCGCAGTGCTGAAACGTCGGCCATGATATGCCACTTATTTGATTCACTTGTTTAATACAGCACCATTTTCACCAGTCCTTGGAGTGCCACCTGTTCTTTCACCATTGGGAGTGGGTTGAGGTACACCCCTCTCTAGAAGGACATTTCTTTTATATATGCAGACATGTAGAAGTGGCACTCAGGGTTCTGTGGAGATGCCGGGGTGCCCTCCAAAAACAATTTTATACAATACCAGTACCCTTGAAATGAAGGATAGGCGGCACTCATCCGGTCTTGAGGAAAACTGAAAAGATGCTGTGTTTAATCAGATCACAACGTTTCAAAGCTCACATGCTTTGTCATCAGGTGCATAAAGTGAATGAAGTGCAAAAGGACATACCTTATATCAATTATCAATTATCCTCCTTATATAAGGTATGTCCTTTTGCACTTCATTCACTTTATGCACCTGATGACAAAGCATGTGAGCTTTGAAACATTGTGATCTGATTAAACACAGCATCTTTTCAGCTTTCCTCAAGACCGGATGAGTGCCGCCTCTCCTTCATTTCAAGGGAACTGGTATTATATATATATATATATATATATAGTGCAGTGTTTTCAAAGAGTTCATAAAAACAAGTGGTTTAATAATAGGATTTTTATAACCTACCGGTAAATCCTTTTCTCCTAGTCCGTAGAGGATGCTGGGGACGACATCAAGACCATGGGGTATAGACGGGATCCGCAGGAGACATGGGCACTCTAAAGACTTTTCATTGGGTGTGAACTGGCTCCTCCCTCTATGCCCCTCCTCCAGACCCCAGTTGTAGGAACTGTGCCCAGGGAGACTGACATTTCGAGGAAAGGAATTACTTAACTAGTGGTGAGATATCTACCAACTCACACCCTCAACCATGCCGCACACATGGCATTCAACATAACACACGCCAACAGGCATGAACTAATTGCAGCAACATGCTGAAACCAAGATAACAAAACTTGTGTAACTCTAATAACTAAACTGCAGTCCTCTACGGACTAGGAGAAAAGGATTTACCGGTAGGTTATCAAAATCCTATTTTCTCATATGCCCTAGAGGATGCTGGGGACGACATTAAGACCATGGGATCTATACCAAAGCTCCAGTACGGCGGGAGAGTGCAGATGACCCTGCAGCACCGATTGACCAAACTTTAGGTCCTCATTGGCCAAGGTGTCAAACTTGTAGAACTAAGCAAATGTGTTTGACCCTGACCAAGTAGCTGCTCGGCAAAGTTTTAATGCCGAGACCCCCTCGGCAGCCGTCCAGGATGAGCCCACCTTCCTAGTGGAGTGGGCCTTTACCGACGTCGGTAACGGCAATCCAGCCGTAGTATGAGCTTGCTGAATCGTATTTCTAATCCAACGTGCAATAGTCTGCTTGGAAGCAGGACAGCCAATCTTTTTGTGATCATACAGGACAAACAGAGCCTCTGTTTTCCGTATACGAGCTGTTCTAGCAACATAGATTTTCAAAGCTCAAACCACATCTAGAGACTTTGAATCAGTGAATGTGTCAGTAACTACTGGCACCACAATAGGTTGGTTTATGTGAAAAGCAGAAATCCCTTTTGGAAGAAAATGTTGGCGAGTCCGCGACTCTGCCCTATCTTTATTGAAAATCAGGTAAGGGCTCTTGTGAGACAAGACCCCAATTCAGACACCCGCGTTGCGGATGCCAATGCCAAAAGCATCACCACTTTCCAAGTGAGAAACTTCAACTCTATCTTTTGTAGAGGCTTAAACCAATCTGATTGAAGGAACTGCAATACCACGTTAAGGTCCCATGGTGCCACTGGAGGCACGAATGGAGGCTGGATGTGCAGAACCCCTTTCACGAAGGTCTGAACCTCTGGAAGAGAGACCAATTGTTTTTGGAAGAACACTGACAAGGCCGAAATTTGGACCTGATTGATCCTAATCGTAGGCCCGTCTCCACACCATCCTGCAAAAAATGGAGAAAACGTCCTAAGTGAAACTCTTCCGTAGGAGCTTTCTTGGATTCACACCAAGACACATATTTTCTCCAAATACGGTGGTAATGTTTTGACGTTACTCCCTTTCTGGCCTGAATAAGGGTGGGGATGACCTCCTTAGCAATACCCTTCCTGGCTAGTATACGGCGCTCAACAGCCATGCCGTCAAACATAGCCGCGGTATATACATACAATAGTTCCAATTTAACAACATGGTAGCATAATAAAAATAAAAAACAACAACAAAAAAACCCAATACATCCAGCTTAAATTTTTTCTCTGCAACTGGCAGACACAGCTCGTGACACAGGAGAGTGACAGCTCGCTCCTCCACGCACCCTCGGCTGGTACCACACTCTGCAGCCTGCCAGCTAGCCAATGACTGGGCCACAGGCTGAACATTTTACAAACAATTGGACAGCTGAGCCATCGCTCAGCTGTCCTGTACTTCTAAGCAGCGGCAGCGCTGTTAGGTTGCCTGGGCAATGTATAGGGAGCCGCTGGGAGCGCAGCGCATTTACACATGATTGGACAGCTGAGCCGTCGCTCATCTGTCCTGTACTTCTATGCGGTGCTGGGCACCGCTGCCGCTGTTGTTAGGTTGCCAGGGCAACCTACAGTATAGGGAGCTGCTGGAAGCGCAGCGTGGAGGTCCAAACTGTGTACGGGTGCTGGGAGGCCCTTTTAAAATGGGGGGCCGAGGGTACTTACCCCCTGGCCCCCCCCCCCCCCCCATTAATCCGGCTCTGTGTGCCTGACCAGAGCCACTTCAAATGCCCAGTACTAATAAGTGTGGCGCTGTTGCTGTGATGTCCTCTGTATTTTACGGTGATCGTTGGAGTTCTCTATAATATATGGCACTCATTGCAATGTTCCTTGCAATGTATGGAGGTCACTTGGATGCAGTGCCGTAACTAGGCATTTTAGCGCTGTGTGCAAGAAACGACAGTGGCGCCCCCCCCATGTAAGATAGGGGCAGAGCGCGCCGTAGGTGCGCTAAAAATTTCTAGGGGCGTGGCTTCACGGGGAAGGGGCGTGGCCACAAAATAATAGCAATTCATACTACGGTGCACAGTAGTCTACATTATTCAAATTACGCTGCACAGTAGCGCCACTACATCAGGTAGAGCCCCTTTTATACATTACAGCAGACAGTGTCCCTCTTTTTACATATTGCGGCAGCCAGTCCCATTTTTACACATTGCGGCAGATAGACCCTTTTTACACATTGCGGCAGCCAGTCCCCCTTTTTACACATTACAGCAGCCAGTCTCCCTTTTAGCACATTGCGGCAGCCGGTCCTTCTTTTTACACATTGCGGCAGACAGCGTCCCTTTTTTACAATTACAGCAGACAGCGTCCCCGTTTTTACACATTACGGCAGACGGTGTCCCCCTTTATACACATTGCGGCAGCCAGTCCCCCTTTTTACACATTGCGGCAGCCAGTCCCATTTTACACATTGCGGCAGCCAGGACCCCATTTTACACATTGCGGCAGCCAGTCCCCATTTTTTACACATTGCGGCAGCCAGTCCCATTTTACACATTGCGGCAGCCAGTCCCATTTTTTACACATTGCGGCAGCCATCCCCATTTTTTACACATTGCGGCAGCCAGTCCCATTTTTTACACATTGCGGCAGCCATCCCCATTTTTTACACATTGCGGGAGCCAGTCCCATTTTTTACACACTGCGGCAGCCAGTCCCATTTTTTACACATTGCGGCAGCCAGTCCCCCTTTTTACACATTGCGGCAGCCAGTCCCATTTTACACATTGCGGCAGCCAGGACCCCATTTTACACATTGCGGCAGCCAGTCCCCATTTTTTACACATTGCGGCAGCCAGTCCCATTTTACACATTGCGGCAGCCAGTCCCATTTTTTACACATTGCGGCAGCCATCCCCATTTTTTACACATTGCGGCAGCCAGTCCCATTTTTTACACATTGCGGCAGCCAGTCCCATTTTTTACACATTGCGGCAGCCATCCCCATTTTTTACACATTGCGGCAGCCAGTCCCATTTTTTACACATTGCGGCAGCCATCCCCATTTTTTACACATTGCGGCAGCCAGTCCCATTTTTTACACATTGCGGCAGCCATCCCCATTTTTTACACATTGCGGGAGCCAGTCCCATTTTTTACACATTGCGGCAGCCAGTCGCATTTTTTACACATTGCGGCAGCCAGTCCCCCTTTTTACACATTGCGGCAGCCAGTCCCATTTTACACATTGCGGCAGCCAGGACCCCATTTTACACATTGCGGGAGCCAGTCCCCATTTTTTACACATTGCGGCAGCCAGTCCCATTTTACACATTGCGGCAGCCAGTCCCATTTTTTACACATTGCGGCAGCCATCCCCATTTTTTACACATTGCGGCAGCCAGTCCCATTTTTTACACATTGCGGCAGCCAGTCCCATTTTTTACACATTGCGGCAGCCATCCCCATTTTTTACACATTGCGGCAGCCATCCCCATTTTTTACACATTGCGGCAGCCAGTCCCATTTTTTGCACATTGCGGCAGCCAGTCCCATTTTTTGCACATTGCGGCAGCCAGTCCCATTTTTTACATATTGCGGCAGGCGGTGTCCGAGAGAGAGACAGAGAGAGAGAGACAGAGAGAGAGAGAGAGAGAGAGAGAGAGAGAGAGAGAGAGAGAGAGAGAGAGAGAGAGAGGGGGGGGATATACTTACCTTCTCCCCGCTGACAGGCTCCTCGTGCTGCTCCCTCGGTGGCGGCAGTGAGATGAGAAGGAGGAGGAGGGAGGGGGAGCAGGGAGCCACAGCAGCGCTATGTTATTGGTAGTAAGCGCCGCTGCAGCATCCCCCTCTCCTTCTGTATTGGCTGCCGGGCAGCCAATACGGAAGGAGAGGGGGATGCTGCAGCGGCGCTTACTACCAATAACATAGCGCTGCTGCGGCTCCCTGTTCCCCCTCCCTCCTCCTCCTTGTCCGCTGCCTCCGGCACTGGTCTCTCTCCTCCAGCGCGGCGTACGGCGCACACAGAGGCGGCATGTAATGAGTCAATTTGACTCATTACATGCCGCTGGCCGTGCGCCCCCAGGGCAACTGCGCTGTGTGCCAAGCCCCCTTGGCACACACGTAGTTACGGCTCTGCTTGGATGCATGTATTATTTGGCAAGCACTGATGTTTGTTATAATATGACAGTCACTACAAAGCTCTATGTTTTGTATGGCAGTCACTGTAATGCTGTCTGTATTATATGGCAGTCATTACAATGCTCTTAGCTTAGTATTATATGGCAGTCACTGCAATGTTCTCTATTATATGGCAGTAACTCTGATGCTCTCTGTAGTATATGGTGTCACTGCGATGCTCACTTTTCTTTGTTATAGCTCTACTATAGAATGTTTGAAGGTAGATGCTAGCTATGCCCTCCATGAAGATAGCCACATCCATGGCACAGGCCACTCCTCCTATGTAGACCACACCCACACTACACTTGCCACACCCCTATATCACTAGCCACACCCCTATATCACTAGCCACATCGGCGCAGGGCTTGTCACACCCCCTGCAGCAATACACAATAGGAGCTTCATAAATTTCAGATGCAGGCCCATGTGGACATTAATCTGGCACTGCCCGTGCACACACAGAATGTGCCCTGCACGTGCGCTGTGGGCCATAAATCGTGAACATGTGATTGCATCGCATGAGCGGTAGTTACTGAATAAGTCTCTTTATCTCCAACTTGAGATTTGCTGTATTCCCAGGTTTCTGCAGTTTGTTTATAGTTTTTGGAGATTCTAAGGGACTGGGGTAATTCAGAGTTGATCGCAGCGGTAAATTTGTTAGCAATTGTGCAAAACCATGGGGGTCATTCCAAGTTGATCGCTCGCTAGCAGTTTTTAGCAGCCGTGCAAACGCATAGTCGCCACCCACGGGGGGAGTGTATTTTTGCTTTGCAGTATTGCGAACGCCTGTGCAGCAGAGCACCTGCAAACACATTTTGTGCAAAACAAGACCAGCCCTATAGCTACTTATCTTGTGCGATGATTGCTGCGACGAGTGACACGGTAATGATGTCAGATACCCGCCCAGCAAATGTCCGGCCACTCCTGCGTTTTTCCAAACACTCCCAGAAAACGGTCAGTTGACACCCAGAAATGCCCTCTTCCTGTCAATCTCCTTGCGATCGGCTGTGCGTTTGGAATCGTAGCTAGAACCAGTGCAAAACCACAAAGGACTTTGTACCCGTACGACGCGCGTGCGCATTGCGGTGCATACGCATGCGCAGATTAGCCTTTTTTTCACTGATTGCTAAGCAGCGAACAACGGCGGCTAGCGATCAACTCGGAATGACCCCCCATGTGCACTGCAAGTGTGGCAGATATAACATTTTCAGAGAGAGTTAAATTTGAGTGGGTTATTTCTCTTACGTCCTAGAGGATACTGGGGTCCACATTAGTACAATGGGGTATAGGCGGGTCCACTAGGAGCCTTGGGCACTTTAAGAAATCAATAGTGTGCTCTGGCTCCTCCCTCTATGCTCCTCCTACCAGACTCAGTTTAGAAAATGTGCCCGGAGGAGCCGGTCACGCTCAGGGAAGCTCCTCAAGAGTTTTCTGCATTTATTTTCTATTTTGTTATTTTCAGGTAGGGATGATTTGGCACCAGCTTGCCTGCTTCGTGGGACTTAGGGGGGAGAACGGACCAACTTCCTAGAGAGTTAATGGTCCCGTTTCTACGCTGACAGGACATAGCTCCTGAGGGAGTCATTCGCAAGCCACACCACGGCGCAGCGTACCCTCCCGCAGCATGCCACCACCCCTAACAGAGCCGGAAGAGTGGTGAGTACAGCGCCGGCGTCCTGGTTAGCGGGTCGCTGGCGGGAATGGCGACACAAGGGTAGGAGCGCAGCACTGAGCACAGGCTGCGCTCCAGGGGGCTCAGGTGGACAAGCGGTTGCGTGTGTCCCGCTGTGAGGGGCGCGCTGAGCCCCCAATGATACCCAACACTGGCACTAGAGACTGACAGGGGTTTTAACCCTTTGTTAATCACAAAAATGACCTCAGGCCAGTCTAAATAAGAGCGGGAAGCCGAACGCCATTAAGGTGGGGGGGGGGCTTCACTGTGAGCGGATCAAGCAGCTCACCAGCACCATTTTCCCTCTGCAGCATGGTCTGACAGGCTTTACAGGGATAGCGCAGCTCCTCCAAGCCAACCCCAAGTCTCCTCAGCAGTACCAAGGGGTCTTAGAAGGGGGGGAGCAGTGTTGAATACTAAGCCCTATTAAGGGATAGTACACACTCAGGCTAGTGGGGCAGAACCCCCATTATTACCTTCTATGAAAGGGATGATTTCTAAAATTTTGAACAAATTGTCCAATAATGAGAAAGAGACACAAATTTTAAGGCAATCTATGGATAACCTGATAAATAGAGATTCAGTTCAGTGTCTACAACCCCCGCCATTTGCCCGCAAAAGCGTTCTCTGGCCCAGCTCATGCAGGATGACACTGATGTTGACATCAGACCCAGAGGAGGGTGAGGTGGATGCTACCAGGGTGGATGCTGTGTTATCACAGGGCATACAGGCCCTGATGGAGGCTATCAGAGATGTCCTACACATTCCTGACAAGACGGCAGAGGTGGAGGAGGAATCCTTTTTTAATGTAAAAACTAAATCCTCGGCTACTTTTCCTGCATCAAAGGAATTAAATGCCCTGTTTGAAGAAACTTGGGCTAACCCTGACAAGAAGTTTCAGATTCCTAAGAGATTGATTATGTCCTTTCCCTTTCCCCTGGACGATAGAAAGAAATGGGAAAACCCGCTAATTGTCGACGCTTCTGTATCTAGGCTGTCACGCAAGATTATCTTAACCGGTGCCTGGGGCAGCTTCCTTAAAGGGGACAGCTGACCGCAAAATTGAGAACACTTTCAAATCACTATACATGTCGGCGGGAGTGGCTCAGAGGCCCACTATTGCTTGCGCATGGATCACTAGAGCCATCGCAAAATGGTCAGGTAACCTAATTGACAGTTTAGACACCTTACCTTAGACTCCTGCAGCATATTGAACATTCTGCTAATTTTTTATGGTGGAGGCCTTGAAGGAAATTGGTTTGCTCAATGCATGCACCACAGCCATGGCAGTGTCAGCACGCAGGGGATTGTGGCTGCGACAGTGGACTGTGGATGTGGACTCCAGGAAAGGAGTGGAAAATCTGCCATTAACAGGGGAGGTCCTGTTTGGGGATGAACTGGATAAACTAATCTCCAAGGCTGCGGCGTGTAAGTCTACATACCGTCCTTCTGCTGCACCCCCAGCTAGGAAAACCTACGCTGCTACAATTCTCCAGTCCTTTCGGACTGAGAAATTCAAAGGCAAATCCAAATGTTCTTCTTCTACCTTCAAAGGTAATTGAAGTAAACCCAGAAAACAAGCAGCTGCAGGTTCTCGGGAACAGACCTCCGGTTCTGCTTCCTCAAAGCCTTCAGCACGATGTTGGACCGTACTGCCTGGAAGACAGGCAGGTGGGAGCACGGTTACGTTATTTCAGTCACGTCTGGGCAATGTCTTGCCAGGACCCCTGGGTAGTAGACCTTATCGACCAGGGTTACAGGCTGGAATTTTAGGTACTCCCACCTCACTGATTCTTCAAATCAGGCTTACCAGCTTCTCTGGAAGCAAGTGTGATTTTACAGGCAGCAATTCAAAAACTGGTTCAGACTCAGATCATTGTCCTAGTTCCACTTGATATAAAAAAAAATTGTGTGTGTGTATATATATATATATATATATATATATATATACTGTAACGATTTCTAGAGTTCTCTGTGTGTGCGTGCTTGGAAAGATGTCAGCTGAAGCCAGGTGAAAATTAAGTAAAGTTTATTGTGGAAAAAGTGGTGGTAAAAATAAATATAAACTGGATGCTTGATTACATGGAACAAAACACGATAAATGGAATATTTCAGGTTAAACATAGATGCAAAATAAACATGAAGAAATCCGGGTTTAAATCAAGCAGGGGAAAAATAACATACCAAAAATGAAGTGATCAGGCAGGAATGGAAACAAACTGCAAATAATAGTCCAGAAATGTAGATGTTGAACTGGCAGGGTAAGAAGTCCAGAAGCAAGGCACATGCGTTTTAGCAAACTGCAGGGAAGTCTCCAAGAAGCAAATAAGGCAGAATCTGGACAGGGTTACTGGAGAGAGCCCAGTCTCACTCCATACGGAACCGCAATGATCTGCAACTAAGTGCCTGTGAGCTGGAGTTAAATAGCAGCAGGGTGTTGGGCTCCAGGTGCACACAATCAGGTAATTACCCTGCAGAGGCAGTGTGCAACTGCCATTCAGACCTGAGGCAACAAGTGAGACCCCTAGAGGCAGGAATGAGGTAATGCAAGGCAAAACAAAACACAAATATTCCTAACATTATCCCCCCCTTAAACAGGCGGATTCCAGACGCCTCAAAGTTCACCTTCTCTTCTTTTTTCCTTTTTTCTTTCTGGGTTGCCTAACCCTATTTGAAGGTGTCACAAAGACACTATTAGGCAATACAGGTCCATCAAAAACGAGTCTCGGATCATCCAGAAGCTCACTCTCAGAGTCGGAGCCACCACCCAGCGGTAGAACTGACCTCTTATTTTCCTGGATGGAATCAAGAGCGGATGGTAAACTTGTAGATGTTAAACTTGCCGAGCAATCTGCGTGAACACCTAGAGATACCTGCCCACATCTGAAAAACTGAGGGTGCTCCCCAGACTGCAAAGGCAGGTTCTCAGAGGGGCACACCTTAGTAGATTCATCTAGGAGCGTGAGGACAGTTGGTGGACTGAATCTTTCGGTCACAGCCTTGAGGAAACCGGGCAAATCTTGTAACACTGGATCTCCCTTATCTATAAGACCATTTACCCACTTCAAGGCCCTCCCTCTGAATCTCATACATACGTTAGCAATGATATCAATAGGGGACAAGTCATCAAAACTCAGATAATATCTGAAGAGAGCTAAACAGTGAGAGATATTTCCATAAAAGTAAGGCAGATCCTCGGGCAAATCTTGGATCTCGGGCATGGCAGGCACCTCTATCTGGTGTTGGACAGGCGGAACCCCCTCCTGGGGCTGGACAGGCAGAACCCCCTCCTGGGGCTGGGCAGGCAGAACCCCCTCCTGGGGCTGGGCAGGCGGAACCCCCTCCTGGGGCTGGGCAGGCGGAACCCCCTCCTGGGGCTGGGCAGGCGGAACCCCCTCCTGGGGCTGGGCAGGCGGAACCCCCTCCTGGGGCTGGACAGGCGGAACCCCCTCCTGGGGCTGGACAGGCAGAACCCCCTCCTGGGGCTGGACAGGCAGAGCCCCCTCCTGGGGCTGGACAGGCCTTGGCCGGACCTCTGGCAAGGTGGACACCTCTCGGACCTCTGGCAAGGCGGGCACCTCTCGGACCTCTGGCAAGGCGGGCACCTCTGGCAAGGCGGGCACCTCTCGGACCTCTGGCAAGGCGAGCACCTCTCGGACCTCTGGCAAGGCGTGGACCTCTGGCAAGGCGGGCACCTCTCGGACCTCTGGCAAGGCGGGCACCTCTCGGACCTCTGGCGAAGCGGGCACCTCTCGGACCTCTGGCGAAGCGGGCACCTCTCGGACCTCTGGCGAAGCGGGCACCTCTCGGACCTCTGGCGAAGCGGGCACCTCTCGGACCTCTGGCGAAGCGGGCACCTCTCGGACCTCTGGCGAAGCGGGCACCTCTCGGACCTCATGCCGTGAGGCAAGGGCAACGGGGACCTCATGCCGTGAGGCAAGGGCAACGGGGACCTCATGCCGTGAGGCAAGGGCAACGGGGACCTCATGCCGTGAGGCAAGGGCAACGGGGACCTCATGCCGTGAGGCAAGGGCAACGGGGACCTCATGCCGTGAGGCAAGGGCAACGGGGACTTCATGCCGTGAGGCAAGGGCAACGGGGACCTCATGCCGTGAGGCAAGGGCAGCAGGGACCTCATGCCGTGAGGCAAGGGCAGCAGGGACCTCATGCCGTGAGGCAAGGGCAGCAGGGACCTCATGCCGTGAGGCAAGGGCAGCAGGGACCTCATGCCGTGAGGCAAGGGCAGCAGGGACCTCATGCCGTGAGGCAAGGGCAGCAGGGACCTCATGCCCGAAGGCAAGGGCAGCAGGGACCTCATGCCCAAAGGTAAGGGCAGCAGGGACCTCATGCCCAAAGGCAAGGGCAGCAGGGACCTCATGCCCAAAGGCAAGGGCAGCAGGGACCTCATGCCCGAAGGCAAGGGCAGCAGGGACCGACACCCCTCCTGGAGTCGCTGGGCCGGACACCCCTCCTGGAGTCGCTGGGCCGGACACCCCTCCTGGAGTCGCTGGGCCGGACACCCCTCCTGGAGTCGCTGGGCCGGACACCCCTCCTGGAGTCGCTGGGCCGGACACCCCTCCTGGAGTCGCTGGGCCGGACACCCCTCCTGGAGTCGCTGGGCCGGACACCCCTCCTGGGGTCGCTTGGCCGGACACCCCTCCTGGGGTCGCTTGGCCGGACACCCCTCCTGGGGTCGCTTGGCCGGACACCCCTCCTGGGGTCGCTTGGCCGGACACCCCTCCTGGGGTCGCTTGGCCGGACACCCCTCCTTTCGAAATTTGAGCACCACAGTGGCATAACTGAGCAGAATTTGGCACTATGGCAGAATGAGGAAAGCTCTTTTTATGTTTGCGAGCAGGACATAACTGAATAAAATGTCCCGACCTGCCGCAATAAAAACAGAGCTTCTTATCCCTTCTATGTCTCCTTTCTTCCTCAGAGAGACTGGGTCGTGGAAAACTCCAAAACTTGCCTTTGCTTACGCTAGAAAAACAGCAGCCAGAATTGAGAGTACCAGACTGATCTTTTCCCCTTTTTTCCTGCGTCTCCTTAAAGGGAGCAGGTAACCTTACTGAATCTTCAGGCAGAGCAGACAGTATCTCTGAAGATAGGATTTGAATACCCTCCAGTTTCTCTCTGAAATCCACCAGCAATGCAGAACTCAAAAACGGCAAAAACTTGAGAGGCAGGGAACCTTTCTGAAGTGAAGCCATTTTATGAGATTCAGCTGAATCAAAACAAAACTCCTGCACACGTTTATTTTGGCAGATCATTCTGTAACGATTTCTAGAGTTCTCTGTGTGTGCGTGCTTGGAAAGATGTCAGCTGAAGCCAGGTGAAAATTAAGTAAAGTTTATTGTGGAAAAAGTGGTGGTAAAAATAAATATAAACTGGATGCTTGATTACATGGAACAAAACACGATAAATGGAATATTTCAGGTTAAACATAGATGCAAAATAAACATGAAGAAATCCGGGTTTAAATCAAGCAGGGGAAAAATAACATACCAAAAATGAAGTGATCAGGCAGGAATGGAAACAAACTGCAAATAATAGTCCAGAAATGTAGATGTTGAACTGGCAGGGTAAGAAGTCCAGAAGCAAGGCACATGCGTTTTAGCAAACTGCAGGGAAGTCTCCAAGAAGCAAATAAGGCAGAATCTGGACAGGGTTACTGGAGAGAGCCCAGTCTCACTCCATACGGAACCGCAATGATCTGCAACTAAGTGCCTGTGAGCTGGAGTTAAATAGCAGCAGGGTGTTGGGCTCCAGGTGCACACAATCAGGTAATTACCCTGCAGAGGCAGTGTGCAACTGCCATTCAGACCTGAGGCAACAAGTGAGACCCCTAGAGGCAGGAATGAGGTAATGCAAGGCAAAACAAAACACAAATATTCCTAACATATACATGCTGAAGTTCAGAATGTGGGACACTTTGGGCTATCAGTTTCACTAACAACGTGGAAATGTAATGGAAATGGTAACCTTTGGCGAGTGACGGTACGTGTTTTACTGTTCTGAACAGGTTTAATGATGCTCTACCCATGGGGTCCCATGTTCTGACCTTGAACTATGTATATTTGCATTTTTGCTCCAGCACAGCCACACATTTTTGTTTTACGCGCCAGCTGATTAGAGGTAGTACACAGAGCCCTGTGAGAGACAATGACTCCATTATTTTGAATCTGGAGCTGTCCGCAAGCCAATCAGAGCTCATGGATCTGCAGCAAATCATAATGTGGCATAATGTGTAAGGGCAATACTGATGTGTGGCATAATGTTATAACGGGCATTACTGTGTGTGTGTCATAATGTGTAAGTGGCATAATGTATAGGGGTATTACTGTATTACTATGTGTTATAAAGGGCACTACTACTGTGTGGCATAATGTGTTTAAGGAGTACTACGGTGTGGCAGGACGTGAATGGGCCCTTTGTGACAGAACTTGAATGGACTCTACTGTGTGGCGTAATATGTGGTTTAATGTAAATGGGCTCTACTGTGGTGTAACATTAATAAGGGGCACTACTGTATGACGTAACATCAATAAGAGGCACTACTGTGAAGTAATGTGAATAAGGGAGGTTCAGGGGAAATTTGAGGAAAAATTACTTCACAGAAAGGGTAGTGGATAAGTGGAATAGCCTCCCATCAGAGGTGGTAGAGGATAAGACAGTAGAGCAATTTAAACATGCATGGGATAGACATAAGGATATACTTATAAAGAAATAAGGATCAAATAAGGTTAGAGAAAAAAATAATGTAAAAAAAAAAAGAGCAGACTAGATGGGCCAAGTGGTTCTGATCTGCCGTCAAATTCTAAGGGATGGGGGAGTAGGATTAAGTTTTGCCTAGGGTGCCGAGACACCTTGCACCGGCCCTGGATACCACACGCCTTATCTGGGAACACGCGTGCCTTTGGTGCATGTAAATACAGGTTGAGTATCCCTTATCCAAAATGCTTGGGACCAGGGGTATTTTGGATATCGGATTATTCCGTATTTTGGAATAATTGCATACCATAATGATATATCATGGCGATGGGACCTAAATCTAAGCACAGAATGCATTTATGTTTCATATACACCTTATACACACAGCCTGAAGATAATTTTAGCCAATATTTTTTATAACTTTGTGCATTAAACAAAGTGTGTGTACATTCACACAATTCATTTATGTTTCATATACACCTTATAGACACAGCTTGAAGGTCACTTAATACAATATTTTTAATAACTGTGTGTATTAAACAAAGTTTGTGTACATTGAGCCATCAAAAAACAAAAATTTCACTATCTAATTCTCACTCAAAAAGTCCGTATTTCGGAATATTCCGTATTTCGGATATTTGGATATGGGATACTCAACCTGTATAACTATTACCGTTCCCCTATCATGGTGCCCCCCTTTTCATTTTCTTCTGGATCCGCCCCTGGCAGCGACAATGCATTTGCATGGCTGCTAAAGGTAGCTAGCGAGCGATCAACTCGGAATGAGGGCCCTGGAGCAGTAATTTCTGCTAATTACTCCTTTACTGCACAGATGGTGGGAGATATTTAATATGCAGGGAAGGGGTGGATAGTGGAGTGGGCTTAATATTCATCATTTTCCGCAGATATCTCCAGTTCCAAGAAATATATTTCTTAGCTTTTAACGGGATAAATAGTAGAGCATTTCACCTTTCAGGAGGTAATGGTGACTTGGGGATCATGGTTCAGGAGCCAGAGCAATCCACCGACGAAAACATAAAACTGTGTAGAGCAGGGACCAGATGCTTGGAAGGCTGATATCTCTGGTTCAGGGCATAATAGAGACAAGCTGCCAGTGTCAACTGAAAGGGGAGAGTCCCAAATTTGGAGTATACCCTCAGAAAAGCTCAATGTCAGATAGAACCCGAGATATCTGGCTGGGAAGAGCAATTAATAGGCTTGGATGAAGAACATGTCAAAGTCAGAAAAATATCTCTATGCACACTACCATATTTGCACCTCACACAGGTCCGTGCTGCGCATGCGTACGCTCTCCCGTACGTGCGCATACTCACAGTCGCGGGCACCCGCAGGCGCACGGTATGCGTATTTACGGTAGAGTTTATGTGATCGTAGCGTGCGACTCAATCGTTACATATTTTCACTATATAATGTATTTTGTAGATCATGGTCCCGTTGATAGATTCTGAAAGTTTGGTTAATATAGAATGTTCATGAACAGAGAAATCCCTCTTTGTTTGATACGAAGGGTCAGACAGGAGTAATACAGTGGTGTTTAGTATCCATCGGAAGAATATTTAATTAGAAATATTCCGGTGTTGGTTTGAAGCAGATCAATCGCTCGTGCGAATAGTTATGGACATACGAAGTTTATGAACATTTACTTTATTTGCACTTTATTACCCATGCGGCGGGAAACCCAGTTTCCCTCCCACCTGAGCTGTTGGAAATAGTCACAGCCCACCTGTATGAATCAACCTATGACCTTTTGTTATAATGCGAAGCCGAATTCCTGTGTCCAATGAACAATGAGATTGTAGGGACCATTGAATTGCATTGTGTGTGGGGCATAAATAGAAAGGCCGATCACATCCAGCTCTCACTCATCAACGGTTATCATTGCTGAAAATCGGGAGCTGGATGTCCAGAGGCGCATGCGATCGTTTCCTTTGTGCGTAAGTGTTTCTCCGCAACTATATTGATCTTCTTGTTATTGTGGGCCAATCTCTCTCTCTCCTCCTCTTTCTCTCTTATTTTCTCTTAAATAGTAATTGTATTATATTTCCTGTGTAGTTATCTGGTTAGGTAGTCTATGTTATATTGTAGTGTATGATTTGTATTTGTATTAATTCTTTTGCAAGTATATCATTCAAAATATATACATATTAGGCGTTGGACCCTAAGCCCAGGTATCTGTGTATTTCTTATAGTGTCTAGTATTCTCAGAGCGTCGGTGACGCTCAAACAGCTTTTAAGTTAATCAGGTTACACAAGGTTGCATCTACACACTATCACTACACTAAGGATTTGCTGCATAATATACTGTTTATGGTTTAGATTTAAAGGTTTAACATAGTGAGCGTCAGCGCCGCTGGTGATCTCCTCGTGGTCCCGAGCGTCCGCTACGCTATAGCGAATCATTACGTTAGTCAGCAGCCAATAACGTGCCTGCCTGTGATCTCTTGGCCGTGAGTGAACGTGACGCTTGAGCGTCTCGATCACGGCAAAGCGATTGTTACGCAACTAGCGTACCCTTGCGGTACTTCATACGTAGATAGCGTACAGTGTTCTTAGACCTCATAAAGGGTATTATATACGATAAATATTTAGCTTTATCAATTGCGGGCTCGTCCTGTCCTTCACATATCTGCACTAGGTAATTTCAGCAGACATTATCCAGCAGCAAAGGGCGGGAGATCATATTCCTCGTAGTGCTGTTTGGATAAGCGTCTGCTTCTCTTAGTAAAGGGTGCTGAAGGAATCCGGGAACCGGAGGTAAGAACAAAACGATAGTGTCTTTTTAAAACTGTTTATTTCTGTCTTGCGTACACACGCACGCATATCTGCATTTCTTTTCATTCGTGTATTTTCGAATATCACTCTCCTGTTTGCCAGTTTTATAGTTGATAAACGTGCTAAGAGAGATTTGCCGCTATTTCATAGTTTAAGAGTAAAGGTAATATAGTTAAAGTATAGACAAACACACAGTTTTGCCTGGGAGATAAGGCGAAGTCAGTGTGGTGTGCGGTAGATGATCAAGGATCATCTACATTGATAAACGTATAAATTGTGTTACGGTGGATCTTTGCTTTGCGTACACGTGTCTCTAACAAAAGACTGAGACTTGCGTACGCAATCCAAGGGCCGACGCACGCAGCGTATATTACGCAACGGAGCGTACGGGTACGCCCACGTAACTCAAATCACAAGTTTTTTTTTCTCTCCTCTCAACGCGATAAGTAGCGCCACGCGGTAAATAACGCCAGGCGATAAATCGCGCAAATTTTTTTTTTACATTTCAAATTTAAATTAATAGATCCTTCTCCTAATTTGTAACACATCTGGTCTAAAGAGAAATTTCTGCGCAGAAATAGAAATAGAAACAAAAGTGTACATGTGGTGAGTGAGTGTTTGCAATTATACAATTTTGAGGTTGAACCACAAGAAAAGTATCGAGTTCTTGTGAAGGTACATACATGTAAGTGACGTGCATGGTGGCTAGGGAGGCATCCCTGGTTAAACATAAAAAAATTTGAGCATTAGAGTGTAGCAGACCAGGAGGTCATACTGTAACAGACCAGGAGGTCGCATAACAGACCAGGAGGTCCAGGTACAGCAGACAAGGAAGTCCGCTATACAGTCCACAGGCACAACACCTAAAAGGGTTGGTGCAACACCCATATAGGCCATACAAGCTCTTGCTGAAGGAATTCGCAGCCGCAATTTTCGATTCCACTGGTCGCTCCGTACATAAGATTAGTTGCTTATGTGCTGAACGATTGTACCGCACGTAATTGTGTGCATTAGTAAACCTGACCGGTACTATTTGTGTACGAAGGTCATAAACGCTATTTGTACATTCTGACGTGATTTGTGTAATTTTTTATTTTTACAAAGGGAAGTTCGCTGGTCACTCAGGAACTATCCAACAACCGATACTTGCTGGGGAACGCGCCCCAGTAAATAAAGGTTCACAGGGGCCCTAGGTTGGGTACAACAGCTCTGGATACAGTGATAGTGTTACTGGCCAACGTGGGCGAGAAGTGAGTGGAGTACTCGGTAAACTTCACCGCCAGCCTGCCCCGGACATCTTGGTTTTTGTAAGGGTTTGCTGAAGAAAAGCAACACCTGCAAGTTATGGGGGCCAGTTGTTCAGGTAGGGGGCGATCAACCTCGGTTCGGGTTGATTTAGTAAACCGACCAATAGGGTCGGCCAGGTATGTAATGTGTGAAAAATACGGTTCACACACAGAGGTTTTATGTGATGAATGGGAAAGAATGACTGTACATGACGGGGAGAAATTCCCAAGAATAGGTAGCTTTAGCCCAGAAGTGTTACTAAATCTAAGGAGAAGGATAGGTCTTATTGAACCAGCAAAGAGACGGATCAAACATTATGACTGTTTAAAGTTATGGCAACAGGAAAATGAAATGCAAAAAGAGCTAACTGACATACCTGACTCTCATCTTGGGAGGAGAGATGTGGCAATGGAGAGGATTATGGTTGCGGAGAAAGGCACAATGTTGAACAATAAAAACGCACTTAGCAACTGTAGTATAGATGATAAGAATAAGTGTAATAAACATAACGATGATAATTGTAATGCTGTTAAATGTACAACTATTAACCCGTGCAAGTTGCACCCCATGTCAAACTTCCCTCAGGAATACGAGCAAGAAAGTGAACTCAACACGATGTCGGCACCTCTTCCAGCAGCCATCACACAAGACATCCAGGTGGACGCGACCAAATCGGTAAAGGCAATAATCAAACCCCCTAACGGAGGGTCAGGTGAGGTCGTGTCCACAGGTACGTACAATGTTTTATATCACGCACAAACAAATGTACCCCATATTGTAAGACCAAAACAAGGTGATGTAATTGAGTTTAGTCCTGTCAGGGTGATCACAGTCCCCAATGGGAAGACTGACGATCAGGGAACCATTCCCGTCCTGGACAGTGCAATGCGCTGTCCCTGGTCCCGGACCGAATTGAGATCAATTATGTCCGAATTTCCTGATCCAAGGAAAAATCTAGTCGCATGTCAAAGGTTCATTAAAGAACTAGGAAACTCAACAGAACCCACCAACAAGGATTGGCGGACAGTGCTGAGGGCATGTT
Organism: Pseudophryne corroboree; assembly: GCF_028390025.1. NCBI lineage: Eukaryota > Metazoa > Chordata > Amphibia > Anura > Myobatrachidae > Pseudophryne > Pseudophryne corroboree. Next base: position 288,804,936 of record NC_086446.1, read on the forward strand.
TGCCCTCCAGTGTTGACCCTGCGAAATTTATTACTGATTGTCAATTAGACACAGAAGTACCTCAAACGGAGGAACACAATCAGGAATGTATTAAGCAGATAAACCAACAGTTGGAAGTATATTTCCCTGCCGTTGTCAAGTGGAATGAAATCTTCTCCATAAGACAAAACGAAGGGGAAAGTATTTCCAATTATTTCAATCGAGCACTGCAAGTAATGGCTAGGAACACTGGGATCACAGACATCAAAACATGCGCACAGCATAAAGAAATAGCGGTTAAGGTATTAATGAATGGTTTAAAGGAGGTATTGAGAACAAGAGTACAGACCACCAACCCAAACTGGAGAAATATCTCAGTGGCCGCATTAAGAGAGGCCGCTATTGATATTGATCGAAATATCACCAGATACAGAGAGTCACAAAGTGATAAATTAATGGCCGCAAGTATACAGGCCCTAACCACAAGACCACTCCAGCATAAGCCCCAAACCCCTGCGAGAAATTCAAATGTGGAAGTCTGTAACAATTGCCAGAAGGAAGGTCATTTTGCAAGAGATTGTAGATCAGGAAGTAGACAAAAGTCACATCAGCCCCCTAGACAACGACATAATCATAATATCCAAGAAATCAGGGAAGCACAGGGAAAACGGTTGATGGCGATGAGCATCCGAGCGTTTGAGGAGGCATCAAATCAACCAAGACCTCAGGTCATTGACACTTGGAGGAAACCCAGGGTTTGTTATCATTGTAGAAGAGAAGGGCATTATGCCAGCGACTGTAATAACCCACATAAAGTCAGACCCCCTAGACCAAGAAATGAGCAAAATTAAAACACACACAATTATAAACAGGGATCATATAGAAAATTTTTTTGAGCCACACCCATAATGTGCAATCAAGAAAGGTGATCATTAGGACTGATGGTAAGCCTGAGGTTATAGTTAATAAATTGGGAGGTCATTCCCTGAAGACACAGGAATGACCGGGTGAAACGTTGTAAATGTATCTGTGAAATGTTTCTTTTTCTCTCTCCCCACCTCTGACGATTATTGGTAGGATTCAAACATTGCATATATACTTGGTCGTTGCAGAAGTCTACCAAACCCCAGCATGACCTATCCGCACCAACGTATTCTGGCCAGATACAGACAATGGAATATGGAAGTGCTGGGGGGAGGGACTGCGCAAGGAAACCATTAGACATGTAGATATGACAGCCTGATGATCTGACAATGTTTTGAAATGTTTTAAAATGTTTGAAAACTGTTTGTTTGAAAAAATGTTTTTTTTTTTTCCTGTTGTTGTTTATTGATGTGTTATGTTATATATATACATATATGAATTGTTCTCTCTCTCTTTTGTTTTTTTTGCTGTTGTTGTTTTCTCTCTCTTCTCACTCATGCTTTCATGTTTTAAAGATGGTATGTCACACCTCAGTTAGGCAAATGGTAATGCAAGATTTTTTGCTCCTTACAGAAAGATCGCTGGTTTGGAGGGAATATTGCATCACCGGAATGTTCGTTTGGAAGACTGAGAGACAGCACCTTTTTGAGATGACAGCAGAACAAGAAGAACAACAAGACTAGAGAACTTAATTATCGTAACAAGTTTCTCTCCCCCTCTAACTGTTTTCCTGTACCCCCATTACAAATTTCTTCTTTTCTCCTCCTGTAAGATGGACTTGCCCCAAGAGACTGTGATATGGATTTTCCTGTTGACCATGATGTTGACCAGAGCAGTCTGTTTCGGCGAGAGTACCAGAGAGGTCGAGAAAGGATCCAGAAAGGTTCCGATGACTGAGACGGAGGTGTAAATTTCCAATAGCAACACAACCACCAAGCAAAAGGCGAGTACCGGAAACGATCTAGCAGCCATGTTATTTGTAAACATTTGTTAGCTGAAGAAAACTGTATCTGTCGGCTCTGTAACAATGTCATTGAGGATGGGTGCATAAAGAAATGCCAATCCAGTTTTAATATCCATATGGACCGGCATCCCTTGAGTGACTATCACTCCTTAGTGGGTAGTGTGCTAAATCAAACAGATTGTTGGGTATGCTCTCAAATACCTCAGGGTCATAGCAAATCAGGGCTAGTACCATTTCCTTTAACGATAGAGGAGGTACTTGAGTTAAATGGTGGGAGACCGGTGGACCGGAGGTTTAATATCTCCAGCCCTCCTAGTTTGAAGCTCCACCAATACCATGTGGATAGGTCCCTATTATGTTTCAACATCTCCAATCCCCGAAAGCCGGGAAATTGGGAAGTGTCATGGAGTAACCACACCATGACCTTTTCGCATAGAGCAGATAGAATGCCTACAGATACAGAGCTTGTACGCCACATAGCCAGTAGAGGAAAATCTTTCCGGTATAGGTATACCTTAGGAAATAGGATTACTAGAGTTGGAGAGGTATCACCAGGATACTGTGCACATATCGTACAACCTGATACGTGTACTAAGCAGATGGAAGAATTAGGGTTAGGAGATTTCACATGGAAGGTGTGTAATATGGTTATGTCCTACTCCGTCCCATATGTTCTCCCCGATGATGCATATTTCATATGCGGGAGAAAGGCGTACAAGTGGCTTGCCCCAAACTCTGAAGGATTGTGTTATATTGGAAAAGTACTGCCTGAAGTAATGACTGTATCACATGACAAAATGAAAGACATACACCGTGGTGCCCAAGCTCCTTATACTCACACCCATTACGAGCACGTTGTTAAAAGGCACCTGATAGAGAAGACAGAGCATCCGGCCTCTGATCTGATAAGTGAATCCACCAGGATTCAATTCTTAATCGCGTTAGATTTCACCCGCACCGCTAGAGGAGTGCTGAATTATAAATACATATCGGCGCTCGCAAATTTGTTAGATAATATCACTGAAATGTATGATGACACATTTAGGTATACTGAAGGGAACTTCAAGCTTACAAAACAGAACTGGTACAGCATAGAATGGTTCTCAATTACCTCACAGCAGTGACAGGCGGATATTGTGTCACACTGGCAACACAATACGGCGTGAAATGTTGCACATATATTACGAATAGCACCGAGGATCCGGTCGAGGTCATAGACCAAAAGATGGACGATATTCTCCAATTGAAGTGGGAATTTCGCAGGAGACACAATCTCACTCTTGCTGCTGTAGGTAATGAGCTGACTGGTTGGGTGTCATGGTTGAACCCGCGAAATTGGTTTTCTGGTTTAGGAGACTGGGCTCAAGGAGTCATAATGGATGTTGGGAAGTTTCTCCTATGTATCTTAGGTGTTGTCATATCGATTGGATTGATATTTAGATGCGGTCAGGCTTTAATGAAGTGCAATCATCGTACTAGGGTAATGAGTTTAAGGAGTGAGGAAACTGTAATTCCAATGGACTTGATTTATGACCCAAATGTAGAAACAATGATGTGATGAAAATGCGATTTCTACGGTCCGTTTCTTTCACCTGTTTTTCCGTTTTCTCCAAGGTAAAAAGACCCACTTTGGACGAGGAATTTGATGAGCCGATATACAGACAACAGATGGATTAAAGAAGAAGTTTTGACAACCTGATACACAGATTTTTGATGAACTATGCCATGGATCCCCAGTTTCCCTAGAAATTTTAAAATTACGCTAGCCCAACACTTTTGTACATCTATGGACATTGACAGCTTTGCTCGCACCTTATGAGCAAAAGCACAAAGAAGACTGCATTCAACAGACACCAAACAAGACCTCAATCGACGAATGTACATTTACCTGACATAGAATACCACCGCATTTACCGTAATTATGTCTTTTCTTCATTTCTACAACCCTCAGGTAATGACACACATAGTCGATAGGGAATACAGGCACAGATATCAGCAATCACATATCTCCCCCATTCATGTATCATCAACTAAAATGTGCTCCCCCATTTTGTTACAACCAAAGCCGAAAAGAGCTCGGTAAAGTTTGACAGCCCATCCACAGACCCGTACCACGGGATAAGAAGGAATTCAAATGTATACTTCGCAATACCTCGAAGCTTGATTTAAAACACGTACGGCACGATGATACATGACCCCCAAGCACGGATTCATACACACATGCTTCTGCTATCTCACTAGGTCATACCCTTTTCCTACCATCTCCTCTCCTCCCTTACCCAACCATGTAAATGTATTAACCCCTAACATATATTTTTCTCTTTTTGAAATGTTTTCAGGAAGTGGCAGTTATTGTTGACTGCCAAAGGGTGGACTGTCAAAGTCAGAAAAATATCTCTATGCACACTACCATATTTGCACCTCACACAGGTCCGTGCTGCGCATGCGTACGCTCTCCCGTACGTGCGCATACTCACAGTCGCGGGCACCCGCAGGTGCACGGTATGCGTATTTATGGTAGAGTTTATGTGATCGTAGCGTGCGACTCAATCGTTACATATTTTCACTATATAATGTATTTTGTAGATCATGGTCCCGTTGATAGATTCTGAAAGTTTGGTTAATATAGAATGTTCATGAACAGAGAAATCCCTCTTTGTTTGATACGAAGGGTCAGACAGGAGTAATACAGTGGTGTTTAGTATCCATCGGAAGAATATTTAATTAGAAATATTCCGGTGTTGGTTTGAAGCAGATCAATCGCTCGTGCGAATAGTTATGGACATAAGAAGTTTATGAACATTTACTTTATTTGCACTTTATTACCCATGCGGCGGGAAACCCAGTTTCCTTCCCACCTGAGCTGTTGGAAATAGTCACAGCCCACCTGTATGAATCAACCTATGACCTTTTGTTATAATGCGAAGCCGAATTCCTGTGTCCAATGAACAATGAGATTGTAGGGACCATTGAATTGCATTGTGTGTGGGGCATAAATAGAAAGGCCGATCACATCCAGCTCTCACTCTTCAACGGTTATCATTGCTGAAAATCGGGAGCTGGATGTCCAGAGGCGCATGCGATCGTTTCCTTTGTGCGTAAGTGTTTCTCCGCAACTATATTGATCTTCTTGTTATTGTGGGCCAATCTCTCTCTCTCCTCCTCTTTCTCTCTTATTTTCTCTTAAATAGTAATTGTATTATATTTCCTGTGTAGTTATCTGGTTAGGTAGTCTATGTTATATTGTAGTGTATGATTTGTATTTGTATTAATTCTTTTGCAAGTATATCATTCAAAATATATACATATTAGGCGTTGGACCCTAAGCCCAGGTATCTGTGTATTTCTTATAGTGTCTAGTATTCTCAGAGCGTCGGTGACGCTCAAACAGCTTTTAAGTTAATCAGGTTACACAAGGTTGCATCTACACACTATCACTACACTAAGGATTTGCTGCATAATATACTGTTTATGGTTTAGATTTAAAGGTTTAACATAGTGAGCGTCAGCGCCGCTGGTGATCTCCTCGTGGTCCCGAGCGTCCGCTACGCTATAGCGAATCATTACGTTAGTCAGCAGCCAATAACGTGCCTGCCTGTGATCTCTTGGCCGTGAGTGAACGTGACGCTTGAGCGTCTCGATCACGGCAAAGCGATTGTTACGCAACTAGCGTACCCTTACGGTACTTCATACGTAGATAGCGTACAGTGTTCTTAGACCTCATAAAGGGTATTATATACGATAAATATTTAGCTTTATCAAACACTGCTTTAAAGAAGGATATTTCCGTTTTCCCAGGGACGATTTTCAAAAATCTGATACCTCTGGAAAAAGTGTACCCTCAGCTATCAGCCTAGGGCCTTATAATTTGAGCTCCAAGTGCAAGATGGAATAGGAAGAGTTTGAAACAAACCTAATGGTGATTTGCATGGATACTTGTTTCCAGCGTACATCAGCCATGGTATACATGTTTTTTTAACATCTTCTTGAGTCTTATATCATTCAATATATCCAGCTATTTCAGAGTTATGGACTAATTTTAGCAGGTCTACCATACTTGCCTACTCGCCCAGAAGTTGTAAGATACTCACAATTCAACCCCAGAGTAGGCAGATCTCCTGCACATTGCCCTCTTGTTCATTAAGTGGGCATGATAGGTAGATGATCATGGGAATTGCGGTACAGTATGGAGGGGCAAACTGATGCATACAGTATTACCCGGACTCACCCCCAAAAGTGGCCAGCAGCATCTCCTGTCTGGGCTTCAGTTTAGATGGGTTTAGCATCTTTTTGTGCAGCTAAAACTAGTGTTTTTGGGCATGAAATGTATAATAATTAAAGGTCGACTGCGTCCCTTAATTAGCCTGGCCAAAATAAAACTATTCCCCTCTAAGATGTATACTGTTGCCCATTCCAAAAATTCTGAATCTGTTAGCGGATACACTACATAGCAGCAGAAAGTACTACATAATCAAGCAAGAACTCTTTATGTACAAAAAGGATCAAATACATGCTGCTTCCTTAACATGGAGGATAAGAAAGAAGGAACACCTGCTACTGTATAACAGTTTGGATAAACACACTCTGTAGCTACCTTCTTTTCAGCTGAACAGTGATTACAGCTGCTTGTACTGTATAATACCACAATTGAGAACAGTGGTTGCAATATCAAAATGACACATGTCTAACAGAATGTCCATTTTCTACTTCTGAATACATAGTTGGATAAATCCATTAAGATAATCAGGGGTTGCATCTCTGGCCAGTTCATCCTTCATTTCCTCTAAAAGAACCTGATGGAACTGACTTTTTAAGCAAATTAACTTTAGCAGTCTCACGCATCTTTGAAAATTAACTCCTGATTTCGAACTGACTGCACATTCGTCTGAACCAATGTGTGTGCAAGTGGCACACAGTGCATCTGCAGTAGCAATGGAGTGTAGCACCTTCACTAACCTGAAGTAGATGTTTCTGAGTGGCGATGCACAGAGCGGCTGATTCTGATGGGAGTGTCGTGGGCATGCATCGCTACTTCATTGCTTCAGTAAGGTGTTCAGGCACAGATAAGATGAAGGTTTGGGATGGATCTCTTGCACTATGCACTGGGCTGGTGAAAATCCGGATTCCAGTTACTAATGATGACAGCTGAAGCACGGATGCAAAAAACAGTGGTCAGTGTCACCTGGACATGGGAAATCACACTAATATGAACATAGATGATCAGATAACTATATTAGCAAATTGTAGTCTAGCATAGTTTCCTACCCTACCTCATTCTGCAGGAGACTCCCTGAAATAGTAGCAATCTCCTTCACTCCCTGAATAGTCCATCAATCTCCCTAATTGCACCTTACCCCCATTATGCAGCTGTTACATTCTTGGGCGGAAAAAAAAAGTCAGAGATACATACATTCACATGGGCTTATCATTGCCATTTCCCTGCATTGCTTATAAAGCACAATGGGGCAGATGTATTAACCTGGAGAAGGTTTAAGGAAGTGATAAACCAGTGATAAATGCAAGGTGATAAACACACCAGCCAATCAGCTCCCATATGTAAATTAACAGTTAGGAGCTGATTGGCTGGTGCATTATCACCTTGCACTTAACACTGCTTTATCACTGGTTTATCACTTCCTTATGCCTTCTCCAGGTTAATACCAGTGGCTCACGCAGGGGGGGGGGGGGGGGGGTCAGAGTACGGCACTGTCTCCATCTCAACAAAAGCCGCGATCGCGACCGCTTCCGTTACTGCGGACCTCCTGCAGCACCAGCAGAGAGCTACAGTACGTAGCTCTCTGCATAGTGAAAGTCCGGGGGGAGCTGCTGGCTGTGGAAGCTCAGCTACAGCAGCTCCCTCCGTCCCTCCCTCCCTCGTCACAGAACTCCTGCTCCCAGTCCCTGGTGGTATGTATACCACCATATATTTATATTTAAGTGTATTAAGTGGTGATGGATGTATTATCTATGTATGTGTATGATATATACATATATATATATATATATAGGAATCCAGTAAAAGCGGCACTCGACGGGTCTTCAGTATAAGAAGAATAAATGAACGGCGAAGTAACGCCTGGCAGAGGTTAACGTTTCAGTTTAATACATAAACTTTCGTCAGAACAAAGAAGCAATAGATTGTACATACCTTTATACCTTGAATTCACCATGTGAATCAGACAGCGTGGATGCTGACCGCGGCGCCTTCTGGTGACGTCGCGTGAGTGCGACGTGCGCTCTGCAGCGCCACTTCCGGTCGGGCCGTAACTAGGAAACAGAATCAACAATACAACACCGTCACCATAACAACAAGATAGCGGATGTCAGCCTCTATTAGTAACACAGATGGAATGGATATCCAGAATCGCAATAAACATACCGATACACATTAATACTATACAGTACACTACTCAGCCGCCAAACTATAAACTATCGTGCAGTGTGATTGATCAATACCGCACTAGCTATAACTAATGAATCATACTAAAGGAAACAGTTCCAATTTAATTGTTCATTCAGTCCCCTGGGTACCAAAGTATCCAGGGAGTGAATCCAGCGTGCCTCCAGCTGGAGAAGTCTCCTTGATCTGTCGCCCCGTCTAATGTTTACAGGTACCTGATCAATAATTTTATATTTGAGAGTAGCCAAACTGTGTTGCATCATTTTAAAATGCCTGGCTACTGGTTGCTCCGAGTCTGATCCTTCAAGCGCATGTCTAATAGACATTCTGTGGGTGGCCATCCTTTCCTTAAAACTGCAGGTGGTCTTACCCACATAAAGGAGTCCGCATGGGCAACGGATGAAGTAAACGACAAATTTACTGGAGCAGGTAAGAACATGCTTGATTGTGAGTCGTTTTCCTGTGTGCGGGTGGGCAAAAGAAGATCCTGCCTCCATGTATCTACACGTAGTGCATCCTGTGCACTTATAGCATCCTGGCTTACGTGTAAGGAAAGTAGTAGTCGGAGCAGGGAGTAATCTTCCAACATCATTCACTACCAATAGATCTTTTAAGTTACGTCCTCGTTTGTAGCTAGGTAGTAGGGTCATATTTATATATATACACTGCTCAAAAAAAATAAAAGGAACACTTAAACAACACAATGTAACTCCAAGTCAATCACACTTCTGTGAAATCAAACTGTTCACTTAGGAAGCAACACTGATTGACAATCAATTTCACATGCTGTTGTGCAAATGGAATAGACAACAGGTGGAAATTATAGGCAATTAGCAAGACACCCCCAATAAAGGAGTTGTTCTGCAGGTGGTGACCACAGACCACTTCTCAGCTCCTATGCTTTCTGGCTGATGTTTTGGTCACTTTTGAAAGCTGGCGGTGCTTTCTCTCTAGTGGTAGCATGAGACGGAGTCTACAACCCACACAAGTGGCTCAGGTAGTGCAGCTCATCCAGGATGGCACATCAATGCGAGCTGTGGCAAGAAGGTTTGCTGTGTCTGTCAGCATAGTGTCCAGAGCATGGAGGCGCTACCAGGAGACAGGCCAGTACATCAGGAGATGTGGAGGAGGCCAACAACCCAGCAGCAGGACCGCTACCTCTGCCTTTGTGCAAGGAGGAACAGGAGGAGCACTGCCAGAGCCCTGCAAAATGACCTCCAGCAAGCCACAAATGTGCTTGTGTCTACTCAAATGATCAGAAACAGACTCCATGAGGGTGGTATGAGGGCCCGACGTCCACAGGTGGGGGTTGTGCTTACAGCCCAACATCGTGCAGGACGTTTGGCATTTGCCAGAGAACACCAAGATTGACAAATTCGCCACTGGCGCCCTGTGCTCTTCACAGATGAAAGCAGGTTCTCACTGAGCACATGTGACAGACGTGACAGAGTCTGGAGACGCCAAGGAGAACGTTCTGCTGCCTGCAACATCCTCCAGCATGACCGGTTTGGCAGTGGGTTAGTAATGGTGTGGGGTGGCATTTCTTTGGGGGGCCGCACAGCCCTCCATGTGCTCGCCAGAGGTAGCCTGACTGCCATTAGGTACCTAGATGAGATCCTCAGACCCCTTATGAGACCATATGCTGGTGCGGTTGGCCCTGGGTTCCTCCTAATGCAAGACAATGCTAGCCCTCATGTGGCTGGAGTGTGTCAGCAGTTCCTGCAAGACGAAGGCATTGATGCTATGGACTGGCCCGCCCGTTCCCCAGACCTGAATCCAATTGAGCACATCTGGGACATCATGTCTCGCTCCAGCCACCAACGCCACGTTGCACCACAGACTATCCAGGAGTTGGCGGATGCTTTAGTCCAGGTCTGGGAGGAGATCCCTCAGGAGACCATCCGCCACCTCATCAGGAACATGCCCAGGCGTTGTTCCTATTGATTAACCTTAGCTGTAGTCAATAGCACCCCCAGCAGGAATGGTGACTACCTTAATGCAACAGGGGTCATCTTTCAGAGCTCTAGAAAGCTCCTAATTTGATATAACAAAATTGTGTGTGTGCAGATACAATCCCACTTTGTTGTAGGGAGGTCATACAGGCACGTGGAGGCCACACACACTACTGAGCCTCATTTTGACTTGTTTTAAAGACATTACATGAAAGTTGGATCAGCCTGTAGTGTGTTTTTCCACTTGAATTTTGAGTGTGACTCCAAAACCAGACCTCCATGGGTTAATAAATTTGATTTCCATTGATCATTTTTGTGTGATTTTGTTGTCAGCACATTCAACTATGTAAAGAACAAAGTATTTAATAAGAATATTTAATTCATTCAGATCTAGGATGTGTTATTTTAGTGTTCCCTTTATTTTTTTGAGCAGTGTGTATGTATATATATATATATATATATATATATATACATATACATATACATATACATATACATATATATATATATATATATATATATATATACACACACACAGGGGTATATTTACTAAAATTCGTATTTTCCCGACTGAGGTTAAAGTTCAATCACGAATGACATCGAAAGTGTAAAGTTGCAACTTTTTGAATTTATTACGACTAATTTACTAAGCTGTCGTATTCTGCATTTTCGTATTTACCGATGTCGATGTCATTCGTTTTTTTTTTGCAGTGTTTTACGTGAGTGACTTGTAAAACACTGCCGACTTTAATACAATGAATCTCGGCCGGATCTGAGAGATCCGTGCTGGGCTTCATTGTGCACCTTTATTAAAATAGAAATCAGTGTTAAAAAAAAAAAAAAAATTGCGTGTGGTCCCCCCTCCTAAGCAAAACCAGCCTCGGGCTCTTTGAGCCGGCCCTGGTTGAAAAAATATGGGAAAAAAAATGTCAGGGGTTCCCCCATATTTAAGCAACCAGCACCGGGCTCTGCGCCTGGTCCTGGTTCCAAAAATACGGGGGACAAAAAGCGTAGGGGTCCCCCGTATTTCTGAAACCAGCACCGGGCTCCACTAGCCAGAAACATAATGCCACAGCCGGGGGACACTTTTATCTAGGTCCCTGCTGCCCTGGCATTACATAACCAACTAGTCACCACTGGCCGGGGTACCCTGGAGGAGTGGGGACCCCTTCAAACAAGGGTCCCCCCCTCCAGCCACCCAAGGGCCAGGGGTGAAGCCCGAGGCTGTCCCCCCCCCCCCATCCAAGGGCTGCGGATGGGAGGCTGATAGCCTTTTTGTCAAAAAATGAATATTGTTTTTAGTAGCAGTACTACAAGTCCCAGCAAGCCTCCCCCGCAAGCTGGTACTTGGAGAACCACAAGTACCAGCATGCGGTGGAAAACCGGGCCCGCTTGTACCTGTAGTACTACTACTAAAAAAATACCCCAATAAAAACAGAAGACACACACCTTGAAAGTAAAAGTTTAATACATACATCCACACCTCCATATACACATACTTACCTATGTTCACACGAGGGTCGGTCCTCTTCTCCATGTAGAATCCATGGTGTACCTGTTGAAAAAATTAAACTCACAAAATCCAGTGTAGATGGCTCCTCTTCTTTTCTATTTGTAATCCTGGTACTTTGCAAAATAACAAAACGGGACCCCTTTCCCCGAATGCCAGGAACCCCCCCTGACTTCTGTCTAAGAGGGTTCCATCAGCCAATCAGGGAACGCCACGTTGTGGCATCCTCCTGATTGGCTGTGTGCTCCTGTAGTGTATGACAGGCAGCACATGGCAGTGTTACAATGTAGCGCCTATGCGCTCCATTGTAACCAAGGGTGGGAACTTTGTGGTTAACGGTGAGGTTACTTTCGGTCAACCGCTGACCACAAAGTTCCCACCATTGGTTACAATGGAGCGCATAGGCGCTACATTGTAACACTGCCGTGTGCTGCCTGTCATACACTACAGGAGCACACAGCCAATCAGGAGGATGCCACAACATGGCGTTCCCTGATTGGCTGATGGAACCCTCTTAGACAGAAGTCAGGGGGGGTTCCTGGCATTCGGGGAAAGGGGTCCCGTTTTGTTATTTTGCAAAGTACCAGGATTACAAATAGAAAAGAAGAGGAGCCATCTACACTGGATTTTGTGAGTTTAATTTTTTCAACAGGTACACCATGGATTCTACATGGAGAAGAGGACCGACCCTCGTGTGAACATAGGTGTATATGGAGGTGTGGATGTATGTATTAAACTTTTACTTTCAAGGTGTGTGTCTTCTGTTTTTATTGGGGTATTTTTTTAGTAGTAGTACTACAGATACCAGCGGGCCCAGTTTTCCACCGCATGCTGGTACTTGTGGTTCTCCAAGTACCAGCTTGCGGGGGAGGCTTGCTGGGACTTGTAGTACTGCTACTAAAAACAATATTCATTTTTTGACAAAAAGGCTATCAGCCTCCCATCCGCAGCCCTTGGATGGGGGGGGGGACAGCCTCGGGCTTCACCCCTGGCCGTTGGGTGGCTGGAGGGGGGGGACCCCTTGTTTGAAGGGGTCCCCACTCCTCCAGGGTACCCCGGCCAGGGGTGACTAGTTGGTTATGTAATGCCAGGGCCGCAGGGACCTAGATAAAAGTCGGCTATGGCATTATGTTTCTGGCTAGTGGAGCCCGGTGCTGGTTTCAGAAATACGGGGGACCCCTACGCTTTTTGTCCCCCGTATTTTTGGAACCAGGACCAGGCGCAGAGCCCGGTGCTGGTTGCTTAAATATGGGGAACCCTTGACATTTTTCCCCCCATATTTTTTCAACCAGGGCCGGCTCAAAGAGCCCGAGGCTGGTTTTGCTTAGGAGGGGGGACCCCACGCATTTAAAAAAAAAATAACACTTTCCCACCCCTTCCCACTGAAAAACATGCACGGATCTCATGGATCCGTGCATGCCTATCCGAACACGGTAAAAAAAAGCAGGTCTGGTTTTTTTTTAGCACTTTTTCACGATTTGTATTTTATCACGGCAGTGTTTGGCTATTGTCGGCAGTGTTTGTGATTTGCACTTTTTAGTAAATGACCGATTTCTACCAAATTGCAGGCGTATTTGACCGATGGTGTATTGATTCGTAATTTTTTCCTAGGACTTCCAAAAAAATACGAATACCCTCATCACTGCCGTGATTTGAGTTTAGTAAATTCCCGAGATGACACTTTGAAGAAAAAACACCATCTCGGTCAAAATCGGGACCTTAGTAAATATACCCCGGTGTATTGATTTGTAATTTTTTCCTAGGACTTCCAAAAAAATACGAATACCCTCATCACTGCCGTGATTTGAGTTTAGTCAATTCCCGAGATGACACTTTGAAGAAAAAACACCATCTCGGTCAAAATCGGGACCTTAGTAAATATACCCCACAGTATATTATAATTATACACACATACACACCCATGGAGACCCCCCCTGAATAAATCCTGCGTTTGCCCCTGAATACATCTACCCCAATGATCCCTATGGCTACATGCATTTTAAATAAGGTTTCTTTGTGGCTGCTCACAGTTTATGGGACCTCTTATAAAACACAATACACAAACAATTCCTAAAAAAATAAGTGTCTTTTCTTCATCAAGTAGATCTTACAAACTGTGGGCTCATTTACATGTGGATGTAAGTCATTTTTATGACATTCCTCTCAGATGTAGCAGTGCCAGTCCGCACCTATAGGTGTAACTTTCATAATCTCCCTGAAATACTTTTTCAAAAGTAGGCAAGTATGGTCTATAGCAGTGATTTTCAACCTTTTTAAACTCGTGGCACACTAATCAAGATTTTAAAATTGCCGAGGCACACCATCAGTTTTTTTAATCAAATATCTGCCCCTCATATTTCCACACACCTGCCCCCCCCCCTTAGTAATTCCACACACCTGCCCCCCCTTAGTAATTCCACACACCAGCTCCCCCCTTAGTAATTCCACACACCTGCCCCCCCATAGTAATTCCACACACCAGCTCCTCCCCTTAGTAATTCCACACACCTGCCCTCCCTTAGTAATTCCACACACCAGCTCCCCCCCTTAGTAATTCCACACACCAGCTCCCCCCTTAGTAATTCCACACACCTGCCCCCCCTTAGTAATTCCACACACCAGCTCCACCCCTTAGTAATTCCACACACCAGCTCCCCCCCTTAGTAATTCCACACACCAGCTCCCCCCTTAGTAATACCACACACCAGCTCCCTCCCTTAGTAATTCCACACACCAGCTCCCCCCCTTAGTAATACCACACACCTGCCCCCAGCACCCATAATAATTTGTCATGCTTTAATAACTAAATATCAGTGAGGAGCGCCGGGACCTCACCTCACCAGGCAGCACGGAGCAGCAGAGACTGTGTGAGTGGGCGGGCGACATGCGGTGCGTGACCTATGACTCACCATAGGTCACGGGCCGGCTGTCGGAACGAAAATGCAGTGCAGGGCTGGATGTGAACAGCCTGCCGGGCGGATGAGGTGGGGCTGTCTGGCAGGCGGTGGTGGCATGTCTTGCTGGCTGGCGGCAGCGGGTATGTGCGGCCGGTGCGGGCAGCGGTGTCAGGTCTTGCTGGCTAGCGGCAGCGGGTCTGTGCGGTGGGCGGCGGCACACCTAGCAACTGGTCGCGGCACACTAGTGTGCCGCGGCACACCAGTTGAAAAAGGCTGGTCTATAGGCTTCCACTATGGGTACAAATTCGAATGCAATTGCTCAGGCCCATTGTGAGCTGCCCAAAATGTGACTCGACAGTATACTGAGCCACAGAATGCACTGTCAAAGTCAGAAAAATATCTCTATACACACTGCCATATTTGCACCTCATTCTGGTCCGCGCTGCGCATGCGTGCGCTCTCCCGTGCGTGCGCATACTCACAGTCGCGGGCACCCGCAGGCGCACGGTATGCGTATTTACGGTAGAGTTTATGTGATCGTAGCGTGCGACTCAATCGTTACATATTTTCAGTAATAATGTATTTTGTAGATCATGGTCCCTTTGATAGATTCTGAAAGTTTAGTTAACATAGCATGTTCCTGAACAGAGAGATCCCTCTTTGTATTATACGAAGGGTCTAACAGGGGTCATACAGTGGTGTTTGGTACCCATCGGAAGAGTATTTAAATAGCAATATTCCGGTGTTGGTTTGGAGCGGATTAATCGCTCGTGCGAATAGTTATGAACATAAGAAGTTTATGTCCATTTACTATTATTTGTTCTTATTTAGTCATGCGGCGGGAAACTCAGTATCCCACCCACCTGAACAGTTGGAAGCAGTCACAGCCCACCTGTATGAATCAACCTATGACCTTTTGTTATAATGCGAAGCCGAATTCCTGTGTCCAATGAACAATGAGATTGTAGGGACCATTGAATTGTGTTGTGTGTGGGGCATAAATAGGCAGGCCGACCATATCCAGTTCACTCTCTTCAACGGTTCTCATTGCTGATAATCGGGAGCTGGATATCGAGGCGCATGCGATCGTTTCCCCTTGTGCGTAAGTGTTTCTCCGCAACTATATTGATCTTCTTGTTATTGTGGGCCAATTTCTCTCTCTCCCTCTCCCTTCTCCTCTTTCTCTCTTATTTTCCTTTAAATAGTAATTGTATTATATTTCCTGTGTAGTTATCTGGTTAGGTAGTCTATGTTATATTGTAGTGTATGATTTGTATTTGTATTAATTCTTTTGCAAGTTTATCATTCAAAATATATACATATTAGGCGTTGGACCCTAAGCCCAGGTATCTGTGTATTTCTTATAGTGTCTAGTATTCTCAGAGCGTCGGTGACGCTCAAACAGCTTTTAAGGTAATAAGGTTATACTGTGTTGCATTTACACTCTAACATTACACTAAGGTTTTACTGCACAATACACTGTTTATGGTTTAGATACAAAGGTTTAATATAGTGAGCGTCAGCGCCGCTGGTGATCTCCTCGTGGTCCCGAGCGTCCGCTACGCTATAGCGAATCATTACGTTAGTCAACAGCTAATAACGTGCCTGCCTGTGTTCTCTTGGCCGTGAGTGAACTTGACGCTTGAGCGTCTCGATCACGGCAAAGCGATTATTACGCAACTAGCGTACCCTTACGGTACTTCATACGTAGATAGCGTACAGTGTTCTTAGACCTCATAAAGGGTATTATATACGATAAATATTTAGCTTTATCAATTGCGGGCTCGTCCTGTCCTTCACATATCTACACTAGGTAATTTCAGCAGACATTATCCAGCAGCAAAGGGCGGGAGATCATATTCCTCGTAGTGCTGTTTGGATAAGCGTCTGCTTCTCTTAGTAAAGGGTGCTGAAGGAATCCGGGAACCGGAGGTAAGAACAAAACAATAGTGTCTTTTTAAAACTGTTTATTTTTCTGCCTTGCGCACACACGCACGCACACATATATATCTGCATTTCCTTTTCATTGGTGTATTTTCGTATGTCACTCTCCTGTTTGCCAGTTCTATAGTTGATAAACGTGCTTAGAGAGATTTGTCACTATTTCATAGTTTAAGAGTAAAGGTAATATAGTTAAAGTATAGACAAACACACAGCTGTGCCTGAGAGACAAGGCGAAGTCAGTGTGGTGCGCGGTAGATGATAAAGGATCATCTACATTGATAAACGTATAAATTGTGTTACGGTGGATCTTTGCTTTGCGTACACGTGTCTCTAACAAAAGACTGAGACTTGCGTACGCAATCCAAGGGCCGACGCACGCAGCGTATATTACGCAACGGAGCGTACGGGTACGCCCACGTAACTCAAATCACAAGTTTTTTTTTCTCTCCTCTCAACGCGATAAGTAGCGCCACGCGGTAAATAACGCCAGGCGATAAATCGCGCAAATCTATTTTTTTTTACATTCCAAATTTAAATTAACAGATCTTTCTCCTAATTGGTAACACATCTGGTCTAAAGAAAAATTTCTGCGCAGAAATAGAAATAGAAACAAAAGTGTATATGCGGTGAATGAGTGTTTGTTTTTACAATTTTAAAGGTTGAACCACAAGAAAAGTCGAGTACTCGTGAGGTACATGCGTGTAAGTGACGTACACGGTGGCTAGGGAGGCATCCCTGGTTAAATATACAATTTGAGCATTAGAGTGTAGCAGACCAGGAGGTCATACTGTAACAGACCAGGAGGTAATAACAGACCAGCAGGTTCAGGTACAGCAGACAAGGAAGTCCGCTATACAGTCCACAGGCACAACACCAAGAAAGGGTTGGTGCAACACCCATATAGGCCATATAAGCTCTGGCTGAAGGAATTCGCAGCCGAAATTTTCGATTCCGTTGGTCGCTCAGTACATAAGATTAGTTGCTTGTGTACTAAACGATTGTACCGCACGTAATTGTGTGCATTAGTAAACCTGACCGGTACTATTTGTGTACGAAGGTCATAAACGCTATTTGTACATTCTAACGTGATTTGTGTAATTTTTTTATTTTAAGGGAAGTTCGCTGCTCACTCAGGAACTATCCAGCAACCAATAGTTACTGGAAAGAGTAAGTGTTCTTCGGATCACCCTCACAGGTTCCAGTAAATAGAGGTTCAGGTCGCAGGGGCCCTAGGTCGAGTACGCCAGCACCATATCGGTGTGATCAGGTCGTATTGGTCGGCGTGGGCGAGTGAGTGGGGTACTCGGTAAACCGCCACCGTCAGCCTATTTTGGACATTTGGTTTGCGTAAGGGTTGGCTGGATAAAGCAACACTTTCGAACTATGGGGGCCACTTGTTCAGGTAGGGGGCGATCAACCTCGGTTCGGGTTGATTCAGTGAACCGACCAATTGGGTCGGCAAGGTATGTAATGTGTGAGAAATACGGAAGTCACACAGAAGCTTTATGTGATGAATGGGAGAGAATGACAGTACATGACGGGGAGAAATTCCCAAGAGTAGGTAGCTTCAGGTCAGAAGTGTTACAAAATTTAAGGAGGAGGATATGTCTCATTAAATCAACAAAGAGACGAATCAAACATTACGATTATTTGCAGTTGTGGCAACAGGAAGGTGACATACAGAGAGGATTGGCTCAAGCGGCGGGATCTGGCCCTATCAGGAAACTGATCGCCACGGCCCCACCGCCACCATATATATCAGGAGAAAAATTGGTTGCGGAGAATGACGCATTAAGGTGTAACAAACAACAAACTCTTAGCAACTGTGTAAATGTTAAAGATAATGTTAACCAATTAACCAATGCAAGTATTAACCCGTGCAAGTTGTACCCTGTTTTGAACTTCCCTCAGGAATGTGATCAAGAGGACGAATCGGCAACAATTTCAGCGCTCTCTCTAGCAGCCACCATAGCAGAGACCACAGTAGGCACAGCTCCACCCCCGAGATTAGTAACGAAAGCCCCTAGCGGAGGGATAGGTGAGGTCGTATCAACAGGTAAGTACGGCACCATACACTATGCTGAAACTATTTCACCACAGCCTGTAGAATCTACACAGAATGAGGTTGTTAGAGTTAATCCCGTTAGAGTAATAGCAGTGCCAAATGGGAAAACAGACACATCAGGAGCCACTCCCATTAGAAACATTGCCATGTACACCCCATTTTCCCGAATGGAATTAAGGACCATAGTGTCTGAATTCCCTGACCCTAGAAAAGACTTAGTTGCCAGTCAAAAATACATCAGAGACTTGGGTAACACTGTAGAGCCCAACAATAAAGACTGGCAGATATTGCTGAGAGCATGTTTACCCTCCAATGTTGACGCAACTCAATTTTTAGCTGATTGCGGATTAGATCAGGATGTACCTCTTACAGATGTGTACAACAAAGATAATGTAAAAAGAATAAGCTTACAGTTAAAAGAGTATTTCCCAGCGGTAGTCAGATGGAACAAGATATTCTCCATTAAACAGAAGGAGTCAGAGACAGCTGCAGAGTATTTTCACAGAGCATTATCAGAAATGGCAAAATACACAGGCATAGAGGACATTAAAACAAACACAAACCATCGAGAAGTAGCAGTATCGGTACTGATGAATGGTTTAAAAGAGTCATTGAAGACTAGGGTACAGACCACACAACCATGTTGGCGAGGTCTGTCTGTGGCTACTTTGAGAGAGGCTGCTATTGATCACGATAGGAACATCACCAGACACAGGGAACAACAAGGTGATAAATTAATGGCCGTAAGTATACAGGCCCTGACCACAAGGCAGCCTTTGTTTATACCACCAAACCCTGTGGGTAAGTCAAATGTGGTTACTTGTTATTCTTGTCATAAACAGGGACACATGGCACGAGATTGTAGAATGAAGAATTCACGAAATTCATACCAACCCCCTAGACAACGACACGACACACGACATTGGGAGCAAGGTCCGCAGAAATGGAGTTATGAGCCACATACAGGGGAAACAAAAAGATACCCCCCGAACAGAGACTGGCACGCCTCTGGTAGTTCCCAATTAACTCCGTCACAAGTAGTTGCTGCCAGCGGGATTCAGGGAGGTCACCATACCCAATAGGGGTGTGGCCATACCTGTAATCTGCAGCCAGTAAAATTGATTGCAAGTCTTGGAAGTGAACCAGAAATTGCAATCAATGTAGCTGGTAAATCATTAAACTTTCTTGTAGATACGGGGGCGGCCAAATCAGTGATCAATTCGACAGTGGGCATGAGGACCACTGGTAGGACAATTCCAGCCGTGGGAGTAACAGGAGTAGTCCAGCATTACCCTGTTAGCAAACCAGCAGAGATTACAATAGGGCCTTTACATACCAAGCATTCCTTTTTGCTGGCTGCATCGGCACCGACCAATCTCCTGGGTAGAGACTTACTGTGTAAAATGGGGTGCGTCATTTATTGTACTCCTGAAGGTGTATTCTTGGACATACCTGAGAATCACGCTCAGGAAGTGCGAGACATGTTAGACTCCCCGTCAAAATTAATGTCACATACCATTATGACAAATAGGACTCCCTCCCAAGTAGAAGAAATGACATCTCAGATACCAGAGTCACTTTGGACTAAAGATGGACAGGACACTGGATTAATGGCAAATGTAGCTCCGGTAGTTGTACAAGTAAAAGATGGTAGGATAGCTCCAAAAATCCCACAGTACCCTCTGAAGCCAGAGGTGGAGTTAGGAGTTTACCCAGTAATAGAGCGCTTGCTACAACAGGGCATTCTGATAAGAACGTCCAGCACTGCTAATAGTCCCATCTTCCCTGTGAAAAAGAGTGGGGGGAGGGGTTACAGGCTAGTGCAGGATCTAAGGGGGATTAACAAAATAGTTGAGAGTCAGTTCCC
Source organism: Pseudophryne corroboree (assembly GCF_028390025.1). Lineage (NCBI taxonomy): Eukaryota > Metazoa > Chordata > Amphibia > Anura > Myobatrachidae > Pseudophryne > Pseudophryne corroboree. The sequence goes on from NC_086446.1 coordinate 288,825,438, forward strand.
CGTAGTGCCAAATCCAGCTGTCATCCTAATGCAAATCCCTCCCACTGCGAAATTTTTCACTGTTATTGACCTCTGCTCCGCTTTCTTTTCGGTACCTCTGCACCCTGACAGTCAATATTTGTTTGCATTTACATACAGAGGAGTCCAATACACATGGACTCGATTACCACAAGGATTCATAGATAGCCCAAGTATATTTTCTCAGGCTTTGCATGATTGTTTACAGTCTTTCCAACCAGTGAGTGGATCAGTATTAATACAGTACGTGGATGATCTACTACTGTGTTCTGATTCATTGGAGGCATCCCTGAAGGATACGAAACAGCTCCTGTTTCATCTTTCAGACACAGGACACAAGGTTTCCAAAGACAAGTTGCAATTATGCCAAACTAAGGTAAAATATTTGGGACACTGTTTAACACAAGGACTGAGACACCTGACCGCTGATAGAATTCAAGCAATTAGAGACATGACTCTGCCACAAACCCAGCAACAGATCAGAACATTTTTAGGAATGTGTGGGTATTGCCGTAATTGGATCCCAGGGTTTTCCATTTTAGCGTTACCTTTGCAGGAGATGGTCTCCTCAAACAAACCTGATCGGATTTCGCATACAGACGAATCTGAGGCAGCATTTGAGAGACTTAAACAGTGCCTAACGCAGGCACCAGCATTAGGTATGCCGGACTATGGGAAACCCTTTGAACTATACGGAACAGAAAGTGCTGGTTGCGCGGCAGGCGTACTAACCCAAAAGCACGGTGATGCCAGCAGGCCAGTAGCATATTACAGCGCTCAGCTAGACACGGTAGCGCGATCCCTCCCCACATGCTTGCGAAGCGTTGCTGCGATAGCATTGCTAGTAACGAAAAGCGAAGACGTCGTGCTAGGTCACAACCTCACAATTCATACACCACATGCAGTGTCAGCCTTGTTAAATTCTGCCCAAACCAGGCACGTCTCATCAGCGCGGTTTACAAGATGGGAATTGGCACTAATGGCCCCCGTAAACATCACCATAAGGAGATGCAGTGCATTAAATCCTGCAACATATCTCCCAGGTGTGTCTGGACAGACCCAAAGGGTGGAGGATGAGAGTACTGGGGAAGGAGGATTTAATACAAAGGAAGACACTCATGATTGTATGGAATATTTGACCCAAAATTTTACCGCAAGGCCTGACATCAGTGACAACCCACTGGAAGATGTAGAACTTACGTTCTACACGGACGGTAGTTGTCATAGACAGTCAGACTCGGGAGACTTGTGTACTGGATACGCAGTCGTAGATGACCACGGCACCATAGAAGCGGAACCGCTAGGCCCACCTCACTCAGCCCAGGTTGCTGAACTGGTCGCCCTAACCAGAGCATGTGAATTGGCTAAGGGAAAATCAGCCAATATCTACACCGATTCTAGATACGCATTCGGGGTAGTCCATGATTTCGGAGCCCTATGGCGCCTCAGAAATTTCATGACGGCAGCTGGTACACCGGTAGCGCATGCAGCTCACATAAAAAGGCTTCTAACAGCGATACAGGAACCCGACAGAGTGGCTGTTATCAAATGTAAAGCACATACATATAGCCAAGACCCAGTATCACTTGGTAACAGCCGAGCAGACGAAGCTGCTAAATTAGCAGCTGCTACCCCCAGACAGACAGACACCACACAACTGATGGTATTTAATACCATCAACACACAGAAGTTGTGTGAAATGCAAAATTTGTGTTCCACACAGGAAAAGGCAGTCTGGAAGGCAAAGGGATATGGCCAGGAGTCCTCAGGACTCTGGACGGATGGACATGGTAAACCAGTGGCCCCCAGAGCATATCTTCCATGTTTGGCTGTAGCAGCTCACGGGCTGACTCATCTAGGCAAGGAAGGGATGTGCAAGTTGGTAAGAGCATATTGGTGTGCCCCAGGATTCTCCTCTTATGCGAGTAAAAGAGCCATGTCATGCCTTACCTGTTTGAGAAAGAATATTGGAAAGGCAATACCTACAGAACCATCCCATATCCCACCTGCCGGCGGCCCTTTCCAGGTAATACAGATTGACTTCATTCAATTACCCCCTTGTCGAAATTTGAAATATGTACTTGTTTGTATAGATGTTTTTTCAAATTGGGTCGAAGCATTTCCGGCGGCCACAAATACCGCTATGTTTACTGCTAAGAAAATTGTGCAGGAATTTGTATGTAGATATGGTATCCCTAGAATTATCGAAAGTGATAGGGGTACCCATTTTACAGGTGATGTCTTTCAAGGAATGTGTAAATTGATGGGAATTGATAGCAAGCTGCACACTCCATACCGTCCACAGGCGAGTGCGAAAGTGGAAAGAGTGAACAGCACTATTAAAAATAAACTGAGTAAAGTGATGGCAGAGACAGGATTGACATGGCCAGAAGCTTTACCCATTGTACTGTACAGCATCAGAACCACTCCCAGGTCCCCTCTTAATCTGTCTCCCTTTGAAATCTTGTTTGGTCGACAACCGCATGTTATGATTAACCCTCAGGATGATTTGAAATGTAACAATGAAGTGACTGTAAAATACTTGATTAACATGAGTAAACAGTTGAGGAATCAAAATGATAATCTGAAGTTAGTGATTCCTGATTTACCAGATAGTAATTGTCATGACATTGAACCTGGGGATTATGTAATGATACAGAATTTTCTACGCTCAGGTTGCCTTATTGACAGATGGGAAGGACCATACCAGGTCTTATTGACTAGCACTACAGCATTGAAGGTTGCTGAGAGAGAGACTTGGGTTCATTCGTCCCACTGTAAAAAGGTTGCTGATCCAGAGAGGTCCCGTGATAAGGAACAGACGGTAGAGGTTGTATCACTGGAGTGTCTGTTCCAGGAAGATTGAGGCGGCACCTGAGCATTGAAAATCACAAGACCAAAAGCAGTTGTCGATCCCCTGTTCCCTTTTATTGTTTTTCTCCAACTCCCCATCCCCTCTCCCTCAAATTATTTTTTTCCCCCTTCTCATTCTTCTCCGTTTCCTCCTACAAGATGGACTTGCCCCAAGAGACTGTGATCCGGATTTTCCTGTTGACCATGATGTTGACCAGAGCAGTCTGTTCCGGCGAGAGTACCATGGAGGTCGAGAGAGGTTCTGGAATGGGTTCTGATGACAGAGATGGAGGCGTAGTTTTCCAAGAACAACTTAACCAACAAGTAAAGGCGAGTATCAGAAAACGATCCGATAGCATTGACCATAGAAGGAATTGTGAAGGATTGTTAGCTGAAGAAAACTGTATCTGTCGGCTCTGTAACAATGTCATTGAGGATGGGTGCATTAAGAAATGCCAATCCAGTTTTAATATCCATATGGACCGGCATCCATTGAGTGACTATCACTCCTTAGTGGGTAGTGTGTTAAATAAAACAGATTGTTGGGTATGCTCTCAAGTACCTCAAGGTCATAGCAAATCAGGACTAGTACCATTTCCTTTAACGATAGGGGAGGTACTTGAGTTAAGTGGTGGGAGACCGGTGGACAGAAGGTTTAATATCTCCAGTCCTCCTAGTTTGAAGCTCCACCAATACCATGTGGATAGGTCCCTATTATGTTTCAACATCTCCAATCCCCGAAAGCCGGGAAATTGGGAAGTGTCATGGAGTAATCAAACCATGACCTTTTCGCATAGAGCAGATAGAATGCCTACAGATACAGAGCTTGTACGCCACATAGCCAGTAGAGGAAAATCTTTCCGGTATAGGTATACCTTAGGAAATAGGATTACTAGAGTTGGAGAGGTATCACCAGGATACTGTGCACATATCGTACAACCTGATACGTGTACTAAGCAGATGGAAGAATTAGGGTTAGGAGATTTCACATGGAAGGTGTGTAATATGGTTATGTCCTACTCCGTCCCATATGTTCTCCCCGATGATGCATATTTCATATGCGGGAGAAAGGCGTACAAGTGGCTTGCCCCAAACTCTGAAGGATTGTGTTATATTGGAAAAGTACTGCCTGAAGTAATGACTGTATCACATGACAAAATGAAAGACATACACCGTGGTGCCCAAGCTCCTTATACTCACACCCATTACGAGCACGTTGTTAAGAGGCACCTGATAGAGAAGACAGAGCATCCGGCCTCTGATCTGATAGGTGAATCCACCGGGATTCAATTCTTAATCGCGTTAGATTTCACCCGCACCGCTAGAGGAGTGCTGAATTATAAATACATATCTGCGCTCGCCAATTTGTTAGATAATATCACTGAAATGTATGATGACACGTTTAGGTATACTGGAAGAGAACTTCAGGCTTATAAAACAGAACTGGTACAGCATAGAATGATTCTTAATTACCTCACAGCAGTGACAGGCGGATATTGTGTCACACTGGCAACACAATACGGCGTGAAATGTTGCACATATATTACGAATAGCACCGAGGACCCGGTCGAGGTCATAGACCAAAATATGGACGATATTCTCCAATTGAAGTGGGAATTTCGCAGGAGACACAATCTCACTCTTGCTGCTGTAGGAAATGAGCTGACTGGTTGGGTGTCATGGTTGAACCCGCGAAATTGGTTCTCTGGTTTAGGAGACTGGGCTCAAGGAGTCATAATGGATGTTGGGAAGTTTCTCCTATGTATCTTAGGTGTTGTCATATCGATTGGATTGATATTTAGATGCGGTCAGGCTTTAATGAAGTGCAAACATCGTACAAGGGTAATGAGTTTGAGGAGTGAGGAAACTGTAATTCCAATGGACTTGATTTACGACCCAACGGTAGAAACAATGATGTAATGAAAATGCGATTATACGGTCCGTTTCTTTCACCTGTTTTTCCGTTTTCTCCAAGGTAAAAAGACCCACTTGGACGAGGAATTTGATGAGCCGATATACAGACAACAGAGGGATTAAAGAAGAAGTTTTGACAACCTGATACACAGATTCTTGATGAACTATGCCATGGATCCCCAGTTTCCCTAGAAATTTTAAAATTACGCTAGCCCAACACTTTTGTAAATCTATGGACATTGACAGCTTTTGCTCGCACCTTATGGGCAAAAGCACAAAGAAGACTGCATTCAACAGACACCAAACAAGACCTCAATCGACAAATGTACATTTACCTGACATAGAATACCACCGCATTTACCGTAATTATGTCTTTTCTTCATTTCTACAACCCTCAGGTAATGACACACATAGTCGATAGGGAATACAGGCACAGATATCAGCAATCACATATCTCCCCCATTCATGTATCATCAACTAAAATGTGCTCCCCCATTTTGTTACAACCAAAGCCGAAAAGAGCTCGGTAAAGTTTGACAGCCCATCCACAGACCCGTACCACGGGATAAGAAGGAATTCAAATGTATACTTCGCAATACCTCGAAGCTTGATTTAAAACACGTACGGCACGATGATACATGACCCCCAAGCACGGATTCATACACACATGCTTCTGCTATCTCACTAGGTCATACCCTTTTCCTACCTTCTCCTCTCCTCCCCTACCCAACCATGTAAATGTATTAACCCCTGACATATATTTTTCTCTTTTGAAATGTTTTAAAAGGTGGCAGTTATTATTGACTGCCAAAGGGTGGACTGTCAAAGTCAGAAAAATATCTCTATACACACTGCCATATTTGCACCTCATTCTGGTCCGCGCTGCGCATGCGTGCGCTCTCCCGTGCGTGCGCATACTCACAGTCGCGGGCACCCGCAGGCGCACGGTATGCGTATTTACGGTAGAGTTTATGTGATCGTAGCGTGCGACTCAATCGTTACATATTTTCAGTAATAATGTATTTTGTAGATCATGGTCCCTTTGATAGATTCTGAAAGTTTAGTTAACATAGCATGTTCCTGAACAGAGAGATCCCTCTTTGTATTGTACGAAGGGTCTAACAGGGGTCATACAGTGGTGTTTGGTACCCATCGGAAGAGTATTTAAATAGCAATATTCCGGTGTTGGTTTGGAGCGGATTAATCGCTCGTGCGAATAGTTATGGACATAAGAAGTTTATGTCCATTTACTATTATTTGTTCTTATTTAGTCATGCGGCGGGAAACTCAGTATCCCACCCACCTGAACAGTTGGAAGCAGTCACAGCCCACCTGTATGAATCAACCTATGACCTTTTGTTATAATGCGAAGCCGAATTCCTGTGTCCAATGAACAATGAGATTGTAGGGACCATTGAATTGTATTGTGTGTGGGGCATAAATAGGCAGGCCGACCATATCCAGTTCACTCTCTTCAACGGTTCTCATTGCTGATAATCGGGAGCTGGATATCGAGGCGCATGCGATCGTTTCCCCTTGTGCGTAAGTGTTTCTCCGCAACTATATTGATCTTCTTGTTATTGTGGGCCAATTTCTCTCTCTCCCTCTCCCTTCTCCTCTTTCTCTCTTATTTTCCTTTAAATAGTAATTGTATTATATTTCCTGTGTAGTTATCTGGTTAGGTAGTCTATGTTATATTGTAGTGTATGATTTGTATTTGTATTAATTCTTTTGCAAGTTTATCATTCAAAATATATACATATTAGGCGTTGGACCCTAAGCCCAGGTATCTGTGTATTTCTTATAGTGTCTAGTATTCTCAGAGCGTCGGTGACGCTCAAACAGCTTTTAAGGTAATAAGGTTATACTGTGTTGCATTTACACTCTAACATTACACTAAGGTTTTACTGCACAATACACTGTTTATGGTTTAGATACAAAGGTTTAATATAGTGAGCGTCAGCGCCGCTGGTGATCTCCTCGTGGTCCCGAGCGTCCGCTACGCTATAGCGAATCATTACGTTAGTCAACAGCTAATAACGTGCCTGCCTGTGATCTCTTGGCCGTGAGTGAACTTGACGCTTGAGCGTCTCGATCACGGCAAAGCGATTATTACGCAACTAGCGTACCCTTACGGTACTTCATACGTAGATAGCGTACAGTGTTCTTAGACCTCATAAAGGGTATTATATACGATAAATATTTAGCTTTATCAGCACAGTATACTGAGCCACAGAATGCACAGTCCACAGAGTCTTTGTCAGTGGTCTCCAACCTTAATTGGATTGTGAGCTACTCGAGAAAAATGAAACCTCCTGAGGAGCTACTCAGGATTCTTTAAAAAAATGCTGTACTTGAATAGTTGCTGGTGCTCTCTCAGTGTTAAGACTGGACTCGTAGGCAGTGGCGTAGCTATAAATTTTGCACCCTCCTGCCAAAAAAAGTTTCTGGTGCCCCTCCCATTGCTATATTAAAAGTAAAGAATTAGCGCGCGCCATGGGCATGCGTGATCCAAAAAGAGTGTGTGGCCTCACTGCAAGGGGTGTGGTATTGCAGGAAATGACTACTTTATACCCCAGTTTTGCAACCTGCACACCCAGATATTGGCCACCACAGGAAAAAAAATCCTGATTCATACCTGTTACATTATTTGTCATTTTTCCTCCTTTTGTTAATGTCCGTTACACATTATGCTACACACCACAATGCCCGTGACACATTATACCACACACCTTAATCCCACTTACATATGCCACACACGTAATGCTCGTTACACATTATGCCACACACGAAGTGCTTCTGACACATTATTACACATACCATAATGCCCTTGACACATTATGCCACACACTGCAATGCCTGTGATACATTATGCCACAAACCACAATGCCCTTGACACATTATATCACACACCGCATTGCCCATGAAACAGTATGCCACACACCATAATGCCCATTACACATATTATCACACACTGCAATGCCTGTGATACAGTATGCCACACACCATAATGCCCATTACACATTTTATCACACACCGCAGTGCCAGTTATACACACAGTAATGCCACACACCATAATGCCCTTTACACATTATATCACACACCGCAATGCCAGTTATACATTATGCCACACAATGTAATGCCCATTACACATTATGCTCCACAGTAAGGCTTCTAATTAATTTTAAATTACCTGCTCATTGTCAGGGGTCTCATGCTCATTGCCAGGTGTTTCACGCTCGTTGCAGGGGTGTCATGCTCTGGGTTCCATGCTTGTTGCCAGGGGTGTCATGCTCATAGCCAGGGATCTTGTTGGCAGTGGTGTAATGTTTGTTGCCAGGGGTGTAACTCTCTGCATGTCATGCTTGTTGCCAGGTGTGTAATATTCTGCGTGTCATGCCTGTTGTTAGGGGGTCTTGTTGGCAGGGGTGTAATGCTGGTTTCAGGGGTGTAATCAGGGCCGGCCCACCGCATACGTGGGGTACACAGCTGCGTAGAGCGCCAGATGATGAAGGCGCTGCCGCAGTGTTACCCTGCTGCCTGCAGCCACGCTGGAGGAGGTAGCCCCTCTGCGGCTCTCCCTCCTGTCAGTGCAGCTGATTGACAAGACTTTCAACCACTGCTGTTTCCCTGTCCTGCCTCCTACCTGCATTCTCCGCCCCTTCTCTCATGCTATCCAATCAGAGGTGTCCCAGGGAGAGAAGGGCGGAGAAAAAAAGTCCTCTCCTGGTCCCCGTGCGATCGGGACCCTCCATGGGGATTGTTTGTCCATTTATCTTTCATTTTAACATAGTGACACATGACACAGCAGGCCACTGTCTCACCGCTGCACCATGCCACCAATCTGTTCCGCTCCCTCCCCCAGCTCTGGCACTGCTCGGTCCCCCATACTTTCCCGTAGCACCTGTTACTGCTAAGCATTCTCTTTTCCCTGTGCCTCACTGCTGCCTCTGTGCCCCTGACCCTAGGCCCCCCCCCCCCCCGCCACGACAGCGCTGGGTGTAATGGAAGTGCCGGGAGCACCAGCGCTGAATGCTTCCAGCACTTCCGGGTAACTATAGCGTCTGTCTCCTTCACGACGGAGGAGCGTTACGGACCGGCCGGGGGGGGGGGGGGGGGGGGGGGAGTTAATTGCGGACTCCCCTTAAAGTTGGGCAGAGGCAGCAGCCAGCACAGGTCAATCGACCCGGATTGTGGCTGCGAGCGACGGGTTGGCGACCGCTGGTCTAGGTTAAGTGATAGCACTCGGTGGGAATCATGAAAAACTTGACCCATAGTAGTAATAAAGGAGTCCAGATTTTGCAAGATATCAAGGTAAGGGCTTCTTCAATCAAAAGATTAGTTATGAAGATCTAAAGCCCCGTACACACGGGAGATTTCCCCAGAGATGTGTGCTGAGCGATCTAGCATGAATGCTCAGCACACATCTTTCCCCCGCTCAGCACACAGCGTGATGTGTGCTGAGCGAGGGGGGCCCTCATTTCATCCAGCGGTGAAATGAGCGATGTGCTAGATTGTGCCTGCATGCAGGCCAATTTAGCACTGGCGATAGCGACGCGCTGGGCCGCGCATAGCTATCGCTGTGGGGCATACACATGGAGAGATCCATGCTTAATCTAGTTAGATTGCTTAGAATTTAAGCACGGATCTCTCCGTGTGTAGCCCCTTTAATTTTTTCATCAGTAACCTGTGAAGATGCATATGAAAAGTAATGTGACCTTGATTTAATAAAGCTCTGTATTGGTGAAACTCCCCAGTGGACTTTGAAGCAAAAGTATTGTACAGCAGCAGTTATTTTTTCTTAAGGTTTTCTGCAAATTAGTTTTGTGCTCAGTGAGAGTGAACAGGGATTAGCAGTTCCCCATAAACAAACTCTTATCTGTTGTTTGACTGTACCTAACACACTTCCTCACGGGGACTGCATTTTTCAGCCAGACTTTTCAATAATAGTTTGAAGCCAGTATCAGAGCCCAGTAGTCGGAAATTAATGCAGCCTGAGATAGGTTCAGCAGAAAAAAAGTGTTAAAGCAGAAGCCAAGTATAGAACACACCAGCAATGTTGCGTAATGCAGCAACAACTAATTTACTGGGCAGGAACTTGATAACCAGACAAAAGAAAGTGACAGGACCTGGTACCTATAGGAAGTAAAATATTGGTGCTAGAATCCAAGGTAAAAATTACCACAAATAGAAAGGTAAGGAACTGTCCAACTCAGGGGTGGATCCAGAAGAAAATGATAGGGGGGGCACCATGGAAGGGGAAGTACATTTGCGTGCGGCTTCGGTGCATGTGAGGTGGCGCTTCTTATACAATGCCCACAGTTGTAGCGCTCATTATGCAATGTCCACTGTACTGGTAGTGCCCCTTATATAGACCCCATAGTAGTGGTGCCCCTTATGCAATGCCCGTATTGCCCCCAGTAGTAATGTTGCCTGTAGTAATGCCCGCAGTCATTTAGTGAGCGTGGCCAATTAAAATGAGACGTGATACACAGACATATGCCCCCAATAGTGCAGTGCCAAATCCACAATTGCCCCCACAGTGCCAGATCCACAATTGCCCCCACAGTGCCAGATCCACAAATGCCCCCACAGTGCCAGATCCACAAATGCCCCCACAGTGCCAGATCCACAAATGCCCCCACAGTGCCAGATCCAAAAATGCCCCCACAGTGTCAGATACAAAAATGCCCCTACAGTGCCAGATCCAAAAATGCCCCTACAGTGCCAGATCCAAAAATGCCCCTACAGTGCCAGATCCAAAAATGCCCCCACAGTGTCAGGTATACAATTGCCCCCACAGTGCCAGGTAAACAATTGCCCTCACAGTGCCAGGTAAACAATTGCCCCCACAGTGCCAGGTATACAAATGCCCACACAGCATGTATACTATACAAATGCCCCCACAGCAGTTCTGCAGCTGCTTACCGCTGCTGCTGCTTCTCTGCCGGCTCTGAGGGTGTCAGGAGGAGAGCGCGGCTATATCTGGCGGCGTGTAGGACTTCAAACTAGCCACCAGTTCGTGAGCCAATCAGAGCTCGCGGACCGGCGGCTCCTGATTGGCTGCCGGTCCGCGAGTTCTGATTGGCTCACAAACCGGCGGCTGGTTTGAAGTCTGCAACACGCTGCCAGATAGCCGCGCTCTCCTCCTGACAGCTGAGACTCGCTGCCGCTGGACTGAGCGGCAGCGTGCCTCAGTGACACAAACGGGGGGGGACGGATGGGGCCACAAATGACAGGGGGGGCACGGGCCCGAGTACCCCCCCCTGGATCCGCCACTGGTCCAACTGCTAGTGCAGCTCAGTCAGGAGAGCAGCAGCCTTCAGGGGCAGAAGCCCTGAGTTTGAATCAATACACTTCTAGCGGGTGGTCTTCAGTTTTCCGGCGGCCGGGATCCCGACGACCAGCATTCCAGCGCCAGCATCCCGATCGCCAGCATACTGACAGCTTTTCTCCCCTGGGGGGAAAATAGAGCCCTGTCGGTATGCCGGCGGTCGGGATTCCAGCGCCGGTATGCTGGCCGCCAGGAGCCCGACCACCGGCATACCATACTACACCCCATCTAGCTATCAGTGACAATAACCATCAGTATGTACCATGGCATTATTCCTTCAGGGATCCGGTATGTTTTATCAGCAGACGGGATGCTGGCTGTCAGTATACCGGAATCCCAACAGTGAGTCAGCAAGTCTGCTCGCCATGCTTTGGGTCCAGTGGCTGGCTTCGCTTACCACAGGATATATTCCCACTCAGTTGGAGGCGTGAACCCATCAGCCGAGTGGGAATAACCTGTGGAGTTCGGGATACCGGCCATTTGACATTCACTGTCTGTCGGGATTCTTACAGGGAGTCACAGTGATTATACAGTATTTACATGAACAAAGTCATGTGACCAAAGTTGCAGCAGAATTCTAAATTGTCGCATAAGAAAAAATAAACCTCTGCCATTTACAGGAATCAAACCCGGGTTCATTGGTATGCTTAGCAGTCACACTACTGCTAGACCAAAGCAAACTCGCTGTCAACTCATGCACGGGTGGTCTTCAGTATGCCGAATGTCGGGATCCCGGCGCACAGTATACCGGCGCCGGAATCCCGACACCCTGCATACCGAAAGATATTCTCCCTCGTGGGGGTCCACGTCCCCCCTGGAGGGAAAATAAATAGCGTGGTGCGCATAGCGTGCCACCGTGCCCGCAGCATGGCGAGCGCAGTGAGCCCTCAAGGGGCTCCTTTGCACTCGCCATGCTGTCAGTATGCTGGCATACCATACTACACCCCTCATGCACACCCACATAGTGATGTCACTGATAGCAGTGTTTTTTTTATTTTTTTGTTGGGCAAAAGATGCAGTCAGCTCAGTGCAAAAAGTACTTTTTCTTTGCTTATAAGTGTAAATGCTCGTGAGCGCCCCAGCCGTATACAGTATAAACAGTTTGCTTACATGAAAAAACACACACATAGAAGCAGTCTTTTTTGTGTCCTGACTCAAATGTGATCATTTTCAACAATTCCCTTGGAGCCCACCGTTAATTTGCAAGAGATGTTACAGCATCACTGTGTCTCTGTCGCACATCACTACTGCACAGTATGTGCAACCTAAATTACTGTACACAAATAACTTTATTTACACTATAAAGCTTAACAGTAAGTGACTGGCCTACTTGTCACTGCTTGCTATGGTATACAGTAGAATTCTGTAGTGCAATATCCGTCCGCTGCTATTGTTTTCAGCACTGTAATTTTCCTTAGTGGAGCAATCCACATCCCCCACCCAATGGTGAATCTGTGTATTGCATGGTGTGGATCCTTTTGCGCGTTAGTATGCCTTACCACGCCAACTATATTTATGCCATGACTAAAGAATTATTATGATCACTGGGATAGTACTTTGTTGGGCCACAATTTGCCCTGAAAATGTAATGAATTCATCTAGCCATGGGTCCTAACAAGCGTCGGTATGTTTTGAGGCTAATATTAGCCCAAATGTGATAATCTGCATTTCCATAAAGTTGCCTCCACCAGCCTGAAGAGTTGTGATGTTGCAATAAGGATCCTTGCTTTTGTGCCGTTGTCTCCATATCCTCACTCTACTATCCGCATGATGTCATTTAAAGCATGATTCATCAGATCACATGACCCATTTCCAATCGTTTACTGTCCAATGATTTTGTTCCTAAGCAAACTGGAGGCATTTTACCTTGCTTGCAGATGATAAATGGCACACAGGCAGGCCTTTTGCTCCAGTATCCCCTACAATGTATTGTGTGGCATAATGTTCATTGAGAGGCCATCTGAATTGATCAGATTATCCATAATTTGATAGACTGTTGCCCATCTGTGCGACAAGTCGACCCACTCTCCATTCCACTTCAGCATTCAGTAACCAATTACAACCACAGGCCTTGCGCTTAGATCCAGTTTTTTTGTCTGCTGGTCAATTCTGTGTACACTTTAAGAAATGTCGCCCTCAGACAATTCACCAGAGCAGTTGTTTTGCTAATGGTCACACTACTGCTAGAAGCGCAACAATCATTCTACATTCAAAGTCCTTAAGATAACATAGTTTACCCATTATTCATAAGTGATGCACTGCATTAGTCTCTGCTTACCTTCACCTTTCTGTTCTTGTACAGATTTAGACATCCTACGTTATCTATGGAATAGCTACTTTACACAAAACCACCTGATGGACATAATACAGTAATTCAACCACGACACCATCAAAGAAATTAGCTAGGATTAGCAATATCTAAGGTACAAGTGGGTTATTCAGTAAAGATTGCAGATTCTGCTAAAAAGCAGGATCTGCAATCCCTTCTATAGCATGCTTGGGGCCACCCATTGCAGGGCAAGGCTGCCCAGTATACGAACTGATGACCACCAGCTGCGACTACAATTTACACTGCTGTCTCAGCAATTGTAGATGACCTCCTGTAGCTGCAGCTAGGCTGCTAATGCAGGCTGTCAGCTGCCATGTTTACCATCAGAGTGGCTGCGTGCGATGTCATGCAGCCGTCTCGAATACACTGCTGCCCTGCCCCCTTTTTCACTGTGCCACTCCCGCAATGGTCTGTCGCTGCCCCCTGCGAACGCCTCTACCTTTCAATCAGCACCCATTGTGAACTGATCGCATTCGGCAACCGTGCTCGTGCAGGATGGAACCTGTGCGTGTGCACTGGTGTCGCCGAGGGGGTAATTGCAGTCCCAACGCTTACCGATGCTACCTGAATAACCCTTTAAATCAACAAAATCCTTGATATATAATGTCAAAATTTGTGTCTGGCGGTGCACCAGGGGACGATATATAAGGAGCTACTGTAGCTAGAATGTACTTCCAGGGCTGAAGGGCTGTGTGAGCCCAGCCCTACAGGTCTGCAGCGATGCTGGGGGGGGGGGGGAAAGGTGTTAACCGGGGGAGTTAACCAGTGCCGCAACTAGACATTTTAGCGCTGTGTGCAAGAAATGGCATCGGCACCCGCCCTTATGTAAAATAGAGGCAGTGTGCGCATCAAAAATATAGGGGCGTGGCTTCACAGGGAAGGGGTGTGGCCACAAAATACCAATTCATATTACGGTGCACACTAGTCTTCATTATTCAAATGATGCTGCACAGTAGTGCCACTACACCAGGTAGAGCCCCTTTTACACATTATGGCAGGTAGAGTCCCCTTTTTACACATTGCTGCAGACAGCGTCCCCTTTTTACACATTACGGCAGACAGCATCCCCTTTTTACACATTACAGCAGACAGAATCCCCCTTTTTACACATTACGGCAGACAGCATCCCCTTTTTACACATTACAGCAGACAGAGTCCCCCTTTTTACACATTATGGCAGACAGAGTCCCCCTTTTTACACATTACGGCAGACAGAGTCCTCTTTTTACACATTACAGCAGACAGAGTCCCCTTTTTACACATTACAGCAGACAGAGTCCCCTTTTTACACATTACAGCAGAGTCCCCCTTTTTACACATTACGGCAGACAGAGTCCCCTTTTTACACATTACAGCAGACAGAGTCCCCTTTTTACACATTACGGCAGACAGCATCCCCTTTTTACACATTACAGCAGACAGAATCCCCCTTTTTACACATTACGGTAGACAGAGTCCCCTTTTTTACACATTACGGCAGACAGAGTCCCCTTTTTACACATTACAGCAGACAGAGTCCCCTTTTTACACATTACAGCAGACAGAGTCCCCCTTTTTACACATTACGGCAGACAGAGTCCCCTTTTTACACATTACAGCAGACAGAGTCCCCTTTTTACACATTACGGCAGACAGTCCCCCTTTTAACACATTACGGCACAGTCTCCCTTTTTTACACATTACAGCAGATAGAGTCCACCTTTTACACATTACGGCAGACAGAGTCCCCTTTTTACACGTTACAGCAGACAGAGTCCCATTTTACACATTACGGCAGACAGAGTCCCCTTTTTACACATTACGGCAGACAGTCCCCCTTTTTACACATTACGGCAGACAGAGTCCCACTTTTTACACATTATGGCTGACAGTCCCCCTTTTTACACATTACGGCAGACAGTCCCTCTTTTTACACATTACGGCAGACAGTCCCCTTTTTTATACATTATGGCAGACAGGCTCCTCGGTGCAGGTAGTCAGGCAGATCCTGGGCAGGGGAGAAGGAGGAGGATGGAGGGGGACTTGGGAGCCGCAGCAACGCACTGTAATTTGTGGCGGAACCGCTGCAGCTGTTCCTCTTCTTCCACATATGCTGACTGCCGCTGCAGTGAATGCTGGGATGCGCTTCCCTCATCCCGGCATTCACAGTGGCTGCGTCCAGCCTATGTGGAAGGAGAGGGACAGCTGCAGCGGCACCGCCACCAATTACAGTGCGCTGCTGCAGCTCCCGAGTGCCGTTCCCTCCTCCTCCTTCTCCACTGTCCCCGGAGCTGTTGCTCCTCTCCTCGCTCATGTAATGAGTCAGTTTGACTCATTGCAATGCCGCTGACTAAAGTCCCCTTGGAACAGGGATGCTGTCAGTTGCGCCCTCAGAGCGACTGCGCTGTGTGCCAGGCACACTTGGCGCACACATAGTTACGGCCCTGGGGTTAACCCCTGTGTGCTGCACTGGGGGAAAGTACCAACACTGCACATATAATAAAATGAAATGCACTAAAATAAATATTGCTTTTAAGCTCAGCTGGAATGTCTTGGCATATAAAAGCCTGGTGCTGCAGGGCACTAGGCACAGACTATATAAGCATTGCAAAGTATAACGTTTTTACTATTAAACATGTTTTCAATTAATATGTGTTATTTAAACAAAAATGCACTAAGGGGAATCCGGAGCTCTCTATGGGCTGCTAGGATACAAAGGTTCTGTATATACCAAACAGAAGATGTATACCTGTTTGGTATATATATTCTGTGACTTCAAGAAGAGTTGTACTGTTGTGAACATCTGTATGCTGCTATACTGTACTTCCGAACAATATCTGCAAGGGGAAGAAACTTTTTGAGCAATAAATATCTTGCCTCCAAGATGACTGCATCTGTATCCTGCAAAAAACATAATTGCACCAAACGCTACTCCGCTCTCTGGATGTTCTAGGTTGAGTGCAGTGTCTCCAAGCTCCACACTGCCAGCTACCGTGCAAGGATTCGTCCATTAAGAGGGATCAGTGGGAATCAGCTGACACCAATTCTGAGGTGTGGCAGCAGTTTGTCTACTCATATACAGCAGAAAAAAGTGGTTCCAGGTGCCGATTCTAGGAACCTGGTGGTGGCAGCACATTACCCGCCCACTGTGAAGTGGTTGGAGTCAATAGTTACTGGTGGTGAGAGGTAATCCCTTATTAGCCCAGGTCCAGTGGGATCAAAAAATCTGTAATCACCATGCACAGCAAGGTGACACCACCGGTCACACCAACTTACTACTCTCCTGCAGTTTTCACTCATGACTTGTTACCTGTAATATCCTCGATCTGCCACCAGAAAAGGGATTTTAAATTTTATAATATTTCCTTATTCATCTACTGTAGTAACAGGTGGTATACCCCCAACCCACCACTGCAACCATATGTACATCCCACACATACCTGCTCCACTTACCTCCAAAACATGCCTCCTGTACTGTTCTTGCTTACAAAACATACCTCCTGTACTTGCCTCCAGTACATACTCCCATACATACCATCAAAATTTGCCCCTGTAGTTAACTCCAAAACATAACCCCATACATATGTGGTACCCTGCCTCTGGGGTACCCCTGATTTAACTGTTGGGGCTGCCACTGATGCCAAAGCAGCCTAATGAGGAGTCCTTAGAGTGGAGACTGCAGGGGTTAATATTCCCATCCCAGTTGCTCAGCAACCGCAGCACCAGGGAGGGGAAACCATTAAGGCACTAGGACCCAGGACTTGTGGAATATGTCCCAGCAGCGCGAGAAGCCTGTGCCTGTTTGGACTGGCTGCATTGGGCGTGGGAAAGGAGAGGGGAGGACCCGGGTAAAAAAGGAGAGTTGCCGGGGAGCCCGAGAAGGACCGCTGACTCACCGCTGAGTGTGTGGACAAGAAAGTGCTGAGGCGAGCCACAGCTGTTTCAGGCCGAGAGCGGGGCACCGGCACTGAAGAGGGTCTGCTGCTGCCGGGGCAGAGCCGGCACCAGCACCCAGCCAGGAGGCGCGCCGCAGCTACGCATTGTGAGACCGCCGGGAGCGGGAGAGGAGAGACCAGCCGCTGTCCACAGTTGCCGGGGGCCGAACCGCCAGCCGCACCTTGTGAGAGAGAGAGCTGGGACCTGATCTTCCGACAGCCGCACAGAGCGGGGGACCCACTCAAGAGCACTGAGCTGCCGCCCGCTGCCCGCTGCAGGGACCGGAGACGGGGCCAAGCACCGCTGTGGAGAATGGGCGCCCAGACACTGCAGCGCCGCGAGTCTGAGGACATCTACCGCTGCCAGTCTATCCCACGTTTAAGGGTAAGCCGCAGGGGACACCTCACTTCCCTGCCTACCGGCCCTAATCAGGCCAAAGACTTCTGGCCTGGCCAGCACTGTTGTTGTTGTATCCGGGGGCACAAGAACTGCTTCACTGGGAGACGGAACAGGGGCGTTAGTGACACTACATCCCTTGTACAAATCAACATTACCATGCCCTAAGTACCCGACTTGGCTCGCCCCTCTGCACCCTGTTGAAACCCTACTACTTGTATATTATCCTAGATAATACAGGCTCATTTGCAAAGCTAGTCCTGTCTGCTACTGAGGCACTTGATGATATATGCCTCGTCTTAGGAGGGGAAGTTCACTGTAATAACATGTTGGTGCCCAGAAACAATTACAGGTTGAGTATCCCATATCCAAATATTCCGAAATACGGAATATTCCGAAATACGGACTTTTTTGAGTGAGACTGAGATAGTGAAACCTTTGTTTTTTGATGTCTCAATGTACACAAACTTTGTTTAATACTCAAAGCTATTAAAAATATTGTATTAAATGACCTTCAGGCTATGTGCATAAGGTGTATATGAAACATAAATGAATTTTGTGAATGTACACACACTTTGTTTAATGCACAAAGTTATAAAAAATATTGGCTAAAATGACCTTCAGGCTGTGTGTATAAGGTGTATATGTAACATAAATGCATTCTGTGCTTAGATTCAGGTCCCATCGCCATGATATCTTATTATGGTATGCAATTATTCCAAAATACGGAAAAATCCGATATCCAAAATTCCTCTGGTCCCAAGCATTTTGGATAAGGGATACTCAACCTGTACTACGCTAGCCCATGCCAATTATCATCTGCAGTCTTCCGCAACTCCCTCCTGTATACCATATGACTTTTCTAACCCGCCTAAACCGATACTCCGGATTGTGTATAACATTAAAGACTCTCTTTATTAAGGTTTCTATCGCCACCTAGTGGCGCGTTAATATATTGTTTGAGCGTTCCGGAACACTCCTGGTTAAATGACATTCAGGTTTTCTTTTCTTCTTCTGAGCTCTATACCAAGCACTTATGCTGATTATGCAGATGATATGTGATGACGTTTATGCTTATTAGGCAAATGATATGTGGTAACGTTTATGCTTGTTATGCCAATGACATGTGATGACACTTCAGCCTATGACACAAATGATACGTGATATTCCATCCTGTGCCTCTGAGATAGAATTGACTTATTAGTCGTCATTTGAATATAGTAAACAGTGACGTTTCTCTCCCATGATTTAATAAACATGTTGTCACCACCCATTTGCTTTTCCTTCATCTGTGGGGTCCTCCTTGGGGTGATCATTCTTCTGCCACAGGCTCCTGAAGAAGAAGTCGTGAGAGGTCTCAAAGCCGCAAGCGTCGCCAGAAGAAAGCAGGTAAAATTTCATTCACACACGGGTACTATTACACATACCTCCCACACGGGTGTAGTACGGCTGACCGGCGGTCTCCTGACCGCCGGTCAGCTTACCGACGCCGGGATCCCGGCAGCATACCGACGCCGGGAACCCGGCGGGGAGGGGCGAGTGCAGCAAGCCCCTTGCGGGCTCGCTGCGCTCGCCACGCTGCGGGCTCGGTGGCGACCTGCGGTCGCCACGGGTTCTATTCCCACTCTATGGGTGTCGTGGACACCCACGAGTGGAAATAGTCCCTGTTGGTCGGCATGCCGACCATCGGGATACTGAGCCGGCGGGATGGTGGAGGAGGTCATGTGACTGTCGGTCAGCAGACCGGCGGTTACATGAATACCACCCCTCCCACACATAGCTCAAAAGCATACCTCTTGTACTTACCTCTAATACATATCTCCCATACATACCTCCAGAATAAACTGTACTTCCTGTACTTACGTCTAATGCAAAATGTGCCTTCCATATACTGTAATTTGTGAAGAAAGAAGGTGAAATTTGCAGATCAGCAGAAGTTTACACCTGTCAATAGGAGGCCTTGGTGGGGGACAGAGCGTTTCTTGCTAAGAACGTAATACGTGCACATAGTTTTGCATAGCAGTGCAAACACAGGACTATATATATTGAATTACCCAGAAGTCTATTTCCCTTTAGAAGGATTATTTGCATAGATTAAATATTAAGCCTGTCTGAAAAGGAAAAGGCTCATCATGAGAAAATAAAAAGCTGACAGGGGCAAACGCAGGATTTCTGGATAGGGGTTTCCAAATGTTTGATTTTAGAGCAATTGTAGCTAGCTCATTAAGGATGCTTAATTAGCATGTAACAAGCTATACGGTTGTATTCAATTGCTATCAGATCCTCGCCGACGGAGAGGATTCGACAGTTTACTGTTCAATTAGCGTCCAAATCCGACTGGTTTTGGCCGTTACCGACAATGCCAATCCAACTTTTTTTTTAAAGTCGGATTGACATTGTCGGAAATAGGGCTAAAACACGTGGCTCCGCGGCTAATCCGCCGATCCATGTGCTTTCCGATAAGTCAGAATTGGCGACCTGTCGGAAAAACTGCAGCCCTATTAAATAGGTCGAATCACAATTCGACCTAAAAAAGTTGTAAACTGACGTCTTTCCGACAAGACAGCAGTTATAACTATAATTGAATACACCCCGTAGTCTCCCCTAAACAAAGTGCAGTTTATATAATACAGTATCTCAGACGTGTTCGGTATGTAATACCCAGAAGTGTCACCAGATGTGGTGACACCCGGTGCACACTCTGCACTGCTCGGCTGCCCAAACAGGGGGCATGGCCTCACAAAATGGGCATGACCTCGCAGGGGTCTCCATTTCTTTATTCCTAGGGCGTGTCCAGCATCCTCGGAGATGCTGGCTGCCCCCGGAGACTAGACTGAGTGCAGTGCCAGCTCTTCATGTGTGACAGGAGCAGAGTGCTGCAGATGAATATCACCAGAATGTCACTGCAGAAGAGCCAGCACTTTGGTGTCACCCCTTCCAAGGGTGACACCCGGGAACATACCACACCCAGCCAGACCCCTGTGAGGCCACGCCCATTTTGTAAGACCATGCCCCCTGTTCGGGCGGCCGAGCGGTGCGGAGTGCGCACTGGGTGTCACCACACCTGGTGACGCCTCTGAGTATTACGTACCAAACCCGTCTGAGTTACTGTACTACATAAACTGCACTTTGTTTAGGGGAGACTATGGGGTGTATTCAATTATAGTCGGAACTGCCATCTTGTCGGAAAGACGTCAGTTTTCCACTTTTTTAGGTCGAATCATAATTCGACCTATTCAATAGGGCTGCCATTTTTCCAACAGGTCGGCAATTATGACTTGTTGGAAAACACGTGGATCGGTGTATTAGCCGCGGATCCACGTGTTTTGTCAGATCCCGGCCATCAGTATGCCAGTGGACATGTGTCCGACAGCGGAATCTTGACACCACTGAGGAGACCGGTGCTGGAACACAGACAGCCAAAATCCTGAAGGCAAGTATCGGGGTACGGGTTAGGGTTAGGTGGTGGGCCCCACTGCCTGGGGGCCCACCTCCTCCTCTAGGGATCAGGTTCTACAGTGCATTGCAGTTATTAACCTGGTACATTATCATGCATGCACTTGCGGTATTTACTATATATATTTATCATGGAGCCAATAACATGGTTGGCCAAGCCTCTGTGGCAGCTGGCCACACCCATAAGCATGGGCTACTACCACTGCATTCCCCCAGTGGGCCCTCCATGCCCCAGTCCGACACTGGGCCGGGCTGTGGGGAAGTGTTAAGTCCCATACACACTAGAAGATTTTTTCCATAGATATGAGCGATAACGACGATTGGGAATGATCAAATCATTCAGAACGTTCCAATCGTTCAAGTGTATACACAGCAAACGATGAACGATGCGCACACCCGTGCTCGCTGGAAGCAGGTTGTCACTCCATGCATACAGCTCAATTCCCTCAATCCCAGCAGAGCAGAACGTTTGTCGTTTTGATTGTTTGTAAAATCGCTCAGTGTGTGCACTCAATCTCGTTATCTTTCACATCTTTCAAGTCTTCTAGTGTGTATGAGCCTTTAATGTTTAAGTGAAACATCTCTTCTTATGATTTACTTTTTGTTGTACTGTAGTCAGCAAATAAACAGTAGTTTCCAGCTGAATAGCAATTTCGTGGTATTGTTTAAGTCATACATTTTATAGCATAATAAAACAATATAATTTATTATGCATTGAAACATTATTTATTGTACACATAAGTTGTTATGAGTAAAATTATTTTGGCTCATCGTTTAACTGCCCTGTCAGCATAGAAAGCTAAATTGAAGAATTATAAACATAATATAATCCATTTTATTAAATTACTATGACTATCCAGTTCTAAATGTACAGTCATATTTTTATTTTTATTTTTATAAAAAAGTGCTTGAAAATTGTCAGACTGTTGTGGATATATGATTGGACCACTACATAGCATGGAGGCATATATTTCAGCTGATCATTGTATTGTAATCATAGTATGTGAATGAAAAAAATATATACTTAGGTATTATAATTAGGGATTGGGCGATCAAATTTGTTAATTTACTAGTACATGTATCCATCTTTTGTGGAGAAGATTAATGTAACAAATTTTTAGTTACACACTATTGCTTAGAAAATAAATAAAGTCTGCATGTTATAAGGTGATTTGGAAATGACCATAAAGCATAATTATATATAATTCAAATAAACATTTCATAATGGGGTACTAAGGGCCTTATTCAGTATGGATCGCATCAGCGATGTGATCACATACTGAACTATGAATGGCCAGTGCGCATGTACAGCAGCCAGAGGCGGAACTACCGGCAGGGCAAGCAGTGCGTTGCACTGGGGCCCGCCTCTGTCCAGAGGCCCAAGCATGTAATGAGTCAAACTGACTCATTACATGCCACTGTGCGCTGCGGGCAACCGCTGCCCGCAGCGCACAGCCGCCCACAGAGGAGAAGAGCAGCGGCATGGACGGGGGAAGGAGGAGGACGGAGGTGAAGGAGGGAGCCGCAGCAGCGCTTTGTTACTGGTGGAGGCGCTGCTCCTGCTGCCCCTCTGCTTCACTATAGGCTGTCTTCCGAGAACAGCCTATAGTGAAGCAGGGGGGCAGCAGCAGCAGCGCCTCCACCAATAACACAGCGCTGCTGCGGCTCCCTCCTCCACCTCGTCTACTGCCCGGGAATCGTCAAGCTGCACGAGGAGCCTGAGCCAGCGGAGAGGGTAAGTATGATTCTACTTTCTTTCTTTCTTTCTTTCTTTCTTTCTTTCTTTCTTTCTTTCTTTCTTTCTTTCTTTCTTTCTTTCTTTCTTTCTTTCTTTCTTTCTTTCTTTCTTTCTTTCTCTTTTTCTTTCTTTATTTGTTGGGACTGCCTGCCGCTATGTGTAAAAATGGGGGACTGCCTGCCGTAATGTGTAACAAGGGCACGCTGTCTGCCGTAATGTGTAACAAGGGCACGCTGTCTGCCGTAATGTGTAACAAGGGCACGCTGTCTGCCGCTATGTGTAAAAAGTGTACGTTGTCTGCCGTTATGTGTAAAAAGTGTACGCTGTCTGCCGTATTGTGTAAAAAGGGGACGCTGTCTGCCGTAATGTGTAAAAAGGGGACGCTGTCTGCCGTAATGTGTAAAAAGGGGGACGCTGTCTGCCGTTATGTGTAAAAAGTGTATGCTGTCTTCCGCTATGTTTAACAAGGGCACGCTGTCTGTCGTTATGTGTAAAAAGTGTACGCTGTCTGCCGTAATGTGTAAAAAGTGCACGCTGTCTGCCGTTATGTGTAAAAAGGGGGACGCTGTCTGCCGTAATGTATAAAAAGGGGGACGCTGTCTGCCGTAATGTGTAACAAGGGCACGCTGTCTGCCGTTATGTGTAAAAAGGGGACGCTGTCTGCCGTAATGTATAAAAAGGGGGACGCTGTCTGCCGTAATGTGTAAAAAGGGGACGCTGTCTGCCGTAATGTGTAAAAAAAGGAATCTGTTCGCTGTAAGGTGTAAAAGGGTCTCTACCTGGTGTAGTGGTGCTACTGTGCGGCGTAATTTGAAGAATGGAGACTACTGTGCACCGTTTTAGGAATTGGTATTATTTTGTGGCCACACCCCTTCCCCGCAAAGCCACGCCACTATGTATTTTTGCTCGCGCCTACGGCGCGCACTGCCCCTGTTTTGCATGCAGGGGTGGGGCTCCGATGCCGTTTCTTGCACACAGTGCTAAAATGTCTAGTTACGGCACTGTTGCTAGGTATCCATTTCTCTGGCCCTGAGCAGGTCCCCCTCACCAGATCCTCTCAAGGGGTGAGGGGGTGGACTTGGATGGGATGGGGGGGGGGGAGGCCCAAAGCATTTTGTCGCACCTGGGCCCACCGCTTGCTAGTTCCGCCACTGACAGCAGCTGTACTGCACGTGTGCACACAGTGAAATGTGATCACGTAATGGGGGTCATTCCTAGTTGATCGCTCGCTGCCGTTTTTTAGCAGAATTGCGATCAGGCTAAAAACCGGCAGTTCTGTGCATGCGTATGGGCCGCAGGGCGCACGTGTTAAGTACTTTCACACAAAACTATGCAATTTTACACAGGGCCGAGCGACGCTTTTCAGTCGCTCTGCTGATCGCTGAGTGATTGACAGGAAGTGGGTGTTTCTGGGTGGTAACTGAGCGTTTTCCGGGAGTGTGCTAAAAAACGCAGGCGTGCCAGACGAAAACGCAGGAGTGGCTGGGGAAACGGGGGAGAGGCTTGCCGAACGCAGGGTGTGTTTGTGACGTCAAACCAGGAACCAAACAGTCTGGAAAGTGCAGGGAAATATTTAATAGCAGAACTGCTAACCTTTCGTTCGCATTTCTGCTAAGCTAAGATACACTCCCAGAGGGCGGCGGCCTAGCGTGTGCACTGCTGCTAAAAGCAGCTAGCGAGCGAACAACTCAGAATGAGGGCCACTGAACTATGAATGGCCAGTGCGCATGTGCAGCAGCTGTACTGCGCGTGTGCACACAGTGAGATGTGATCACATCTCACTTATGCAAAAGCCTCTGCCTGATTAACAGGCAGAGGTGTTTGCGGGGCAAAACGGGGCGCCGGCTTGGCACTGTGGGGGCGTCAACTCACCGTTGGGTGGGTGTGGCAACTAAAACAAAGGCGGGTTCAGGGCGACCACGTGACATCATGCGTGTCCGCTGCGGCCCTAAAAATGCCAGCAAGCACCTGCCTTCGCAGTCTGGCTGCGGAGGAAGGGGTCTTTCACAAATCAGCAATGCAATTGCAATTACATGGCAGGCATTTGCATGCTGGGCTGCCTTTCCCTGTGCTGGGCGGCCCCCTGCATGCAATCGCAGCCAGTTGCAGTTTTGCTATTTTAGCAGAACTGCAACTGAAGCTGAATAAGGTTCTAAATATGTATTTCGTTGTGTACCTGAAGAGCGATGCTTGAAGCACACACGATGGTTCCTATTTAACAAACAATTATGCCCTTAAAATAAACAGAAATTACAGTTTCAGCATGTTAAAGTACAAAATTGGGTGTCATTAGAATTTAACATTACAGAAAGCAGTAGATATTGGAGAGACCGCCTGCATTCTGGCTGCCAAACCTTGCATACTCATAGAAAACAATATATTAACAAGATCTGCAAAGCGTACATTATTTGATCTAGCATGCATGGACTTGTGCCATGTTAAATGCCAATGAAAAAATAATCTTTATATGCGGCAATAAAAATTCTTAATTTTCAGTGGCACACTATTAATAATAACCATATTAATATGAACAGAGGTGTCACTAGGGTTGGTGTCACCCGGTATAGTAACTCATGTTGTCACCCCCATGGACCTCCATTCGTATTACACCACATGGAACTCTCAGTAATGTTTTTGTACTAGTTTTTAGACTGGGGGTCTGGGGCGGTGACGCAGTGTGTATAGGGGGTTCTACCTGTTGCAATGTGTATAATGTGCTGTACCTGGTGCAATGTGTATAACTTGCTCTACCTGATCCAATGTGTATGGGTGGGATCTACCTGGTGCAATGTGTATAATGTGCTCTACCTGGCGTAATGAGTATAAGATGCTCTGCCTGGTGCAATGTGTATAACGTGCTCTGCCTGGTGCAATGTGTATAACGTGCTCTACCTGGTGCAATGTGTATAACGTGCTCTGTCTGGTGTAATGAGTATAACGGGCTCTGCCTGGTGCAATGTGTATAATGGCCCTCATTCCGAGTTGTTCGCTCGCTAGCCGCTTTTCGCAGCAGTGCACACGCTAAGCCGCTGCCCTCTGGGAGTGTATCTTAGCTTAGCAGAATTGCGAACGAAAGATTCGCAAAATTGGGAATAGACATTTCTTAGCAGTTTCTGAGTAGCTCGAGACTTACTCTGCCACTGCGATCAGTTCAGTCAGTTTCGTTCCTGGTTTGACGTCACAAACACACCCAGCGTTCGCTCCCCCGTTTCTCCAGCTACTCTCGCGTTTTCCCCAGAAACGGCAGCGTTTTTTCACACACACCCATAAAACGGTCAGTTTCCGCCCAGAAACACCCACTTCCTGTCAATCACACTACGATCACCAGAACGAAGAAAATTCCTCATAATGCCGTGAGTAAAATACCTAACTGTTGAGTAAAATAACTAAGCGCATGCGCTCTGCGAACATTGCGCATGCGCAGTAAGCGACTAATCGCAAAATAGAGAAAATCGGCAACGAGCGAACAACTCAGAATGAGGGCCAATGTGCGCTACCTGGTGCAATGTGTATAACGTGCTCTACCTGGTGCAATGTGTATAACGTGCTCCTCCTGGTGCAATGTGTATAACGTGCTCCTACCTGGTGCTATGTGTATAACGTGCTCTGCCTGGCATAATAAGTATAACATGCTCTGCCTGGTGCAGTGTGTATAACGTACTCTGTCTGGTGTAATGAGTATAACATGCTCTGCCTGGTGCAATGTGTATAACGTGCTCTAGCTGGTGCAATGTGTATAACGTGCTGTGCCTGGCATAATGAGTATAGTGTGCTCTGCCTAGTGCAATGTGTATAATGTGTTTTGCCTGGTGTAATGTGTATAACGTGCTCTGCCTGGTGTAATGTGTATAACGTGCTCTCCCTGGCGTAATGAGTATAACGTGCTCTGCCTGGTGCAATGTGTATAACGTGCTCTACCTGGTGCAATGTGTATAACGTGCTCTACCTGGTGCTATGTGTATAACGTGCTCTGCCTGGCATAATGAGTATAACATGCTCTGCCTGGTGCAGTGTGTATAACGTGCTCTGTCTGGTGTAATGAGTATAACATACTCTGCCTGGTGCAATGTGTATAACGTGCTCTAGCTGGTGCAATGTGTATAACGTGCTGTGCCTGGCATAATGAGTATAATGTGCTCTGCCTGGTGCAATGTGTATAATGTGTTCTGCCTGGTGTAATGTGTATAATGTGCTCTGCCTGGTGTAATGTGTATAACGTGCTCTGCCTGGTTTAATGTGTATAACGTGCTCTTCCTGGCGTAATGAGTATAACGTGCTCTGCCTGGTGCAATGTGTATAACGTGCTCTACCTGGCGCAATGTGCTCTACCTGGTGCAATGTGTATAACATCCTCTACCCGATACAATATGTATAACGTGATCTACCTGGCGCAATGTGTATAACGTGCTCTACCTGGCGCAATGTGTAAAAAAATATGTAATTATTTATATATATATATATATGAAACGAAATAGAGGAGATGGCGCCAAGGGAGTTATATCAACGCCCTACCTAAAAACGGACCCTTACAGTACTCTCCGGATAAATTACGTCAGATAACAAATACTAACATAAAAATTTATTAAAACAACATATAAACCCGACACAAATGTTCATAAGTATACAGAGTTGATACATTTACATTTGTCGCACAATTTGAACAATCAGTTTGTAGTGATGAGGAAAAAGCGTAGATATATCACTACGATTTCCTCCTTCTCCTTATTGTAGATTCGGAGGTAACATCAGATAATAGATAGATAAATAACCCAACGCGTTTCGTCTTGTTCCAAGACTTCATCAGGGGTAAAATCTCTTCATTTCAGAACATATTGTCAGCACATAAAAGGTCATTCAAAGATGTATGAACAACGTTTCAATATTTCAATGGGACTTGATTGATACAGCGAGGACCATACCTCATATATCATCAGCTTGAGTCTGACATTCAGATATTCGAATATGGGGAAGATTCATATGTGTATAGAATCTAACTGGTTCGCAAGCATAAGGAACCTCGTCGGTCAGCAGCTTGAACCTGACACTCAGAGACTCAGGAGTGAAGGCAATTCAAATGGGTATAATGTCTAACCAATTGTATGATACAGAGACTTGGCTGTCAGCACTGCACCACTGGAGGGTCTACCACGTGTTCTAAATTGGTTAGACATTATACCCATTTGAATTGCCTTCACTCCTGAGTCTCTGAGTGTCAGGTTCAAGCTGCTGACCGACGAGGTTCCTTATGCTTGCGAACCAGTTAGATTCTATACACATATGAATCTTCCCCATATTCGAATATCTGAATGTCAGACTCAAGCTGATGATATATGAGGTATGGTCCTCGCTGTATCAATCAAGTCCCATTGAAATATTGAAACGTTGTTCATACATCTTTGAATGACCTTTTATGTGCTGACAATATGTTCTGAAATGAAGAGATTTTACCCCTGATGAAGTCTTGGAACAAGACGAAACGCGTTGGGTTATTTATCTATCTATTATCTGATGTTACCTCCGAATCTACAATAAGGAGAAGGAGGAAATCGTAGTGATATATCTACGCTTTTTCCTCATCACTACAAACTGATTGTTCAAATTGTGCGACAAATGTAAATGTATCAACTCTGTATACTTATGAACATTTGTGTCGGGTTTATATGTTGTTTTAATAAATTTTTATGTTAGTATTTGTTATCTGACGTAATTTATCCGGAGAGTACTGTAAGGGTCCGTTTTTAGGTAGGGCGTTGATATAACTCCCTTGGCGCCATCTCCTCTATTTCGTTTCATATTTTCACACATTTAGTTCCTCCTAACAGGGAACTTAGAGGATACAGGCAGCCATATAATTAATTAATTTTAGTGTTTTATTTGAAATAGCGCAGTGGGAGAGTAATTCTTGTCATATATATATATATATATATATATATAAAGCAAAGAAGGCTGCAGCACTCGAAGACTTAAATCAATAAAGCGGTGTATTAAAAATAACACATGGTGTCCAATGTTTCGGGTTCGACACACCCCTTTGTCATTGCTGTTTATCCTTGACAAAGGGGTGTGTCGACCCCGAAACGTTGGACACCATGTGTTATTTTTAATACACCGCTTTATTGATTTAAGTCTTCTAGTGCCGCAGCCTTCTTTGCTTTCTACATAACCTATGTACTCTGGAGGCACCGGAACACCAGATACAATAACCAGGGGAGTGCCGGTCTGTACATTGCCTTTATATATATATATATATATATATATATATATATACACACACACACACTTTTTTTTAAATAATACTGGATTATATTGAAATTAACCATTTGTTTGTACAAATGGTACTAATTTCAATAGAATCCATATTTACTTCAGGAAAAAAACATCACACTTCTCCCTCCCAGCAGTGCAAGCAGTGGCGTGACAATGTCATGAGGCCGGCGTGCATGATGACGGCGCAATTATGTATGGACAGGATCAAATGCAGGATTTCTGAAGGGGGTTTCCAGATATACGCTATAAATAAATATATATATATATATATATATATATATATATATACACTGCTCAAAAAAATAAAGGGAACACTAAAATAACACATCCTAGATCTGAATGAATGAAATATTCTTATTAAATACTTTGTTCTTTACATAGTTGAATGTGCTGACAACAAAATCACACAAAAATTATCAGTGGAAATCAAGTTTATTAACCCATGGAGGTCTGGATTTGGAGTCACACTCAAAATTAAAGTGGAAAAACACAATACAGGCTGACCCAGCTTTGATGTTATGTCCTTAAAACAAGTCAAAATGAGGCTCAGTAGTGTGTGGCCTCCACGTGCCTGTATGACCTCCCTACAACCCACACAAGTGGCTCAGGTAGTGCAGCTCATCCAGGATGGCACATCAATGCGAGCTGTGGCAAGAAGGTTTGCTGTGTCTGTCAGCGTAGTGTCCAGAGCATGGAGGCGCTACAGTAGACGTGGAGGAGGCCGCAGGAGAGCAACAACCCAGCAGCAGGACCGCTACCTCCGCCTTTGTGCAAGGAGGAACAGGAGGAGCACTGCCAGAGCCCTGCAAAATGACCTCCAGCAAGCCACAAATGTGCATGTGTCTACTCAAACGATCAGAAACAGACTCCATGATGGTGGTATGAGGGCCCGACGTCCATAGGTGGTGGTTGTGCTTACAGCCCAACACCGTGCAGGACGTTTGGCATTTGCCAGAGAACACCAAGATTGGCAAATTCACCACTGGTGCCCTGTGCTCTTCACAGATGAAAGCAGGTTCTCACTGAGCACATGTGACAGACGTGACAGAGTCTGGAGACGCCAAGGAGAACGTTCTGCTGCCTGCAACATCCTCCAGCATGACCAGTTTGGCAGTGGGTAAGTAATGGTGTGGGGTCGCAATTCTTTGGGGGTCCGCACAGCCCTCCATGTGCTCGCCAGAGGTAGCCTGACTGCCATTAGGTACCGAGATGAGATCCTCAGACCCCTTGTGAGACCATATGCTGGTGCGGTTGGCCCTGGGTTCCTCCTAATGCAAGACATTGCTAGACCTCATGTGGCTGGAGTGTGTCAGCAGTTCCTGCAAGACGAAGGCATTGATGCTATGGACTGGCCCGCCCGTTCCCCAGACCTGAATCCAATTGAGCACATCTGGGACATCATGTCTCGTTCCATCCACCAACGCCACGTTGCACCACAAACTGTCCAGGAGTTGGCGGATGCTTTAGTCCAGGTCTGGGAGGAGATCCCTCAGGAGACCATCCGCCACCTCATCAGGAGCATGCCCAGGCGTTGTAGGGAGGCCTCATTTTGACTTGTTTTAAGGACATTACATCAAAGTTGGATCAGCCTGCAGTGTGTTTTTCCACTTTAATTTTGAGTGTGACTCCAAATCCAGACCTCCATGGGTTAATAAATTTGATTTCCATTGATAATTTTTGTGTGATTTTGTTGTCAGCACATTCAACTATGTAAAAAACAAAGTATTTAATAAGAATATTTCATTCATTCAGATCTAGGATGTGCTATTTTAGCGTTCCCTTTATTTTTTTGAGCAGGGTATATATATATATATATATATATATATATAAAAATAAAGATGCTGATGGCAGCACTCCCAATAGTACCATAACTTTGCCGGTGCCCTCCTAGGTCCCTCAGCGAGGTCCAATATAAACAACGGTGGCGGCGGCACTCAAACAATAATGCAGACAAAATGCAGGTAATAAGCAATAACGTTTTGGGGTATTTATTGTCACCCCGTCCTCAGGTTAAACAAATACAGACAGAAGTATAGTGGAGGGTATATAAGGTATACTTCTGTTTGTATTTGTTTAACCTGAGGATGGGGTGACAATAAATACCCCGAAACGTTGTTGCTTATTACCTGCATTTTGTCTGCATTATTGTTCGAGTGCCGCCGCCACCGTTGTTTATATATATATATATATATATATATATAGGAGAACATGTGGTGGCACTCAGAAATAACAACAACACAGACAGCGCTGGTGCAGTCAACGTTTCAGGGATGGCTCCCTTTTATCAAGACACAACCAGCAACCTGTGATACAAGAAATATATATACATACCAGTACCGTGCAAGTCTCCAATTGCGTGGCCCAAGACGCCTCCCACTGTCGCCGGGCGATGACATCATCCACGCAAGCCTGCGCCGAGAGTCAACGTCGGGAAGGCAGGGGGTGCGGCTCGGTACACACGTCAGAGGGTTACTAGGCAACCTTAGACAACAAGACGTGCAGACATACGAGTACAAATAACTGATACAAAAGATTAAGACAAGGATAACAAATAATTAAAAGCACCTGAACATGTGTTTGTCAATACCGGGCAACGCAATAATATATAGCAGAATACTTAATGATCACAGCCGGCAAAATGACTAATATATTACTGTGTAAATAACAATATATCACAGCATAAATATTGTCGATGGTCTAAACTGAATCCATCTTAAAAATGCATATGTGTAATCTCATAGCTGTCTAGTTATATCAATGCATAAATGATTATAGCGAACAAACATGGTATAATTCATATATTAAAGTGCGGTAAGTTATGCAACTACTTATGCCTACTAGAGGAAATGAGCATAACCATAACACGGCATTTTGTAGGCCGTATTGAAAACACCTAAGCCTTTGTGCACACACTCATGCACCATGGATTAAACAGATAAATTGCAAACAGAATTTTTTACAAAAAACAATTAAAACTAAGCGCCTCATTGAGGCCCAGCGGGTGAACTGTTTGGAGGGTGTGAATCCACCACGCCTCCTTTCTCAAAAGTGTCTGGCCTCTGTCCCCACCTTTATTGTTCAATGGAACATGATCGATCATTTTGTAGCGGATAGACGACAAACTATGATTACAATTTTTAAAGTGTCTTGCTACTGGGAGATCACTACTTTTTCCTTCTAAGGCAGCTCGTATGCTGGACCTATGAAGGGCAATCCTCTCCTTAAACTGTCTGATACTTTTGCCAACATACAGCAGCCCACAAGGGCACTTAATGTAATACACTATAAACTTACTACTACAGGTCAGGGTATACTTGATATTGAAGAGTTTACCCGATCTGGGATGGTTGAAGGTACTGCTCGATTCCAGACAACTGCAGGTAGTACACCCTGTACATCTGTAGTTGCCTGGTTTACGAGTCAAAAAGTGTGGCAATCTTACTTGACCAAAATCGGAAATATCATTGTGGACCACTATGTCCCTAATATTACGACCCCGCCTATACGCTGCCATAAGTGTAGTATCCTTGAAGCAAGATAATTCTTTATCTCTAGCGATCACCGGCGAAATGCCTTTGGCTTGACGGTGTAATTTCTTACTGGCCGTCGTGTAATCTTGTGTCCAAATCATTCTATTTTGAACCTTTTCAGAATTTTTGGGGACTAGAGTGTCATGTCTCGGTGTATTGAGTGCTTTAGCCATTGCCAGCTTTAGGGATTCTTGAGAATACCCCCTATCTGTAAATTTTCTTGCCATATTCCACATCTGATTTTTAGCATCTTCCTCATTACTGCAAATCCTTCTGATTCTCAGAAACTGTGAAAATGGAAGACTCCATTTCATGGGTTCTGGATGATGGCTATTAGCCCTCAACAAAGTATTGCGATCAGTGGGTTTGTAATTCATGCTGGTGACTATGTTACAATTGCTATCCACTGAAATAGCCACGTCTAGATAGTGGACAGTATTGTAACTGCATTCATAGGTAAATTTGATAGCGGAATCTTTCTGATTCACCTGAGATATCATTTCTTCAAAGTCCTGCTGCGTACCCGACCAGATTATCAAAATATCGTCGATATAACGACGAAATAAGATGATATGTTGGGAATAAGACGCATTGTCAAAAAACAACTGTTTTTCTATTTCGCTCATAAAGATATTTGCGAAACTGGGTGCCACACATGACCCCATGGCGCACCCAGTTCGCTGGCGAAAGATTTGTTTATCAAACAGAAAATAATTCCTGTCTAAGGTCAACGTAAGTAGTTGAACAAAAAACTTAATATCAGGGCCTGAATACTCAGTGTTAGATTCCAAAAAGGTTTGCATCACAGCTAAACCCCTATCGTGGGGGATACTGGTGTATAAATTAACCACATCAATGGTGCATAACAAATACTGAGCCGGAAGGGGTGAAAAGGATTGCAATACTCTAATGAGAGAAGTGGTATCTGTCAGACATAATGGCAAACTGGATATCAAGGGCTGTAAATAAAAGTCCAGGTATCGAGATAAATTATAATACAACGAGTCTCTGGCAGCGATGATAGGGCGCCCCGGTGGATTAACCGCATCCTTATGGAGTTTGGGAATCGTATAGAATGTCGGAATCTTGGGCCAGGTAACACTCAAGGCTTCTTTGGTTGCTGCTGTAATAATGTTAGCCGACACTGCTGTTTGTAAAATCGAATCAAGTTCCATTTTATATTGTATTGTGGGATCCTCCTGCAAAATTTCATAAACGGCTGTATCGTTCAATTGCCGGTAGGCTTCACTTTTATAGCTTGTTAAATCTTGAACTACGATTCCGCCCCCCTTATCCGCCGGGCGGATCGTGATGTCATCGTATTTTCCAAGGTTATTGAGTGCCACCTGCTCATTTTTTGAGAGGTTATATGGTCCTTTATGTGTTTGTGGAGAAGCTTCATTAATATAAGATTCCAAACAGCTAGAAAAACTTTTAATACTTTTGTTTTGTGTAGGCGGATTAAACAGTGACTTTTTGCAGATAGGAATTTTTTCAGATAGAGGAGGATTCCCTTGAAAGAATTCTTTAAGTTTAATACGTCTGTTTAATTTGAACAGGTCAACCTTATTTTTAAAAACGTCTGGAGTGCAGGTAGGAACAAAGGACAACCCCTTGTTCAGCACATTGACTTCATCTGTAGTAAGCGACCTGGAAGACAGATTAAAAACTATACTTTCTTTCGTGACGTTTTTGGCGGCTTCCCTCCTGTTTTGGCCCCCCCGACGGCTCCTGGCTCTTTTGTCCGCTCGTTTTTTGAGCATGTGTTTACTCCAGAATTGGACTTCTTTGAAGTGGATGCCGTAGCACATTCTGTATCACTTGATGAAATCGCTGTGCTTGATTGATCAGTCTCCAAAGGGAACTTCCTAGGCAGTCGGCGCTGTCTGGAATTTCTTTGTGATCTCGGGCCTTTGTTATATACCCAACTATAGACCTGATTTAGGTCGTAATCACGATTCACCATTGTACGCTTGGCTTTTTTAAAAGTTATAAGGTCAGATTGATATTTTTCAATTTGTGCTGACAATTTCTATATTATTGCGTTGCCCGGTATTGACAAACAGACAGCGCCGACTGCCTAGGAAGTTCCCTTTGGAGACTGATCAATCAAGCACAGCGATTTCATCAAGTGATACAGAATGTGCTACGGCATCCACTTCAAAGAAGTCCAATTCTGGAGTAAACACACGCTCAAAAAACGGACAAAAGAGCCAGGACCCGTCGGGGGGGCCAAAACAGGAGGGAAGCCGCCAAAAACGTCACGAAAGAAAGTATAGTTTTTAATCTGTCTTCCAGGTCGCTTACTACAGATGAAGTCAATGTGCTGAACAAGGGGTTGTCCTTTGTTCCTACCTGCACTCCAGACGTTTTTAAAAATAAGGTTGACCTGTTCAAATTAAACAGACGTATTAAACTTAAAGAATTCTTTCAAGGGAATCCTCCTCTATCTGAAAAAATTCCTATCTGCAAAAAGTCACTGTTTAATCCGCCTACACAAAACAAAAGAATTAAAAGTTTTTCTAGCTGTTTGGAATCTTATATTAATGAAGCTTCTCCACAAACACATAAAGGACCATATAACCGCTCAAAAAATGAGCAGGTGGCACTCAATAACCTTGGAAAATACGATGACATCACGATCCGCCCGGCGGATAAGGGGGGCGGAATCGTAGTTCAAGATTTAACAAGCTATAAAAGTGAAGCCTACCGGCAATTGAACGATACAGCCGTTTATGAAATTTTGCAGGAGGATCCCACAATACAATATAAAATGGAACTTGATTCGATTTTACAAACAGCAGTGTCGGCTAACATTATTACAGCAGCAACCAAAGAAGCCTTAAGTGTTACCTGGCCCAAGATTCCGACATTCTATACGATTCCCAAACTCCATAAGGATGCGGTTAATCCACCGGGGCGCCCTATCATCGCTGCCAGAGACTCGTTGTATTATAATTTATCTCGATACCTGGACTTTTATTTAGAGCCCTTAATATCCAGTTTGCCATTATGTCTGACAGATACCACTTCTCTCATTAGAGTATTGCAATCCTTTTCACCCCTTCCGGCTCAGTATTTGTTATGCACCATTGATGTGGTTAATTTATACACCAGTATCCCCCACGATAGGGGTTTAGCTGTGATGCAAACCTTTTTGGAATCTAACACTGAGTATTCAGGCCCTGATATTAAGTTTTTTGTTCAACTACTTGCGTTGACCTTAGACAGGAATTATTTTCTGTTTGATAAACAAATCTTTCGCCAGCGAACTGGGTGCGCCATGGGGTCATGTGTGGCACCCAGTTTCGCAAATATCTTTATGAACGAAATAGAAAAACAGTTGTTTTTTGACAATGCGTCTTATTCCCAACATATCATCTTATTTCGTCGTTCTATCGACGATATTTTGATGATCTGGTCAGGTACGCAGCAGGACTTTGAAGAAATGATATCTCAGGTGAATCAGAAAGATTCCGCTATCAAATTTACCTATGAATGCAGTTACAATACTGTCCACTATCTAGACGTGGCTATTTCAGTGGATAGCAATTGTAACATAGTCACCAGCATGTATTACAAACCCACTGATTGCAATACTTTGTTGAGGGCTAATAGCCATCATCCAGAACCCATGAAATGGAGTCTTCCATTTTCACAGTTTCTGAGAATCAGAAGGATTTGCAGTAATGAGGAAGATGCTAAAAATCAGATGTGGAATATGGCAAGAAAATTTACAGATAGGGGGTATTCTCAAGAATCCCTAAAGCTGGCAATGGCTAAAGCACTCAATACACCGAGACATGACACTCTAGTCCCCAAAAATTCCGAAAAGGTTCAAAATAGAATGATTTGGACACAAGATTACACGACGGCCAGTAAGAAATTACACCGTCAAGCCAAAGGCATTTGGCCGGTGATCGCTAGAGATAAAGAATTATCTTGCTTCAAGGATACTACACTTATGGCAGCGTATAGGCGGGGTCGTAATATTAGGGGACATAGTGGTCCACAATGATATTTCCGATTTTGGTCAAGTAAGATTGCCACACTTTTTGACTCGTAAACCAGGCAACTACAGATGTACAGGGTGTACTACCTGCAGTTGTCTGGAATCGGGCAGTACCTTCAACCATCCCAGATCGGGTAAACTCTTCAATATCAAGTATACCCTGACCTGTAGTAGTAAGTTTATAGTGTATTACATTAAGTGCCCTTGTGGGCTGCTGTATGTTGGCAAAAGTATCAGACAGTTTAAGGATAGGATTGCCCTTCATAGGTCCAGCATACGAGCTGCCTTAGAAGGAAAAAGTAGTCATCTCCCAGTAGCAAGACACTTTAAAAATTGTAATCATAGTTTGTCGTCTATCCGCTACAAAATGATCGATCATGTTCCATTGAACAATAAAGGTGGGGACAGAGGCCAGACACTTTTGAGAAAGGAGGCGTGGTGGATTCACACCCTCCAAACAGTTCACCCGCTGGGCCTCAATGAGGCGCTTAGTTTTAATTGTTTTTTGTAAAAAATTCTGTTTGCAATTTATCTGTTTAATCCATGGTGCATGAGTGTGCGCACAAAGGCTTAGGTGTTTTCAATACGGCCTACAAAATGCCGTGTTATGGTTATGCTCATTTCCTCTAGTAGGCATAAGTAGTTGCATAACTTACCGCACTTTAATATATGAATTATACCATGTTTGTTCGCTATAATCATTTATGCATTGATATAACTAGACAGCTATGAGATTACACATATGCATTTTTAAGATGGATTCAGTTTAGACCATCGACAATATTTATGCTGTGATATATTGTTATTTACACAGTAATATATTAGTCATTTTGCCGGCTGTGATCATTAAATATTCTGCTATATATTATTGCGTTGCCCGGTATTGACAAACACATGTTCAGGTGCTTTTAATTATTTGTTATCCTTGTCTTAATCTTTTGTATCAGTTATTTGTACTCGTATGTCTGCACGTCTTGTTGTCTAAGGTTGCCTAGTAACCCTCTGACGTGTGTACCGAGCCGCACCCCCTGCCTTCCCGACGTTGACTCTCGGCGCAGGCTTGCGTGGATGATGTCATCGCCCGGCGACAGTGGGAGGCGTCTTGGGCCACGCGATTGGAGACTTGCACGGTACTGGTATGTATATATATTTCTTGTATCACAAGTTGCTGGTTGTGTCTTGATAAAAGGGAGCCATCCCTGAAACGTTGACTGCACCAGCGCTGTCTGTGTTGTTGTTATTTCTGAGTGCCACCACATGTTCTCCTATATGCTCATCCAGAGAGGTTAGGCACCAGGACTCGTTGTTTCTTCTATAAGCGTGAGTGCCGGACATCCGTCCATATATATATATATATATATACACATACACACAAAGTTTCAGTAACCTGGGGGGCACTCTCCTCAAATAAACAGTCCACTCAGTGTTTCAAGGCTTCATTAACGGCTTTAATGGGTCGAGGTTTCGATTCTACAGCAAGAATCTTTTTCAAGACAAGCCTCATTATTTTTCACAAGATTAAATCCAACTCAGCAAACGATAGTAATGGAATTCAAATAGCTCCAGACTCAACAGTATAATAAAGTGAGCAACCACTTCCGTCCACTAGTCTTCAAGTTAATGACCAGATTAACATAATCTCCAGGTCAAACAGCCAGTCTACAAACCATCCAACAGACAATTCACATCAGATTCCACACCCTGTGGATTTAATCTTGTGAAAAATAGTGAGGCTTGTCTTGAAAAAGATTCTTGCTGTAGAATCGAAACGTTGACCCATTAAAGCCGTTATGAAGCCTTGAAACACTGATTGGACTATTTATTTGAGGCGAGTGCCCCCCAGGTTACTGGAACTTTGTATATTATTGTGGACCTACCCATCTAGGTAGAATCCGCTGGGTGCACCCCTACTGTTGATCATACGCAGATGTGAGTGCAGGACTCCCAAGGATATATATATATATATATATATATATATATATATACACAAACCGCACAGATCAATGTATAACTATTTAAAAGACATATATCATGTATAAATATATTTATATAACAATATAATACATATTAATATTAAGTAGATGTTTATCTATATTATACACCCACCCGTTAGTGGCGGTAGTCAGTAATATGCTAAGCCACAGCTCTTACTTTATATATAAATAAATTATGTATACATATAGCACATAAGCATCTTCACCCAACTCCCCTACTGCTTCCAAGTTACCGCCTGTCCCATTGCTGTTGACTGCCCCCCTCCAAAGTCGCTGCCGAGTGTCCTTCACCCGCAACTCCGGCAAGCATCTGAGTGCTTGTCTCACCTGCCGCTGCCAAGGTCCTGACTCCCCTCCAGTGACTGCAGCTCTTGCTTCTTCCGAGTGCCCACCGCTGCTCAGTGCCTGCTGCTTCCAGCAGCTATCAGCGTTCTCTGCCTGAGGAGCAGCGGGTGACAGTGAGTGTCACTGTGTGTGATAAGTTGTCTGTGCCCACAGCTTGGCGTGCGCCACACCCGGACACGACGGAGTCTTGCAGGCGGGGTGTGTGTGATTTTCAGTCAGTGGGGGGTGAATAGTAACTGTGCTGCGGCGGAGTCTTGCAGGCGGGAGTGATTTTGAGTCAGCGGGGGTGCGATCGTAACTGCAGCACAATCACACAAAATCACCCCCCCCAGCCTGCAAGACTCTGCTGCGGCCGGGTCCGTACTGTCTGACAGTGACAGTGGGGATGAAGGGGTGTGTGTGCTCACCACCGCGGACATGTGTCTCGTCTGTAAGGAAGGCAATGGGATGCAGGTGCGAGTGCGCGGTTGCGGCTCTATTTGGAGTCACCCCATTGAAGAGTGACTCCCGCCTCATGACGCCTCTAAATATGAATATAGTAACATATAGTAACATAGTAACATCGTTTCTGAGGTTGAAAAAAGACAATTTGTCCATCAAGTTCAACCTGTTAGGGATCTCCTATACGATAATATTTTTAGGACTAATTTTAGCTGTGGTAAATGTTTAGCCGTTATGTCTGGGTGTAGTAAGGCATGCCGGCGGCCAGGCTCCCAACGACCAGCATACCAGCGCCGGAAGCCTGACTGCCGGCATACCGACAGCGTGGCGAGTGCAAATGAGCCCCTTGCGGGCTCGCTGCGCGCGCCACGCTGTTTGTTCTCCCTCCAGAGGGGTCATGGACCCCAAAGAGGGAGAAAAAGTGTCGGTATGCCGGCTGTCGGGATTCCGGCACTGGTATACTGTGCGCCGGGATCCCGACAGCCGGCATCCTGAAGACCACCCCGTTATGTCTATTACTCTTTTCTTTTCTTTTTTTTGTATCACTATAGTGCATGATTTACCCACCATAGCACTGTATATTCTTATCTATTGGGAATTTATCTAGCCCATTCTTAAAAGCAATGACCGAGTCTGCCATTACTACTCTCTTAGGCAGGAAATTCCAAATACGTATTGTCCTTACTGTGAAGAAACCTTTCCATCTCTGTGTACGAAAACTCCTCTCCTCTAACCTAAGCAGGTGTCTTCGTGTTCTTTGTGATGATCTTACCAAAAACAAATCCCCCGCTAGTTCTGTGTATTGTCCCCTTTTATATTTGTAAATGTTAATCATGTCCCCTGATATTCTCCTTTTTTCCAGTGTAAACATGTCTAGCCTAGCAAGCCTTTCCTCATATTCGAGCGTCTCCATCCCCTTAATCAGTTTGGTCGCCCATCTCTGAACCTTTTCTAGTTCCAGGATATCCTTTTTGTAGTATGGCGCCCATAATTGTGCACAGTATTCGAGATGTGGCCTTACTAGTGATTTGTATAATGGGAGTATAAAACTCTCATCCCTTGTATCAATTCCTCACTTTATGCATGCTAATACCTTGTTTGCCTTATTTGCTGCATTCCTACTTTGGGTACTACTGCTAAGTTTGTTTCTATGTGAACACCTACATTTTTTTCCAGTACAGAATCCCCTAGTTTTTCCCCATTTAGTATGTAGGTAGTATTTTTGTTCTTGCTACCAAAGTGCATTACCGTACATTTGTCTGTATTGAACCTCATTCTCCAGTTTGCTGTCCATGCTTCCTACATATTTCCAGAAAATATCCACAACCTTTGTAATTTTCATTCAGAAAATGAGCAAAATAAACAATGAATAGATGAAAATAAAAGGAAAAACGAACCTTCAAAGGTCAGAGGAGTTTGGGCGCAGTGTGCCTGAGAGGTCAGGAGGGTCACTACTGCACTCCACGCAGGTGGCGGGAAAACTGACTAGGGTGGGTTTCGAACAGCACCTAGAGATAGGAAGGTACTAGGAGGGACAGGCCCTTGTGCCCTTTTGGGGCAGAGAGGGGAACGAGAACAGCTTTGCTGCGCCTGACTGAGGGTTAAGGTAGTTTAACATGATCTATCCTTCACAAATCCATGTTGGTTCCTATTAATAACCTTAGTGGCTTCAAGGAACTCCTGTATTCTATCCCTTAAAATAACTTCCAGTACTTTCCCCACTATAGATGTAAGACTTACTGGTCTATAATTACCCGGTTCAGATTTACTTCCCTTTTTAAATATCGGCACTACTTCCACTATACGCCAGTCTTTGGGGACCATGCTTGATGTAAGTGAGTCATTGAAAATCAAATATAGGGTCTTGTTAGTTCAGAGTGTAGCTCTATAAGAACTCTTAGGTGAATTCCGTCGGAACCAGGTGACTTATTAATCCCAATTTTATTTTTAATCGGTCACAGACTACTTCCTCACTTAAATCAGCATTTAGCAGTGGGACATTATCATTGCTGAGGTTATACATTAATCCTTCCATCTGGTCCTCTCTTGTGAATATAGATGAGAAAATCTTGTTTATTTTTTCTGCTATGTCATTATAGTCTTTGATTAGGGCTCCAAAGTTACCTTTTAAATGGCTTATACTCTACTTCTTTAATCTTTTGCTGTTGATGAATTTAGTTACCTTTTTGGGGTTTGATTTACTTTACTTTGCTATTAGCTTTTCCATTTTTATTTTGGACACTCTGATTTCTTTTTTGCATATTTTGTTACAATCCTTATATTTCAGGACTCAGCCTTCCTGTCTAATTTATACTTTTTGAATGCGCGCCTCTTTTTGGCCATCAGTTTCTTAATCTTTTTGTTAAGTCACATTGGTTTGGAATTATTACTCCATCATTTGCTGCCCATGGGAATGAATTTATGAGTATAACTAGCGAGCAACGTTTTTAATATCTCCCATTTCTCTGTAGTATTTTTTCCTAGAAACAAAATTTTCCAGTGTCCCTTAAAGCTTCCCTCATCATGTCAAAGTTGGTTTTGCTAAAGTCCTAGTTGAGCCTATATAGGGCTGCTTGTGAAAACTGATTTTGAAAGTGACCATATTGTGGTCGCTGTTTCCCATGGGCTCCCCTACTATAATATTTGATATAATTCCCCATTGTTTGTTAATACCAGGTCTAAGATTGCATTGAACCTAGTTGGTTCCTCAATTAGTTGAAGTAAGTAGTGATCATTTAATGTGTTTTAAAAATTATTACCCCTAGCAGTGTCACATGAAACATTTGTCCAATTAAATCTCTGGATAGTTAAAATCTCCCATCACTATTACGTCTCCTACTACTGACGCTTTTTTGATTTGCTTCAGTAACAATTCCTCAACATTCACGTTAATATCAGGCAGCTGGCTTGTAGCATATCCCTATTAATAGCTATTAGTTTTCTTTCCCCCGCATGCAATTTCTACTCATAAAGTCTCCACAGTATTTACAGTTCCCTCGCAAATGTCTTCTTGAGGCTATGAAACAACGTAATTGCTGTTTAGCTTGAGACTAATGAATATTCAACTGTGATTGGATGACTGAGGTTTGACTACTACACTCTAAATACAGAACCTATGCGTCTGATGAAATGCATCAACCTATTTCAGTGTTTCTAAAACCCAGTCCTCATGGAATTCTACCAGTGCGTGTTCTCCATATCATAGAGGAGTACCGCTGTGTTAATTATTGACTAACACATTTTTTATTTATTTTTTTAAATCTATGGGGGTACTTGTTCTT
Organism: Pseudophryne corroboree; assembly: GCF_028390025.1. Lineage (NCBI taxonomy): Eukaryota > Metazoa > Chordata > Amphibia > Anura > Myobatrachidae > Pseudophryne > Pseudophryne corroboree. Next base: position 288,868,261 of record NC_086446.1, read on the forward strand.
TGGCTAATGGGGGTCATTCCGAGTTGATCGCTAGCTGAAAATGTTCGCTGCGCAGCGATGAAGCAAAAAAAAGGCACTTCTGCGCATGCGTATGTGGCGCAATGCGCACGCGCGACGTACTTTCACAACGGCCATGTATTTTTACACAAAGTCTGGCTAAGCTTTTCAGTCGCACTGCTGGTCGCAGTGTGATTGACATGAAGTGGGCATTTCTGGGTGTCAACTGACTGTTTTCAGGCAGTGTTCGAAAAAACGCAGGCGTGCCAAGAAAAACGCAGGCATGGCTGGGCGAACGCAGGGTGTGTTCGTGATGTCAAAACAGGAACTGAACAGTCTGAAGTGATCGCAAGCGCTGAGTAGGTCTGGAGCTACTCTGAAGCTGCACAATTATTTTTTTTGTAGTTGCTCTGCGATCTTTTTGTTCGCACTTCTGCTAAGCTAAAGTACACTCCCAGGGGGCTGCGGCTTAGCGCTTGCACGACTGCTAAAAACAGCTAGCGAGCGATCAACTCGGAATGACCTAAATGATTCTTGAAGGCAGGATAGTATTTGAGAAACAAGGACCTATAGCAATAGTGTTTTTTGATTTGTCTAATATCTCTAGCTTAATGCAATAGTATTTATTGGACCTTTACAAATAAAAAAAGTTCCCAAAATGAACTGATTGTAAAAAATATTTGAATGCGATCTGTATTGTGTTTCCTTAGGCGGCTTCCCTATTATGCTGCTTCTTACCTTAGCAGGTTGTGGGGGCAGCGTCTCTTGCTTCACTGTGTATCATGGCTACTATCAGGGCCAGTGCTATGGTGTTCGGCGCCCCCTGCAAACAATAATTTTGTGACCTCCAATACATAAAAAGGGTGTTGTCTCACAAGGTAGGGGAATAGCCACACAATAGTACCCCCATTTCAATTGTACCACACAGTAGCACAATCTTATTCACATTACACAATGGAATTGGTTTTACACATGTACAAAGTCTAAAGATGAAGCACAACTAAACTTGGTGTGAGAAAAAGCCACAGCCACTGCATTGTAGCACTTTTTACACAGATTTAGTCACATACTCAGCTGTTGACTCTAGCAGCAGAGCGTGGGTGTGGGAAAATGACAGGTGTAAAGCAATGTAGCCACTATACTGATATATGTCTGGAAGAAGATGATAATGTGTTTGCAAGAGACAAGTTATACATTTGTTTTTATATACTGGCTTTTTAAGTAGTAAAACATCAACTTCAGTCAAAATTTTATACAAAATAATCGTGCATAGGAGACCACAAATAGGTTGAACTCGATGGACAATTGTCTTTTTTTAACCTTAGATACTATGTTACTATGTGACTGTTAAATGTAAAAAAAGTATTGAGAAGAACTTATCATATGTATATAGCAAAGCGAAGAATACAATTATTTGAGTACCACCTTATACCCATTACAATGACATATAACAAAGGGGGACATTTACTAAGCAGTGATAAGAGCGGAGAAGTAAGCCAGTGGAGAAGTTGCCCCATCAATCAATCAGCAGCTCTGTATAATTTTATAGTATGCAAATTACACATGTTACTTCAGTGCTGATTGGTTGCCATGGGCAACTTCTCCACTGGCTCACTTCTCCGCTCTTATCACTGCTTAGTAAATTTCCCCAAAGATACAAATATAAATCACATAGGTTCTGCATAAAGATGATGCAGTCTTGTTCTTGTCATGAAATCTTGTTTAATTTAAACATATATGTGAATAGAATACAAAAAAAGACATATCTATAGTATAACATAGAAACAATCCATCATAAATGATGCCTTTAGTCTCCACTTAAAACAATGTTATGATTGAAGAATATTGCATATTGATTGTGGTTACTAGAACAAAAAGGGTATGGAGCCATCAATCATAAAATATCTTTACAGCTTCTATTAGAGATATCTTCAGGGTGCCTTCCAAAGAATTATTCTCACATGTATGACAGGAGATAATGGAGCACATCTGGCATAATACCCTTAGTTTAAAATGTTGTTGTTTTTTAATTCACTTACAAAAAACAGGACAAAAGCAGCATATAGAGTTAGAATACACTATATACAAATATCCTGTTGCTTAAATGCAAAATAATAATGTCTAGCCTCTCACAAGAATGATCGTATCATAAGGCCATTTATAAAGGTTGGCTTGTTTAATTATAATTATCTTTTTCAAGAGCTGATGAGTGAGATGTGGAGGGCTCCATAACACAAAGAACTTCTTGGCTAATAGTAATCCATTGTAAGATAACATGACTAGTTGCATGTCATCCAGCAGAAGGAAGGTACTGTATGCCAATCAGAAATGGGATGCCATCCATCAATTAAAAATAATAAACTGTCCCACTCCTATCCTCCCTTCTAAGTATGCTGCCCCCCATCCCATTCCCAACCCTTTCACATATGCCTACTCCTCTCTTGCTGCCCATCTTTGATCAATCCACTATCTTTCTATCTGTTGTCCCATGCAATTCTCCTACTCATCCTCCTTTACCTCTCTGCTGCTTTCCATAAATCAACCACCTTCTTCTCTTCCAAACAATTTCTCACCCTTGGTCTTCATGACATTGTGGTCTCCTGGCTCAAATACTATCTTTACAAACAAACTATCAGTGTCTCTATTTCTGCTGGAACTTTCCCTCCTATTCCAATATCTCCTAAACAGAAGATTCGCTGCGACAAAAGGAAGTTGCTCAAAACAATTTAGCAGCAATGCTAGAATGAGAGGGGTTATTTAGAAAAGAAACTCACACCCATAGCCCACATTTTCTGAATGAGATCTGGTACTTCCAATTAATTATTCACAAACCGAATTGCGCCTTAGGAACGAAACAGAAAGAGACCTATAACTTATTGATGAATATGGATCCTCACTGTCTGGTACACAAGGGTAGCTGCAAGCTGCTTCTCCTACATGTCTCTAATGGGCTTGGACTATAGTAGCCAGAGCCAGTGCAACCCGCACAGCAAGTGTATGCAGTGTAGGAAAGCATCAGACTGAGAAGGCGCTCTCCCCACTGTGCTAATCTGCTGTTGCTGCTGGCTGCCACTACACCTGACACACTATATGACAGGCAGCGCTGTTGGCAGCGGGAAGCGTGGCTCTCAGTGTCAGCATGGCTCTCTGGCTCCCACCTCCTCTCTTCTCCCTGCTGCACCAGCTAAGCTCTATGACAGGCAGCAGTGTCGGCAGCTTTAAGCGTACCAGAGACAATCACCCTCTTCCCTCTTGTGCACGTATATGGAGGGGGACTACGTCTGTGGGAATTATGTGTGGTACTACTACTGTGGGTGTTGAGTGTAAAGCGCATTATTACTACTGTGGGCACTGTGTGTGGCACTACTAATGTGGTGTGGTACTAATACTGTGGGTGTTATGTGTGACACTACTTCTATGGGCATTATGTGTGGCACTCCTACTGTGGGCATTATGTGTGGCACAACTACTGTACGCATTATTTGTGGAACTACTACTGCGGTCATTATGTGTAGCACTACTACTGTGGGCACTAAATGTAAGGGGCAGTACTACTGTGGGCATTATGTGTAGAATTACTACTGTGGACATAATGTGTGGTACTACTGTGGGCATTTTATGCAAGGGACACTACTACTATGGGCATTATGTGTAATGGGCACTACTACTGTGGACATTATGTGTACAAGCATCACTTGGGTAATGGGCCTAATTCAAACCTGATCGGTGCTGCAGGAGCTGCGCTGGTGGGGAGCTACTCTTGTATTTGCACAATGGGGCAGGACCTTGCATGCAGGACGGTCTAGCCCTGTCCTGGGCATCCCCCCGCATGTCAGGTAAGCTGATCGTAGATGTGCTAAATATAACACATCTACAATCAGGTCTGAATTAGGTCCAATGTGTGTAAGATGCACTACTGTGTAGCATAATGTGTATAAGAGGCACTACTGGGTGTTATAGCGTGAATTAGGGGTACTACTGTGGGTCATAAGGTACACTTCTATATAGTGCAATACGAATCAGGGGCACTACGTGAAGTGTAATGTGAATAAGATTGTGCTACTGTGTGGTACAATTGAAATGGGGGTACTATTGTGTGGCTATTCCCCTACCTTGTGAGACAACACCCTTTTTATGTATTGGAGGTCACAAAATTATTGTTTGCAGGGGGCGCCGAACACCATAGCACTGGCCCTGATAGTAGCCATGATACACAGTGAAGCAAGAGACGCTGCCCCCACAACCTGCTAAGGTAAGAAGCAGCATAATAGGGAAGCCGCCTAAGGAAACACAATACAGATCTCATTCAAATATTTTTTACAATCAGTTCATTTTGGGAACTTTTTTTATTTGTAAAGGTCCAATAAATACTATTGCATTAAGCTAGAGATATTAGACAAATCAAAAAACACTATTGCTATAGGTCCTTGTTTCTCAAATACTATCCTGCCTTCAAGAATCATTTAGGTCATTCCGAGTTGATCGCTCGCTAGCTGTTTTTAGCAGTCGTGCAAACGCTAAGCCGCAGCCCCCTGGGAGTGTACTTTAGCTTAGCAGAAGTGCGAACAAAAAGATCGCAGAGCAACTACAAAAAAAATAATTGTGCAGCTTCAGAGTAGCTCCAGACCTACTCAGCGCTTGCGATCACTTCAGACTGTTCAGTTCCTGTTTTGACATCACGAACACACCCTGCGTTCGCCCAGCCATGCCTGCGTTTTTCTTGGCACGCCTGCGTTTTTTCGAACACTGCCTGAAAACAGTCAGTTGACACCCAGAAATGCCCACTTCATGTCAATCACACTGCGACCAGCAGTGCGACTGAAAAGCTTAGCCAGACCTTGTGTAAAAATACATGGCCGTTGTGAAAGTACGTCGCGCGTGCGCATTGCGCCACATACGCATGCGCAGAAGTGCCTTTTTTTTGCTTCATCGCTGCGCAGCGAACATTTTCAGCTAGCGATCAACTCGGAATGACCCCCATTAGCCAAAGAACAAGTACCCCCATAGATTTAAAAAAATAAATAAAAAATGTGTTAGTCAATAATTAACACAGCGGTACTCCTCTATGATATGGAGAACACGCACTGGTAGAATTCCATGAGGACTGGGTTTTAGAAACACTGAAATAGGTTGATGCATTTCATCAGACGCATAGGTTCTGTATTTAGAGTGTAGTAGTCAAACCTCAGTCATCCAATCACAGTTGAATATTCATTAGTCTCAAGCTAAACAGCAATTACGTTGTTTCATAGCCTCAAGAAGACATTTGCGAGGGAACTGTAAATACTGTGGAGACTTTATGAGTAGAAATTGCATGCGGGGGAAAGAAAACTAATAGCTATTAATAGGGATATGCTACAAGCCAGCTGCCTGATATTAACGTGAATGTTGAGGAATTGTTACTGAAGCAAATCAAAAAAGCGTCAGTAGTAGGAGACGTAATAGTGATGGGAGATTTTAACTATCCAGAGATTTAATTGGACAAATGTTTCATGTGACACTGCTAGGGGTAATAATTTTTAAAACACATTAAATGATCACTACTTACTTCAACTAATTGAGGAACCAACTAGGTTCAATGCAATCTTAGACCTGGTATTAACAAACAATGGGGAATTATATCAAATATTATAGTAGGGGAGCCCATGGGAAACAGCGACCACAATATGGTCACTTTCAAAATCAGTTTTCGCAAGCAGCCCTATATAGGCTCAACTAGGACTTTAGCAAAACCAACTTTGACATGATGAGGGAAGCTTTAAGGGACACTGGAAAATTTTGTTTCTAGGAAAAAATACTACAGAGAAATGGGAGATATTAAAAACGTTGCTCGCTAGTTATACTCATAAATTCATTCCCATGGGCAGCAAATGATGGAGTAATAATTCCAAACCAATGTGACTTAACAAAAAGATTAAGAAACTGATGGCCAAAAAGAGGCGAGCATTCAAAAAGTATAAATTAGACAGGAAGGCTGAGTCCTGAAATATAAGGATTGTAACAAAATATGCAAAAAAGAAATCAGAGTGTCCAAAATAAAAATGGAAAAGCTAATAGCAAAGTAAAGTAAATCAAACCCCAAAAAGGTAACTAAATGCATCCACAGCAAAAGATTAAAGAAGTAGAGTATAAGCCATTTAAAAGGTAACTTTGGAGCCCTAATCAAAGACTATAATGACATAGCAGAAAAAATAAACAAGATTTTCTCATCTATATTCACAAGAGAGGACCAGATGGAAGGATTAATGTATAACCTCAGCAATGATAATGTCCCACTGCTAAATGCTGATTTAAGTGAGGAAGTAGTCTGTGACCGATTAAAAATAAAATTGGGATTAATAAGTCACCTGGTTCCGACGGAATTCACCTAAGAGTTCTTATAGAGCTACACTCTGAACTAACAAGACCCTATATTTGATTTTCAATGACTCACTTACATCAAGCATGGTCCCCAAAGACTGGCGTATAGTGGAAGTAGTGCCCTCCGCCGCAGTTTCAGCCACTTGTTAATGATGTGTTGGTTCCCCCTGTGCCTGTTGTCCCTTCTGTTTCTCCCTCACAGGTCCCGTCCAATTCAGGGGCTACGCCCGGCAGGAGGCGAAGGTCGCGGACGACCGCGACTGCGAACGTGGAGGTGCGGCCATCAGCGGAGGCGGATGCAGCGGACGTCGCGGTTCCGGGTCCTTCGAACTCCGGTGAGCTAAACATTCCTTTACACGTTTCAACTTGTAGTTCCTCATCTTCTAGCAGCGTTTCATCCGGCTCTCCGCGGCGCCCGCGTAAATTAGCTAGACTCATCGCGCGGCGAATGGCTAAGGAGGCGCATAGGGTGGCCGCTCCTGCGCAGGTGGTCCCCCCTGACCCCCCCGTTATGGGGAGATGGTACATTGCGCCAACACTGCAGTTACTAGGGGGGTTCGCAAGCGCATGCGGGAAAAAATCCGTAAGGGGAAGTATGTAGACATATTCACCCTTACGGAGGAAATGCGGCAAGGCTTTGACGCAGCCAAGAAGCCGGGCGGTATTGGGGAAAGTGCGTTTCGCAATTTTCACCAGTGGCTACGGGGTTTTTTGGTGTTCACGGCTTGCTACACGGAATCTCGGCCCTCGGAGTATGCCAACTTAGTTAAATATTTGTTTCTGGTACACGATATGTACTTGAAATCCAAGGGTTCCGCCTGGCGGGATTACGACGAGAAGTTTCGTCGCAATCAGGATGGCAACCCCTTCCTCCCCGCGGGTTTTAAGGATGTGGAGGTGTGGTTGGAGGTCACGCAGCAGGTCAAACCCACCCCGGATGTCTCGGCCAAGAAGCCCGGGGCGGCCGGGGAGGCGGGTTCCCGATTGACGGGGAAAGGCAAGTGCTTTGCCTACAACGACGGCAAATGCGTCAAAGGAACGGGTTGTCGTTTTCGCCACTCATGTAGGTTGTGCGGAGCAAGTCACCCGGCCAAGGAATGCACCGCGGCGACAGGCAGTAAGCCTGCCGCTTCCACCGAGGCCGGTGGAATTGGCAAGTAAGGCCTTCTCCCCGATTCTAGTTCCCGAGTTGCAGCGCTGGCTTACCTTGTACCCCGATGAGTCGGCGGCATCGTTTCTCTTGGAGGGCTTTCAGCACGGTTTTCGTTTGCCAATTTCGGATTCGGTGTATGTGGTTGCGCGCCAGAATTTGAGATCGGCTCGCGAAATCCCGCAGGAAGTCCGACGGAAGGTTGACGGGGAGATTGGGCTGGGGCGCATGGCTGGGCCCTACACCTTTCCCCCGCTGCCCTCCTTGTGCATTTCCCCAGTAGGGGTAGTGCCCAAGAAGGCCGTGGGCAAGTTTCGTTTGATACAGCACTTGTCGCACCCGCCGGGGTTGTCGGTCAGCGACGCTATCCCGGAGGCCAAGTGCAGGGTACGATATCAGTCTTTTGACGACGCGCTGCGCTTGGTGAGGGATTGTGGTCCGGGGAGTCTGTTGGCGAAATTGGACGTGGAGTCGGCCTTTCGTCTACTCCCGCTACACCCAGATTCCCTGCGGTTCCTGGGTTTCAAAATAGGGGGCGAATTCTACGTGGATCGGTGTCTCCCCATGGGTTGCTCTGTCTCCTGCGCCTACTTTGAGTGCTTTAGCACATTTTTACACTGGTGCGTCCAGACCGCCTCCGGACAACTGGGGGTGGCTCACTACCTGGATGACTTTCTCTTTGTTGGGCCCGGGGACAGTTCGGTCTGTGGGGACATTCTCTCGGTGGCCAGGTCGTTATTCTGCGCTTTAGGGGTGCCGGTTGCTCAAGATAAGTGCGAGGGCCCTTGCACTTGTCTTAGCTATTTAGGTATCGAAATTGACACGGTTGGGGGGTGCTGTCGCTTGCCCGAGGATAAGGTGCGGAAGCTATTGGGTTCGGCTTAAGCAGGGTTCGGCTTAAGCAGGTGCAGTCCTTGCTTGGTTCTCTCAATTTTGCGTATCGGATTATCCCCATGGGTAGGATTTTTTGTCACAAACTCGAGCGGGCCACGGCGGGGACGGTACGGCAGAATCACTCCGTGTACCTTTCCCGTGAGATCAGAGATGACTTGCGGATTTGGGTCTCTTTCCTGGTGTCCTTCAACAGGGAAGTTTTGTGGCCCGCTCCTTGTTGTTCTAGTAAGCAGCTGCAATTGTTCACGGATGCTTCAGGCAGTCGAGGGTTTGGCGCGTTCTTTGCTGGCGCATGGTGCGCTCGGCTTGGCCGGCATCTTGGGTAACGCGCGGGTTTACCAAGAACCTTCTGTTGCTGGAATTGTTCCCGATCTTAGTGGCGCTTGAGTTATGGGCCGGACGGTTCACAAATAGGGACATCTTGTTTCTTTGCGACAACTTGGGGGTAGTGCATGCTATTAATAATCAGCGTTCCTCCTCACCGCAGGCACTGAGACTGCTAAGGCATTTAGTGTTGGTTTGTTTGCAGCGCAATATTAATTTTAGGGCTCGCCACGTTCCTGGAGTTGACAATGGAATTGCGGATGCATTGTCCCGGTTCAAATTTGACAAGTTCAGGACGTTGGTTCCGGGAGCGGAGGCAGAGGGGTTACAATGCCCACCTTCTGTCTGGCAGATGGTCGAATCGGTTTAACTGCTTTAGCCAGGTGTGCTCTGGCTCCCTCCACGCTACGAGCGTATGATGCTGCATGGCGGGATTGGTCAGCCTTTCAGAGTAGGTACGGGGTAGCAGGTGAGTCCTCGGCCGACGCCCTGTTGACCTTTGTTTGGGAGCATTACCAAAACGGTAGGTCAAAAGCGGCCATGGCTACTGCCCTTGCGGGCATCGCCTTTCACTCGCGGCTCCACGGGACGACGGACCCCACGGGGTCGTTTGTCCTTTCCAGAGCGCTGAAAGGTTGGGCTAGGTTGCACCCGGCGCCTGCGGATTCACGTAGGCCTATAACATTGCAGCTGCTAGCAGAATTGCTGCGTGTGCTACCTCAGATTGCGTCCTCGGAATTTGAGGTGGCATTGTTTAGTAGCGCGTATGCCCTGGCCTTCTTCGGGGCTTTTCGGGTGAGCGAGTTAGTGGCGAGCAGCAAGGCGTCCCGGGAATCGGGTCTGCTCTACGAGAATGTGCGCTTGCAGGAGGGCCTGTTGCTCTGTAGGATTGTGCGATCCAAGACAGATCAAACAGGTCGGGGTCGCTGGTTGTCCTTGGAGGCTCAGGAGGGAATGGGCGTTTGCCCGCTGCGGTTGACGCAAGAGTATGTGCGGTTAAGACCTCCGGGGGGCAACCAGTTGCTGGTGCACGCGCAGTCGGACCCTCTGACAAAGTTTCAGTTTGCATCTGTGTTCAAGAAATGTTTGACGGCGCTGGGCTTGCAGGAGGCGGACTTCGGTACTCATTCCTTTCGGATTGGGGCGGCTACCCATGCGGCGGCCGCTGGTTCATCACCGGCGGCTATTCGGGAGTTGGGTCGCTGGAGGTCGGCCTCCTATAAGTCCTATGTCCGTATAGATAAGTTATAAGTGCGCCTGTTGCGCTAACCCAAAAACGCGTTTACTCGTCGGTTTTTGAACGCTTACCGTTCAGGAATCGAGGGTGTGAAGTGAATTTTTAAAATTTTTCCTCCGAGGGGGCCTAATTTCAATTGGCTGTTCTATCAAGGTCCACGGGAGGTTTTTTGAGTTTTCTCCTTCACTTGGGTTTAATTTGGTTACGTTGTGTTTAAGTTACAGATTATGTGCATAATCTGACGTTAGGATATTTTCTTTTACAGCTGTCATCAATTTTGGAGACCACATATGGATGGTTGGTCATTCATATATTTTTTGGGCGGAAAAACATCCCATGGCATCTAGGGCGACTGAGATTTTTGGGTCCAGGCAATTGAGATGGTTAGGTGTTAGGGGTATGTTATGGGGTGATCTGTTGCGCGTCCTTTTTTCTCGGGAGCGCCGCTGGGGTCGCCCCAGTTGTATTATCATTCATTTGGGTGGTAATGATCTAGGCCGAGTTAAAGGCATAGACTTGATTTTGTCTATAAAGGCGGATGTGGTGGCGATTCGTTGTCACTGGCCTGGGGTATGCATAGTCTGGTCGGAAATGGTGCCCCGTTTCCATTGGCGTGGTGCGGTGCGTTTCTCGGCGCTGGAGAAAGCACGCAAAAAGGTGAATTCTACGGTGTCTCTTTTTGTCAAGGCCATAGGCGGAGTGGCAATCAAGCATCCTCTGCTGGTGCTGCGGAACAGGCAGTTCTACCGAGACGATGGGGTTCACCTTTCTCCGGAAGGAGTGCAGTTTTTTCTGGAGGATATTTTTGGTCTTTTTCGGTAGAGCTAGTTAGTTTCTGGTTTGGTTAATGTTCGGTTTGCGGATGGCGGTGGCGGTTTGGTAAACCTTGGTGGCGGGAAGTCGCTGCCAACCAGCTGTCACACAGGCATAAGTGGTCATTGTGGGGCTCCCTCTTTAGAAGGACAGCAGGTGTGTCCTTTTCTTGCGGTTGGACATTTAGACGTTCCCCTGCGGGAACCGAACGTTTGCCAGAGAGAGGGGTAAGGCCAGCACAATGCGGTTTATGCGGGAAGGAGGCGGTGTAGGTGTACTCCCCTCCTTGGTTTGGTGGTTTTTCATCTAGGTGACTGGTGCTGGTGTTTGGCAGCGATTTTCTGTTTGCCATCCTCCAAACTAAAGTTAAATATATATATTCAAATCAATTCTAATTCGGCCTCAATTATTAGTTTAAAGAGTTGGTCAGCGATTAATAAACATCGTCTGACCTTTAACTCCAGCTACTGTGTCCGTGTCTTTATTTCAGTGTGTGGTGTGGTTTTATTTAGGATAAGCTAGCTTAAAGAAAAGGTTTAGGTAATCACAATAAAGTTATGAGCGGCTTAGATAAGCTGAAGGCTGCATAAGCCTGAGGCCATATAAGCGATCAACTTTTTGTGATTGGTTGTTTAAATGACTAAGCAGTTGCTAGGCAGATCAGTTTTCCCGGTTGGTTTTTTCCTATTGGATTAGAGGGTTGTGCATCAAGATGAAGAGGAGGGTCTTAGGTTAGTATATAGGTGGTGGCCATTTTGCTAGACTTCCTCTTGCCATTCAGTTTATGCCCGCCCGCCCTACCAGAATGCGGCTACGTTTTGTTCTTGCTGTGGGCTATTGAAAGCCAGATTGGCGGGAAGTCGCTGCCAACCAGCTGTCACACAGGCATAAGTGATCATTGTGGGGCTCCCTCTTTAGAAGGACGGCAGGTGTGTCCTTTTCTTGCGGTTGGACATTTAGACGTTCCCCTGCGGGAACCGAACGTTTGCCAGAGAGAGAGGGGTAAGGCCAGCACAATGCGGTTTATGCGGGAAGGAGGCGGGGTAGGTGTACTCCCCTCCTTGGTTTGGTGGTTTTTCATCTAGGTGACTGGTGCTGGTGTTTGGCAGCGATTTTCTGTTTGCCATCCTCCAAACTAAAGTTAAATATATATATTCAAATCAATTCTAATTCGGCCTCAATTATTAGTTTAAAGAGTTGGTCAGCGATTAATAAACATCGTCTGACCTTTAACTCCAGCTACTGTGTCCGTGTCTTTATTTCAGTGTGTGGTGTGGTTTTATTTAGGATAAGCTAGCTTAAAGAAAAGGTTTAGGTAATCACAATAAAGTTATGAGCGGCTTATAAGATCACTATACTAGACCTCTTGGAGTGGTTTGGTTGCGCATCTTGCACCATATGGCATATAGACACATGAGGGCACAGCTGCATGCTACAATTGTGATGCCTCCAACTGAGCATAATGCGCAAAAGGTGTCTGTTTCAGGGAGTACTTTATACCTACAATTATTTACGTAAAATGCGTCCAACTTGCAACATCAGCCCTATTTTGTTTAAATCGCTGTGAACTAATATCTGCAAGTATCTACGTTCCCACCATGGCCCTTACAGTGTGGCGTTTGTATATCCTTTCCGTGCTTGCATGGGTTTTTGCTCGGTACTCAGGTGTCCTCCCACAATCCAAAAATATACCCTGTAGGTTAATTGGCTCCCCACAAAAAATTAACCTAGTGTGTAAGAGTGTGTACATGTGTTTAGAGCAGAATAGGGCCCCTATTTATCAAGGCCTGGGGAGTGGTAAATAGCATGGTGACAACCAATCAGCTTCTAACTTCCATGTCACAGGCTGTGTTTGAAAAAGACAGGAGCTGGTTGGCTGGTACTTAATCACCGTTCTATTTATCACTCTCCAAGGCTTGATAAATCTGGGCCTAGATGGGCCAAGTGGTTCTTATCTGCTGTCAAATTCTGTTTCAATGTTTCTATGACAGTCTTTGGGTTCTGTATTAGACTATTAGACTGGATAAACAATTAGTTTCTTCTTCATATGCAGAAATACATTACAAATAATTTCACAGTGCGTATTGTACTCTCAAATTGAAACTTTTAACAGGCGTATCGGATAACTAGGACTGTTTTAAATGCTCTGCTTCCGATGCGGATATCGGGCCTAATTTAGACCTGATCGCAGCAGCAAATTTGTTAGCTAATGGGCAAAGCCATATGCAGTGCAGGTGGGGACAAATATAACATTTGCAGAAAGAGTTAGATTTGGGTGGGTTATATTGTTTCTGTGCAGGGTAAATACTGGCTGCTTTATTTTTACACTGCAATTTAGATTTCAGTTTGAACACACCCCACCCAAATCTAACCCTCTCTGCACGTTATATCTGCCCCAGCTGCACTGCACATGGTTTTGCCAATTAGGAGAGCTAAATTACAGCATAGGAATGGAGAGAGTTAAACCTCCTGTGAGGGGTGGACCTAACTGTGATGAAAAGTACAGCCAATGTTAGAGAGGGGAGGGATCAGTATATATAGGGATGTATAGCCTAGCTTGGTCTCTCTTGCTGCTGGTTTGCCTTTTGCCTGCTGGTTTGCTGGTTTGCCTGGAGCAACCTCAGCGGTGAGGTTACTTTCGGTCAACCGCTGACCGCAAAGTTCCCACCATTGGCTACAATGGAGCGCATAGGCGCTACATTGTATTTGTGCCGTGTGCTGCCTGACATACACTACAGGAGCACACAGCCAATCAGGAGAGTGCCACGACGTGGCGCTCCCTGATTGGCTGAAGGGACCCTCTTTGACAGGAGTCAGTGGGGGTCCTGGCAGTCGGGGAATGTGTAAACATGGGACCCCTTTCAGTGCGTGGTCGGGTTTCCGTTTTATTATTTTGCCAAGTACGTGGATTATACAAAGGTCTGATTCTACACTGGATAATGTGAGTATAATTTTTTTCACAGGTACCCCAAGGATTCTACATGGAGAAGAGGACCGAGCCTCGTGGGAACATAGGTAAGTATGTATGTATGGAGGTGTGCATGTATGTAATAAACTTATACTTTCACGGTGTGTGTGTCCTGTTTTTTTTTGGGTATTTTTTTAGTAGTAGTACTACAGGTACCAGCGGGCCCTGTTTTCCTCTGCATGCTGGTACTTGTGGTTCTCCAAGTACCAGCTTGCGGGGGAGGCTTGCTTTTAGTAGTACTGCTACTAAAAACAATATTCACATTTTTTTAAAAGGCTATCAGCCCCCCATCCGCCGCCCTTGGATGGGGGGGACAGCCTTGGGCTTCACCCCTGGCCCTTGGGTGGCTGGAGGGGGGGGACTCCTTGATTTAAGGGGTTCACACTCCTCCAGGGTACCCCGGCCAGGGGTGACTAGTTGGGTATGTAATGCCAGGGCCGCAGGGACCAGTATAAAAGTGTCCCCCGGCTGTGGCATTATGTACCTGGCTAGTGGAGCCCGGTGCTGGTTTCAAAAATACGGGGGACCCCTACGCTTTTTGTCCCCCGTATTTTTGGAACCAGGACCAGGCGCAGAACCCAGTGCTGGTTGAAGAAATATGGGGGAACCTCTGTCATTTTTTCCGCAATATTTTTTCAACCAGGACCGGCTCAAAGAGCCGAGGCTGGTTATGCTTAGGAGGGGGGACCCCACGCTATTTTTTTTTCCAGTTTTTACACTAAACAGACCCTTTCCCACAGATAACCATGCACAGATCTCACTGATCCGTGCATGGTTATCCAAACTCGACTGGAAAAAGCAGGTCTATTTTTTTGCTGCTTTTTTTAACGAATCGAAAAAAAACAGACCCGCACTTGAGCACTCAGAAACTAACACCCAAATACGAATGAATAGTGAATGCCCGTATTGTATGAAATAACAGCCGTGTTTGACCGATGGTCTATTCATTCGTATTTCGGAACTTTGCAAATCAAACCATTACGAATAGTCCAAACACTGCCGAGATTGGTGCTTAGTGAATTCCCGGATTAGGACTTAGAAAAAAAAACACAAATCGGACAAACTCGAATTCTTAGTAAATATTGGCCACTGTGTTGTAAATGGAAAACCTGCCTCACGAGTCCTTATTTCAGTACTTGTTGTACAGTATTTATTTTTATACCCATCACTTGTTCATTCCCACCCTTAGGATATACCCACTACTCTCACATAATTATCATTAGAAATCTATCTATCTATCTATCTATCTATCTATCTATCTATCTATCTATCTATTTATAGTCAATGAAAAGATGCGATAGTCCAATTAATTTAGTTTGTGTTGTCACAACAGATAAAAGAAGAAAATAACTCTAAATTGCGCATAATTCTAAATAGCGCATTAAACCCTTTTAATGCAGCTTGGTCTTACTCACAAGGACTCGGGGTGCCAATGTTTTTAACTGAAAGATCCATCACATCTCAGCCTTAGAAAGTCTTAGATCTATATTCCTTGACCTCCAGGTAGATTTTACTTGCTGGATACCCCAAAAGCAGGGCCGGATTAAGGGAGGGGTGAAAGGGGCGGTCGTCCCGGGGCCCCCACACTCAAGAGCGTGGTAGTCTCCCCCCTCCCGGCGGCTCAGCTCAGCTGTTCATTAACATCGCTGCTGAGGAGGTGTCCTTGCACAGCATTTCATAGTCTTGCAGGATTTCAATGCAGCATCCTGCGAGAATATTAAATGCTGTGCAAGGACACCTCCTCGGTGTCGCTGTTAATGAACAGCTGAGCCGCTGGGAGGGGGGAGACTACTATGCTCCTGGGTGTGGGGGCCCCGACTCCGGCATCCGCTGCCCCGCCGGACGGACAGGCAGCGTGCGCGCATATGTTTGTGTGTGTGTACGTCTGTGTGTTGTGTGTGTGTGTGTTGTGTGCAGTATGGGTGTATGTGTGTGTGTTGTGTGCAGTATGGGTGTATGTGTGTGTGTGTGTGTGTGTGTGTGTGTTGTGTGCAGCATGGGTGTATGTGTGTGTGTGTGTGTGTGTGTGTGTGTAAGGGTGGGCACAGGTATCTGTCATCTACTTTAGTGGGGGCCCCCACAACTTCATTGCCCGTGGCCCCCACCATGCTTAATCTGGCCCTGCCCAAAAGGATTTAATATGGCATTCCTTTGAGCCGTGTTCCTCCTTATCATTAGCTGAAAAAATGTGTGAGTCTAAACCCTTTTTTTTTTATATTATAAACATGCTCAGCTAATTGTGTCTTAAGACTCCTGGTGGTATTTCCTATATAAACCAAGTTGCAAGTACATTGTATTGCATATATAACATTCTTTGAACAACAGGTAATAAAATCCCTTATGGGATAAACTTTCCCATTCATTGAGAATTCTTTCCTCTGATGCTTCAAAAGCAGGGCCGGATTAAGGGAGGGGCGAAAGGGGGCGGTCGTCCCGGGACCCCACACATTTGGGGACCCCACACTCAGGAGCGTGGTAGTCTCCCCCCTCCCAGCGGCTCAGCTCAGCTGTTCATTAACAGCGCCGCCGAGGAGGTGTTCCTTGCACAGCATTTCATAGTCTTGCAGGATTTCAATGCAGCATCCTGGGAAACTATTAAATGCTGTGCAAGGACACCTCGGCGGCACTATTAATGAACAGCTGAGCCGCTGGGAGGGGGGAGACTACTATGCTCCTGAGTGTGGGGGCCCTGACTCCGGCATCCGCTGCACCGCCGGATGGACAGGTAGCGTGCGCGCATATGTGTGTGTGTACGTCTGTGTGTGTGTTGTGTGCAGCATGGGTGTATGTGTGTGTGTGTGTGTGTGTGTGTGTACGTCTGTGTGTTTTGTGTGTGTGTGTTGTGTGCAGCATGGGTGTGTGTGTTGTGTGCAGCATGGGTGTATGTGTGTGTGTGTTGTGTGCAGCATGGATGTGTGTGTGTGTGTGTGTGTGTGTGTGTAAGGGTGAGCTCAGGGGTCTGTCATCTACTGTAGTGGGGGCACCCACAACTTCATTGCCCGTGGCCCCCACCATGCTTAATCCGGCCCTGCCCAAAAGGATTTAATATGGCATTCCTTTGAGCCATGTTTCTCCTTAAAATTAGCTGAAAAAATGTGTGAGTCTAAACCCTTTTTCTTTTTATATTATAAACATGCTCAGCTAATTGTGTCTTAATACTCCTGGTGGTCTTTCCTATATAAACCAAGTTGCAAGTACATTGTATTGCATATATAACATTCTTTGAACAACAAGTAATAAAATCCTTTATGGGATAAACTTTCCCATTCATTGAGAATACTTTCCATCTTTCATTGTCCTACACATGAGACAAAGTCCACATTGATGGAAACCCTGAATTCTCAAACTAGTGCGTTTATCATCCTCAATGCATCTGCAGACTATTTTATTTTTTAAATTTGGAGCTCTCCTATAGATAAAAGAAGAGCTCTCTGGAAGTTCTTTACCGATTACAGGATATTTTAACAATTAGGGCCAATTCTTTCTAATACAGCTCTCAATATCCCCGTAATTAGAACTATATCTGCTAATAAATACCCAATTGGATCTATCATCTTTAATACTTGAGTGATGAGTTTTAGTTTGAAGCAGTTCTGTCTTCTCTATTGAGTCTAGACATGCTTCAGCTTTCTCTAATGCTTCATGTGTGTATCCCTCCTCTAAAAAGATTTTTGTTTCTTTTATTAATTCTTTACATACTTCAGGCAACTTCTGAACAGTTTCTTTTGATTCTGCTATATTGACCAAAGGGGTTCCCACTAAGCCACTTATCATGATGCAAACTATCTCTATAGATATAACTATTATAATCGGCTGATTTCTGAAAATTCTTTGTTTGGACATCTCCATGTTTTACATAAATAAATAAATCCAGAAAGGTAATCTCATTTTTACTTCTCTGAAAGGTAAGAGATATATTGTAATCATTGTGATTTAAAGAATCACAAAAAACAGTCAGATCATCCTCAGAACCATTCCATACAAAAAATACGTCATCTATTAACCTTTTCCAGGATACCAGGCCTGCCCCCAGCTGGACCTCTGGCCATATGAAATGCTCCTCCCAGTATGATATAAAGAGGTTAGCATAACTGGGGGCAAACCCGGTACCCATGGCGGTTCCAATAGACTGTACGTAATAGGTACCATCAAATATTTTTTTTTTATTTGTTAAGGTGGGTACACACTGGTAGATATATCTGCCGATCAATTGATCAGCAGATATATCTATGGACGGATCGGGCATTGTGTTGAGCATACACACTGCCTGATCCGTCAGGGACTGACATCATGAACTTGGCGGGCATGTACACACGCCTGCCCTGTTCAGCTGTCAATCACCGCCGGCCACGGCCACCGCAGCATGTGTACGGGCGGTCGGCGGTCAAGAGAATGGCCGATATATTGCCCAGTGTGTACCCACCTTAAGAATAAAATCTATCCCTTTCAGGATAAATTCTTTGGTGTTAGCATCATAACTGCTTCTGTCTAGATAAAAAGAGACAGCTTTTAGACCTCTATCTGTTTTAATTATAGTATAGAGTGTACTAACATCGGCACCAAATAATACATGGTTCTCATCCCAACTCATATTATCAATTCTATTTAGAACATCCTTAGAGTCTTTTAAATACGCCCTAGTTTGTTTAACAAGAGGCTGAAAATAACCATAAAAAATAGCAGACAAATTGCTAGTGGCACTGTTAGTCCCGAAGATAATGGGTCTCCCAGGTGGATGTAAAGGATCTTTGTGTAATTTTGGGAGAACATATATAGTGGGAATAGAAGGGGTTTTGATATTAATAAAATCAGACTCTTTTTGAGTTATAACTCCCTTTTCTACTGCTTTTAGAGTCAGATCAGAAAGTGCTTTTAGGACTTTATCTGTGGGATCTCCTTTTAACTTTGTATATGTATTCCCACTTTTTAGTTGTTTATAGATCTCAGCCATATACATTTCTTTATCCATTAACACTATACTTTACCCCTTTATCAGCGGGTTTGATAATAAGATTTTTATCTTCCTTGAAACTTTTTAGTGCAGCATATTTGTTTCTAGTCAAATTACATCTCGTTTGTTTTCTGGGTTTTGTTAGAACCTCATCTATTTCTTCACTAACAATTTTATTAAAACAATCAATAAAACTTCCTCTAAATTGAGTAGGATAAAAAGAAGATTTATTATTGTACTGGGGTCTGAAGGGAACTCCAGTTTCTCCCTCAACATTTATAACCTCCTCCTTCTTACTTAAGAAAAACTTTTTAACTGTCAACTTACGGATCAAAAGCATCTGCTCGTATATATTTCTGTAAGTCAATATATGTATCAAAAGCATCTGCTCTATTACTGAGGGTATAGTTCAACCCCATCATCAATACTTTTTCTTCATCACTAGAAAGCTGTCTCTTACTCAAGTTAAACATTTTAATTTTATCCTGTATAGCACATTCCTCAGATAGATTTTTTATTTTTTACTTTAGCGCAACCTCCTCTCTTCCCTCGTCTCAATTTCCTTACTTTTTTCTCTAAAACCTTCTTCTGAACCTGCTGTCCTGTTCTAAAAAAAGGGGATGCATTGGTAGAATCATTCCACTCATCTCCTAACGGTAAAAATCTATTTCCATTAGACCCAAACATTCTCTGGATAGGACCCTTGAAGCATCTATTAGAATCAGGTGACCTTCTTGCCCATCTTTCATTTGAGTCTTCAAAAGATCTCCCTGTTCCTTTGGTATTAACATATCTAGGGTTTCTCTGATCTTTATAATTATATCAACTCCTAGATCTGATTCTTGAATGATTAGAGATATTTAAATCCCTCAAGGGTCTATTAGTATTTTTAGAAGGAATCCACTTTTCCTTCTCCCTTCTCTCTGTTTGTACAGGTAAGTCTGCAGTTACTTGGTTATTTTGTTTATCAACCATCGTATCCACTGTTTTCTTTGCATCCCTATACAATTTCCGGGTTTTCATTTCTCTTAATTCCCTAGTTTCTTTATTTATTTTCCTCATAATCTCTTCCTCTGCTGATTTGAAATCCTCTAATTCCTTAAACGAACTGATCAAAGTAAGTAGATTATTAATTTCATCATTAAGAGATTTTAATACCTTTTTCCTTTCTTTAAGGACAAGATCTATTAGTTTATGTGAACAATGATCTAATATTCCTTACCATTCATCTTGGAATTCATCATCAAGAGTTTTGAAGTATGGTGGTTTGGTAATCTGAAGTCCCATAGGGATCAGATTTTCAGATTAATATTTATCAAGCGTAATAACTTCCCACCGTACCCTATTTTCTCGTAACATCATGTTTTCCAACTTTTTACATATACTTGATAGATCATCATCACAAAACTTATCCTCTCCCATAGGAGTCATAAATACATATTTAATGCAATTATTTCTGATATCACGAAAAGAAAACATGTTTGCAGCAAAAATGGAGTTAAAAGGTGAAACAACAGATAAAAGAAGAAAATAACCCTAAATTGCACAATAAACCCTTTTAGTGCAGCCCGGTTACAAGGACACCAAACCTAGAAATCACAGAAAAGAAAAAGAAGTGTAAACCCGTGGCACAAGAGGGAACATGTATGAATACAATAACCTGAGAGTCCAAAGTCACTGATATCAGCATAAATCACAGACAATCCTTGTTAGTCCTTCCTTAGACAGATACAGCTCCAATCCAAATAAACCTTGACCTCTGAGAAAAAAGATTTTAGTGCAACACTGTTGGGAAAGTCGATCATCACTTTATTAATTCATTCCACTCACATTTAAGTGTTGGGAAAATCGCATATCATAAGTTTCCAAACTTATTTGGTCACAAGAATCCTTTCCTGCATTTCTTCACATAAAAACCTCACAAAGAAAAATATTTAGTGCAATACCATTGGACTAAAACACAGGAACCGGGAGGAGCCTTTCTTAATTGATTCATTATGTTTTAGTATAAAAACACGGTTTTGGACATTGCCCACCATGCTTCTGAAGAAGGACCACTACAATACAGGTCTGAAACGCGTTACGCAGGTGGCTCTTGTGATTCTAAGGGACAACTGGGACTCTTTTCATCAACCTCGGATGACCAGGAAGGACTTTTAACGGCAAGGATAGATAGATGTCCATTCCTGTTTAGTGAGAATCAGAATCCCCCAAGTGATTCTTAATGTGATGTTTTACTGTTCTTTGGGGGTCATTCTGACCCGATTGCATGCTGCAGTTTATCGCAGCAGTGCGATCGGGTCAGTACCGCGCATGCGCTGGTGCCGCAGTGCGCCGGTGCATGCCAGACAGCCGAAGGCTGTCGTTGCATAGCGATCGCCTCTGCCTGATTAAGCTGTCGATTAGGGGGCCCAGTCCGGCCAACGCAGGCATGGCCAGACCATTGGGGGGGCAGGCCGCGGCAGCTGCGTGACATCACACGCAGACGCTGCGACCCGTGCAGCGAAGACGCTCTCCTGGCCAGCCGCAGGAGTTATGCTGGCCAGGAATTACTCCTCTAATGCAAAAGCATCGCTGCTGTGCAATGTTTTTGCATTTCTGGGGGACGGGGATGGGGGGCGGCACTGACATGCGGGGCGTCCTAGCCCTGTGCTGGGCGTCCCCCTGCATGTCTGAGTGCCTGATCGTAGCTGTACTAAATTTAGCACAGCTACGATCAACTCTGAATGACCCCCGATGTGAGTGTAACCAGATATTTAAGTGTTGTATTAGTCCAATGGTGTTGCACTAAATATTTTTCTCTCTGAGGTTTTTATGTGGAGAAATACAGAAAAGGATTCTTGTGACCAAATAAGTTTGGAAACTTATGATATGCAATTTTCCCAACTCTTAAGTGTGAGTGGAATGAATTCATAAAGTAAGACTCGCCTCTAGTCTCCAAACCTTTAAACGTTCCCTGAAAACTCACCTCTTCAGACAAGCCTATCAAATTCCAGACCCACCCACATAACCTTCAGTGCTTCCCTATCTAATTGCATCCTCTGTACAGTATTCATAACATCACATATCTTGTCTTTCTTTAGTCTCACACCCTCCTGACACTTGGCCAACTTTGCGGGGTATCATCATACAACCCATTAAGAACTTAGCAATCTGGTGGACCATTATGCAATAGATAGCATCTATCCTTGTGTATCTATGCCTATTTCCCTATAGATTGTAAGCTTGCGAGCAGGGCCTTCCTACCTCTATGTCTGTCTGTTTTTACCCAGTTGTGTTCTATTACTGTTGTTCTAATTGTAAAGCGCAACGGAATATGCTGCGCTATATAAGAAACTGTTAATAAATAAATAATAAAGTGATGATCGAATTTTCCAACAGTGTTGCACTAAAATATTTTTTCTCTGAGGTCAAGGTTTATTTGGATTGGAGCTGTATCCATCTAAGGAAGGACTAACAAGGATTGTCTGTGATTTATGCTGATATCAGTGACTTTGGACTCTCAGGTTATTGTATTCATACATGTTCCCTCTCGTGCGCCACGGGTTTTCTTTTCTAGTTTGTGTTGTCACGTCAAGACGAAACAAAATAGTTTCTAGAAAGAACGTCAGGGGTCACTCACCAGGCATGAATGGAAAATTCCCTTTATTTACAGCATGAGATCAGCAACATATATGTCATTTTAGTCCAAGGAGGAACTTGTCAAGGACCACTTGGACTGAAAGTTAAAGGTTAAAGGTTATTTTCATTCCAGTTCCCCTTTTTGATTTTCCACCGCTCTTTTTATATATCTAACTATTGAGGCTATTCACATTTACTGAGTTTATGTCAGTCTATTTTAGATACACCATCTCTTTTATTCCACCGAATATAGTATTCCCAACATCCATATCTTGAACAATTTGAGCCCTTATATTTACTTTTATCTTTCTCACTGTCATTACTTTGCCATTTGCTTACCTATTTGTATTTCTATTCTTAAGTATCCTATATACTCTTATATTGGAAGTAACTCAATTGCATTACATTTGTTCCACTTTTTTATTTTGTATTTCCCATAGTACTTAACCTTTCTAATTTTAGTCCTGTCTACTTTGAAACTAATTACGTTTGCATTTCTTTCTTAGCTTTTACTGCAATATCATATATTTTCTAGTCTAACATGTGCCTTATTCTACACTTTACTTCTCTCTACAGTTCCTTGACATACTATTGTTCCTATGATACTTAAGCATACATGTACATCATATAACATTGATACAGTTTTCCGTAGCCCTCTTTGCGTTCTCTCCTCTTGCACTTACCTCATGGTCTAGCTCAACATCACCACAGAAATCCATCTACAAGACATCAAAGAACCACACACAACACTCCATGGTAACAAACAGCCAAGCATTATGGTTACTATTGGAGCTGACCCTCCTTACATATTATATAAAGTCAGCACATATAAACAGCATAAGCTGGTGAGGTGGTAGCATATAATTGTGTAGAATAGCAGATCATTCCTCCTGTGTTAAAGATCACTTGCTCTGGACAACTGTGCTGATAAACGGATCCTGGGCCAGGTATATGCACATCATTGAAACTGTAGAGGACAATTAGTACTACAATAGGTTTCAAAAAAAGAGTTATTCTTCAATGCTTGCATTTTATTAAATGTTTCCATCATGAATGTAAGTGCTAATGCTAAATGTTGGACATACAGTACAATAACATTTTTGTAGTTAACAATCTGGTGTAACACACTGATATTGTACTGTATTAGCTGGTGCTTTTTTCAGTATATAAGAACTGTGTGTGAAAAGAGAATCAACGATACTTATACTAGAAGAGCATATTAAATCTTCTTCCACTAAGTATCCTCTCCCTCTGAAACTGTTCTACTAATCTCTTTTATTCTCCAGCTTTAAATTTACTACAGTGCCTTGCAATATGGTTGAATTTAGGAAACACCTGTCTTCCTACATGTAGCTAAACTCATCCTTATGACAAAAGTGCAGCAATTATAATCCAGTGATTTAAATCCGTTTTCTTCCAGAGTGAGAATTATTCTATGGACGGCTAATGAAAAAAGCTGACTTAAAAGATGGGCAATCTTTCTGCATTCTGATCAAAGGCTTCATAAATTGCTGGCAATGGATTTGAATATACACAATGCTCTATACATGGAAATGACTTTCGAATGAGAGCTATCATGAGATAAAAAAAAAAAAAAAAAAGAGCAGGCAAAATGTTTTGTATAGGCAAGTATATGGGAACTAATTGGTCTCTTCCAAACTTATTTTTAAGGGTGAAAAACGTATCATTCGTATCTATTGGGGTTTAACGCCTCCTTTTCCTACTGTTTGAGCCTGGCCTGTTATTTTTTTAACCTTTATACTTGTTGTTCCTACCATATATTCATTCATTTATTCATTCATTCATTCACTCTTTCATCCATATTACAATGTACTGAAACTTCGTTGAAAAATAGTTTTAACAACATTTTCCTCATGTTTACAATAGAGAGATAGTTGTCAAGATGACTTTGAGAAGCTTATATTGATATATCCAAGTGGTGACCTACGGTATCTTTTCCAAGCAGCCTGACTGATAGTATGATCCTTCTGATATATTATCTACTGTATATAAATAACTATTCTGCGAACACCACCTTGATTCATAAACAATGTAGTGGATTGGGTAGCAGACAATGTTGTAGAAAAGAAGCTGGTTCCTTAATCTGTTATATTTTATATGAAATATATGATATATTTTAATGCAAATGTAAAATGAACCATTTCCCAATATCCACAACATTGTTCAGTTTCATTATGAGCACAATTTTATTGTTTTCATTTTTATTCCCAAATCAATCTTCTATGTGCTACAAAACGTCTTGCAACAAGTTGGATTTTGTGTGCTATACAATTAAATTTGAAGCATAATCTATTTTATTACCAAAGCTGGTGTTGGTTTGCTAGAATAGTGATTTGTTTTAGTTGTTGTTGTTGTTGTTGTTGTTGTTGTTGTTGTTGTTGTTGTTGTTTTTTTTAGAGATATATACATGGACATGCAGGTTTTTGGTTTTGATTCAAAGACCATCTTCGTGTTTTGGTTTTGCCCAGAAATCCTTGTGTGTTTTGGATCTGCGATTCTTCTCCCCCCCCCCCCCCCCCCCGGAAAAAAACTGTGTATTTGTACCCTCTTTTTGTTCCTACATTAATATTTCTATCAAACAGTATTCCTTTAAATAATAAAACCAGTGGCGGAACTATCAAGGGATGGGCCCAGTTGCAAAAATATTCTATCCTATACTGACTCCATTGCCAATGCCTTCCACATTGTTCTGAGTAATTTGCACAGATTATCTAATAGTTTTAATTGGAGATGTGCGGTTCAGTTCTCCAGAAATCCAACATGAATTTTGAGGATCCAAACCAAGGTCCATATCCTCTGAGGAGATCCGATCTGAACTGAGTCCCAGTTTGAATTTTACCGCGGTTCAGAATTCACATTTTAAATCTGAATTTCGGGTTTTGTATTGCAAAAAAATGACATGTTTTAGCTGTTTTTTTTTAAGATTTCTATCGATTTTCTTTTTATCAATGATTTGCAATTTTTTTTATTGATTTTAAACCAAAACGATATCTGAATCTGAATCAAAACACATGATATGGTTTTGCAAAACCAAAACATGAGGATAAATCCAGATCCAAAACCAAAAACACGGGGCTTGGCGCACATCTGTACTTCTAATGCAGTAGTATATTGCTGCACTGCAGTTATACTGGGCCATGTGCAGGGCAGGCAGCACAGCAGCCAGCACTCTGCACGCTAGATCTCTGTGGCTGGCTTGGCTAAGCTGAAGGCTGGCGGGGCGGCGCCTCTTCTCCACATCACCTTCTCCTTTATTACAGCCCTCAGTCAGTGACTGTCCAGCTGGCTGTGGTGTACTATAATGAGTCACTCTGTTTCATTATTAGTACTGCTGCTACTGTTGTCCAATGCAGGCCCTTCAATTGCTGCATTCCATGGTGCAATGCACCGGCTGCACTGTTGATAGTTCTGCCCTTGTAATTTTAAGTCAGTTTTCCAATAACGACCTCACAACTGGCCAAAGGCGACATTGAACTTCCTGACTAAAAAATTGTGACAGAATAGCGAAGCAAACACATTCATGTTTCTTAACATATACAACACCTATGAACCATGGTGGCACAGCAGTGAGGTGACCTCCACTGATCTGTCATGTGCCCTACTACTACCACCCCAAGCTGTCATGTGTCCCTAATAATGATCAAGCGCCAACAACTGAAAGTTTTTTGGAGCTGTATTCTAGGAACTGAACCCATCATCACATAACTTTTCTCAATGGAGCTCAATTCCTTTTTATGGGTAGGTCATCCAGGTAGTAAAGAGGGATACTTTTGGATCTCTCCGCTACCTCCAGCTATCTACATGCACATGCAATACTTTAAATAATAACCTTTAGCAATATTGGAACAGAAGAGTCAAATTCCCAACTTCAGTACCACAACATTGTGCATAGCAGCATAACAGTAACTCAAGAGGTGTACATTGAGCACAGTCAGGAACCTGAAACTAAACAAAAAAGAACACAAACAGTCAAGTACCAAATAAACCACTTCTTAAGGAGCTATCCATCAAGTATTGTCTGTATCAAAGGAGGATTGGAATCTCTTTTTGTTGTGAGCTTCCAATTTCCTACTTTTGCCAGTAGAGGACTGAAGAAAGCAGACATGCATATGATTCTTCACAAACTGAGTGGCATAGGGGGTCATTCCGACCCGAGCGATCACTGCAGTTTGTTGCAGCGCAGCGATCGGGTCGGAACTGCGCATGCCCTGGCGCCGCAGTGCTCCAGCGCATGGCATTCGTCGGTGCCCAGCGATCGCCTCTGAGACAGAGGCGGTCGCTGGGCGGGAGGGGGCTAAAAGGCGGCATTAAGCCGCCGTTTAGTAGGCGCGGTCCAGCCAACGCAGGCATGGCCGGACCGTTGGGGGGGCGTGGCATCTGCGTGATGTATCACGCAGCTGCTGCGGCCAGCGGGAGCGACAAGCAACTCCCGGCCAGACGCAGGAGCTGCGCTGGCCGGGAGTTACTCCTCAAATACAAAGGCGGCGATGCTTTTGTATTTGTGCAGGGGAAGGGGGCGGCACTGGCATGCGGGGCGGACTAGCCCTGTGCTGGGCGTCCCCCCGCATGTAAATTTAGCACAGCTACGATCAACTCGGAATGACCCCCATATTCATCATGAAAAAATTGTGAAATGAGAATTTTTAGTTTTCAATTATCACCCTTTCATTTCACTTTTTTTTTTCCACTATTCATCATGCCTACTGTATGTAATAAAAATATAACTTCCGAAAAACTGCTACTTTTGCAAAGCAGTTTTTAGAAAAAGTCATATTTTTTCCCCGCAGCTGAGGTGTCCATAAGGACCTCCTCAGACTACGCATGCACATTTACCTTTTTTTGCCCCATGCACCTTATTGCCGGGTCTATCCGGCTGCAGAAGTCGCACTGCAGCCGCGACCCACCCTCCACCACCTTCCTCTTCTGCTGCGCAAGCTGCCATGTAAACGGGATTTGGGGGTTGTTCGCTAGGATGGCGAACAATTTCACTTTCAAACTCCACAAATAAAGCATTTTCGGAGTTCAGTGAATGTCCCAATTTTTACATCACCATATAGAAATAATGACAAATTAAGGATAATAAATATGCCCCTAATAGATAGGTCATCAGGAGGTCAAATTCCATGAGAAGTTATTCTGTGGGCTTCAAAATCTACAGCATCCAGATGTCTCATACACTTCAGTATTTCAAGTTTTTGGGAAAACATTTCATAGCGTACACCTGAAATCACAAAATCAATCAGACTATACCCCTCTGGGATGCAGGAATCTGTGTGACCTGTCAAAGATGATGAACAAATGTTACTGTAGGCTGTCCTAACAGCATTGTAGGCCCTGGGCAAGGCAATAAACTGGGAACCATAGGAATAAATAAATAAATATACAACTTAACCCTGTTGCGGCCCTGCGACATCTCTTCACATGCTTCCATGCAGTGAATGACTGTCAACAGGGCCGTAACTAGTGGTGTGCCAGTGGTGCCTTGCCCATAGCACATGTGCACTGTGGACGCACTATCTGGCAGCACCCACATGGCCGCTCACCACCGCCGCTGCTGCCCGTCGCCATTAGCTGAAGGGCTGCCTGCAGTCCAGTATGTAGTGGTGTGCTCTGCTCCCAATCTGCCGAACGCACCACTATATACAAGGTAGCGCGCAGTGATTCAGCTTCCCCCCAGATACTCCGCCCCCTGCAGTGTCTCCAGAGCTCCCGCCCGCCGGGCACACAGTCAGCTTCAATCTGCATGCCTGCAGCTCTACTCCCTCATCCTCCTGTGGCAGTCCCACCCTGATGGTTTCCTGGATGGCTGGCTGAGGTAGAATCACACTGTTTGGCAGCACAGCTGTACTATAGTAATAGTAGCATAATATAATTGGGGGTACACTGTGGCATATGAATTGGGGGCACGGGGGGGGGGTAAAACGTGAATTCGGGGCCAGTGGGGAGTGTATTGTGAATTGTGGGCACACTGTGGCTTATGCTGTGATTTGGAGGCACAGTGGAGTGTATAATGTGAATTGGGGCATAATGGGGAGTGTAATGTGAATTGGGGGCATACTATGGTTTATGCTGTGATTTTGGGGCACAGTGAGGTGTGTAATGTGAATTGGGGTATAGTGAGGAGTGTAATGTGAATTGAGGCATAGTGGGGTGCGTAATGTGAATTGGGGCAAAGTGGCCTGTGTAATGTGAATTGAGGGCACAGTAGGAAGTATAATGTGATTTGGGGGCACACTGATTTATGCTGTGATTTGGGGGGCACAGTGGAGAGTGTAATGGGAATTTAGGGCACAGTGGGGAGTGTTATGTAATTTTGGGGCACATATCATGTAATGTGAATTGGTGCACTGTGTGGCATGGAATGTAAAAATGTTAAAAGGAATTTCAGTGTCAGCTTGTGGCAGGAGTGTTAAAAAAAATCTAAAACTTATTTTGCTACATATCAAAGCCCCTAAAACTTCTTCCATTAACATTTGTGTTAACATAGTACCCAACCCCAGGGACGTAACTAGGTGTGGGCAGATGGTGCTTAGCACACAGCGCATTTGTGCTATGGGTGCACCATCCGCATACACCCTGATTGCCCGTCGCAAGCTGCAGCGCTGCCCGCTACATTTTATAATCATAGCTTTGTACCCGGCTCCATCTCTGAGAAAAAGCTCTGTACGAGAATCAAAAGGTTAAAGATGGAAAGGAAGAAATAATTATGTAGGCGGATTAAAAGGGATAAAGACTGGAGGATAAAAAGAAAAAAATACTTTGTAGGAGTGTTGGAAAGAAGAAAGAGTAAAATAGATAAATAAAAATATTTTTTTTTATTCCAAATGTAAAATAGGAAAATATTCATTTTTTTTTTAGCTTGGAACTTGATAATTATTGGAGAGAAGTATATAATGTGAAAAAGACATTAGAAGCAAATTCAATAAATATGACATAATTGGAATTTTAATACTTCAAGGTCCATGAAAAATATATTGTTCATAATGTGCTCCAGCTCAGCAGCAAAGTGTCCATGGAAATTATTTTAAAAGCTGGCACTGTGCATGAATGAAATACAGTGTACATAGGCTGTAATTAGTTAGACACTAGCTGCAAACAAAGCATCAGGATTATTTATGCTACATCCCAGAGACTTGAGCAATTTGTCAGTGATGGAATACAGGAATAACAGAAAAACAGGAGGGACAGTATACTTTACATCTGCAGTAAAACTTTATTTTGAGTGGACCACACTGAGATTTGGAGGGTTGGACATTTGCGTTTTACTACAAAAATACAAGTAAAGTTCAAAATATATTTAACATAAATACTTAGTTAACATGGACGATATTTCCTGGTGTTTTGCACATGCGCAGTAGGAAAATCGTTAGGAGAATGGCCAATACACCATTTTTCCAGAGACCTGAGCATCATCTACTGGTCAGAGTCCCTGTCACTTTCACGGCCTGCTAGAGAGGCGGGGGCTCGTATGGAGACTACACACCGGTCCCCTTATCTCTTAAAATGCCCCTGGCTGCACACCTTATGTAGCTCACACCTCAATAACCAATTAGCACAATTCTACATTGTGCCGATGTTTCGGTTAAAAAAAAAATTGTCAAAATCCATATTGGAAAACAAATTCTGACCAAAACTTGATCAGAATTAGCGAAATCAGGGAATTTTTAGCACGTTAAATTTTACCGATCTCATGATAATTGGCGATCATTGGAGTTTGCTAATCAGTGAATCAGATCACCAATTAGTGAATTGAATCGGCCATCTGGAAATCAGTGATTTGCCCAACTGATGTATGGCCCGCTTTAGCCTTTGCTTGGCTGCTTCATGGAGAGATTTATAAAAATAAAATCAAGCACTCAAGGCACAAACAAATACTTATGCAGCTACCTGGAAAAGTGTAGGCCACCTACAGTAACCCTCAAAAAAGTCAAGAAATACAAACAATTTAACAGGTAATAACACTCAGTATAGTCCAAAAATAGATGTAAAGAAAGTCTGATTATACTCTGTCAACAAGTCCACTGGTTTTGATTGTGTATCCCAATGTCCTTAATGCTGTCCTTATACGACCACGGTATCTCAGTTTCGTGGATGAAATACAAAACAGAAGAACATCATAGTGTAATATGTCTAGAGGCAAATGCGTGGACTCCCAAAGTGCTCTAACAGCCTCTCTGTCTGTGGGTCACAAATGAAATGGACTCCTCTAGTATTTACTACTAAGTGTAGCGTACCAAGACTCACAGAGAAACAATGTAGTAGACGCACATAAAGGTTTTTTTAAGCAGTCATTTTCCACCACCACACAAGGATACAGATATATTATTTATCACTGATTATCATTATCAGGGCAGGTTGGGCGTACCTTACTCACTCTGTACAGAGCTGTAATCCTGACATCTACTGTAGATATCTTTGTTGGAGGGGGTAGTATCTTCCCTATACTTCCAGTGTCCCCAGATTGGTTTCATTAATAATAGTATACATGTGCAAAAAAAACAATTGGCTAATTACAATTAATAAAATAATTTAATAGAAGCACACAGGTGGCATACAATATAAGTGGTATATACAAAAATGTATACAATACATAAAAATAGAATAAGTGTCAAACCAGCATAGGATTCAGATTGTATAGAAAAATGGCACCTAGGGGGCATAGGGTCGGACAAAAACACTGCCACCTAGGTCACCAAACCTGCTGTCATTAGCTGGTGGATAAATATGGATGGCCCACTCACTCCTAACCAATGCGTTTCAACCTTCTAAGAGGTCTTTTTCAAGGAAATGTCCTTTAAAAACTCTTCTTGAAAAAACCTCTTAGAAAGTTGAAACACGCTGGTTTGATATACCCACTTATTCTATTTTTTTAATGTATTGTAAACCCTAATTTTTTTGCATATGTATGCTATTATTAATGGAAGAAATTTGGGGGACACTGGAAGTATAAGGAAGATACTACCCCCTCCAATAAAGATACCCAGATGTGAGGATTACAGCTCTATTCAGAATGAATAATGTACACACAACCTGCACTGATAATGATAATCAGCGATTAATAATATATCCTTATCCTTGTCTTGTGGTGGCAGATGACTGCTTAAAATAAGAATTTACTTACCGATAATTCTATTTCTCGTAGTCCGTAGTGGATGCTGGGGACTCCGTCAGGACCATGGGGAATAGCGGCTCCGCAGGAGACAGGGCACAAAAAGTAAGCTTTTAGGATCACATGGTGTGTACTGGCTCCTCCCCCTATGACCCTCCTCCAAGCCTCAGTTAGGTACTGTGCCCGGACGAGCGTACACAATAAGGAAGGATATTGAACCCCGGGTAAGACTCATACCAGCCACACCAATCACACCGTATAACTTGTGATCTGAACCCAGTTAACAGTATGACAAACGTAGGAGCCTCTGAACAGACGGCTCACAACAAATAACAACCCGATTTTTTTTTTTTTTTTTTTTTGTAACAATAACTATGTACAAGTATTGCAGACAATCCGCACTTGGGATGGGCGCCCAGCATCCACTACGGACTACGAGAAATAGAATTATCGGTAAGTAAATTCTTATTTTCTCTAACGTCCTAAGTGGATGCTGGGGACTCCGTCAGGACCATGGGGATTATACCAAAGCTCCCAAACGGGCGGGAGAGTGCGGATGACTCTGCAGCACCGAATGAGAGAACTCAAGGTCCTCCTCAGCCAGGGTATCAAATTTGTAGAATTTTGCAAACGTGTTTGCCCCTGACCAAGTAGCAGCTCGGCAGAGTTGTAATGCCGAGACTCCCCGGGCAGCCGCCCAGGATGAGCCCACTTTCCTTGTGGAATGGGCCTTGACAGATTTAGGTTGTGGCAAGCCTGCCACAGAATGTGCAAGTTGAATTGTGCTACAAATCCAACGAGCAATCGTCTGCTTAGAAGCAGGAGCACCCATCTTGTTGGGTGCATACAATATAAGCAGTGAGTCAGACTTTCTGACTCCAGCCGTTCTTGAAATATATATTTTCAATGCCCGGACCACGTCCAACAACTTGGAATCCTCCAACTCGTTAGTAGCCGCAGGCACCACAATAGGCTGGTTCAGGTGAAACGCTGACACCACCTTAGGCAGAAAATGAGGACGCGTCCGCAGTTCTGCCCTGTCCGTATGGAAAATCAGATATGGGCTCTTATATGATAAAGCCGCCAATTCTGATACTCTCCTGGCTGAAGCCAGGGCCAGTAGCATGGTTACTTTCCATGTAAGATACTTCATCTCCACCGATTTGAGCGGCTCAAACCAATGGGATTTTAGAAAATCCAAGACTACATTAAGATCCCACGGTGCCACTGGGGGCACAACCGGGGGCTGTATATGTAGTACTCCTTTTACAAAAGTCTGGACTTCAGGAACTGAAGCCAATTCTTTCTGGAAGAAAATCGACAGGGCCGAAATTTGAACCTTAATGGACCCCAATTTGAGGCCCATAGACAATCCTGTTTGCAGGAAATGTAGGAATCGACCCAGTTGAAATTCCTCCGTGGGGGCCTTCCTGGCCTCACACCACGCAACATATTTCCTCCAAATGCGGTGATAATGTTGTGCAGTCACCTCCTTCCTGGCCTTTACCAGTGTAGGAATGACCTCTTCCGGAATGCCTTTTTCCTTTAGAATTCGGCGTTCAACCGCCATGCCGTCAAACGCAGCCGCGGTAAGTCTTGGAATAGACACGGTCCCTGCTGAAGCAGGTCCCGTCTTAGAGGTAGAGGCCACGGATCCTCCGTGAGCATCTCTTGAAGTTCCGGGTACCAAGTTCTTCTTGGCCAATCCGGAGCCACTAGTATCGTTCTTACTCCCTTTTGCCGTATAATTCTCAGTACTTTTGGTATGAGAGGCAGAGGAGGGAACACATACACTGACTGGAACACCCACGGTGTTACCAGAGCGTCCACAGCTATTGCCTGAGGATCTCTTGACCTGGCGCAATAACTGTCCAGTTTTTTTGTTGAGGCGGGACGCCATCATATCCACCATTGGTTTTTCCCAACGGTTCACAATCATGTGGAAGACTTCTGGATGAAGTCCCCACTCTCCCGGGTGTAGATCGTGTCTGCTGAGGAAGTCTGCTTCCCAGTTGTCCACTCCCGGAATGAATACTGCTGACAGTGCTATCACATGATCTTCCGCCCAGCGAAGAATCCTTGCAGCTTCTGCCATTGCTGTCCTGCTTCTTGTGCCGCCCTGTCTGTTTACGTGGGCGACTGCCGTGATGTTGTCCGACTGGATCAACACCGGCTGACCCTGAAACAGGGGTTTTGCCAGACTTAGAGCATTGTAAATCGCTCTTAGCTCCAGTATATTTATGTGAAGAGACATCTCCAGGCTTGACCATACTCCCTGGAAGTTTCTTCCTTGTGTGACCGCTCCCCAGCCTCTCAGACTGGCATCCGTGGTCACCAGGACCCAGTCCTGTATGCCGAATCTGCGGCCCTCTAACAGATGAGCACTCTGCAACCACCACAGAAGAGACACCCTTGTCCGTGGCGATAAGGTTATCCGCTGATGCATCTGCAGATGCGATCCGGACCATTTGTCCAGCAGATCCCACTGAAAAGTTCGTGCGTGGAATCTGCCGAATGGAATCGCTTCGTAAGAAGCCACCATCTTTCCCAGGACTCTTGTGCATTGATGCACAGACACTGTCCCTGGTTTTAGGAGGTTCCTGACAAGTTCGGATAACTCCCTGGCTTTCTCCTCCGGAAGAAACACCTTTTTCTGAACCGTGTCCAGAATCATTCCCAGGAACAGCAGACGTGTCGTCGGGTTCAACTGAGATTTTGGAAAATTCAGAATCCACCCGTGTTGTTGCAGCACTAGTTGGGTTAGTGCTACTCCGTCTTCCAGCTGTTCTCTGGATCTTGCCCTTATCAGGAGATCGTCCAAGTAAGGGATAATTAATACGCCTCTTCTTCGTAGAAGGATCATCATTTCGGCCATTACCTTGGTAAAGACCCGAGGTGCCGTGGACAATCCAAACGGCAGCGTCTGAAACTGATAATGACAGTTTTGCACCACGAACCTGAGGTACCCTTGATGTGAAGGGCAAATTGGGACATGCAGGTAAGCGTCCTTTATGTCCAGGGACACCATAAAGTCCCCTTCTTCCAGATTCGCTATCACTGCTCTGAGTGACTCCATCTTGAACTTGAATTTTTGTATGTACAGGTTCAAAGATTTGAGATTTAGAATAGGTCTTACCGAGCCGTCCGGCTTCGGTACCACAAATAGCGTGGAGTAATACCCCTTTCCCTGTTGTAGGAGGGGTACCTTGACTATCACCTGCTGAGCAAACAGCTTGTGAATGGCTTCCAATACCGTCGCCCTGTCCGAGGGAGACGTTGGCAAAGCAGACTTTAGGAACTGGCGAGGGGGAGACTTCTCGAATTCCAACCTGTAACCCTGAGATACTACCTGTAGAATCCAGGGGTCCACCTGTGAGCAAGCCCACTGTGCGCTGAAATTCTTGAGTCGACCCCCCACCGTTCCTGAGTCCGCTTGTAAGGCCCCAGCGTCATGCTGAGGGCTTTGCAGAACCCTGGGAGGGCTTCTGTTCCTGGGCAGGGGCTGCTTGCTGCCCTCTCTTACCCCTTCCTCTGCCCCGAGGCAGATATGACTGTCCTTTTGTCCGCTTGTTCTTATAGGAACGAAAGGACTGCGGCTGAAAAGACGGTGTCTTTTTCTGTTGGGAGGGGGTCTGAGGTAAAAAAGTGGATTTTCCGGCAGTTGCCGTAGCCACCAGATCCGATAGACCGACGCCAAATAATTCCTCCCCTTTATACGGCAATACTTCCATATGTCGTTTGGAATCCGCATCACCTGACCACTGTCGCGTCCATAAACTCCTTCTGGCAGATATGGACATCGCATTTACTCTCGATGCCAGAGTGCAAATATTCTCTGCGCATCTCGCATATAAAGGAAAGCATCCTTTAATTGCTCTATAGTCAATAAAATACTGTCCCTATCCAGGGTATCAATATTTTCAGTCAGGGAATCCAACCAGACGACCCCAGCACTGCACATCCAGGCTGAGGCGATGGCTGGTCGCAGTATAACACCAGTATGAGTGTATATACTTTTCAGGGTAGTTTCCAGCCTCCTATCAGCTGGATCCTTGAGGGCGGCCGTATCAGGAGACGGTAACGCCACTTGTTTCGATAAGCGTGTGAGCGCCTTATCCACCCTAGGGGGTGTTTCCCAGCGCGCCCTAACCTCTGGCGGGAAAGGGTATAATGCTAATAACTTTTTTGAAATTAGCATTTTTCTATCTGGGTTAACCCACGCTTCATCACATACATCATTTAATTCCTCTGATTCAGGAAAAACTACAGGTAGTTTTTTCACCCCCCACATAATACCCCTTTTTGTGGTACTTGTAGTATCAGAGATATGCAAAGCCTCCTTCATTGCCGTGATCATATAACGTGTGGCCCTACTTGAAAATACGTTTGTTTCATCACCGTCGACACTAGATTCAGTGTCTGTGTCTGGGTCTGTGTCGACCGACTGAGGTAAAGGGCGCTTTACAGCCCCTGACGGTGTCTGAGACGCCTGGGCAGGTACTAACTGGTTTGCCGGCCGTCTCATGTCGTCAACTGATTTTTGTAATGTGCTGACATTATCACGTAATTCCATAAACAAAGCCATCCATTCCGGTGTCGACTCCCTGGGGGGTGACATCACCATTATCGGCAATTGCTCTGCCTCCACGCCAACATCGTCCTCATACATGTCGACACACACGTACCGACACACAGCAGACACACAGGGAATGCTCTTATCGAAGACAGGACCCCACTAGCCCTTTGGGGAGACAGAGGGAGAGTTTGCCAGCACACACCCAAGCGCTATAATATATATGGGAACAACCCTATATAAGTGTTGTTCCTTATAGCCGCTTAAATATATAAAAATATCGCCACAATATGCCCCCCCTCTCTGTTTTACCCTGTTTCTGTAGTGCAGTGCAGGGGAGAGTCCTGGGAGCCTTCCTCACAGCGGAGCTGAGCAGGAAAATGGCGCTGTGTGCTGAGGAGAATAAGCCCCGCCCCCTATTCCGGCGGGCTTTTCTCCCGGAGTTTTAGACATTTGGCATGGGTTAAATACATACATATAGCCTTAATGGCTATATGTGATGTATTCTTTTGCCATAAAAGGTATTATATATTGCTGCCCAGGGCGCCCCCAGCAGCGCCCTGCACCCTCCGTGACCGTCTGGTGTGAAGTGTGTGACAACAATGGCGCACAGCTGCAGTGCTGTGCGCTACCTTCATGAAGACTGAAGAGCCTTCTGCCGCCTGTTTCCGGACCTTCAATCTTCAGCATCTGTAAGGGGGGTCGGCGGCGCGGCTCCGGGACGAACCCCAGGGTGAGACCTGTGTTCCGACTCCCTCTGGAGCTAATGGTGTCCAGTAGCCTAAGAATCCAATCCATCCTGCACGCAGGTGAGTTGAAATTCTCTCCCCTAAGTCCCTCGATGCAGTGAGCCTGTTGCCAGCAGGACTCACTGAAAATAAAAAACCTAAAAAACTTTTTCTAAGCAGCTCTTTAGGAGAGCCACCTAGATTGCACCCTGCTCGGACGGGCACAAAAACCTAACTGAGGCTTGGAGGAGGGTCATAGGGGGAGGAGCCAGTACACACCATGTGATCCTAAAAGCTTACTTTTTGTGCCCTGTCTCCTGCGGAGCCGCTATTCCCCATGGTCCTGACGGAGTCCCCAGCATCCACTTAGGACGTTAGAGAAAGAAACTTTTATGTGTGTCTACTACATTGTTTCTCTGTGTGTCTTGGTACGCTAACGTAATAGTAAATACAAGTCCATTTTCATTTGTGATCCACAGACAGAGAGGCTGTTAGAGTACTTTGGGTGACTATACCTTTGCATCTAGACATACTGTATTACACTATGATGTTCTTCTGTTTATTATTTCATCCATGAAACGGAGCCACCTTTGTCATATAAAGACAGCATTAAGGACTTTAGGATTCACAATCAAAACCAGTGGACTTGTTGACTGAGTATAATCAGACTTTCTCTTCGTCTGCTTCGTGGATAGAGTTTTTCAATCCTACTGAAATGTATTTTAGATACAGACAGTGGACGGTTTCTGCATGGCTCGTTGGGGGTATTATTGATAAGTGGTCAAGCACATTAATTAAATAAAGCTGATAGTGGTTCCTCTGTGCTATTTCCCCTCTGCAAGTCAACAAAAATCTTAATGAAGCCAGTTTATGTGATATTAAAAACGTCAGAACATATGGTTTTAAAGACCATTAAACAGGTGTCCGAAAGACTGACAAAATATTAAAGTAGCTGTTACTATTATTATATGTTTAGACAACTTCAAATGAAAACACTTTAGCATAGAAAGCCCACAGGCATTCAATGATCAAAAATAAATTACTTGGCGTTCTGTGTTTTGACAGTTTGAATCAATCCCAATGGTGTGTTGTACATTTTCTATATACCATTATCTGTTGAGGTTAATTATTTTACTTTCCCTAAAGGGATGAGACTATTGAACCTTTAAATTAATATTATTTTTTATTCAATGAGCCAGCTAATTAGAAGTGAAACGTGCAAAGCGAACATTGTTTTCTTCCTTATGTGTCACAGTTCCCAGAACTTAGGGGGTCACTCCGACATACTCGCACGCTGCCATTTTTCGCAGTGCAGCGATCAGGTCACTACTGCACATGCGTATGCACAGCAATGCACAGGCGCGTCGTACGGGTACAAAGCGGATTGTTGCTGAGCGATGGATTTAACGAAGAATCCATTCGCACAGCCGATCACAAGGAGATTGACAGGAAGAGGGCATTTATGGGTGTCAACTGACCGTTTTCTGGGAGTGTTTGAAAAAACGCAGGCGTGTCCAAGCGTTTGCAGGGTGGGTGTCTGACGTCAATTCCGGGACCAGGCAGGCTGAAGTAATCGCAGCGGCTGAGTAAGTTCAGACCTACTCAGAAACTGCACAAAATGTATTGCAGAGCTCGGCTGCACAGGCGTTCCCACACTTGCAAAGCTAAAATACACTCCCCTATAGGCAGCAACTATCTGATCGCAGCGCTGCAAAAAGTAGCTAGTGAGCGATCAACTCGGAATGACTCCATTAATCTTTCTCAGGAGGGTGTAGTGTTTGTAGAGCATATGAACCATTATGGGTCATGAAATCTGAATAGATTGTGAGCTTACTCTAGTACGGTACATTGTACATCTTGTTTCAATGTATTTATTTTGCCTTGTTTTCCGTGATGTATATAATGTATGTCGTTTGAATAAACATGCTGACCAGATGAGAAACAAGTGCTGCACCGTTAACATTACAACACCTGTGCCTAATATAGCAAATTACAGCACTGCACATGATATATAGAGGCTACTTCAGGTTGGGAATTCTTGCTGAAAAGATGCGGGCGCATGCGCAGCACCAGTCCTGCACATGCGCCCGCATTTTCTGAGGGGGGCCGGCAGAAAATGCGATCACCTCTGCCTGTCAATCAGGCAGGGGCGTTCACGGGGCGCGCGGGGGGCAACGCTCCGTTTTGACAAGCAGAAATTGCGAAGCTATCGCAATTTCTGCTTGTTAAAGGGGGGGGGGGGGAAGGCGCCGGTCAGTATGCTGTGCGGCCTTGCTAAGCGATGAGCGCCCCCCAGCATGCGACCAAAAGGATAGCAAATTCTGGTGATTACCAGAATTTGCTATCCTTACTGAATTAGCCCCATAGATTCCTTACGGCACACTCCTAATGTCTACCATAAAACACTTCTCCCTTCTTAGACAAGAACAACTACTTAATGAAGAACACATTAAATGACTGGACACACAAACATCTTAACTATACGAATATACTTTAGACTTTACATGGAGTCTTTCAATAGTTATCAATTGCCTTTCAGGATAGTTGTTATGCAGGGCCATCCCGAGCTTAATTTTTTTGATAAGGGAATATAGATTTCTCTTACGTCCTAGAGTATGATGGGGTCCACATTAGTACCATGGGGTATAGACGAGTCCCTTAGGAGCCATGGGCACTTTAAGAATTTGAGAGGGTGGGCTGGGTCCTCCCTCTATGCCCCTCCTACCAGACCCAGTTTAGAAAATATGCCGGAGGAGCCGGTCACAGTTAGGGGAGCTCCTAAGAGATTTTCTAGTTTTATTGTTTTTTCTAAGAGTGTCAGATGCAGGCAGGCAGCTGGCAACAGCCTCCCTGCTTCGTGGGACTTAGGGGGGGAGTACAGTGGTGTAACTACTGCCCCCGCAGCCCTCGCGGTGGCTTGGGGGCGAGGGGCTGCGGGGGCGCCGCCACTGATTTAGAGCAGATTGACATGCGGACGAGCGTCCGCATGTCAATCTGCTGTCTCCTCTCCCTCCCTGCTGTAACGGGACACGGAGGCCGTCGGAGGGCACAGCGCGCCGCGCGCGCCTCTCCAGTGTCCATCCTGCGTCTCCGTCCGTCTGGTCTAATAATGGAAGTGCCGTTCGTGAGCTCTGATTGGCTCACGAACCGGCACTTCCTTTATTAGACCAGAGAGACGGAGATGCAGGAGGGACATGAGAGAGGCGCGCGCTGTGCCCTCCTTGTCCCTCCTTCACAGCAGCGAGGGGGGGGACACACACTGAGGGGGCATGTATGGCACAGGGGACACTGAGGGGGCATATATGGCACTGAGGGGGCATGTATGGCACAGGGGGCATATATGGCACTGAGGGGGCATGTATGGCACAGGAGACACTGAGGGGGCATATATGGCACTGAGGGGGCATGTATGGCACAGGGGGCACTGAGGGGGCATATATGGCACTGGGGGGGCACTGAGGGGGTATATATGGCACTGGGGGGGAAGTGTGGGGGCATATATGGCACTGAGGGGGCATATATGGCACTGGGGGGGTACTGAGGGGGATATATGGCACTGCATGTGTACCTGGCACATGGGAGGGGGGCTATATTTGGCACTGGGGGGCACGTGAGCACCTGGCACTGTGGGGGGATATCTGGCACTGGGGGCATATGTGGCACTGGGGGAGGGGGAGGCTATATTTGGCACTGGGGGCATGTGAGTACCTGGCACCGTGGGGGAATATGTGGCACTGGGGACATATGTGGCACTGGGAGCACAGCCCTAGCAACAAGCACTACCCCCTAGCAACGAGCATGACACCCAGTGCATGAAACTCCTGGCAACGAGCATGACACCCAGTGCATGAAACACCTGGCAACGAGCATGACACCCTGAGCATGAAAACCCCTGGCACCGTGCATGGAACCAAGAGCATGAAACCCCTGGCAACGAGCAGGTAATTTAAAAGTAATTAGAAGCCTTACTGTAGGACTTAATGTGTAATGGGCATTACGGTGTGTGGCATAATGTATACCGGACATTGCGGTGTGTGTCATAATGTGTCACAGGCATTACGGTGTGTGGCATACTATATCACGTGCATTGTGGTATGTGGTATAATGTCTCAGGGGCATTGCAGTGTGGCATAATGTATAACGGGCATTGCGGTATGTGTCACAGGTATTATGGTGTATGGTATACTATATCACGGGCATTGTGATATGTGGTATAATGTCTCAGGGTCATTGCAGTGTGTGTCATAATGTGTCACAGGCATTGTATGTGCTATAATCTATCAGGGGCATTGCAGTGTGTAGCATAATGTATAACGGGCATTGCGTCATGTGTCATAGGCATTACGGTGTGTGGCATAATGTGTCACAGGCATTACGGTGCGTGGCATAATGTGTCACAGACATTGTATGTGCTATAATGTATCAGGGGCATTGCAGTGTGTAGCATAATGTATAACGGGCATTGCGATTCCTGTCGTCATGTGTCACAGGCATTACGGTGTGTGGCATAATGTGTCACAGGCATTACAGTGTGTGGCATAATGTGTCACAGGCATTACGGTGTGTGGCATAATGTGTCGGGGGCATTACGGTGTGTGCATATTGTGTCATGTGCATTATTGTGTGTGGCATAATGTCTAAGGGCCATTGCAGTATGTGGCATAATGTATACTGGGCATTACTATAAGGAGGAAAAATGACAAATAATGTAAGGGGCATGAATCGGGATTATTTTTCTTTCCAGTGGTGGCTAACGTCTGGGCGTGCAGGTTGCAAAACTGGGGGTATAAGGAAGTCTTTTCCTGCAATACCACGCCCCTTTATGCAAAGCCACGCCCATTCAAACGAAGCCACACCCCCTTTTTGGCGGCACGCACCTTCGGCGCGCGCATGTTTGTCCCTTTCATACTGCCAATTATGGGGGGGGGGGGGCGCCGAAGAATTTTTTGGCTTGAGGGAGAAAAACTTCTAGTTACGCCACTGGGGGAGTAGGAACCAACTCTAGAGGTTAATGGTTCTCTATCTCCGCTGACAGGACACTGAGCTCCTGAGGTTTCTGATCGCAAGCCCACGAGGCGATCGCTCACTCCCACAGCACGGCCGCCACCCCCTAACAGAGCCAGAAGATAGAAGAGTGGTGAGTATGACTCCGGCGACCCGGTAAGCGGGTCGCCGGCGAGAATGGTGGCACAAGGGTGGGAAAACAGCTCTGACAGGCTGTGCTCCGGAGGGCTCAGCAGTACTTGATGTGCGGCGCTGTGAGGGGCGCCCTGGGCCAGCGCAAATACCCTACACTGGTCACATATGCTAACAGGATCCAGAAACCGACTCTGATACAGGGGACGGTGATGGGGATATGCAGGGGGGGGTTGCATCCCTTGCTAAGTGGTTGCAACTCATGATTGAGGCTATTAGGGACATTTTACACATTACTGAGAAGGTACCAGAGCAAATAGAGGAGGCTTACTTTACTGACAATAAGTAATCCTCCCTTACATTCCCTGCGTCTAAGGAATTAAATGCATTGTTTGAAAAATTCTGGGAAAACCCAGAGAAAAAATTCCAGATCCCAAAGAGGGTTCTCATTGCTTTTCCTTTCCCTGAGGAGGACAGG
The DNA here is from genome assembly GCF_028390025.1 of Pseudophryne corroboree. Classification (NCBI taxonomy): domain Eukaryota; kingdom Metazoa; phylum Chordata; class Amphibia; order Anura; family Myobatrachidae; genus Pseudophryne; species Pseudophryne corroboree. The sequence goes on from NC_086446.1 coordinate 288,910,621, forward strand.
AGAAAGTGAGATATCCCACCTGTAGTGGACGCTTCTGTGTCTAGGTTGTCTAAAAAGGTAGTTTTACCTGTCCCTGGGTCCACCGCTTTAAAAGAGCCGGCTGATCGTAAGATTGAGACTACGCTCAAATCACTATACACAGCTACTGTCGTAGCTTTAAGACCCACTATTGCTTGTGCGTGGATTTCTAAAGCCATAGTAAAGTGGTCAGGCATATTACTAGAAAAATTAGAGTCTATGGATAGAAGTGACATTGAATTGTTTTTACGTCCCATACAGGATTCTGCAGGTTTCATGGTGGAGGCCATGAAGGACCTTGTCCATCCTTCTTCCATGGCTGTCTCGGCACGCAGGGGACTCCAGAATCCAAGAAGAGTGTGGAGAACCTACCCTTCACAGGTCAGGCTCTGTTTGGGGATGCATTCGATGCGTGGATCTCCACGGCAACTGCGGGTAAGTCAACATTTCTTCCCTCAGCTACACCGCTGACTAGTAAATCTTATCCTACTTCTACAATGCAGTCCTTTCGGACCGCAAAAGTTAAAAAGTCCAAACCCCCTTCCACTTTCTTTAGAGGAGGTCAGGGAAATCCAGAAAACCTACACCAACAGGTTCACAGGAACAGAAACCTGGTTCTACTTCCTCAAATTCCTTGGCATGATGGTGGACCTCCCAGCCTGGAGATCGGGCAGGTGGGAGCAAGACTAAGAAATTTCAGTCATATCTGGGCGTCATCAGGCCTGGACCCAGGGTACAAGATACTGTTACCCAGGGGTACAGACTGGAGTTTCAAGAACTCCCACCTCACAGATTCTTCAAATCAGGCTTACCAGCTTTGCTGACAGAAAGTGCTATCCTACAGGTAGCCATTCAAAAATTGCTAAAGTCAAATGTCATTGTTCCAGTTTCACCTAACCTAACAAACAAGGGTTATTACTCAAACCTGTTTGTGGTACCGAAACCGGATGGTTCGGTCAGGCCAATATTGAACCTAAAGTCATTGAACCCTTATTTGAGGGAATTCAAATTCAAGATAAAGGGGGAATTTCTAGTATCCTTAGATATCAAGGATGCATACCTTCACATTCCGAACTGGCCGCCTAACCAGGATTATTTAAGATTTGCGCTGCTGGACTGTCACTATCAGTTCCAGGCACTGCCGTTTGGCCTCTCCGCGGCACCGAGGGTGTTCACATAGGTCATGGCGGAGATGATGCTACTCCTCCGCAAGCAGGGTGTGAACATGGGGGGTCATTCTGAGTTGTTCGCTCGTTATTTTTTTCTCGCAATGGAGCGATTAGTCGCTAATGCGCATGTGCAATGTTCGCACTGCGACTGCGACAAGTAAATTTGCTATGCAGTTAGGTATTTTACTCACGGCATTACGAGGTTTTTTCTTCGTTCTGGTGATCGTAATGTAATTGACAGGAAGTGGGTGTTTCTGGGCGGAAACAGGCCGTTTTATGGGTGTGTGCGAAAAAACGCTACCGTTTCTGGGAAAAACGCGGGAGTGGCTGGAGAAATGGAGCAGTGTCTGGGCGAAAGCTGGGTGTGTTTGTGACGTCAAACCAGGAACGACAAGCACTGAACTGATCGCAGATGCCGAGTAAGTGTGGAGCTACTCAGAAACTGCTAAGAAGTGTCTATTCGCAATTTTGCTAATCTTTCGTTCGCAATTTTGATAAGCTAAGATTCACTCCCAGTAGGCGGCGGCTTAGCGTGTGCAAAGCTGCTAAAAGCAGCTTGCAAGCGAACAACTCGGAATGAGGGCCATAATTCCTTATCTGGACGATCTGCTGATAAAAGCATCTTCAAGGTAGAAGCTGTTACAGAGCATTGCTCTCTCAACTCAACTACTCCAGGATCATGGATGGATCCTGAATCTTCCAAAGTTGCACTTGGATCCGACAAGGAGACTGTCCTTCCTGGGTATGATCCTCAACATGGAAGTACAGAGGGTGTTTCTGCCGGCGGAGAAAGCGTTGGTGATACAAACAATGGTCCGGGATGTCCTGAAGCCAGCCCGGGTATTGGTTCATTAGTGCATTCGCCTTCTGGGGAAGATGGTTGCCTCCTACGAGGCTCTACAGTATGGAAGATTTCATGCACGGTCTTTCCAACTGGATCTCCCGCACAAATGGTCGGGATCTCATCTTCACATGCACCAGAGGATACATCTGTCACCAAAAGCCAGAATCTTGCTCCTCTGGTGGCTGCAAACTTCTCACCCACTAGAGGGCTGCAGGTTCGGGATTCAGAATTGGATCCTTCTAACCACGGATGCAAGTCTCAGAGGTTGGGGTGCAGTCACCCAAGGGAAAAACTTCCAAGGAAGGGGGTCAAGTCTGGAATCCATCCTTCCGATAAACATTCTGGAACTAAGGGCCGTGTACAATGGTCTTCTACAAGTGGCACATCTTCTGAAAGATCAGGCCATTCAGGTTCAGTCGGACAATGTAACGACAGTGGCCTACATAAACTGACAAGGCAGAATGAAGAGCAGAGCTGCAATGTCAGAGGTAACAAGAATCATCCTCTGGGTGGAAAAGCACGCGGTGGCACTGTCAGCAATCTTCATTCCAGGAGTGGACAACTGGAAAGTGGACTTCCTCAGCAGACACGATCTCCATCCAGGAGAGTGGGGTCTCCACCCAGAGGTGTTCGCGGAGGTGACAAGTCTTTGAGGCGTACCTCAAATAGACATGATGGCCTCCCGCCTCAACAAGAAGCTTCGGAGGTACTGTTCCAGGTCGAGAGACCCACAGGCAGTGGCGGTGGATGCCCTGGTAACTCTGTGGGTGTTCAAGTCAGTGTGTGTGTTACAAAAAATACAAATTTGTGCTGCGCTCAATCCTGGTGATTGTAATGTGCTTACCCCTCAATTTGTTATCACTAATTGTCTGTATGGTTTTAGGTACAGTATAACCTACACAGGAAGGTGATATATGAGACAATAGCTTTTATAGTTGACCAGTGTAATTTATAAAGTATAGTATATACCAGATCGTGGATGAAATAATTATGTGGCAACTGTATTTTTTAAAGTGCTAAGCTCCGTTTATTTAGGCAATTTAGTCCAGTATTGTCCATATCATTTCTCAATGTCACCTTTTCTTAATGCGGCGTCCCGCATGCAAGTTTCACCAGATTCTACTTGGTACAGTCTTTTGAGTACTCAATTGCTTCTGCAGTAATACTGTAAAAGGTACTTGAGTCTTCACGGTGTGGAGCACTCAATGTTCATTCATATGGTACACAGACACAGTGGTTTCCTCCGGACTGGCTTCCTCCTCTCACCCTGGCTGTCCGTGGTGCGTCCTGCTTCGGACGTTCCCCGTGCGCCAGTCGGTTCGATTGAGCAACCTGTCTGAGGCAAGGGAGTCCGAGGGGCGCTCTACGGAGCTGCTCACCAGGCTAACCCCGCCTCATACGGACACTCACCTGTTGTCTTTTCCCGATGATGACCCGAGTTCCGACACCGACTTCTTCCTCCGTTCCTCGTCCTGCGGTTGCTTTGTTATGAGCGCGCTCTCTGAATGTCCGGGTCACGTGACCAGTTCTTTCATGGATCGTCTCGTCCCCTCTGCTCCGTGCGGCAATGATAAATGAAATGTGGATAATAAAATCAGTGGTGCCTCCAACGGGTTTCAACCTCTGTCAGGCCTTCCTCTGGGAGAATGGTGTATTCAATTAGTGAATTGTTCTGATTTTTAAAGGGTGAATGGAATGTCTTTTCCGGTCATGTGGTCTTCATATGCTGCTCCTATTGGTCTAGACTCCTTTCTATTTAGTGTATAGGATAACCTGATTGATCTGATTGTTCTAAAGGGTCCTGATTAAATATTTATCCCTTTATCTAAAAGTCTAATTTCCCTTTAAATTGATAAATAAGAATTGCTGATGTTGATAGATGTATATAGGTTATGCACAAATGCCAAATCTGGATTAAATGTTAGGGAATCCTATCATGAAAGTGACAGATATGTTAATTTTTTACAAATAACTGATTTCACTTCATTATCTTTATTTAGTCCAAAAGGGGCCAGTGTCTTCATTTCATACATCCACCTTAGTTCTATTTTATTGATTTTTTCAATAAAGTCACCTCCCCTCCAATTAGGGTGAACCTCCTGTATCCCTATGAATTTTAATGATTTCGAGTTACTCTCATGGTGATCTTTAAAGTGTTTTGATAAATTGTGTTCCTCCAGTCCCCTTTTGATATTACAAATATGTTCACTAATTCTGGTTTTGAATGGGCGCGTGGTTCGTCCTATGTATTGTTTTTTGCATCCACATTCTAATATGTAAATAACCCCTTTGCTATTGCATGTCAGTCTGTCCTTGATATTATATACTTTATGTGTGTTGGTGGAACTGAAGCTGTTTACTGGTTTGGTGCTCTGCGGTCCTCCATTTCTGCATCCCAAACAGGTCCCACAATAGTAGAAAGCTGTTCTGGGTTTGGATTGATTGATGTGTGTTTGTATCAATGTAGTTGGTTGTAGATGACTATGTACCAGTTTCTTCTTTAGATCTGGTGCTTTTCTAAAGATGACTTTTGGTTTTGTGTCTAAAATGTCGTTCAGAATTTCATCCTCCATGAGAAGTGGCCAGTGTTTCTTGAGTATGTGCTGTATAGATTTGGCTTGTTGTGTGTATTCCGTGATGAATATAACTTCCTCCAAATGTTTTTTGTCTTTCTTATCTCTATACTCGAGTAACTGTCCTCTATCTGTTTCCCCCACCTGTTGGTATGCCTGTTGTATACTGTCCTCCTTATACTTTCTTTCTCTGAATTCTGTAATTAATTCTTCTCCTTGAATTGTATAATCTGATTTCTTAGAACAATTTCTCCTGAGTCTGGTAAATTGTCCTTTTGGAATTGACTCTAACCAACTGGGATGGTGTCCACTTGTTGATAAGATGTAGCTATTTACATCCACGTTTTTCTTGAAGGTTTTTGTATGTATATTGCCTCCCTCTACAAAAATGTTTAAATCTAGGAAACTGACATTGGTCTTACTGTAGGTAGTGGTAAATTTAAGGTTGTTGCTGTTCCTATTGACAAAGCCTATATGCTTATCCTATTTAAAACACTTTAAAAGGTTAAGAGACACAGTACGCAATTGGCGCAAAAGGTACCGCAAGGGTACGCCCTTAGTGTAGCAGACGCTGTGCACAGGGTGTGAGCACAGGCGTCGCAGACACTTACAGAATTAAACTTTTATAACTATACCATAAACAATGTACTTATACTGTAAACCCTTGTGCAGTGATAAGGTGTAAATGCAACACAGTGTAACCTTGTTAGTTTAAAAGCTGTATGAGCATATGTGACGCTCTGAGAACCCCTTAGCAATATAATAAACACTCAAATACCGGTCTAAGGGTCTAACGCCTTTTAAGGAAATGAATGAACGTTCAATTGCAAAAGAATAACACAATACAAGTTATACACTACCAAGATAACATAAAATACCTAACCGAATCACTACACATAAAATACAATAAAGATACAAATACATTTAAGGGGGAAGGAGAGAGAGAATGGCTTATAACATTAAAATAAGAGACAATATGGTTGCAGAGAAACTTACACATGGAGGGAGCGATCGCTGCGCAGTTAGTCAATGTTGAGAACCTTTGTGTTGAGAAACTTATGCTCACCCTGGCTGGCTGTCCCTATATACACAACACACACAGCAACAACACAATGGTCCCTACGATACCGCATGGGACAGAAGCTAGACTTCATTTTGGGAAAAACTCCCATGATTCCAAAGTCTGTAACATATGATTTAAAAGGGAATGCTAGCAGCCATTTTAGATTTGCAAGTCCAAACACATGGCATTCTTTAATTGACAAAGCCTATACCATAATCACATAGCAGAAGACATAAGACTCCACTATATTCCAAAATGTCTAAGCTTCAATATAATGCATATGTTCTGATTTTACAATTCCAAACCATCTAAATCACCTTTCACAATTTCAAGCCAACACAGTATCTCAATAACCAGGTACCCTCAAGTATCAGCCTGCTATTGCTACAAGCACATGACTACAGTAACAAAAGGAAGTATGTTTTGACTTCCAACCTTCAGCAAGATGTATCATGTAAAACTACTATAATCTGTTATAAATCACCATCCATAAATGTATACCAGAGATGCTATGCTACAGATTGTCTACTGTTCCAATTCATTACAGATTTCATAGAGTATCATCCCAAACACCCAACAATCACACAACTGCACAAGCATCATTAACCTTAAGCCATTTGTATCTCCAAACTAACTATTCTATGCCAATCATTTCACAACTACTTTACCACAAACACATATTTAAACTATTCTATGCCATTAAGCCATGAGTATACAATACTTAGCCTTTCGCTTGGAGCCTGGTGATAAGCAAGCCATGCTTCTGGATGCTTGCTTGGTTCTGAGTGAGTCAGTGAGCCCTGTGATTTCCAGTGGATATCATACCTGCATTCCAGCTGTGGGGGTGTGTCAACCACAGGAAGTGTGTGTCTTTCACAGCATGTGGGCTAGCTGTATCAGTGAGCAGAGCTGACCATGTGATCTTGGTTATGCACTTGTTTCAAATTCCTGTCTTGTGGGAAGCTATTGTTTGGCGAATACTGTCTCACTGTCCACTTTCAGTTGAGACAATGACATCCCAGCAATCATTCTTCTGGAGACAAATCCAGCCCCATTCGTAAACACAGGTGTTGGCCCTCCTCATTGAATCTCAAAGCTTAGTGTAATTAAAGGCTATTGTATTCCGTCTGCGGGACAGAAACTGACTATTCTTAGGTGTAATTTATTCGGAATACAATTAATCTTCAATTACTATTCCTGTGCTTAACTATGCATAAGAACATGTGAAGCCCTCCCAACATGAAAGCTATTGTTTGGGGAATCTCTAAGGTCAAAGAGCCATCTTGAGACCCACTGATACCTGTTGAACTCAGGGGAATATTAACTTATAAAATACATTATTTTGATTAAATATGCAGCGTGCACACGCATGAAGTGCATATATGGCAACATGCAGCGTGATATTTTTCTGACTTTGACAGTCCACCCTTTGGCAGTCACCAATAACTGCCACTTCCTAAAACATTTCAAAAAGAGAAAAATATATGTCATATGTAAATACATTTCTATGATTGGGTAAGGGAGGAGAGAAGAAGGTGGGAAAAGGGTATGACCTAGTGAGATAGCAGAAGCATGTGTGTATGAATCCGTGTTTGGGGGGTCATGTATCATCGTGCCGTACGTGTTTTAAATCAAGCTTCGAGGTATTGCGAAGTATACATTTGAATTCCTTCTTATCCCGTATCAAGGGTCTGTGGATGGGCTGTCAAACTTTACCGAGCTCTTTTCGGCTTTTGGTTGCAACAAAATGGGGGAGCACATTTTAGTTGATGATACATGAATGGGGGAATATGTGAGTGCTGATATCTGTGCCTGTATTCCCTATCGACTATGTGTGTCATTACCTGAAGGTTGTAGAGATGAAGATAAAGAACAATTATGGTAAATGCAGTGATAAACTATGTGAGTTTAATATACATTTGCCGATTGAGGTCTTGTCTTGTGTCTTGTCTTGTCTTGTCTTGTCTCGATGTACATGTTGACTGTAGTCTCCCGATGCTTTTGCTATAACGGTGTGCAAAAAGCTTTTTCAATGTCCATAGACTTACAAAAAGTGTTGGGCTAGCGTAAAATTAAAATTACTAGGGATATGGGGGGTCTATGGCATAGTCCATCAGTTGTCTGTGTAAAAGGTTGTCAAATTCTTCTTCCAAGCGAGTCCTTGTACCTTGGAGGAAAACAAAGGAGAAACGGGTGAAAGAAACAGGTCGTGGAATCACCTTTTATCACAGCGTGGTTTCAATGGTTGGGTCGTAAATCAAATCAATTTTGTTATGCGATACAGTCATTACTTCAGGCGGTACTTTTTCAATATAACATAATCCTTCTGAGTTTGGGGCAAGCCGCTCATACGCCTTTCTCCCGTATATGAAATATGCATCATCGGGGAGAACATATGGGACTGAATATGTCATTACCATGTTACACATTTTCCATGTGGACTCTCCTAACCCTAATTCTCCCATCTGTCTGGTACACGTATCCGATTGTATGATATGTGCACAGTATCCTGGTGATACTTCTCCAACTCTCATGATCCTACTTCCTAGGGTATACCTATATCGGAAATATTTTCCACTATCGGCTATGTGGCGTATGAGCTCTGTATCTGTAGGCATTCTATCGGCTCTATATGAAAAGGTCATGGTTTTGTTATTCCATGACACTTCCCAATTTCCCGGCTTTCGGGGATTGGAAATGTTAAAACACACTAAGGACCTATCCACATGATATTGGTGGAGCTTCAAACTAGGAGGACTAGAGATATTAAACCTCTTGTCCACCGGTCTCCCACCACTTAACTCAAGTACCTCTCCTATAGTTAAAGGGAATGGTACTAATCCTGATTTGCTATGGCCTTGAGGTACTTGAGAGCATACCCAACAGTCTGTTTGGTTTAACACCTTACCCACTAATGAGTGATAGTCACCCAATGGATGCCGGTCCATGTTAACGTCAAAACTGGACTGACATTTCTTGATGCACCCATCCTCAACTAAGCTATCACAATGCCCACAGATGCAATTTTCTTCAGCTAACAATCCTTCACAATTGTCTACAAATAACATGGCTGCTAGATCGTTTTCCGGTACTCGCCTTTGCTCGGTGATTGTGTTGTTATTGGAAATTTACGCCTCCGTCTCAGTCATCAGAACCTTTCTGGATCCTTTCTCGACCTCACTGGTACTCTCACCGAAACAGACTGCTCTGGTCAACATCATGGTTAACAGGAAAATCCATATCACAGTCTCTTGAGGCGAGTCCATCTTACAGGAGGAGAAAAGGAGAAATTTGTAATGGGGGTACAGGAAAACAGTTTGAGGGGGAGAGAAACTTTTTACGATAATTAGTTCTCTAGTCTTGTTGTTGTTCTTGTTCTGCTGTCATCTCAAAGGTGCTGTCTCTCAGTCTTCTAAACATTCTGGTGATACAATATTTCTTCTAGCTCAGCGCTCTTTCTGTAAGGAGAATAAATCTTGCATTACCATTTGTCTAACTGATGTGTGACATACCATCTTTAAAACATGAAAACATGAGTGAGAAGAGAGAGAGGAAAAACAAACAAACGAGAGAGAACAATTCATCACATTTTTCATTAAGCAACAAACAAAAAAAAAAAACATTATCAGATCTTCCGTTCACCCTCAGGCTGTCACATCTACATGTCCAATGGTATCCCTGCATAGTCTCTCCCACTAGTATTTCCATACCTACCCTTTGTATCTGGCCAGGATACATCGATGCTGGTAGGTCATACTGGGGTTAGGTAGACTTCTGCAATTACCAAATAGCTATGTGATATTTGGGTCCCGCCGATGAACGTCAGAGATGGGGAAAAGAACATTTACAGATAAATTACAACGTCTACCCGGCCGTCCTTGTGCCTGCAAGGAACTGACCTCCCATTTCATTAACTGTAACCTCAGGCTTACTATCAGTCCTAATGATCACCTTTCCTGATTGCATGTTACAGGTGCGGCCCAAACTCCTTCCTATGTGATCTCTGATTACAATTTGGTGTGTCATAACTTTGCTCATATCTTTGTCTAGGGGGTTTATATGAGTTTGGTCTACTTCTTGATCTACAATCTCTTGCAAAATGACCTTCCTTCTGGCAATTATAACACCTTTTCACCTTTGACTTACCCACAGGGATCTGGGGCTTCTTTGTTTCCCTGTGCTTGATGATGTTTTGCTCATGCCCAACAGCGTAGTTCCTTAATGCAGTTACTGAGTTATTTCTCCAGTTAGGTAGAGAGGCTTGTATACTCGTTCTTAATACTTCCTTTAAACCATTTATTAACACCTAAACTGCTACTTTCCTGTAGTGTACATTTGTTTTAATATATTGTGTTCACCCTGACAGGATTTTGTTCCATTATGCTATTTTGTGTTAACTCTTTGGTGTAAGATGCATTTGTCTGTGAGTAACATACAATACCGTACTTACCTGTTGACACGACCTCACCTGACCCTCCGTGAGGGGTTCTGCTATTGCCTTTACCAACTTGGCCGTGTCCCTCTGGGTGTCTCGTATGATGACTGCTGGGTGGAGTGTTGACATCGTGTTGGTTTCACCTTCTCGCTGGTAATCCTGAGAGGAGTTTAACATGGGGTGCGACTTGCACAGGTTAACATTTGTAATTTTGACACTTTCATTTTTATAAACATTATTACATTTGTTACTTTCATTCTTAATACAGTTACTAAGTGCATTTTTTTTATCGTACACCATCGCGCCATTCTCTGCAACCATAATCCTCTCCATTGCCATGTCTCTCCTCCCAAGATGAGAGTCAGATATGTAAGTTAAATTTCTTTGCATTTCACTTTCCTGTTGCCACAATTTTAAATCATCATAATGTTTGATCCGTCTCTTTGCTGATTTAATGAGACATATCCTTCTCCTTAGATTTTGTAACACATCTGGGTTAAAAGTACCTCCCCGTCATGCACAGTCATCCTTTCCCATTCATTGCATAATATTTCTGTGTGATGACCATCTTGGTCTGATTTCTCACACATGACCTTGCCGACCTGATTGATCGGTTTCAAATCAACCTGAACCTGGGTTGATCGCCCCTTACCTGAACAAGTGGCCCCCATCTCTGCAGGCGTTGCTTTCACTACCTCTGACTTCCAATCAGGGTCTCCGGCAACCCTCACAGAAAACCAAAATGTCCGGGGTAAGGCTGCGGTGGGGGTTTTGCAACGAGGTCCGCCCACTTAACTCCGCCCACGTTGGCCAGTACTGCAATCACTGTTCCCAGAGCTGCTGTACCCAACCTAGGGCCCCTATGAACCTTTATTTACTGGGGCGTGTTGGACCTTCCAGTCCCCAGCAAGTATCGGTTGTTGGAATGTCCCCGAGTGATCAGGCTACTTCCCTTAAAATAAAAAAAATTACACAAATCACGTTAACAATGTGCAAGTAGCGTTCTTCTGAATTTAAGACACGCTAATACACACAATCACATGCGGTACAATCGTATCTGCACACAAGCAACTAATCTTATGTGCGGAACGATCAGTGGAATCGAAAATTTTGGCTGCGAATTCCTTCAGCAATGAGCTTCTTTGGCCTATATGGGTCTCGCACCAACCCCTCTTCGGTTGTGCTCTCTACTTCTAGTCTGCTGTACCTGAACCTCTTGTTCTGTGACCTCCTGGTCCGTGACCTCCTGGTCTGTTATGTACAGCAGACTCTACTGCTCATTAATATGTCGAGAATAACAAGGGACGCCTCCCAAGCCACCCCACGATATCACTCTCGCTGGTGTACCTCTTTCTACTGGCCTATGGTTCCCACTTCCGTAATAAAAGAGAATTCTTATATATACACACACTCTTACCACATGTACACTTTAATTTTTATTTCTGCGCAGAAATCCTTTCATTCAGTATTAGCCTAACCCAGAAGAATTGCAATAGAGAAGGTTTTTTCTTTTAACTTTAAACTCTTGGATTTGAGATAGATTTGTGTTATTTTTCGCGTTACTTCCTTATCGCCTACTAAAACAATACTATCGTGCGGTTTGTATCATGTGGGCGTATCCGTACGCTCCGTTGCGTAATATACGCTCCGTGCGTCGACCCTTGCATTGCGTACGCCCTGCCCTTGAAAGGACATGTGTACACAGACCAAGTACGTCCACCGTAACACACTACACGTTTATCAATGTGAATGATTTTTAACAGTAATCCTTCACTGACCACCACTCAAATCTCCCTCGTATTCTAGGCGAGATTGTGTGCGTGCCTTTTACAATTATTCTCTTAAATATTACTTTTTATCTTTTAACTATTAATAACAACAGATGTCTCAGCACGTTTATCACTAATATGTGGCAATCAGGAGAATGATATGTGAAAATACACAGATGAAAATGCAATTCTAAATTTAATCTAATAACATACATTGATGTGAGCATACGCATATAGATATTACATATATGTACCAATCACTATTTCTTATGTGAGACCTTATTCAGTGCTTCTAATTTGCATATGAATGTACTTTTTTAACTAACTCTGTAAAGGCGATTTCTTTCACTGCTGGGAGAGAAAAAAACAACAACAAATTAGTCACACAGGTTCATTTGCATTTCAATGGCCATCCTACAAGTAGCAGAGTTAAAACAGGTTCTTGAAGAGAGACAGTGACCAAAAAAAAAAAAAAAAAACGACTTTGTTTTATTTGTGTATTTCTTAAATCAAATATTTAATGTATTATTAATTTTTTTATTAAACTCTATCTGAACCACTTATGATTGACTATGATATGGACTAAACGAATGCATTAAAAAACAAAACTCATTAAATGATGATTTCTTTTTGACAATGGATGGCTGGTTATTTCCTGAGTCAACTGAAAATCAGCCGCTTTAGAAAAAAAATATTGACCTTTCCAAAATGGCCGCTGCTCCTCCCCCTTCCACATCCATGAGGTTTACACAAAATGGGGGACAGACCTTTTGTCACAAAGAAAATCATCATGCCAGCTCCTTTTAGTTATCACGCTATGCAGAGCGATTAAAAATCATTTTTAAACCTATTTAAACAGACAAACCATCCAATCTGCGTGTGTAGTTGGCACCAAATAGAAATAAAAACCAGATTTACAAAGACAATAACGTACTGTTCCTACCTTCCAGTTCCCGAATTCCCTCAGCACTCCTTACTAAGTGAAGCAGATGCTTATCTGGTCAGCACTGCGAGGGATAGCACCTTCCCGCCTTTTGCTGATCGATAATGTCTGCTAAAGTTACCTAGTGCAGATATGTGAAGACCGGAGGAGCCCTCAATTGACAATGCCTATTCTATACCTTGTATAAAACACGCTAAAAGGTTAAAGAACACAGTACGCAATTGGCGCAAAAGGTACCGCAAGGGTACGCCCTTAGTGTAGCAGACGCTGTGCACAGGGTGTGAGCACAGGCGTCGCAGACACTTACAGAATTAAACTTTTATAACTATACCATAAACAATGTACTTATACTGTAAACCCTTGTGCAGTGATAAGGTGTAAATGCAACACAGTGTAACCTTGTTAGTTTAAAAGCTGTATGAGCGTATGTGACGCTCTGAGAACCCCTTAGCAATATAATAAACACTCAAATACCGGTCTAAGGGTCTAACGCCTTTTAAGGAAATGAATGAACGTTCAATTGCAAAAGAATAACACAATACAAGTTATACACTACCAAGATAACATAAAATACCTAACCGAATCACTACACATAAAATACAATAAAGGTACAAATACATTTAAGGGGGAAGGAGAGAGAGAATGGCTTATAACATTAAAATAAGAGACAATATGGTTGCAGAGAAACTTACACATGGAGGGAGCGATCGCTGCGCAGTTAGTCAATGTTGAGAACCTTTGTGTTGAGAAACTTATGCTCACCCTGGCTGGCTGTCCCTATATACACAACACACACAGCAACAACACAATGGTCCCTACGATACCGCATGGGACAGAAGCTAGACTCCATTTTGGGAAAAACTCCCATGATTCCAAAGTCTGTAACATATGATTTAAAAGGGAATGCTAGCAGCCATTTTAGATTTGCAAGTCCAAACACATGGCATTCTTTAATTGACAAAGCCTATACCATAATCACATAGCAGAAGACATAAGACTCCACTATATTCCAAAATGTCTAAGCTTCAATATAATGCATATGTTCTGATTTTACAATTCCAAACCATCTAAATCACCTTTCACAATTTCAAGCCAACACAGTATCTCAATAACCAGGTACCCTCAAGTATCAGCCTGCTATTGCTACAAGCACATGACTACAGTAACAAGAGGAAGTATGTTTTGACTTCTAACCTTCAGCAAGATGTATCATGTAAAACTACTATAATCTGTTATAAATCACCATCCATAAATGTATACCAGAGATGCTATGCTACAGATTGTCTACTGTTCCAATTCATTACAGATTTCATAGAGTATCATCCCAAACACCCAACAATCACACAACTGCACAAGCATCATTAACCTTAAGCCATTTGTATCTCCAAACTAACTATTCTATGCCAATCATTTCACAACTACTTTACCACAAACACATATTTAAACTATTCTATGCCATTAAGCCATGAGTATACAATACTTAGCCTTTCGCTTGGAGCCTGGTGATAAGCAAGCCATGCTTCTGGATGCTTGCTTGGTTCTGAGTGAGTCAGTGAGCCCTGTGATTTCCAGTGGATATCATACCTGCATTCCAGCTGTGGGGGTGTGTCAACCACAGGAAGTGTGTGTCTTTCACAGCATGTGGGCTAGCTGTATCAGTGAGCAGAGCTGACCATGTGATCTTGGTTATGCACTTGTTTCAAATTCCTGTCTTGTGGGAAGCTATTGTTTGGCGAATACTGTCTCACTGTCCACTTTCAGTTGAGACAATGACATCCCAGCAATCATTCTTCTGGAGACAAATCCAGCCCCATTCGTAAACACAGGTGTTGGCCCTCCTCATTGAATCTCAAAGCTTAGTGTAATTAAAGGCTATTGTATTCCGTCTGCGGGACAGAAATTGACTATTCTTAGGTGTAATTTATTCGGAATACAATTAATCTTCAATTACTATTCCTGTGCTTAACTATGCATAAGAACATGTGAAGCCCTCCCAACATGAAAGCTATTGTTTGGGGAATCTCTAAGGTCAAAGAGCCATCTTGAGACCCACTGATACCTGTTGAACTCAGGGGAATATTAACTTATAAAATACATTATTTTGATTAAATATGCAGCGTGCACACGCATGAAGTGCATATATGGCAACGTGCAGCGTGATATTTTTCTGACTTTGACACTATTCATATACTCTATAAATCCATTCAGTGTGTCCTCCTCTCCTTGCCATATGAAAAAAATGTCGTCTATGAATCTGGTCCAGAGCACGAGACAAATTGAGGGGTAAGCACATTACAATCACCAGGATTGAGCGCAGCACAAATTTGTATTTTTTGTTTCTATTTGGAGGTTGGTCACCTTTAAGTGCGGCAGCTTATCCGAACAAAAAGGGACTCAGTGCGCAGTTTAGCAAACAAATTTTGATTTACAGTGTGTGTGTTACCTCCACTTCCACTTATCCCAAGGATTCTCAAACTAATAAAAAGATCAAGAGTTCAGGTGATCCTCGTTGCTTGGTATGCGGATCTTCTGGAGTTACTGCTGGAAAATCTGAGGCCTCTTCCTCTTCAAGAGGGCCTTCTGCAACAGGGCCGTTTGCTTATTCAAGAGGGCCGTTCTGCAACA
The DNA here is from genome assembly GCF_028390025.1 of Pseudophryne corroboree. Classification (NCBI taxonomy): domain Eukaryota; kingdom Metazoa; phylum Chordata; class Amphibia; order Anura; family Myobatrachidae; genus Pseudophryne; species Pseudophryne corroboree. The sequence continues at coordinate 288,926,060 of NC_086446.1, forward strand.
GGGCTACGTTTGATGGCATAGAGGTTGAACACCAGATCTTAGCTCAGAAGGGCATTCCGAACAAAGTTATTCTTACCCTGATAAAGGCTAGGAAAGGAGTAACGTCTAAACATTACCATCGAATTTGGAAAAAGTACGTGTCTTGGTGTGAATCCAAGAATTTTCCTAAGGTGGAATTTCAACTGGGACGATTTCTCCTCTTTCTACAAGCAGGTGTGGATGTGGGCCTGCGTTTGGGCTCCATAAAAGTCCAGATTTTGGCCTTGTCCATTTTCTTCCAGAAACAATTGGCTGTCCTCCCTGAGGTTCAGACTTTCTTGAAAGGGGTTCTGCACATACAGCCTCCCTTTGTGCCTTCTACGGCACCTTGGGATCTTATTAATTTATTAACAGTTTCTTATATAGCGCAGCATATTCCATTGCGCTTTGCAATTAGAACAACAGTAATAGAACAAAACTGGGTAAAACAGACAGATATAGAGGTAGGAAGGCCCTGCTCGCAAGCTTACAATCTATAGGGAAATAGGCATTGATACACAAGGATAGATGCTACCTACTGCATAATGGTCCACCAGATTGCTAGGTTCTTAATGGGTTGTATGATATGATCACCCCGCAATGTTGGCCAAGTGTCAGGAGGGTGTGAGAGTAAAGAAAGACAAAATATGTGATGTTATGTATACTGTACAGAGAGGGTGTAATTAGATAGGGAAGCACTGAAGGTTATGTGGGTGGGTCTGGAGTTTGATAGGCTTGTCTGAAGAGTTGAGTTTTCAGGGAATGTTTAAAGGTTTGTAGACTAGAGGCGAGTCTTAATGTGCGTGGGAGGGCATTCCACAGAGTGGGTGAAGCCCGGATAAAGTCCTGTAATTTTGAGTGTGAACAAGTAATGTGTGTGAATGAGAGACGTAGATCTTGTGCAGAGCGGAGAGGTCGGGTAGGGAGATATTTTGAGATGAGTGAAGAGATATATATTGGTGCAGTTTAGTTAATAGATTTGTATGTCAGTAAAAGTATTTTATATTTAATACGGTAGAATACTGGTAACCAATGGAGGGACTGACAGAGCGGATCTGCAGACGATGAACGTCTAGCGAGGAAGATTAGCCTAGCAGCTGCATTCAAAATGGATTGTAGTGGTGAAAGCCTATGTTTGGGAAGACTGGTCAGGAGACTATTACAATAATCAATGCGGGAGATAATGAGAGCATAGATTAGAGTTTTTGCTGTGTCTTGTGTAAGATATGGTCGTATTTTGGAAATGTTTCTTAGCTGTATGTAACATGATCTTGAGACAGAGTGAATGTGGGAAACAAAGGACAGTTCAGAGTCAAGAATGAGACCTAGGCAGCGAGCTTGTGGGGTAGGGACGATTGCTGAGTTCTCAACAGTGATAGAGATATCAGGTTGGAAACTACTATTGGCCGGTGGAAATATAATTAATTCTGTTTTGGAAATATTAAGTTTGAGGTGGCGAGATGTCATCCAAGATGAAATGACAGAAAGGCATTCAGTGACACGGCCCAATACAGATGGTGACAAATCAGGGGAGGATAGGTAGATTTGAGTATCATCCACATACAGATGGTACTGAAATCTGAAAGAGTTGATTAGTTTGCCAAGAGATTTGGTATAGATAGAGAAAAACAGAGGATCTAAGACTGAGCCTTGCGGTACTCCAACTGAGAGAGGTAGCGAAGAGAAGGTGGAATCAGAGAAACAAACACTGAAGGAGCGATTAGATAGGTAGGCTGAGAACCAAGAAAGGGCTGTGTCCTGAATACCTAGGGATTGTAGTGTTTGTATGACAAGAGAGGGGTCAACAGTGTCAAAAGCAGCAGAGAGATCAAGGAAAATAAGTAGAGAGTAATGACCAAATCCTTCACTACCTTAGTCAGTGCTGTCTCTGTGGAGTGTTGGGCACGAAATCCTGACTGAAGTGGGTTCAGTAGGCTGTGTGAGTTAAGAAAGTGTGTGAGGCAAGTGTAGGCAAGTCTCTCAAGTAGCTTGCAGAGGCATGGGAGCTGAGAGATAGGACGGTAGTTTGAGAGAGAGTTAGGGTCAGAGTTTTGTTTTTTCAGAATGGGAGAGAAGAGAGAGCATACAGATTTTAGTTAAGGTTGGGATGAGCACAGCAGACAGAGCTTTACTAATTTGTGAGGGTATAGAGTCAAGGGGAGAGGTATTAGAGTAGGCAGATGAAAAGAGTGCAGATACTTCCTCTTCCTTTGTAGGATAGAAGGTGTTAGAGGGTTCAGGCAGGGAATTGAGCAGGTCACTTGCTATGGAAATGCATACCATTTCATTTCGGATCTTGTCAATCTTGTCCTTGAAAAAGGAAGCAAGATCTTGCGCACTGACAGTGGCTGGTGGGTTGGGGGAGGGAGGGAGGGACAAGAAGTGATTTAAATGTATTAAAAAGTCATTTGGGGTTAGAGGCTTGAGCAGAGATGAGAGATTGAAAATATGTTTGTTTGGCAGTGTCCAGAGAATTACGATAAGAGTGGTACACGGTTTTATATGTGAGAAAGTCACTTGAACTACGAGACTTACGCCACTGGCATTCTACTTTACGTGAGAGTTTTTGTAGGTGTCTAGTGTATTTAGAGTGCCACGGTTGACATCTAAGTCTATGTGGAGTGTGATGGGTAGCTGGAGCCACTTCATCAAGTGCTGTTTCTAGAGTTTGGTTAAGGTGTGACACAGCAGTCTCAGGAGAGGTGAATGTAGAAATTGGTGAGAGCAGTGGTTGCAGAGAGGTAGATAGTTGTTGAAAATTAATAGCGTTAATATTTCTGCGTGTTAGAGGATCTTAATGTGGTGCTGCAGTTCCTGCAGTCGGATTGGTTCGAACCTTTAAGGAGTTTGATGTCAATTTTCTTACTTGGAATGCATATTCTACGGCAGGCTTGCCGTGTCCAAAATCTGTTAAGGCCCACTCTACTCGTAAAGTGGGTTCTTCCTGGGCGGCTGCCGAGGGTGTCTCGGCTTTAAAACTTTGCCGAGCGACTACTTGGTCAGGATCGAACATGTTTGCTAAGTTCTACAAGTTCCATATTTTGGCCTCTGAGGACCTAAAGTTTGGTCAATCGGTTCTGCAGTAGTCTCCGCGCTCTCCCTCCCATACTGGGAGCCTTGGTACATCCCCATGGTACTAATGTGGACCCCAGCATCCTCTAGTACTAAGAGAAAATAGGATTTTAATTACCTACCGGTAAATCCTTTTCTCGTAGTCGGTAGAGGATGCTAGGCGCCCGCCCAGCGCTTCGTTTTCCTGCATTTGTTACTTAGTTAAGTACTGCATTGTTACTTGGTTAAGTACTGCATTGTTACTTGGTTAAGTGCTGTTGTTCAGCCGTTGCCGAATTGTTTCAAGCTGGTTATCTTGTCTTTCTGTTGTTATGTGTGAGCTGGTGTGAATCTCACCACTATCTGTGTATTTCCTTCTCTCAAAGTATGTCCGTCTCCTCGGGCACAGTTTCTAGACTGAGTCTGGTAGGAGGGGCATAGAGGGAGGAGCCAGCTCACACTATTAAATTCTTAAAGTGCCTATGGCTCCCAAGGAACCCGTCTATACCCCATAGTACTAATGTGGACCCCAGCATCCTCTACAGACTACGAGAAAAGGATTTACTCTTGATGGGATAAACTTTCTAAGGTGCAAAAAAAGGTGTAGTCTCAATTATGCACTATTGTCTGCACAATTATGTCTGTTCACTATAATTCTGGATATCCTGTGCAGAATTCTATTTCTCCTACGTCCTAGAGGATGCTGGGGACTTCAAAAGGACCATGGGGTATAGACGGATCCGCAGGAGCCTGGGCACACTACAAAGACTTAAACTGGGTGTGAACTGGCTCCTCCCTCTATGCCCCTCCTCCAGACCTCAGTTAGACTTTGTGCCCAGGAGTGATGGGTCACACACTAGGGGAGCTCTCCTGAGTTTCTCTGAAAGACTTTATGTTAGGTTTTTTATTTTTAGGGAGATCTGCTGGCTACAGGCTTCCTGCAGCGTGGGAGTGGAGAGAAGCAGGACCTACTTCTTCTTAGTTTAAGGTCTCTGCTTCACGGCTACTGGACACCATTAGCTCCAGAGGGTTCGATCACTTGGTGCGCCTAGCTGCTTGTTCCCGGAGCCGCGCCGTCAATCCCCTCACAGAGGCCTGAAGAAAGAAGCCGGGTGAGTATTGGAAGAAAAGAAGACTTCAGTGACGGAAGAAGACTTCAGTAATGGAGGTAACAGCAGCGGTAGCGCTGCGCTCCATGCTCCCACACACCAACGTCTCTGGCAGGGTACAGGGCGCTGTGGGTAGCGCCCTAGGGGCATGTTGCTGAGGATCTAAAACGCTAGTGGGGGCCCTGACAAGGGGTATGTTCACCCCGCCAGTGTGCCGCAGGGGGGAGCAACAGCGGTAGTGCTGCGCTCCCTGCTCCCACACACACACCATCGGCCTGCAGGGTACAGGGCGCTGGGGGGGAGCGCCCTGGGCAGCATATATTTATATATATTTATATATATGTTTATTTATATATTATATTTAGATTTCTGGCGGGGGTACATGCTGAACACCCGGTATTTTCCCCCCTGCCAGTGTGCCGTGGGAGGGAGCAGCAGCGGTAGCGCTGCGCTCCCGGCTTCCACACACTCCATTGGCCTGCAGGGTGCAGGGCGCTGGGGGGGAGCGCCCTGAGCAGCATATATGTAATATGTAAATCTCTGGCGGCGGGACATACTTCGGTACCCGAGCACTGGGTATGTTCACCCCGCCAGTGTGCCGCGGGGGGGAGCAGCAGCGGTAGCGCTGAGCTACCTGCTCCCGCACGCCATCGATCTGCAGGGTGCAGGGCGCTGGGGGGGGAGCGCCCTGGGCAGCATTTATGGAATGATCCCTGGCGAGGGAACATACCCGGACACCGGGTGTCTTCACCCCACCAGGGTACGGCAGCGGGCACGCTGCGCTCCCTTGATCCCACACAACAGCGGCGTCCGTGGGTGCCGGGCGCAGGGGGGTGCCCTGGGCTGCATTATAGTTATAGTGGTATATACAGGGGGTTACTCCGTGTATATAAGTTCCCCCAGTTCAATTTAGTTATATTTATTTATTTATTTATGTTGAGCGGGCTTAAGCGCGCCGGGAAGGGGCGGAGCTTAGCCCTCACAGAGGAGTCAGCTCCATTTTCCTTAGATCCCCGCCAGGACTTGCTGGATAGTAAGATGGAGGGGGCACAGTGTTTTTAATGCTATATGGGGGTCATATAGCGTTATATTTGATAATGGACGCATAATTACTGTTGTATTACATAAATTCACTTTTGTCCTGTGTGTACCCACTATTGGTTTGTCGACATATGTCGGCAGGTGTGAGGGCTTTGTCACAAGCTGCTGTGGGGATAACTGTCGGCTTCGCCGGAGCATGGCGGTACTTGATCCGGAAAATTAAGTATTAGCAAATTGGTGTTTGTGTGCTTGAAACAGTAAACACGATATACTGTTGTTTGTGGATGCCCTGTCGGCATCAACGTATTTCCTGGGTAAAAAAATGATCAGGCTGTTATTGCCTTGTACCTGTATATATATATGTATATTTATAGGTATATGTGGGGGGAGTATTATAAATATTGTATTTGTATGCTTCCCTCAGACTCCTCGGGGTTCCATGCTTGTTATTATTTGTTGCCTGCTTACTATTCCTTGCTGTCGACATTTACTAAGTTTCTGTCGACCATAACGTTCCTGGTAGATCCACATCGGGGGCATGTCAGTACATGGTCATACACACTCACAACACATTACTGTCACTAGGGACCTGACAGGTCTGGACAATCCACTTGCATATAGGTTATATCTATATGTGTATATATGTAGATATAGATTTATATATGCATGGTTAGGATATATGTGTTTTATTGTGTATTACATGATGTATATCCATGAATGCTGAAATAATGGTATTCTTATCATGTGCTGGTCGCTCTGTTGATTAAGCTCTAGATTGGCCGTGACGAGTTGGTTTCGATCCTCTCATGGAGTCCGAATATTATTCTCTTCACAACGCGGAGAGAAGATTATGACAGTCAACTCCTGGTCGACGTAGAGCCCGGTCGCGAAGGATCATACGCAGGCAGCTAAGTGAAATATTATTTCTATACTTTGACCTTTTTTTCACTGTATGCACTCTTGAGGTAGTGTTGTATTCGGGTAGCCATCCGATAGAATTACCCTACCCAGAGTGGGTGGGCTTGCCTTTGTTGATTCTACCTTATAACATTACAGCAGGCTGCCACGTGACAGCAGGAGGTGTGACCGGAAAAATGAGGAGGATGTCTCCGAGTGATACTGGAGGGAGGTATACAGCTGTTTAGTGTGGCCTCTGTTCAGTCAATCTCGGCGGATACCACTGGTAAGTCTAACTTCGTGAGTTAGCCTTCTTCACAACGGTTAGTGGCGCATTCTTTGGTGGGATGCAGTCTTTTTAACCGGTTCGATACCTTCTTTTTTCCTTTTCTGTGCAGACAGTGGAAGGGGAAAAGGTAAGCGTTCTGCAGCCATGTTAGGTTCGCAGTAGTGGATGTCGTTTTTAGTGATGAGCGGGTTCGGTTTCCGAGAAACCGAACCCCCCGGAACTTTACCCTTTTTAGACGGGTCCGAGCCATACTCGGATTCTCCCGTATGGCTCGGTTAACCCGAGCGCGCCCGAACGTCATCATCCCGCTGTCGGATTCTCGCGAGATTCGGATTCTATATAAGCAGCCGCGCGTCGCCGCCATTTTCACACGTGCATTGAGATTGATAGGGAGAGGACGTGGCTGGCGTCCTCTCCGTTTATATAGTTATATACTTCACAGTTGATCTGATTGCTTAGCTTATTGTGGGGAGGATTGGGGAGCAGCTGTTAGGAGGAGTACAGTGCAGAGTTTTGTTAATAGTGACCACCAGTTTTTTATCCGTTCTGAAAAAAACGCTCCATACCATATCTGTGCTCAGTGTGCTGCATGATATATCTGTGCTGAGTGCTCACACTGCTTAATTGTGGGGACTGGGGAGCAGCTATAGCAGGAGTACAGTGCACAGTTTTGCTGACAGTGACCACCAGTATACGTTTGTCTGCCTGAAAACTCCTGTGGTGTCTTTTTTTTTTATACTATAAACGCAGTCTGCTGACAGTGTCCACAGATCCATTATACTGTATATAGCAGTACGGTAGGCCACTGCTGTACCTACCTCTGTGTCGTCACTCGTCATCCATAAAGTATACTATCCATCCATCTACATTGTATACCTGTGGTGCCTTTTAGTTGTGCGCATTAAAATATGGAGAACAAAAATGTGGAGGTTAAAAAAATAGGGAAAGATCAAGATCCACTTCCACCTCGTGCTGAAGCTGCTGCCACTAGTCATGGCCGAGACGATGAAATGCCATCAACGTCGTCTGCCAAGGCCGATGCCCAATGTCATAGTACAGAGCATGTAAAATCCAAAACACAAAAGATCAGTAAAATGACCCAAAAATCAAAATTAAAAGCGTCTGAGGAGAAGCGTAAACTTGCCAATATGCCATTTACGACACGGAGTGGCAAGGAACGGCTGAGGCCCTGGCCTATGTTCATGGCTAGTGGTTCAGCTTCACATGAGGATGGAAGCACTCATCCTCTCGCTAGAAAAAAGAAAAGACTCAAGCTGGCAAAAGCACAGCAAAGAACTGTGCGTTCTTCGAAATCACAAATCCCCAAGGAGAGTCCAATTGTGTCGGTTGCGATGCCTGACCTTCCCAACACTGGACGGGAAGAGCTTGCGCCTTCCACCATTTGCACGCCCCCTGCAAGTGCTGGAAGGAGCACCCGCAGTCCAGTTCCTGATAGTCAAATTGAAGATGTCAGTGTTGAAGTACACCAGGATGAGGATATGGGTGTTGCTGGCGCTGGGGAGGAAATTGACAAGGAGGATTCTGATGGTGAGGTGGTTTGTTTAAGTCAGGCACCCGGGGAGACGCCTGTTTTCCGTGGGAGGAAAATGGCCATTGACATGCCTGGTCAAAATACAAAAAAAATCAGCTCTTCGGTGTGGAATTATTTCAACACAAATGCGGACAACAGGTGTCAAGCCGTGTGTTGCCTTTGTCAAGCTGTAATAAGTAGGGGTAAGGACGTTAACCATCTCGGAACATCCTCCCTTATACGTCACCTGCAGTGCATTCATCATAAGTCAGTGACAAGTTCAAAAACTTTGGATGACAGCGGAAGCAGTCCACTGACCACTAAATCCCTTCCTCTTGTAACCAAGCTCCTGCAAACCACACCACCAACTCCCTCAGTTTCAATTTCCTCCTTATCCAGGAAAGCCAATAGTCCTGCAGGCCATGTCACTGGCAAGTCTGTCGAGTTCTCTCCTGCCTGGGATTCCTCCGATGCATCCTTGAGTGTAACGCCTACTGCTGCTGGCGCTGCTGTTGTTGCTGCTGGGAGTCGATCGTCATCCCAGAGGGGAAGTCGGAAGACCACTTGTACTACTTCCAGTAAGCAATTGACTGTCCAACAGTCCTTTGCAAGGAAGATGAAATATCACAGCAGTCATCCTGCTGCAAAGCGGATAACTGAGGCCTTGGCAGCCTGGGCGGTGAGAAGCGTGGTTCCGGTATCCATCGTTAACTCAGAGCCAACTATAGACTTGATTGAGGTACTGTGTCCCCGGTACCATCTAGGTTCCATTTCTCTGGGCAGGCGATACCGAAAATGTACACAGACCTCAGAAAAAGACTCACCAGTGTCCTAAAAAATGCAGTTGTACCCAATGTCCACTTAACCACGGACATGTGGACAAGTGGAGCAGGGCAGACTCAGGACTATATGACTGTGACAGCCCACTGGGTAGATGTATTGCCTCCCGCTGCAAGAACAGCAGCGGCGGCACCAGTAGCAGCATCTCGCAAACGCCAAATCGTTCCTAGGCAGGCTACGCTTTGTATCACCGCTTTCCAGAATACGCACACAGCTGAAAACCTCTTACGGCAACTGAGGAAGATCATCGCAGAATGGCTTACCCCAATTGGACTCTCCTGGGGATTTGTGACATCGGACAACGCCAGCAATATTGTGCGTGCATTACATCTGGGCAAATTCCTGCACGTCCCATGTTTTGCACATACCTTGAATTTGGTGGTGCAGAATTATTTAAAAAACGACAGGGGCGTGCAAGAGATGCTGTCGGTGGCCCGAAGAATTGCAGGCCACTTTCGGCATTCAGGCACCGCGTACAGAAGACTGGAGCACCACCAAAAATACCTGAACCTGCCCTGCCATCATCTGAAGCAGGAGGTGGTAACGAGGTGGAATTCAACCCTCTATATGCTTCAGAGGATGGAGGAGCAGCAAAAGGCCATTCAAGCCTATACATCTGGCCACGATATAGGCAAAGGAGGTGGAATGCACCTGTCTCAAGCGCAGTGGAGAATGATTTCAACGTTGTGCAAGGTTATGCAACCCTTTGAACTTGCCACACGTGAAGTCAGTTCAGACACTGCCAGCCTGAGTCAGGTCATTCCCCTCATCAGGCTTTTGCAGAAGAAGCTGGAGACATTGAAGGAGGAGCTAAAACAGAGCGATTCCGCTAGGCATGTGGGACTTGTGGATGGAGCCCTTCATTCGCTTAACCAGGATTCACGGGTGGTCAATCTGTTGAAATCAGAGCACTACATTTTGGCCACCGTGCTCGATCCTAGATTTAAAACCTACGTTGTATCTCTCTTTCCGGCAGACACAAGTCTGCAGGGGTTCAAAGACCTGCTGGTGAGAAAATTGTCAAGTCAAGCGGAACGTGACCCGTCAACAGCTCCTCCTTCACATTCTCCTGCAACTGGGGGTGCGAGGAAAAGGCTAAGAATTCCGAGCCAACCCGCTGGCGGTGATGCAGGGCAGTCTGGAGCGAGTGCTGACATCTGGTCCGGACTGAAGGACCTGCCAACGATTACTGACATGTCGTCTACTGTCACTGCATATGATTCTCTCACCATTGAAAGAATGGTGGAGGATTATATGAGTGACCGCATCCAAGTAGGCACGTCAGACAGTCCGTACGTATACTGGCAGGAAAAAGAGGCAATTTGGAGGCCCTTACAGAAACTGGCTTTATTCTACCTAAGTTGCCCTCCCTCCAGTGTGTACTCTGAAAGAGTGTTTAGTGCAGCCGCTCACCTTGTCAGCAATCGGCGTACGAGGTCACTTCTAGAGATGAGCGCCTGAAATTTTTCGGGTTTTGTGTTTTGGTTTTGGGTTCGGTTCCGCGGCCGTGTTTTGGGTTCGAACGCGTTTTGGCAAAACCTCACCGAATTATTTTTGTCGGATTCGGGTGTGTTTTGGATTCGGGTGTTTTTTTCCAAAAACACTAAAAAACAGCTTAAATCATAGAATTTGGGGGTCATTTTGATCCCAAAGTATTATTAACCTCAAAAACCATAATTTACACTCATTTTCAGTCTATTCTGAATACCTCACACCTCACAATATTATTTTTAGTCCTAAAATTTGCACCGAGGTCGCTGTGTGAGTAAGATAAGCGACCCTAGTGGCCGACACAAACACCGGGCCCATCTAGGAGTGGCACTGCAGTGTCACGCAGGATGTCCCTTCCAAAAAACCCTCCCCAAACAGCACATGACGCAAAGAAAAAAAGAGGCGCAATGAGGTAGCTGTGTGAGTAAGATTAGCGACCCTAGTGGCCGACACAAACACCGGGCCCATCTAGGAGTGGCACTGCAGTGTCACGCAGGATGGCCCTTCCATAAAACCCTCCCCAAACAGCACATGACGCAAAGAAAAAAAGAGGCGCAATGAGGTAGCTGACTGTGTGAGTAAGATTAGCGACCCTAGTGGCCGACACAAACACCGGGCCCATCTAGGAGTGGCACTGCAGTGTCACGCAGGATGGCCCTTCCAAAAAACCCTCCCCAAACAGCACATGACGCAAAGAAAAAAAGAGGCGCAATGAGGTAGCTGACTGTGTGAGTAAGATTAGCGACCCTAGTGGCCGACACAAACACCGGGCCCATCTAGGAGTGGCACTGCAGTGTCACGCAGGATGTCCCTTCCAAAAAACCCTCCCCAAACAGCACATGGCGCAAAGAAAAAAAGAGGCGCAATGAGGTAGCTGTGTGAGTAAGATTAGCGACCCTAGTGGCCGACACAAACACCGGGCCCATCTAGGAGTGGCACTGCAGTGTCACGCAGGATGTCCCTTCCAAAAAACCCTCCCCAAACAGCACATGACGCAAAGAAAAAAAGAGGCGCAATGAGGTAGCTGACTGTGTGAGTAAGATTAGCGACCCTAGTGGCCGACACAAACACCGGGCCCATTTAGGAGTGGCACTGCAGTGTCACGCAGGATGTCCCTTCCAAAAAACCCTCCCCAATCAGCACATGATGCAAAGAAAAAGAAAAGAAAAAAGAGGTGCAAGATGGAATTATCCTTGGGCCCTCCCACCCACCCTTATGTTGTATAAACAAAACAGGACATGCACACTTTAACCAACCCATCATTTCAGTGACAGGGTCTGCCACACGACTGTGACTGATATGACGGGTTGGTTTGGACCCCCCCCAAAAAAGAAGCAATTAATCTCTCCTTGCACAAACTGGCTCTACAGAGGCAAGATGTCCACCTCATCTTCACCCTCCGATATATCACCGTGTACATCCCCCTCCTCACAGATTATCAATTCGTCCCCACTGGAATCCACCATCTCAGCTCCCTGTGTACTTTGTGGAGGCAATTGCTGCTGGTCAATGTCTCCGCGGAGGAATTGATTATAATTCATTTTAATGAACATCATCTTCTCCACATTTTCTGGATGTAACCTTGTACGCCGATTGCTGACAAGGTGAGCGGCGGCACTAAACACTCTTTCGGAGTACACACTTGTGGGAGGGCAACTTAGGTAGAATAAAGCCAGTTTGTGCAAGGGCCTCCAAATTGCCTCTTTTTCCTGCCAGTATAAGTACGGACTGTGTGACGTGCCTACTTGGATGCGGTCACTCATATAATCCTCCACCATTCTATCAATGTTGAGAGAATCATATGCAGTGACAGTAGACGACATGTCCGTAATCGTTGTCAGGTCCTTCAGTCCGGACCAGATGTCAGCATCAGCAGTCGCTCCAGACTGCCCTGCATCACCGCCAGCGGGTGGGCTCGGAATTCTGAGCCTTTTCCTCGCACCCCCAGTTGCGGGAGAATGTGAAGGAGGAGATGTTGACAGGTCGCGTTCCGCTTGACTTGACAATTTTGTCACCAGCAGGTCTTTCAACCCCAGCAGACCTGTGTCTGCCGGAAAGAGAGATCCAAGGTAGGCTTTAAATCTAGGATCGAGCACGGTGGCCAAAATGTAGTGCTCTGATTTCAACAGATTGACCACCCGTGAATCCTTGTTAAGCGAATTAAGGGCTGCATCCACAAGTCCCACATGCCTAGCGGAATCGCTCCCTTTTAGCTCCTTCTTCAATGCCTCCAGCTTCTTCTGCAAAAGCCTGATGAGGGGAATGACCTGACTCAGGCTGGCAGTGTCTGAACTGACTTCACGTGTGGCAAGTTCAAAGGGCATCAGAACCTTGCACAACGTTGAAATCATTCTCCACTGCACTTGAGACAGGTGCATTCCATCTCCTATATCGTGCTCAATTGTATAGGCTTGAATGGCCTTTTGCTGCTCCTCCAACCTCTGAAGCATATAGAGGGTTGAATTCCACCTCGTTACCACTTCTTGCTTCAGATGATGGCAGGGCAGGTTCAGTAGTTTTTGGTGGTGCTCCAGTCTTCTGTACGTGGTGCCTGTACGCCGAAAGTGTCCCGCAATTTTTCTGGCCACCGACAGCATCTCTTGCACGCCCCTGTCGTTTTTTAAAAAATTCTGCACCACCAAATTCAAGGTATGTGCAAAACATGGGACGTGCTGGAATTTGCCCATATTTAATGCACACACAATATTGCTGGCGTTGTCCGATGCCACAAATCCACAGGAGAGTCCAATTGGGGTAAGCCATTCCGCGATGATCTTCCTCAGTTGCCGTAAGAGGTTTTCAGCTGTGTGCGTATTCTGGAAAGCGGTGATACAAAGCGTAGCCTGCCTAGGAAAGAGTTGGCGTTTGCGAGATGCTGCTACTGGTGCCGCCGCTGCTGTTCTTGCGGCGGGAGTCCATACATCTACCCAGTGGGCTGTCACAGTCATATAGTCCTGACCCTGCCCTGCTCCACTTGTCCACATGTCCGTGGTTAAGTGGACATTGGGTACAACTGCATTTTTTAGGAGACTGGTGAGTCTTTTTCTGACGTCCGTGTACATTCTCGGTATCGCCTGCCTAGAGAAGTGGAACCTAGATGGTATTTGGTAACGGGGGCACACTGCCTCAATAAATTGTCTAGTTCCCTGTGAACTAACGGCGGATACCGGACGCACGTCTAACACCAACATAGTTGTCAAGGACTCAGTTATCCGCTTTGCAGTAGGATGACTGCTGTGATATTTCATCTTCCTCGCAAAGGACTGTTGAACAGTCAATTGCTTACTGGAAGTAGTACAAGTGGGCTTACGACTTCCCCTCTGGGATGACCATCGACTCCCAGCGGCAACAACAGCAGCGCCAGCAGCAGTAGGCGTTACACGCAAGGATGCATCGGAGGAATCCCAGGCAGGAGAGGACTCGTCAGACTTGCCAGTGACATGGCCTGCAGGACTATTGGCATTCCTGGGGAAGGAGGAAATTGACACTGAGGGAGTTGGTGGGGTGGTTTGCGTGAGCTTGGTTACAAGAGGAAGGGATTTACTGGTCAGTGGACTGCTTCCGCTGTCACCCAAAGTTTTTGAACTTGTCACTGACTTATTATGAATGCGCTGCAGGTGACGTATAAGGGAGGATGTTCCGAGGTGGTTAACGTCCTTACCCCTACTTATTACAGCTTGACAAAGGGAACACACGGCTTGACACCTGTTGTCCGCATTTCTGGTGAAATACCTCCACACCGAAGAGCTGATTTTTTTGGTATTTTCACCTGGCATGTCAACGGCCATATTCCTCCCACGGACAACAGGTGTCTCCCCGGGTGCCTGACTTAAACAAACCACCTCACCATCAGAATCCTCCTGGTCAATTTCCTCCCCAGCGCCAGCAACACCCATATCCTCCTCATCCTGGTGTACTTCAACACTGACATCTTCAATCTGACTATCAGGAACTGGACTGCGGGTGCTCCTTCCAGCACTTGCAGGGGGCGTGCAAATGGTGGAAGGCGCATGCTCTTCACGTCCAGTGTTGGGAAGGTCAGGCATCGCAACCGACACAATTGGACTCTCCTTGTGGATTTGGGATTTCAAAGAACGCACAGTTCTTTGCGGTGCTTTTGCCAGCTTGAGTCTTTTCAGTTTTCTAGCGAGAGGCTGAGTGCTTCCATCCTCATGTGAAGCTGAACCACTAGCCATGAACATAGGCCAGGGCCTCAGCCGTTCCTTGCCACTCCGTGTGGTAAATGGCATATTGGCAAGTTTACGCTTCTCCTCCGACAATTTTATTTTAGGTTTTGGAGTCCTTTTTTTACTGATATTTGGTGTTTTGGTTTTGACATGCTCTGTACTATGCCATTGGGCATCGGCCTTGGCAGACGACGTTGCTGGCATTTCATCGTCTCGGCCATGACTAGTGGCAGCAGCTTCAGCACGAGGTGGAAGTGGATCTTGATCTTTCCCTAATTTTGGAACCTCAACATTTTTGTTCTCCATATTTTAATAGGCACAACTAAAAGGCACCTCAGGTAAACAATGCAGATGGATGGATTGGATACTAGTATACAATTATGGACGGGCTGCCGAGTGCCGACACAGAGGTAGCCACAGCCGTGAACTACCGCACTGTACTGTGTCTGCTGCTAATATATAGACTGGTTGATAAAGAGATAGTATACTCGTAACTAGTATGTATGTATAAAGAAAGAAAAAAAAACCACGGTTAGGTCACTGGTATATACAATTATGGACGGGCTGCGGAGTGCCGACACAGAGGTAGCCACAGCCGTGAACTACCGCACTGTACTGTGTCTGCTGCTAATATATAGACTGGTTGATAAAGAGATAGTATACTCGTAACTAGTATGTATGTATAAAGAAAGAAAAAAAAACCACGGTTAGGTGGTATATACAATTATGGACGGGCTGCCGAGTGCCGACACAGAGGTAGCCACAGCCGTGAACTACCGCACTGTACTGTGTCTGCTGCTAATATATAGACTGGTTGATAAAGAGATAGTATACTCGTAACTAGTATGTATGTATAAAGAAAGAAAAAAAAACCACGGTTAGGTCACTGGTATATACAATTATGGACGGGCTGCCGAGTGCCGACACAGAGGTAGCCACAGCCGTGAACTACCGCACTGTACTGTGTCTGCTGCTAATATATAGACTGGTTGATAAAGAGATAGTATACTCGTAACTAGTATGTATGTATAAAGAAAGAAAAAAAAACCACGGTTAGGTCACTGGTATATACAATTATGGACGGGCTGCCGAGTGCCGACACAGAGGTAGCCACAGCCGTGAACTACCGCACTGTACTGTGTCTGCTGCTAATATATAGACTGGTTGATAAAGAGATAGTATACTCGTAACTAGTATGTATGTATAAAGAAAGAAAAAAAAACCACGGTTAGGTCACTGGTATATACAATTATGGACGGGCTGCGGAGTGCCGACACAGAGGTAGCCACAGCCGTGAACTACCGCACTGTACTGTGTCTGCTGCTAATATATAGACTGGTTGATAAAGAGATAGTATACTCGTAACTAGTATGTATGTATAAAGAAAGAAAAAAAAACCACGGTTAGGTGGTATATACAATTATGGACGGGCTGCCGAGTGCCGACACAGAGGTAGCCACAGCCGTGAACTACCGCACTGTACTGTGTCTGCTGCTAATATATAGACTGGTTGATAAAGAGATAGTATACTCGTAACTAGTATGTATGTATAAAGAAAGAAAAAAAAACCACGGTTAGGTCACTGGTATATACAATTATGGACGGGCTGCCGAGTGCCGACACAGAGGTAGCCACAGCCGTGAACTACCGCACTGTACACTGGTTGATAAAGAGATAGTAGTATACTCGTAACAACTAGTATGACGACGGTATAAAGAATGAAAAAAAAACCACGGTTAGGTGGTATATAATACAATTATGGTTGGACGGACTGCCTGCCGAGTGCCGACACAGAGGTAGCCACAGCCGTGAACTACCGCACTGTACACTGGTTGATAAAGAGATAGTAGTATACTCGTAACAACTAGTATGACGACGGTATAAAGAATGAAAAAAAAACCACGGTTAGGTGGTATATAATACAATTATGGTTGGACGGACTGCCTGCCGAGTGCCGACACAGAGGTAGCCACAGCCGTGAACTACCGCACTGTACACTGGTTGATAAAGAGATAGTAGTATACTCGTAACAACTAGTATGACGACGGTATAAAGAACGAAAAAAAAAACCACGGTTAGGTGGTATATATTATAATACAATTATGGATGGACGGACTGCCTGCCGAGTTCCGACACAGAGGTAGCCACAGCCGTGAACTACCGCACTGTACACTGGTTGATAAAGAGATAGTAGTATACTCGTAACAACTAGTATGACGACGGTATAAAGAACGAAAAAAAAACCACGGTTAGGTGGTATATATTATAATACAATTATGGATGGACGGACTGCCTGCCGAGTTCCGACACAGAGGTAGCCACAGCCGTGAACTACCGCACTGTACACTGGTTGATAAAGAGATAGTAGTATACTCGTAACAACTAGTATGACTATGACGACGGTATAAAGAAAGAAAAAAAAAACCACGGTTAGGTGGTATATAATACAATTATGGATGGACGGACTGCCTGCCGAGTGCCGACACAGAGGTAGCCACAGCCGTGAACTACCGCACTGTACTGTGTCTGCTGCTAATATAGACTGGTTGATAAAGAGATAGTATACAATACTACTAATATACTGGTGGTCAGGCACTGGTCACCACTAGTCACACTGGCAGTGGCACTCCTGCAGCAAAAGTGTGCACTGTTTAATTTTAATATAATATTATTTATCATGTACTCCTGGCTCCTGCTATAACAACCTGCAGTGCTCCCCAGTCTCCCCCACAATTATAAGCTTTATATACAATACATTGATGTGCAGCACACTGGGCTGAGCAGTGCACACAGACTGAGTCACTGTGTGACTGTGTATCGTTTTTTCAGGCAGAGAACGGATATATTAAATAAAACAAACAACTGCACTGTCTCTGGTGGTCACTGGTCACTGTGGTCGTCAGTCACTAAACTCTGTCTGCACTCTGCACTCTCTTCTAATCTACAGTATCACAGCAATCTCTCTCTCTCTCTCTCTTCTAAATCTAATCTAAATGGAGAGGACGCCAGCCACGTCCTCTCCCTATCAATCTCAATGCACGTGTGAAAATGGCGGCGACGCGCGGCTCCTTATATAGAATCCGAGTCTCGCGAGAATCCGACAGCGTCATGATGACGTTCGGGCGCGCTCGGGTTAACCGAGCAAGGCGGGAAGATCCGAGTCGCTCGGACCCGTGAAAAAAAAAGTGAAGTTCGTGCGGGTTCGGATTCAAAGAAACCGAACCCGCTCATCTCTAGTTACTTCCAGAAAATGTGGAGAAGATGATGTTCATTAAAATGAATTATAATCAATTCCTCCGTGGAGACATTCACCAGCAGCAATTGCCTCCAGAAAGTACACGGGGACCTGAGATGGTGGATTCCAGTGGGGACGAATTAGTAATCTGTGAGGAGGGGGATGTACACAGTGAAAGGGGTGATGAATCGGACGATGAGGAGGAGGTGGACATCTTGCCTCTGTAGAGCCAGTTTGTGCAAGGAGAGATTGATTGCTTCTTTTTTGGTGGGGGCCCAAACCAACCAGTCATTTCAGTCACAGTCGTGTGGCAGACCCTGTCACTGAAATGATGGGTTCGTTAAAGTGTGCATGTCCTGTTTATACAACATAAGGGTGGGTGGGAGGGCCCAAGGACAATTCCATCTTGCACCTCTTTGTTCTTTCATTTTTCTTTGCATCATGTGCTGTTTGGGGAGTATTTTTTTGAAGAGCCATCCTGCGTGACACTGCAGTGCCACTCCTAGATGGGCCAGGTGTTTGTGTTGGCCACTTGTGTCGCTTAGCTTAGTCACACAGCGACCTTGGTGCGCCTCTTTTTTTCTTTGCATCATGTGCTGTTTGGGGAGTGTTTTTTTGAAGTGCCATCCTGTCTGACACTGCAGTGCCACTCCTAGATGGGCCAGGTGTTTGTGTTGGCCACTTGTGTCGCTTAGCTTAGTCACACAGCGACCTTGGTGCGCCTATTTTTTTCTTTGCATCATGTGCTGTTTGGGGACAATTTTTTTGAAGGGCCATCCTGTCTGACACTGCAGTGCCACTCCTAGATGGGCCAGGTGTTTGTGTCGGCCACTTGGGTCGCTTAGCTTAGCCATCCAGCGACCTCGGTGCAAATTTTAGGACTAAAAATAATATTGTGAGATGTGAGGTGTTCAGAATAGACTGAAAATGAGTGGAAATTATGGTTATTGAGGTTAATAATACTATGGGATCAAAATGACCCCCAAATTCTATGATTTAAGCTGTTTTTTAGGGTTTTTTGAAAAAAACTCCCGATCCAAAACACACCTGAATCCGACAAAAAAATTTCGGTGAGGTTTTGCCAAAACGCGTCCGAACCCAAAACACGGCTGCGGAATCGAACCCAAAACCAAAACACAAAACCCGAAAAATTTCCGGTGCACATCACTAGTCGTTTTCTGTTTCCTCCACATCCACCGCTTGTTGTTGAGTCTATCGGGCTGGTCCCCACTCCGGTGGGCACTCGTCTACTATTTTTCAGTTGGTCCAGGAATAGTCTAGGACCTGTGGGTTATTTATAGAATACAATGGGGAACATTCTGACCTACGGTTGTTTCCCCTTACTGTTTGTCTAATAGTTCTTGCCGTTCCACTCTGGAAGGGAAGAAAGTACGCAACGCCATATAGAGGTGCGTCAGGATCAGGACATTGTCCGGTTGTCCCTGTATAAAGGTGCAAATCGTTGTTTCTCTCTGACTGTTCTTCGAGACAGGGTTTGGCTGTTGTTTCCAATGACACAGTTGTCGGAGGTGGTTTTCAGAGTAGATAATGACCGGTTAAGGTTCGGGGTTTTTCCATGTGAAAAGAGGTCTGAAGACCCAGAGTTGGATCGGCTTTACTGTGACACTTCAATGTGGTCCGGGTCTCACCTGCACATGCACCTGAATATAATCCTAACGGCCAGGACATTGCTCCTGGGGTGTCTGCTCGATTCTCTCCTTCTAGAGGGATGAAGGTTCGGATTCCAGGTGTAGATCCTGGTGTCCGTGCATACAGATCTCCGAGACGGAGGAGCAGTACTTGCAAGGGATTCCAGGGGATAAGGTCAAGTTGGAAAGCTTGTCTGCTCTAAGCTTTCTTGAATTAAGAGTTAGTTTCGACACACGTATTCTTCGTGTTCTGCCCGTGATAGATCTGCTAGATGACTTGTCAACAGTGGCGTAAATAAACCGTTATGGTGGAACAAGGAGCAAAGTGGCAATGGCAGAAGATGCACAGTTTTACCATTGGGTGGAAAGTCTGGTGAACGCTTTATTAGCATTCTTCGTTCCGGAGGTGAACGACGGAGAAATAGATTTCCTCTGCTGACGTGATCTCCATCCGGGAGAAATTCAGGCATCCTCGAGAAGTTTCACAGACGTGACAAGTATTTGAGGAATGTCGCAATTGGATATGTTGGCATCTCGCCTCCATGAGAGGCCTCAGGGATATTGTTCCAAGTCAAGGGACGCTCATGCTATAGCAGTGGACAACCTCGTGACACCGTGGGTGTTTTTTTCTTAGTAGTTCCATGTGGCCTCTCCGTTTTCATGTTTTCTGAACGTGATAACCGTGGGTTGAACAAAGGTTCAGGCGATCCTCTTGGATTCGGTCTAGCCAAGGAGGGTTTGCTATCCGGGTTTTCATGAGTACTCATAGAAGTTTCCTGCCCTTTTCCTCTATGTGAGGATCATGTTATAAAAAGATCAGGGCGTGTTACAAGACTTACCGCGGCTGCGTCTGACGTCGTGGCGGTTGAATACCATATCCTAAGCCGAATGTTTCCAGGGAAGTAATTTCCTCAATTCTTCAGGCTAAGACAGGAGCAACGGCTAAGCTTTACCACCATAGTGGACGTAACTATGTGTTTTGGTGTGTATCCAGGAAGGCTCCTATGGGAGACTTTAAGCTAGGTCGTTCTTATCCATACTTTAAAAACCGGTGTGGATGCAAGCCTAAGTTGGGCTCCTTTCAGTGCAGGGTGGCCGAATAATTTCTTTACAAAAATGTCTCTCTTGGAAAGTGGTCATGCTCTTGGCTTTGACATCCGCAAGGCGGGCGTCGGAAGTGGTGGTTTTGTCTCACAAGAGCCTTATTTGATCTTTCATGTGGATAGAAAGGAATTGAGATCTCGGTTAGTAGTTCGGCCACGAGTGGTTTCTGGGTTTCACAGAAATTGGCCTATTTTGATGCCGGTGGTTACTTAGGCATTAGCTGATTCAAATTCTCTCGATGTAGCCAGGGATTTGAAGGTTTAGGTCGCCGATTTGGCTCAGTTTGGAGAAACAGAGGCTCTGTTTGTCTGGTATGTTCCCAGCATGGTTTGGGTGGCTGTGTTATGCAGTCTGTTACACGCTGGATCTGTGATGCTATTTGGCATGTTCGTTTTACGGCCGGATTGCCGTCACTGAACTCGGTGGAGGCCCATTCTTCTGGGAAGGTGGGCTCTTCTTGGGCGGATGCCCGAGGAGTCTCGGCGGTTCAACTTTGCCGAGTGGATACTTGGTCGGGTTCAAACGCTTTTGTTATGCTCTACAAGTTTGATATCCTGGCTGAGGGGGACCTTTTGTTTGCTCAATCGGTGCTGCAGAGTCGTCCGCACTCTCCCACCCGTTCTGGAGCTTTGGTATTGACTCCATGGTCCTTTTGGAGTCCCCAGCATCCTCTAGGACGTAGGAGAAAATAGGATTTTAGTACCTACCGGTAAATCCTTTTCTCTTAGTCCGTAGAGGATGCTGGGCGCCCGTCCCAGTGCGTACGGTGTCTGCAGTTATTGCTTTTGGTTACACTCTAGTGGTGTTTCTTTTTTGTCAGACTGTTGCTGACGATATTCATGCCATGGTATGCGGTGTCTTATTATTGGTTGTGTTGACACACAGGTTGTGTTACATATTCTCTCAGCATGTGGCTGTGTCTTTTTCATGCCGTAGGCTGGTTTTCTCTTGAAGGCCACGTTCCGCGGTATGTTCGTGGTGTGAGCTGGTATGTCACTCACCGTGTTTATAAATTCTTTCCTCGAAAATGTCCATCTCTCCTGGGCACAGTTTTCTAACTGAGGTCTGGAGGAGGGGCATAGAGGGAGGAGCCAGTTCACACCCAGTTTAAGTCTTTGTAGTGTGCCCAGGCTCCTGCGGATCCGTCTATACCCCATGGTCCTTTTGGAGTCCCCAGAATCCTCTACGGACTAAGAGAAAAGGATTTACCAGTAGGTACCAAAATCCTATTTTAATTCAGGAAATACAGTAATTTTGAATACTTTCCAATCGTAGTTCTGCTGCAAACTTATCAGATAAATAGACAATGTGATTTACTGTAGGTGTCAATGTTACAGTGGTGGACCTACATTTTTGGGGCCCTGTAGCTTGAACTATAACGTGGGCCCATTTGAACTGTGGTGTCACATGTGGTGTGCGGGCCGCACCTAGGTGTCACCCTCTGAGGGGTGAAACCAAAATGCCGTCTCCTGCTCAGTGACAGGTACTGAGTACTGCACTGTAACATTACATACAGCAGCTCCTGTCACAGTGTAGGAGACACGAAGTACAGGCTGACAGCCCGCATCTCCGGGACCCCTTTAGCAACAGAAAATGGGGGTTAGTACTCGAAGCCACACCCACTCATGTGATGTCACGCCCACTCCTGCTAAGTCAAACCCCTTTTGCGGCTCACGCCGTTCTTGGGTGCACAGTTCCTGCACCAGGTGTCACTGGAGTAAGTGATGCCCCTGCCTTCTCAACCAGCAGCCATAGGGCAGCAGTCGACAAGGTCCAAAGTGATGCCGGTACTGGTGTTATGTGTAGTGTGAGCATTTCGACTGCTGAGATCCTGACAGCCAGGATGCTGACCGTATCATGTTTATTATAACATAATAATAAAACAAGCTATACACTATGACATTTACTTTATTTCTAATTATATAAGCAGATGGTATTTACTAATTAGGACAGCTTGCAGAGGCATACACACTCAAGATGGCATACGATACAGTACAGTGGAAATATTTTTTAGTTACTGGTAAACTTGGACTGACAGTAATAAATCAAGACTGCCTCCTGTGCATGGGAAATTCACCACTGAAATTCAGGCCCTTTGGAATATCCATATGAACTCTTTTCTGTGGGGATGAGGGCCATTTCTAAGGGTATAATATGCTGTAGCTTGTGAAGGTGCATTATTAAGCTGTTGACATCTTCCACAATCTTTAGTTATTGGTTCAGTCTGACCATCGATTTTAAGCCCATATATTACTTTTTGTCTTCATAATCAAAGTGACAAAGTTCCCTTCAAGTATTTTTTTCTAATATTCTTACTTTTTTCACTATTGCATGACTAAACTAAGCGACACAAGTGTGCGGCACAAACACCTGGCCCATATAGGAGTGGCACTGCAGTAGCAGACAGGATGGCACTTAAAAAAACTAGTCCCCAAACGGCACATCATGCAAAGAAGTAAAAGAGGTGCAATGAGGTAGCTGTATGACTAAGCTAAGCGACACAAGTGTGCGGCACAAACACCTGGCTCATCTAGGAGTGGCACTGCAGTTGCAGACAGGATGGCACTTAAAAAAACTAGTCCCCAAACAGCACATCATGCAAAGAAGTAAAAGAGGTGCAATGAGGTAGCTGTATGACTAAGCTAAGCGACACAAGTGTGCGGCACAAACACGTGGTCTATCTAGGAGTGGCACTGCAGTCCTACTGCACTAATGGCGGATACCTGATGCACATCTAACACCAGCATAGTAGTTATGGCTTCAGTAATCCGCTTTGCAACAGGGTGACTGCTGTCTTATCTTTCATCTTCCTTGCAAAGGACTCTTGGACAGTCAATTGATTAGTTGAAGTAGTACACGTATTCTTCCGACTTCCCCTCTGGGATGACGATCGATTCCCAGCAGCAACAACAGCAGCAGCAGCAGCAGCAGTAGGAGGAAGTGGTTCTTGATCTTTCCCTTTTTTATCCTCCAAAATTTTGTTCTCCATTATTTTTCTGGAGTTATATAGCAAAATGCAGCACAGGAGAGCGTACCTCTACACCACATGGGGCAAACCCTGTATAAATTATTTGGATTAAATATTAATAATCCCTTTATTTGGAGTAAATAATATACAGCACAGGACAGCACCACTGTACTTATATGGCAGCACCACTGGACTAGACTTATATGGCAGTACCACTGGACTTATACATCGGTACCACAGGACTTATATGGCAGTACCACTGGACTGGATTTATATGGCAGTATCACAGGATTTATACGGCAGTACCACTGGACTTATACGGCAGTACCACTGGAATTATACTGCAGTATCACTGGACTTATATGACAGTACCACTGGACTTAAACGGCAGTACCACTGGAATTATACGACGGTATCACTGGACTTATATAGCAGTACCACTGGAAATATACGGCAGTATCACTGGATTTATACGGCAGTATCACTGGACTGAATTTATACGCCAGTACCACTGGACTTATACGGCAGTACCACAGGACTTATACGGCAGTACCACTGGACTGGATTTATATGGCAGTATCACTGGACTTATACGGCAGTACCACTGGACTTATACGGCAGTACCACTGGAATTATACTGCAGTATCATTGGACTTATACGACAGTACCACAGGACTTAAACAGCAGTACCACTGGAATTATACGGCAGTATCACTGGACTTATATAGCAGTACCACTGGAATTATACGGCAGTATCACTGGACTTATATAGCATTATCACTGGACTGAATTTATACAGCAGTACCACTGGACTTATACGGCAGTACCACAGGACTTATACGGCAGTACCACTGGACTGGATTTATATGGCAGTACCACTGGAATTATACTGCAGTATCACTGGACTTATACGACAGTACCACTGGACTTAAACGGCAGTACCACTGGAATTATACGGCAGTATCACTGGAGTTATATAGCAGTACCACTGGAATTATATGGCAGTATCACTGGATTTATACGGCAGTATCACTGGACTGAATTTATACGCCAGTACCACTGGACTTATACGACAGTACCACAGGACTTATACGGCAGTACCACTGGACTGGAATTATACGGCAGTATCACTGGATTTATACAGCAGTGCCACTGGATTTATACGGCAGTACCACTGGATTTATACACCAGTACCACTGGAATTATACGGCAGTATCACTGGACTGGATTTATACGCCAGTACCACTGGATTTATACGCCATTATTACTGGACATATACGGCAGTATCACTGGACTGGATTTATACGGCATTACCACTGGACATATACGGCAGTATCACTGGATTTATACGGCAGTACCACTGGATTTATACGCCAGTACCAATGGACTTATACGACAGTATCACTGGAATTATATGGCAGTACCACTGGACTATATTTATACGGCATTGATGGGCAGTATCACCACAAGGGAGGCCAATCCCGGGCCGTTTTTTCAATCCCGGGATTCGGGATTGAAAAACGCTCAATCCCGGGATTCCCGGGATCCCGGGATTGCAGTAGGGATCGGTGAAGAAGGGTGTAGGGAGCAGCGCTGGAGGGTAGGTAGCGGTGCGGGAGGGTGTAGGTAGCGGCGGGGAAGGGAGGGAGGGTGTAGGTAGCAGTGCAGGAGGGTGTAGGTAGCTGGGCGGGAGGGTGTAGCTAGCGGTGCGGGAGGGTGTAGCTAGCTGGGCGGGAGGGTGTAGGTAGCGGTGCGGGAGGGTGTAGGTAGCTGGGCGGGAGGGTGTAGGTAGCTGGGCGGGAGGGTGTAGGTAGCGGTGCGGGAGGGTGTAGGTAGCTGGGCGGGAGGATGTACAGTAGGTAGCGGGGAGGGTTGGTAGTGGCGCGGGAGGGAGGCTGGGTGTAAGTAATACCACTTACTATTAGGTGGGCGCCAGCCATGGACACACTGAACGCGGCGGCATTTCAAATGAAGCGCCGGCCGCCAGCCAACCAGAGCTGGCGGACCAGCAGCTAATCAGGGAAGTGGCCGCAGCAGCCGCTCCTGATTGGCTGCCGCTGCTGCGGCAGCTTCCCTCATTGGCTGCCGGTCCGCCAGCTCTGATTGGCTGGCACCACATTTGAAGTGCCGCCGCGTTCAGCGTTCGTCTATGGCTGCCGCCCGCCTAATTGTAAGTAGTATTACTTACACACACTTCCTCCCGCACATGCGCAGTGTAATCCCGTGAATCCCGGGATTGGATGCTCCAATCCCGGGAATCAAATCCCGGCATTTTTGGGCCCAAATCCCGGGATCCCGCCGATCCCGATCCCGGGATTGGCCTCCCTAATCACCACCATTGTGACTGGACTGATGCAGCATAAGACACTACACTGGACTGAGCATCACAAAACAATACTGGAATCGCCACCCCACTTTCCCTCCCGCACAGACACTGAGGATGGAGGCACGTCCTCTTGCTACACTCTCCAATACAGGAGTGAAAATGGCGGCGACGCACGGCTCCTTATATGGAAACCAAAACCGGCGACAATCCGACAGCAGGTTGATGACGTTTTGCCTCATTCTGGTTTCCATGTCAGGTGGGAAAACCTGGGCCGGGCTTGGATCTGGGCTCGGGTAGTGAAGTCCGGTAGAGTTCGGTTCTCAGGGAACCGATCCTGCTCATCTCTACTTTTTAATCTTGTAGCACTTACTGCAGGTACTCCTATTTTAAGATTTAATATAGACAAAAGTTTAGTGGTCTGTGACCAATATCAACTTCAGACCAAAATCATACTGGTGGAAACTCTTTTCTCCTCATAGAAGACTTAAACTAGCCATACACCAGAACGATATCATTCCAACCAGCCAACTAGTTGGCTGATTGGAACGATAGTTGGGCAATATCCGAAGCAATCTATAAGCATTTGTTTGCTTCCAAATGCTGACAAACGCCAAGAAATGGTTGGTCCAACTAGTTGGAAAAATCAAACATGTTGCCCAACGAATCGTTCAGGTGTAGGGGGAACTTTCTTTCCTGTCTGAACGATAAGTAGGCAGACAATGATCAGCAATGATTGGATTCCACACAGGGGTAAACACCTAAGGAACTTTCCTCAAGAAAAGGCTAGAATCTTAAGGTTACAGCACCAGTGGCCGAGAGGATCAAGGATTCTGTGGACTCTATTGATGGGTAAAATGTATATGCGACCCTCTGTGCCTTATAATTAACACTTGCTATAAAAACACTGCTGGCTTGCCAACTTTTGGGGTAGAGAGCCTTCTTTCAGCCACTAACAAGTTTTAAGCTGCTTCAATGCTATGTCAATTTGCTCACTAAAATGTGCTTTTGGGGACTTCCTAACATTACCGGCCGGTAATTATTAATGTTTATTTAAAACTGTGTTTCTTTATGACATTGTTTATATTTTTACATGTATATTGGTGCTTTGTCATTTTAAAAGTTTTTGGTAATATTAAAATTGCTGAATACCATCGCTTCTCTCCACATAGTGGTTCCTTTTTTTTATTGCATATTTTGTGGGTTGAGTATACCCTCAGAGGAGCGAAAGGCATTTAGCAACTAATTGGCGCTAGGTCAAATATTTCTTATTTTTCTTATCATTCAGATGGGGGAGAAAGATCCCCCTACACCTGAATGATTAGATCAGCAATGTCTGCATACTTTTATCATCATCCTCACCTCCTTCACTGCTGCTGGTCTACCCCTATGTCCCCAGAATCACAGACAACAGTGGTTTTGGAGCAAGAGCCAGGTGGAGGATATGGGGCAGCTGTGGCAGTCCATCACTGCTGCCAGGCTGCCCCTCTCACCCCAGGTTCCATTTCAGCAGTGAAGGTGGTGTGAGAGTCAGGAAGAAAATCAAGGGCATCTTCAGAAGACCACCACTGCTGGCAGGCTGCCCTTGTCATCCCGGGATCAGGACAGCAGCAGCGTAGGAGACGGGAGGAGGATCAGTGTTGCTACTGAAGAATGACACGGCAGACACTGTGGAAATGAGGTGTATTCTGGGCCTGATTCATAGATGGACAAAAATGCAATGCTGCATGCAAACAGCATTGTATTTTTGTCTGATCTTGGGGAGGGGCATGCAGGAGACGTCTCAGTAGAAGAGATGCCTCCTGCATGTAGCTACGATCCCTGCATTGTGACTGACGTTGCAAGCTGGTATCCAACATCGCGACCATCGGTCATCATGTTCCGCGCAAAAGGTCAGCTGAGTAAGCTCCAGCTAACAGATGGGAGCAGAGGCTGCCAAGCTAGGAAGTCTGCATGGTTACACGCAGACCCTTGGCTCTCCCCTCCTAGAAAATGGGGGCAGACGCGCCCCTATTTCCGGGAATGCCCCCGTACCCCCCCCTAAATGGGAGGGAACTACATGCAGTATTGCAGGACCTGTTCTGCACATGCGCAGAATGGGTCCTGCACAGTGCACAGGTGCAGACTGCAAAACATCATAGATGTGCATTAAATGACAGATTAATGTACATCTCTGAATCAGGCCCTCTGTCTTTCACTGCAACTCATTCATTCACTTCAACCAGGCAGCGCTAGATTAAAAAGACTCTGCAAAGCTAAGCAGCAACACTACAGCACTTTAATATAACAATAATAACATAAAAAACATAGATGTATACATGTAGTACTAAAAATAAGCATACTTGTGGTTATCAGACCAAGTAAATATAATTTAATATGTCAATGAAAAGTTAAATCCTGAAAAAGCTTTTAATTGCTGTCTTCGGTCACTATTATGGGCAGTACGGATGGTGTAATGGTTAGCATTACTGTCTCACAGCACTAAGGTCATGGGTTCGATTCCCATCATGGCTCTGTGTGGAGTTTGTGTATTCTCCCCGTACTTGCGTGGGTTTCCTCCCAGAATCCAAAAATATACTGATGGGTTATCCCTAGCATAAATGTGTGTGTGTGTGTGTGTGTGTGTGTGTGTGTGTGTGTGTGTATATGTGGTAGGTAATATAGATTGTAAGCTCCACTGGGGCAGGGACTGATGTGAATGGCCAAATATTCTCTGTAAAGCACTGTGGAATATGTGCGCGCTTTATAACTAACTGATGATGATGATTATGGATAACAACACTTGTCCAGATAAATGACTGTACCATCAGTTGTACAGTACATGTAGATAGAGTGTGGAAGATATTTGTATTCCTACAAAAGATTCTGTAAAGAGTGGTATTCCATTTTATATTGTGTTGGATGAGTTCCCATTAGTAGAATATATCTTCTCTTGGTTGTATTGGTAGTAAACCAACAACCATGTCAATCTGTAACCTTTACTGTCTTGTCAGATAGGGATCATCATTCAGGGTGTACAGTAAGAAGAACATAGGCATTAAGATATTTCAAGATTTAACTTTTATTGACACATTATAGTTCCTTATGGTCTGCTAACTACAATTGTGTTTTTTTTATATTGTTACATGTATACATCTATGCTATTACTTTTAAATTAAATTGTTATTCAAATATTGTGAATTGCTGCTTATCATTGCAGAGATCTGTTAATGGGATCAGTATGATTTGCCAATGGACGGGATGCCGGTGGTTAGAATACCGACAGCGGCATCCTGTCCATCAGAATCCTGACAGCCCCCCAGTAATCCCTAACCCTCCTCTGCCCCCTACCCTAACCCTCCATTCTGGGTGTCTAACCCTAGCCCGCCCTGGTGTTGCCTAACACTCCCTGCTTTGCAGTGCCGTAACTAGGCATTTTAGCGCTGTGTGCAAGAAACGACAGCGGCGCCCCCCCCCCCCCCATGTAAAATAGGGGCAGTGCGCGCCGCAGGCACACAAAAAAATTATAGGGGCATGGCTTCGCGGGGAAGGGGCGTGGCCACAAAATAATAGCAATTCATAGAACGGTGCACAGTAGTCTACATTACTCAAATTACGCTGCACAGTAGCGCCACTACACCAGGTAGAGCCCCTTTTATACATTACAGCAGACAGTGTCCCCCTTTTTACACATTGCGGCAGCCAGTCCCCCTTTTTACACATTGCGGCAGCCAGTCCCCCTTTTTACACATTGCGGCAGCCAGGACCCCTTCTTACACATTGCGGCAGCCAGGCCCCCTTTTTCCTTTTTACACATTGTGGCAGATAGACCCTTTTTACACA